>NC_141386.1:3162279-4368934 GCF_017979445.1 Akebia trifoliata | reverse complement strand
GTGGTGGCGATGGTTTTGATGGAGTGTATGGGATGATGAGCGGTGGTCGTGAAGATGAGGTGTATGGTATATGGAGAGGGGGTCGAGTTGATCCTTGGAAATATGGTGGTGTGTAGGGTATAACAAGGGGAGGTCGGGTTGAATTTTAATGATGGGGTGATCCGTAAGGTATAACTAAAGGTGGTCGGGTAGCGGTATTTTGATGAGGGGGATGGATGGTGAGGTTGGCCATTCTGAGAGGTAGCTGTGAATTCTGCGATGAATCTGTATAACGGTTGACTGTGTTAACCGTTGACGTCCTTGATTCCTTCGTGAAGCGTACCCTGACTTTTGCACCGATAGGCGCTATCAAATCCAGGGGATTGAAGTCGAGTTCTCCGCAGATGACATTTACCCTATGCCCACTCCCCTCTCCATTGTGAGTAGGTAGGGGGTTTTGATTGATATTCTGTTGTTGGGGTGGGTTGGCAGGTCCATTCAGTATGAGTGCTTTTTTATCTATCAAATTTTGCACCTGGTGCTTGAGTTGCCAGCACTGATCAGTAGAGTGCCCCGGTGCACCCATGTGAAATTCACAAAACAAGCTGGGGTTATACCCTGGTCCTTTCGCAGCTTCTAGATTTGGTGGCCGTTTCGTGAGGTACTCTCCCCTAAGCAAGAGCAGAAGTAATTCTGTCAACGTCATAGGCAATCTGGTGAATACTCTGTTTACCCTGTTGGGTCGTGCTTGTTGATTTTGCCCATACTGTGGTACTGGTTGTACTTGCGGAGGAACTATCTGAAAGAGATTCTGCGGTGCTGGAACCCAAGCAGTTCGGGGTACTGGCGCCCAAGGGACTTGTGGTGCCTGCGGCCTCTGAACTGGTGCCTGAATGAAAAGAGGTTGGCTGGGTTGTACATTGTTGATTTGAGTTTCCTCTTTCTTTTTGACAAAAGGCACGAACTTCTTCTGTGCCGATGTCCCTGCTGCTGCACTTAGGGATGTGAAGTCAAATATTAAACCAGTTCGGATCCCATCCTCGACCCGGTCTGCCACTTGAACAAGATTGGAGAAGGTGCCCGTGGTATGTCCAACCAGATGCGTATAAAAGGCATGCCCTAGTGTTGAGATGAATGTGGTGTTCATCTCTTGTTCAGTCATTGCAGGCCGCACTTGTGAGGCGGACTCTCGCCATCTCTGGGCATATTCTTTCACTGTTTCTTTATGTTTCCTCGTCATCTTAGCCATATCATTTCGATCCAAACCCACATCTGTATTGAACCGGTAATTGTGCCAGAACATTTCAGCCAAGTCCTGTCAACTCTTGATGAGTGTATGGTCCAGTCCTGAGAACCACTTGAGAGCCGGTCCTGTCAAGCTTCTTTGGAAAAGTTGTACCAGCAGTCTGTCATCCTCGCCGTATTGGCACATTGATCCGCAATACAATTTGAGGTGTGACAGAGGACACCCAACACCATTATATTTCTCAAATTCCGGGCATTTAAACTTGGCTGGAAGCTGTGCGTTGGGATAGAAGCATAGGTCCCTGAACCTTGTTCCTCCCAGAGTATTTGTGCCTTTCATTCGCCGCATTTCCTCTTGGAGAGATTCAATCTGTCGGGCCATTTTGTCGTCGGTAGCACTCTTAGCTTCAGGAGCCCTAAAGTCGCACTCGTCATCTGGGATTAACACCGGAGGCGGTTGATTCTGTGGTATATAGAGCGGAGGGCCCTGATATATTGGCACCGTAGGAGGTGGTGTGGTTTGTTGATCTGGTCGTATTTGCTCAGGGGGTTCGGGGTTTGACCCGGATACTTGATGCTGAGTTGCCTGTGCTTGCAGAAAATTAGTGCTACTCAAGACAGCCGCTAAGATTTGTTCCTGCCTCTTCGTTGTTTCTAACAGCTTTGCTATCATTGCATTAGCTTCGGCCAGTTCATTTGTCGCAGGTTGTGGTTCATCTGAGTTACTCATAGTCGATGAAGATGATCGGAGAAAGTATGGAGGCTTCTTAGGGAGTTTGTACTTTTTTCGTTTGGCCACCTGTGGGTACAGAAGACCAAGTGTTACTATCTTACTTACAAAAAGGGAAATGCATGATGTTTTATTAGGTCCGGTAATTATTATATGATGGTACTCAAAAAGGGAAATTTGAAAATACGGTTCGTCAGCGCGGAGCTGGATTGTTTTTTAGAGAAAATAATTACATCAGCGCGAAGCTGGCATCGACACGGGGTCAGTAAAACGGTTTGAACAGAAATTACATCAGCACGGAGCTGGCATCGACACGGAGTCGGTAAATGTTTTAAAAGAAATTACATCAGCGCGGAGCTGGCATCGACACGGAGTCGGTAAAACGGTTTGGAAAGAAATTACATCAGCACGGAGCTGGCATCGACATGGAGTCGATAAAACGGTTTGAAAATAAATTACATCAGCACGGAGCTGGCATCGACATGGAGTCGGTAAAACGGTTTGAAAAGAAATTACATCAGCACGGAGCTGGCATCGACACGGAGTCGGTAAGGTATTTTGAAAAGAAATTACCTCAGCATGGAGCTGGCATCGACACGGAGTCGGGAAAACATTTTGAAACGAAATTACATCAGCGCGGAGCTGGCATCGACGCGGAGTCGGTAAGACATTTAAAAAGAAATTACCTCAGCACGGAGCTGGCATCGACACGAAGTCGGGAAAACATTTTGAAAAGAAATTACATCAGCACGGAGCTGGCATCGACACGGAGTCGGTAAAACATTAAAAAAAGGTAATTTCATCAGCACGGGGCTGGCATCGACACGGAGTCGGGAAGACATTTTGAAAAGACATTACATCAGCACAGAGCTGGCATCGACACGGAGTCGGTAAAACATTTTTTTTTTTTTAAAAGGTAATTTCATCAGCACGGGGCTGGCATCGACACGGAGTCGGGAAGATATTTTGAAAAGAAATTTCTGAGATAAATTGAGTTAGAATAACCCATATTTTTGGCAGCCCCCAATTCAGTTCTCTGAAATCATCGTCGGCCAGGCGGATCTCCAAGGAAGAGGCGGCGCACAATGGCACTCTTAAATCACCTTGTTCCATGAATAAACGTAGTCTATCCCCCTCGTATCAACATGGTAAGATCTTTCTAGGCACCGAATTTGATCAAGGACTGCAACTGGTGCTTTGTTAACATCTTTTTTTTTTTTTTTTTGAAAAAGTTGAATGTGTTTGAGTCGATTGATTGGTTGTTATCTTTATTAGATCATAGATGGATCATAAACTTGATTCGCTATGGGTCGTGGACTTGATTTGTTGTGGATCTGGGTTGTGGACCCAGTTGAAGTGGATCTGGGTCGTAGACCCAGTTTGATTGGATTTGGATCGTGGACCCAGTTGACATGGATCTGGGTTGTGGACCTAGTTGATTGGATCTGGGTCGTGGACCCAGTTGACATGGATCTGGGTCGTGGACCCAGTTTGGTTGGATCTGGGTCGTGGACCCAGTTGGACATGGATCTGGGTCGTGGACCCAGTTTGATATGGATCTGGGTCGTGGACCCAGTTTGATATGGATCTGGGTCGTGGACCCAGTTTGGTTGGATCTGGGTCGTGGACCCAGTTGGACATGGATCTGGGTTGGGAACCCAGTTGGAAACGGATCTGGGTCGGAGACCCGATTTAAGATGGATCTGGGTTGTGGACCCAGTTTGGTTGGATCTGGGTTGTGGACCCAATTGGAATGGATCTGGGTCGTGGACCCAATTGGAAACGGATCTGGGTCGTGGACCCGATTTGATATGGATCTGGGTCGTGGACCCAGTTTGATATGGATCTAGGTCGTGGACCCAGTTGGACATGGATCTGGGTTGGGAACCCAGTTTGGTTGGATCTGGGTCGTGGACCCAGTTGGACATGGATCTGGGTTGGGAACCCAGTTGGAAACGGATCTGGGTCGTGGACCCGTTTTGAAGTGAACACTCGATGAAGGACAAGTTTGATTATGACTGAGATTGATAGTGAGCCGCGTTGGGCAAAATATGTTTGGAGTGGGATCGATTATGAGTAGTAGGCCCTAAGTTTTATAACAAAGTGAATCATTTGATCATTTTCAAGCTTTAAAACTCAAAATAAAAAAAACTTCGAGAAGGAAAGTTGTCAAGACTGACATAAAGAACAAAATGAGCAAAAAATTTTTTTTTTTTTTTTTAGGGTCCATTTTTCAAGTACGGACCTAGCACTTTTTGGCTGGTCCGTGCTTCAAGTACGGACCAGAACATCAAATTTTTTTTTTTTTTTTTTGTTTTGTTTTGGGTCCGTTTTTCAAGCACGGACCTAATTATTTTTGGCTGGTTTGTGCTTCATGCACGGACTTAAGAAAATATGTCCAGTCCGTTTTATAAGCACGGACTTAACAATATTTCTTGAGTCCGTGCTTCAAGCACGGACCAGAACCTTTTCTGGCCTTCCAACCTTGCTCTGTTTTTTATCCTCATCACATTTTGACCATGTTTTTCTGGATTTTGATGCATATAGCCTCTGTTTTTTGGCTTGGACCACAAAAATGTCATTTTTTTTTTATGATGCATATGATAACATAAAATAAAAAAAAACAGATTTCCCCCTTTTACCTAGGGGGACATATAAATGAGAACAAAACATGAAAATCCTAAAATCTATACAACTTGCCATCGTGGGCTACAAGAAAAGCAATAAAATAAAATTACAACACACACACGTGGGATGGATACGAAATTAAAATTTGGAAATCTTAGTGTCCTTTGTCTATTAGTTACGCTTTGATGCATGCGGTTTGTAGGTAGTTTTCCGGCTACCCATTCTTCAAACCTTGATGGACACCAAAGTGCACACATCTTAGGTTGGTGAATGGGGTGGATGTTCTCCTCCCAGCCACCCAAAATAACGATCTCGGGGGCTTGAGAGTACCGGCATCCGGGGTTAGAAATTTAAAGAGGAGGAGGGGTGGCTTATGCATAGGGGTGTGAGTCGCATGTGCATGTGCGTGCATTCTTTGAATTGTATCCATCCTTACATCTTTTGTCCAACAAAATAAAACACATATACAAAGCGCGAAATAAGTAAATATTACAAGCATTCTCCAATAAAAAATAAAAAATAAAAATAGAAAAAAATAGACATGAAGAATGTTAGAAGGTAAGCACAAATACGAAAATGAAAACACACATTTTTTTTGTTTTTAGAAATAATGACCGAATCAAAAGAGGGTCGGACCCACTAGTCTTGCCTCCCCAGTGGAGTCGCCAAGCTGTGGACATGGGATTTTCGATATTTTGAAAAACATCCCTCCACTTTAGGGTGTTTTGGAGTCGCCACCATTCATTTTCGGAAATGGGTGTGAATGGTCACCCGGATTTGTATTTTTGAAAAATCATGTCATTTTGACGTTTGATGACTCACGTATGGATAGAACACATTCGGTCCAACCTTTGATTCAAAGGTAAGGGGGTCCATTTATGGAGTAGGGAAGGTGTTAGGCACCCTACTCCATCCACGTAATGTGGTAACCTCGGATTCGGTTTTTTGAAATAGAGAAAATGAAAATAAAAAAAAACATTTGATATGTGCCCTCAAGTGTGAGGGGCTTTCGATATAGGTTCAAATCATTGAGGGCACCCTTATGAAGAAGGGGCCCTTTGGTGATTTAGACCATAGTGGTGTGTGCAAATGTGTAGGAGAGGGGGAAAGTAGAAGAGGGGATGTGGAGGGGGTGTTCCTTTTGTTGAACCCACCTTGTCCCAATCTTGATCTTCAAGTATGTCTTCCCTTGAGTTGACTTGGACTTGCTTGAGGTTGTAGAAAATTGAGTTGAGTTGAGAGTGAGGTGTTGAGAGTAGAGTAGAGTAGAGAGATGTTTTTTTTTTTAGAGGATTTTTGTCAAATTTTCATTAGTTCTTGTAAGAGGAGAATGGAGGGGTTTTTATAGAGGTTTGGGAGGTATTTTGAGGGTATAATGGGGTGAATGAAGAGAATAATGGATAATGGCATGGGTTTTGAGAGGAGAGGGGTATGAAATTTGATGGAGAAATAATGGTAGTTTTGTAATGAGGGAAATAGGTTGTGTTTTAACCCAAATGGTTTGGATCTTACCCAAATCCATTTAGGTAGAGTGTTTGGTGGGGTGAGATGAGTGATGATTGATGGGAGGAATGGTGGTGTAAGGTAGTTGTTTGGAGAAGGAGTGTTGAGATGGTTGAAGAGGTATGGTGTTTGATTTGAGAGAGATGAGTGGTGATTGGTTTGATTTTGAGAGGATTGAAGGGATGATGACATGTGGCAAATGGAGGGATGAAGAGATTAGTTGATTGGTGATGGTAGTTGGATGATTAGATAGAAGAGTATGGGAGGTATGGGTTGAGGTGATTTTGTGGGAGTGTTTTAAGGAAAAGTGATGGATAGATATGGGTTGTGATGTGGGTGGTTGATAGTGTTAGAGAATGGGGAATAGGTTAGGGTATGTAGGGTATGGGTTATGATGTTGGTGGTTGATGATGAGAGGATGGTGATAGGTTAGGTTAGGGTAGGGTTATGGGTTATGATGTTGGTGGTTGATGATGAGAGGATGGGGAATAGGTTAGGTTAGGGGTAGGGTATGGGTTGTGTTGATTAGATGAGGGAGGTGGGAGGAAATGATGACATGTGTCATCTCTTGGTGATGGTTTGATGTGATGATGATGGTTTGGATTGGGTTTGGGCTTAGGTTATGAGTTGGGCTTATGATTGGGTTTAAGATGGATTGGGTTTAGATTGAATGGGATTTAGTTGGATGGGTTTAGGAGAATGTTTGGGTTTTATGTGATGGGCTTAGCTTAGGTTGGGTTTGGGTGTGGAGAGATGGTTTTGGGGTTCATGGGTTTAAGAAGAATTTTGGGCTTGGGTAGCATAGTGTTGGGTTTGGGAGTAGGCTTGGATCATTGAGAGAAGGCTTTTGGGGGGCTTGGGCTTTGAGGGCCCGATGCAACTTTCATCACTATTTTGGCATTTTTGCGTCGAGGACCCGCTCAAATTCGGGTGTCTACACATTCTCTTAACCAAATATCACATCTCTTAACCACACCTAATACTCAACCCATATGAGTTGAAGAATCCAACCCATTTAGGTCAAGAGTGACCCATTCCCATCACCTTACATAAATACCCATCTTCATCCTCCAAATAACATCCCTCTCATACTTATACCTCATACCATTACCTTCTAACATTTCCCCTTTGACATTTCTAACCTTAAAAGCAACCCGCCATGCCTTTCAACATCGGGACATGCTTTCAAGTCTTAAAGATTTCTTAAAAAAAGAAAAGAAAAATTCTCAACCTCTCTTTACTCGACTCTCCTCCTCGCTCACTACCCCTTTTTCTCTAAAAGAAAATTCACATAATTCTACTAAGGACCTACGAAGAAGAAGAAAGGAAGGATGAAAAGAAGTCAAAAGCTCAAGGTGAGTTAGAAAAAATTACCACACTCCCCTCTTTACCCTCTCCATCTCATTTTTCTACCTCTCCCTTCTACTTCTTTAATTTTGTTTAGAAAGCCATAAGATGCCATGAATACCCTCTCCTACCTTCGGTAGATCGGACTTTAATTTGGTCGAATGTGTATGGGGTTGTAACCATTTTCAAATAAAATTGTTTTAAACCCCTAAACACGATTTGTACACATCCATTCAACTAGTTTTGAGGTCATCAATGATTGGGCATCGTTAGCCAACACTTTTCAAAAGTATGTTCCCAAGGCAATATTTCAATAAGGATCATCTCTTTCAATGAGGTGATCCTTATAATCCATGTCGATAGCAAATCCCTCTCTTAGAGTATAAGTTGTCGATAATTTGATTCTTTTATTTATTTATTTATTTTTCCTTTATTTCAAAATGATCATGTCTTCGAGATTACCATCATTTGATGGAGAGAGATGGGTGTCTAACATCTCCCCCTATCTCTTACCTAAATCCTAGGTGGATTGGTGTCCTAATCCGTATGAGAGTCACAATGATGTCAAAACATCATTTTTTCAAAAAATACTTTCTAGTTAGCCATTCACATATTTTTATAAAAAGAATGGTGGCAACTCCAAATCCTTGTAGAGGTGATCTTCAGATTCGAAAATCATGTATCTACACTATGGACCTCCCTAAGGAGTTAAAAGACATTTTATGTAAAGATGCCTGTGGGCACATTTATGAAAGGATGTAGTCTCTTTTTCTGGCTGGAGAGGGGATTTGCCTATCCCCCCCCCCTAATCTTAGAAAAAAAAAACACCTTTCTTACTAAGTTATTTATTTATCTTTATAATTTTTTGCCCTATTTTTTTATTTGAAATTTAGAGGTGTGTAGTTTTTTATTCTTAATATGGGCAAAATGACCCTCAGAAAGATTTAAGATTTTCCTTAGTAAGATTAGTATTTGTCATGTGATAATGAAATACATTTTCCTTAGCCAAAAACACTTTCCTTACTAAGTAGGGAAAGTTTTTTTGCCACATCACCTTATGGCATCTAAAAACATGATATGATGCCACAAGTTGTGAAGGACAAAATTCTATGAACTTTGAAAAAAACAATCAAAAGAAAGTTATTTTTCATCATTGAACTTAGTTTACGGTTGTGTGACATTATTTTTAGTAATTAAATTTTTTTTTCCAATAAAGATTAAAATTTTATTAAATAGGTTATATATGGGTTGGGTTTGGGTTTAAGTTTTTAACACGATTATTAAATGAGTTAGATTTGAGTTTGGTACATTTTTATAATACCTAATCTCATCACGACACAACCCAATTGCCCCCTTACTTGAAATGTTGTTGTAAGCGGGTTAGTTGTCAATGGATCGAATCATACCCAAAATTTGATCTTTCATAATCCGATAACTTTGGGTCTAGATGAGGAATTTGGGTTCCAATAAAAATCCAATTTGATAAGGCTCTGATATGACATCTTATTGAATGGTTCTGGATCAATCATCTCTCAATCTGATAGAAACCCAATCTGATAAAGTATTTGAAAATATATAATATAATTATATATTTTTGTTAAATATATGATTTTTATTTAGATTTTATGCATCAAATTGGAATTGGCCTAATCCAATTGTTATTTGATCAGGTTTGAATCCTAATAATAAGATTCAATAAAATCATGATTTGATCCTTATTGGAGTGATACCAAATCAACCTTGATCCAATAAAAATCCAATCCATTGACAATTCTAGTAAGCGACGTCCTCTATGGTAATTTTTCTACTTCAAGACAACGATGAAATGCCAAACATTACTATTTAGTCCAGTAGGCTTGGAACTCAACCATGGTCCTCCTTAGGGTAGTTGATGAATCGGGCAAACATTATCACATTCATTTGCTTAAAGCACTTGGATGTTTATGATAATTTCACACTTTACATATACACATCGAAGGAGAGTAAATAACTTTTTTTTATGTGTTGCTCTAATCATTGACTTGTTGGCTAATACAACCTCGACCATTTGTCGGTTCTATCATGATAAGCCCCTATAACATGATGCCTGTGAACAATTGACATGGGCATGATACTTAAACGCGGACGTTTAAGTCATTAAGTCGCCATCAATAATCAAGCTTTAATCTCTTGTTTTGTTTTGTTGCTAAATGTGGATAATGGAGCTTTGACTCTTGTATTGTTGGTCATTTAGTTGCAAAGATAAAAGGGCAAGGGTTGCTAAACCCCATCAAAAGCCTGTTTGGATACATACTATAAAGTAACTTTTTTACTTTTGAAGGTTATTTAGTCTCTTTGGATTCGATTTAGAAAATTACTTATAAAGTAAAAAAATCCTAACTTTTAAAAAAGCAAAAGGAAATTACTTTCTACTTTCTAAAAATTTCTCCCAAAGGTACTCTCTTCCTAACTACATTATGCTTTCTATCCAAATGAGCTCGAAACAATGGATAGAAAGTCAATAAATGATGGACTTTAGAATGAATCAAAAGAAATCTTAATATTGAAAAAAAATTCAATAGCCAAGGTGCACACTACTACACCGTGAAGATATATTCTTATGTCCATTCTCAAGCTAATCCATCCATCAAATTTAATTGTGTTTATAGTAACAGTGCAACCTACAACAAATCATTCAACTTTTATTTGAGAAATCAATTAACTATGTTTTATCAATCAATTCTATTGTCTTCACAAATCAAGAGCAATGTGATACTGAGAAAAGCATACAAGAGTCAAACTTTTATTTATTTATTGATGAGCCTATTTTTAATGAGTTCAATAATTCGGTGCTTGCGGAATTTAAATCCAAGTCTCTAGTATCATCACCCAAAGACTTTACTAACCAAACTAGTCGGTACCTGCCACAAGAGTCAAACTTCTTAATATAAAAGTGTAACTTATTTGGATTTTGTATTTTTCTAATTTTAATTTCCTTATTAATGTTCCAAAAATCATTTGAGGGTAGCAGATCCTTTGTAGCCCGCTTTTCCTATAGCTCTTGTTTTGAAATCTATAGAACATCACATTGGAGAAAATAACAACACAATCTTCTTGTATTCATGGCTTAGATGAGATTGGGGAAAAACATTTTTTCCCCTAATGAAGTGTTGAAAATGGACTTCACTAAACTCATAAAGTGGGAGATTTTTTTTTTAAAAATCTACCTCTCATCAAGATATGTGTTGCCTTTGATTTCTGGATCCTTGAACTTCGCATCAGAATAAATAAGACTATGATCATCTAATCTGGTATACTTTTCTTCCGATCATCTTCTCCATCATTTTTCACCTGAAAAGACACCGGTGTGATACCAGCTAAAGGACCTCCAACATTCAAGTTAGAACTTAGAATAAGTTACAGAGCAACAAGAAGAAAATAAGACTATAGGATTTCTTATGTGATTTCTGCCATCGGGTTTGAATGGGTGATGATTTTCTATTTATAGAGTAGTCTCTTTAATGGTGGTAGTAAACTTAGTTGTAACCATCCACCCATGTTCTCTAACATTCATGACAATAAATGACCATAATGACACTGAAGACCCGCTTATCTTGGTTCTTATAACTTACAGGGGAATGGTCTTAAATGTGTAACTGGTCTAACTCAGTGGTTGCTCAATCGTTGAGTCGACTCAATTATGTCATGCATTTAAGACTCTTTCAGGCATTGATAATTCCTTTGTTTCTTACCTTGTTTGAGCAATTGCTAAAGAGGTTCAGTTAAAAGAGGCAAAACCTCTTTGTAATTAAGGGGGTCGAATTATATAGTCGAACCTATTGGAGTTATGTTATTACGAGGAATGGACTAAAAGGCCAAATCTCTTGATATTTTCTTAATAGAAGGGATGGAATATAGAGGCCGAACCCTTGGTGTTATACTATTAAGAGGGGCGGACTAGGAGGCCGAACCTTTTGATATTACCTTAATAGGAGGGACGAAATAATGAAACCGAACTCTTAGTGTTACCTTATTTGGAAGGATAGACTGGTAAGGCTGGACCTCTTGACATATTAGATAGGTGGTTCGGCCAATATTGGTCAACCCTTTCTTGTCTATTTTGGATCAAATCTTTTAGGTCAAATTTGATTTGTTAATATTTTATTACCTCGATTTGATGATTTTACTAATCCCGAGGAAAGAATATTTTTGGTTCCTATTGTAATTGTCTTAAAGATGTGGCACACCCTCAGCCATTGATAATAACTATAGAGAGCTACAATAAAAATGCGTTACAAAGGATCTACTCCCTCATTTGGGACCCTTCACTCCCTGTAATATGTATAAATGTCTTATTGGGTGTCCTCGATGACTTAATAGCAAGAATTTGTGTTGCAAAAGTCTTTTTTTTTTTTTTTTTACAATAAAAAGTTAGTACCTTCATTCTTATATTACATATAATCAAATAGTGGATATAAGAATCCACACTCAATCATTTCCTTCAAGTCGCATGTTGCTTTCTACCACATCATTTTTAAATGAAGTTTGCAACAATCTCTTTGAGTATGAAGGTGCATGCAAATCTTTGTGAACAGCGAAGCACCTGTTAAAATTTGTGGTCATTTAAAAAAGAATAATGATTTTCTAACGCCCCCCTCTGACACACTCCTCCATACACCTCCTAACACGGCATGTGCTAGAACCATATATTCTTTTCCTCGGGATACACAAATACACATATTTATGGGATGTACAGTTGTGTATCCCGAGGGAAAATATATGGTCTAACTCATGCCACGTTAGGAGGTGTATGGGGGCGTGTGTCTGAGGGGGCGTCAGAAAATCATGACTCTTGTATTGCGATAGTTTTTCTTCAATTTGCAAGAGTACCAAGAAGATACAAATCTCTAAAGTTATAGACAATGCTTGACCATATTATGCTCCCATCTTTTAGTTAACAAAAATGCATCAGTATAGTCAATATGGAAGATATTGCTCATATACATGCTTCAACGTTATTACACATGCAACACGATTATTAAAGGAAAAATATTTGTTACAATACCTTTAACATCGCTACAAGAGATCGTCTATGTAGAAGAGAAAAAAAAGAAGAAGAATAAGATTGCAATGATTCAATCAAATGATCGCAATCATATAATCTACACATCACGTTGTCCCTGATTCGGAATCTCGTTCATGATTCCGATCATAAAATATTTTAATTTCTATTTTTTTTTTTTTTTACGACGCTCCCTTGGCCAATATAGAATTGATTCATGACGCTTCCAGAAACTAAGCTTCAAAAAGGAGCTGAAAGGGGCTCCTTTAGCTTATCTTTATATGGAGATTCATCTACAATGGTGGAAGTGCAATCAAGAGATTCCTCTACATTGGTTAAAGTGCAAGCGCAATTGCACAATCTTTCGAGGACTTGAGAGGTCTCCTTGGACTCAGCAAGTTTATGAAGTTGATGTCTCCTCTCAACCATTTGTTCCATCACTTGTATTGGAACAACTGGTTTCAATCCCTATATTAACAATTTACAAATGGTTGTTAAAAACATCTTGGACCAATCTAATAAGAAATGTAGCCTCATTAGAATTTATCAGATTAAATCTCACCTCGACGAATATATTCGAAGCTTCATTAGATTCGATTTTTTGAACTATGTTGACCGCTTCTTCCTGCATCAAAAGCTACATTAACTTGTTTAAGTCTCATGGTCTGATGAAATAAGCTACATTAGGCCATTAAGATTTTAGATTGCTTGTGACCTCGAGGTTTGTTACTAATCTTGAGAACTTGTTTTATGAATCTCGATGTCTTTGGATGGTGGATGAGACTTAGTAAGGCCTTTTTTTCCCTCACCATGTTAGTAAGGTGAGTGGAACTCTAAAAATTTTATTGGTGTTGGACATTTCGCCCCCAACACCATTGGAAGCTATAATTATCTTATTTTTTTTGTATTTTATCTATAATAAGGAGTATTTCTATCATTTAATAATAAATAATATATCGTCACGAGACATTTGGTAATGAAGTACAAAAAGTAAGGTTTTGAGATAATATTTTTGATTTTAGAAGAAAATATGTAAATTTTATTTGGGTTCATCAATCAAGTTCGGTTAACTTTGGATCAGGCAAAGGAGGTGCCAAATATATATTTTTTGAATCAAATGAAGTCATCCATTTTTTGAAAAAATAGCGTAATTTTAAAATAATTCACGATCGAACGAAATAAAATTATGAATTTGATCAACAAAAAATAATGAGATTAAGAAAAAGATTACCCTTGCATGGTTGATTTGGCCTTCATTTAAGGTCCTCGGTTCCATCTCAATCGAGCAACAACTACGAGCCATCACTAGTTGTCAAACTATCAAAATAGTGTTGGTTGTATTTCATTAAGACTATTATAGGATTGTTTCTTATATAGTAATCCTTGTCTGTGAGAGGGGAAAGAGGGAGAGATTTGCAAGTCACGGACTTGTTTGACTTTATTGAAAGATAGAAATAATCTCTTATATCTCAGTGAGATCTCGTGCTTTGTTGTTGATCTTTCTTTCTCCTTTTTTTAACCATCATAGTCAAATTCATTGGCTCACGAGCATTTTAAAACTACTTTTCTTTTCTTTAAATTTTTTTTTTACAATGATAGTAACTGAAAATGATGATCACCACATTAATGATTTTGAGCCATTGATTCGGCCTTTTTTTTAAAATTATCGTGGGCTTGAAATTCACCTTTGACCTGGTGATAAAGTCTATCGAGGCTCCGAGAATTGACCTTCCAACTAGAGATGATCAATGCAAGTTGTCCATCACATTGACTTGTCCGAGATCCTTGAATGAGTCAACGGATATGTTGAAAATATTGGCAAAGATATGAAGACTTGTTTTTTGTTTTTTGTTTTTATCTAAAATAATTAGTTTTAGGAGAAAGATTTTGTGAATGAGAATCTATTAAATCACCTTATGATAATAAAAAATTATAATTATTATAAAAAAATTTAAAGCTATCTAATAGTTGGACATGAGATGGGTTGGATGAGTCAACTTGCATTCCAAGCAATGAACATTTTATGACATGAGGGGCAATATGAACGTACTAAAGAAATATTGTATAAAAGAGACGTTATTAAAAACTAACTTAATTGTTGAAATGTGACCACAAAATGAAAGAAAGAACACAATTACTGAAAACAGAGAAGAGTGGGATCCAACAGCCGGTGAAAAGAAATTTGTACCCACAATACTGCCCACGATGAATCATGTTTGAATACCATGCACAATGTGAAAAAGCCCAAATTTGACGGTCTTGGGCCATCAAATTTCTTAAAATTTAACAAACCAAGAGGTCGAATTGGCATCAAATTTTTCATTGTCAAATTTTTTTTTTTCAACGAGCCAAAACTGTCAAATTAATGAATGATGAAAAAAATTTGACAGCTCTAAACTATCAAATCTGGGAACATCAAGAATTTCAACGGTCTTAAACCATCAAAATTCAGTTTCTAAAATTCGTGGGCCTTGACCCGTCAATTTTTTTATGTCAAAATTTTCAGTTTTCACGTAGTAATGGCTAGGGAATAATACTTGAGGGAAAGGAGTTATCTCACACAAGTGGTTTGGCTTAAAGGGGCAAAAGTTTGGAATAGTTGAAGGTACTAAATCCTATGGGTGATGACAATTGTTTGATTATCGACATGAAAAATTGGTGGAAAAATGAAATCCCACGAAAAAAAAATGAAATTTTCTTTATTTTTTTAGGAGTATTTTTCATTATTTAATTGCTCGTTTTTCTAATGGAAAATGATTTTTCTACCTCATCTAAAATCCAATGCACGCGACTTAGCCCCATCCCTCCCTCTGTTTTTCTTATATTTTCCTAGGTAGGGGTGGAGCCAGGATTTTCTTTTAGTGGGGGCAAACTTATAGTTAATGGGAGGGGGAGGGGGCAAAAATTGGAGGAAGATGAGGGAGTGGGGGCAACAGGGTCAAATGGGGCATGCCAGTAGTTCAAAATGTAGGGGTATGTCAAATTTAAGCAAAAATTTAAGAGTATCTAAAATGCCCAAAAAGGTTGAATGGGGACAATTGCCCCCAATGTCTGCTTACTAGCTCTGCCTCTATTCTTAGGATCAATCAAACAGTGCATGAAGCATTTTCTTAAGGAATTTGAATCCCCTTGAAAACAAAATTCCTTGCAATCATATAGACCCTGAAACAAATCGGAGTAAACCATAAAAGATTGTAAGGGTAATTTAGGAAGAAAAATGATTAAAACAAATGATACTCAAGGGAAAGGAGCTAAGGTTGTTGGAATTTTAATAAAACTTTTATTTGTTTTGGGTTTTTAAGCAAATTGAATTCTTTTGATGATCCTATGAGAATTGAATATTAGTTGGCTAAAAACAATATGGACTAAATTGAAAATTTCTATTAAGCAATCTTATTGGAAATTACATATACATAGGTTGAGTGATTTGCTATTGTGATTAGAGTCATTCCTCTCTTGGAGTTCTTACCAAATTAGTGATGGTGATGATTTGGAAAGAACATTGCTTTTAAGCAATGTGGAGGCCGTCCCCAACACAACGAGATTGTGAGCTTTGCCATCGATTTGATCTCATGAGTGTAAGGGCAGAGCTCCACAAAAATCGGATTGAGTTCTCTACCAGTTTTGGAGCATTGACTGGCGCTTTTGGATTGCTAGATTTTTATTGTTTCTATATTTGGATCTGTTTTGCATTATTTATTTAAGCATCACAAGTACTCTTCTTGAAGAAATCAAAACGAAATTCTAGCTTTAGATTCTAAAATTAGAATAGTGAAGTAAAAAAATATTATAAATTCTAGAAATCAATTTTCATAATTTGATTGTTGCAGTCCAAAATTAAGATCTAAAACTGTAATCCAACAATCCGAACCAAACACAATCTTGGCGTTAAAATAGGGTATTTCAAAAATAAATAAATTCTGACATAAGTCTGCTTTTAATGAGATAAGTAAACCCGTGACGCAGGGGTGGGGGGTGGGATTGAGCCCAAGTCCATGGCATCATCACCTAAAAGTTTTACCAACTAAGCTAGCTGACACCTTTGTTGGGTATTCTAACCCTTTACAATCAAATCTCTCATGATTAAGCAAAATCAGTTTTATAAAGAATTGAGGTCAACCCTTATATCATCAATTTGAAAATCTCAAATACTTGTTAAAACATGGCGAGAGATCTAAATAACGCTTGAAGTAGCATTGTGTGTGTGTGTGTGTGTGCACGCATAAAACCATCAATTTCCTCTAATGTATAACACTTGGATCTTAAGAAAAAACAGCCAACTGATGATGTGTGATGGCCACGATACTTCCACCATGGCTGTCTCCTTCACCTTCCCTAAAATCGGAGCAATTCTAGTAGGGACGTTACACGCTCCCAAATTATCTTTGATCACCAAGGGACCAATTGAACGCTAATCTTTAACTATTTTGTCAGAATTTGGTTTTCCTTTGAGCTTAACTTCAAAAGAATTTTTAGGTTTTGGAGCACACATTCTGTAGTCTGGAGAGGTTTGTTTTCTTCTATTCTCTTTGGTACAAGATATTTAGTGTCTGCATTTTCAAATGTAGAGGAATGGCGATCTTATCATTTGTATTCAATTTAGTTATGAGAATGATTTGCTGTTATGCCCCATGCTTTGAAATAAGATAAATTTTTAATTACCTTTTAGCATCTGAATATAACAAAGGAATATTTATATCATCAAAGTAATAGGTTTTTTTTTTTTTTTTTTTTTTGTTATTTTGAAATTATTGTTAAAGCCTCAAGTCATACGGTGGAAGCATCGATCGCATGGAATATTTTATATTTGAATAATTGAAGGTTTTTTAATATAATTTTCAAAAATAAAAAATAAAAAATTTGAAAGTTTTTATAGTAAATAATTATTTATATTTATTACATAACTAAATACTTTATTTTCAATAACATATATGCATTATATCAAACACTGCCCCTATCAAAAAACAAAACAAAATTGAATACTACCAAAATTTATTTATGAATCAAATCAATTGATAGACTTCAATATTACTTTATTTTTAGATACTCTAATTTTGTTGCACAAGAATAAGAAGAGAAAAAGGAAGAGAGGAAAAAATAGAAAATACAGTTAATGCATAGCTTAACAAAAGAAAAATTAACGTGAGACGTGTGCTCTGGCCAAAAATTGGTTTGAGTCACACCTCATACCTTCAGCACACGCCTGTTGGGAGCTTCCTGATCTATGCCATAGGTATTAGTTGTTTTTTCCTTGTTCCTTAGGGTTCATAAGCCTCATCTTAAGGCGCACCTAAAGGCGTAAGTCTCAAACGCCTTTAAAAACCCTACTTTAAATTACTAAGATAACTTGGGCCATGACATTTCCTATATCTTTTTGATCAACTTGACTGTGTCTCTTCAAGTGTATGTAACATGGGCATGTGGTAAACATTTTTAGAACGATGTACTTGCCTTTTGTTAAGATTGTTAATTCACACACACCTATCGAAAAAAAAGAAGAAAGATAGTTAAATTCACATTTACTAAAGCATTGCAATAATTCTCATGCTTGTAATTCAATGACTGTGTGATCACATTAGCTTGGATAATGAGAAGCAATTGGGTCCATTGCTAGCTCATGATGATGTCTATGGAAGGCTGACATCTATTCCTTAATGCATCCTGAAGGGTATGCCTCTAAAGTACACATGCAAACATATTAGCAAGTCTAGGAGCCTAACAAACTTGCTTCTAATCAACCTTCATGCTTGACC
Source organism: Akebia trifoliata (assembly GCF_017979445.1). Taxonomy (NCBI): domain Eukaryota; kingdom Viridiplantae; phylum Streptophyta; class Magnoliopsida; order Ranunculales; family Lardizabalaceae; genus Akebia; species Akebia trifoliata. The sequence goes on along the minus strand of NC_141386.1, from coordinate 4,350,708 downwards.
AACCTATGTAGTAGAAACTGTGTGTCGAGTCACTAACTTGTGCCTTCTTTGGATTAGTAATTGAATATACGATTAAATGGATAAATCCTAACAAAAGGAGAAATCTTAAAAGGTCAAGGAGGCCCCTGTGGGCTAAACATCAAAAGCACAAATTTAAGAAATTGATTCCCCCCAATCCCTTAAATATAAAGTATTCTACACTCCACAACAATTTCTTATGGTCTCTTGATATATGGTCCTTCTATTTTTGGTCCTATATTTCTTATCAATTATTATATGTTCATACTCTGGTATTCAGTGGAGTATATTTGTTAGACATGTAGTTAATCTTTGTTTCTTTAGAAGTGCATCTTGCAATATGTTCATTTTTTTATTTTTTTTTGACATTATGGCAGGTAGAACATCACCATGCCCATGATCACACTCATGATCCTAGCGTTACTTCTGTCAACATAGTTTGTGAAGGGAACCTTGATCTTGAGAAGGTTAGTGGTTCTTCTGTACTGTTTATTTACATTTGGATTTCTTCAATTATGTTTAAGAATTTTGTTGAAAATTCCGCTACCAAACCTTTATATATTTTTTGTTGTGTGTGTGAGGGGGGGTCATTACGACTTATAAATGAGACCAGAGCATATTTTCTTTATCTTCTCCTTTTCTTACTTCCCTTTGGAGGAATCTGGGTCTAGAAGCCAAGGAATGTGTATATATAATTGCATATGTTGGAGTAGCAAAAACCGATTCTATAGTACTTAGCAAAAAAATAAAAAATTTTGATTCTTTATTACTTATGACTGTTGCTATATCTACTACAGGCCAATATGTGGTTGGGTACATTATTGTTGGAGTGTAGTGATAACATATATCGTATGAAAGGTGTCCTATCAGTTGATGGTATGAATGAAAGATTCGTCTTTCAAGTTGGTCCCTTACTTTCCAAAACATTATCTTCTTTTATGACTGTATTCTGAGTATTCTTCTCTTATGACCAGTCAAATCAATTGTGTTCTACTTTGCAATAATGTACTATTTTGTTTGCCATTCATTAAGTATTCTTGTAGAGTTATGTTTGGGGTGTAGATGCCACCTTCCAAGGGTGTTTGGGGTTTAGTTCTTGAGGATAGGGTTGTGAATGCAATGGAATCTTCTCAAGTTGACTGTTCTATGCAGCTCTTCACTAGTCTCCTTCCTTTGTATTGGGTTATTATGAACCATCTAAGATGGCATTATTTTAAAAAATAAAAAATAAAACAATGGAGAGAATTCTTGGATAATATTGTGAAAGTGGACTATTTAAAGTATGGGAAGAAATATTTTAGTTTGTTATTGTGTCGCTTGTGCAAAACAAGTGGTGAGACAGTAGACTATTTGCTTATCCATTGTAGTTTAGCTAAGGAAGTACAAAGTACCCTTTTTGGGGTTGTAGGATATGTTGGATAATGCTTAAGGGTCGTGATTGTAGTTTGTTACTGTGTCTTTTACCAACCAAAAAATGACAAATTAATTAGTTTCATGGTTTTTCTTTCTGTTATATGGTTAAATTTTATGGTATTAGCTTCATTGATATCTGATTTTCATTGTTCAATTTAGTTCATGGATATTGTTCATTATGTTGATTGTGTTTCAATTCCTTGTATTTTTATTGATGGATCAGGGAGTTCACGACATTTTCCAAGGCTCCCCGGATTGATTATGGGGCCAAATGAACCAAGAATAACATGATCGTGTTCATTGGAAAGAACCTAGATGCACAAACCCTAGACAAAGGGTTCAAATCTTGTTTACTTTGATTGTAGTTGTATCACCCTGCCAGTCCCAAGGGGGGTACTAAATTGAAATATACAGGTAATGACATATCTGAGAATTATCTATACATGGAAGGGTGTACTTTGATTTACTCCAATTAATTAACCCCCCCCCCCCCCCCTTTTTTATCTTTCCCTCTCCCCATTAATCTGCCTATAATTTTGTTCCATTTTTTTTATTTTTTTTGCTTATCGTGGGTATCCAATCCCTTTGGGTGAGATTAATCCCATAGTCACATGCACTGCCCCCTCGGAAAGAGTCAAAGTTCAACCGGACCTGGAGGATGGCCCCAAGGAATTCATTGCATGGTGGGGTTTTTACACTAATCGATAGTCTTGATTAATAATGTATTTGGGATTATAATAATTATAACGATTTATCATAAAATCACCTTCATTAAATAAAATAGAGGTACATAATCAGAGAATAGAAAGGTAAAATAACATAGGATTTGTCTAATATCTTATTAAATAAACTGACTTGAGAGAATATTTTCTACTTTCTTGGTGAATATCTGATTTAAATCCAACACCTCCAATTTTTTCAAAGAAGTGAACTCTACAAACAGAAAATACATAATCACAACCAAGGTGGTAATATTATTTTCAATCTAAATTGTTCACTCATATCACATAGAAAATCCCCAAAATAGAAATCTAGATACATCTAACGATCCTTTGGTGTTGAAAGGAATCTACAAATGCATTAATATAACCAAACACCATTTCTCGCCATCTAGAATTGAAGTAGAGAAGTACAACATATCCCCATAACCCAACAAAATACGACACTATTGCTTGTGTCATTTTCTCCTGCATTTGAAGGTCTTGGAATTAGTGACAGTGTTCCAGTAGCGGTGCAACTTTTTTGTAATGGAGGTCCACAAAGAAGGAAGTTGCCTTCATAGCATGTTTCATCGAAAGTCGCAAATTGTTTCTTCATATCTGGTGTCTTACCAGATAAGTTGTTATGAGCTACCGTGAAGACCGCCAAAAATGTTAGTCTTGTCAACTGTGGAGGGATTGTCCCACTCAAGCTGTTGTAAGAAAGATCTAAGCTCTCTACTTGCTCAAGGTTGGAAAATGTTTTTGGAATCGGCCCTGTCAAATAATTGTTTGATAGGTTTAACGCGTGAATCCCACTTAGATCACTGAGTTCTGATGGGATATAACCCGTAAGTTTGTTCCATGATAGGTCCAAACCAGACATGTAGTAAAGAATGTTACCCTTGTAAGACTCATACCTTCTTTTTGTCATAAACTCCACATCTTCTAGTTCTTTGACGTTCACGCGCGTAATGATATACATTATGGAATGAAGAAGCATTCCATACATGGATGAGGATGAAGCCATTCCATATATGGAAGAGGACGGAATAAAATCATTACTTATACCCCATGATTTACCAAATTATAAATTTTTCAAGCAAGAAGGTATTGAACCAGACAAATTATTGTGAGAAAGATCCGTAAGGTTTAAGTGGAGTAGTTGACACAATTGATTTGGAATGGGACCTTGAAGTCGATTTCTTTTCAAGAGAAGAAGTCTCATATTTTGAAATAGCATTGATCCAATTCGGAATGTTGCCAGACAAATTGTTATCATTCATATCTAATGTCACAAGAGAGGACTTCGGGCTCAAGCTTCTAGTATTGGTCCACTAAAATCATTCTTTTGCAAATGTATGTACTTCGGATTTGTTAAGTTGTACGTAGCAAGAAGGCATAGTCCCATAAAGATTGTTTTGAGATATATCAAGAAATTGAAGTATCTTGAGTTTGCAAAAAGTGTTTGGTATAGGACTTTCAAAATAATTTTTCGACATGAGGAGATATTTCAGCTTCGAAAGGTTTCCAATCCATTTAGGTAGCTCACCTGATAAATTATTTTTGGACAAGTCCAATGAATACATGTTTCTCATGTTACCAAGAGATCGAGGAATGCTACCGTTCAAAGAATTTTTAGATATGTTTAGAAAAATTAAATTTGGAAGAATTGGACCAATTTTCAAGGGAAGTTCTCCCTGGATTTGATTAACAGAGATGTCGAAAAAATACATGTGAGTATTTTTGGATTGAGATGGCAGATGAAAGGGACCAATGAAGGAGTTATTCGTGAGACTTAAGAATTCTAATCTTGTGTTATTCTCTAATATCCATGTTGGGAGATTTCCCTTCAAATTGTTATTGGACAGATCAACATGTCTCAAGTCGTGTTGCGTGGACAAAAAACTAGGAGTAACATTTGAGTGTTTCAAGATACCATTCTGTAAGATGAGAACTTTTAATTGAAATCTAGGAATCTAATGTGGATATTCAGTTTCTAACACAAGTTGACTATTTTGACTAATAAAATCGAAGACCTCAAGCTTAGAGTTGTTAGCAAATGTGCTGATTTTCAATAGGCCCTCAAATCGATTATAAGAAAGAGAAATGTACTCAAGTGACGTGAGACCATGAAATAAGGATGAAGCGATGTTTCCTTCCAATTGATTTTGAGAGAGATCCAATAGATGAAGAGATGTCAAGTTGTCAAGGCATGCTGGAAGATTTCCTTCGAATCCATTTCCACTGAGATCTAAGTCTTGAAGGTTCTTCAATTTGCACAAACCTAGAAAAATGAAAGAAGTGAAACAAGTGAGATCGATGCACGTGATGCTTATCTTCTAAAATTGGTTTTAAAGTGATGAACAATTTATTAAAATGAGTAAATTTAAAGTAATTATATATATCTTTCATATCACATTACTAGAAATAACAACAACAACAACAACAAATGTTAGCTAACTTAAGAGAATTTCAGATTAAAGTAAATATCAATTTTCTATAGGGAAGTAAGTAATCCAATGAATAAGGATCTGTTTTAGACAAAAATTATTTAGTAATGAAACTTGACAACAATTTAAATTGTTTACCTCGGATTGGTAAGGAGCCACTAAGTTTATTTGCATGCAAAGATAAGGCCTTGAGGGAAATTAGAGTCCCAATAGATGAAGGAATACTCCCTTTGAAGTAGTTAAGACTTAAATCCAACACCTCCAATTTTATCAAAGAAGTGAACTCTAGAAAAGTAAAGGTAAAATAAAAATATGAACTAAAACTAAATTAAAAGCAGATTTTCTTTGAGATTTAGGACTAAACATGCTTACCTTCAATTGGAATTGGTCCTTCTAAGACATTATCATCGAGATACAAAGCCTTAAGAGATGAAAGTTCACCCAAAGATGTTAGACTCGTAAACAAGCTTCGACTCAAGTCCAAGTCTTGTAATTTGTTGAATCTAGATAATTTATTGAAACCTGTGAGTACAAAACCAGGAGAGAGAAGATATGAATCAGTCCCTTGTGTGTGTGTGTGTGTGTGTGTGAGAGAGAGAGAGAGAGAGAGAGAGGCCTACCTTCATTTTCAACCCAACCAGATATTAAATTATGAGATAAATCAAGTGTCTTGATTTGCTCAAAGGGAAGAAACAAGGAGGCATTCAGATACCACCAATCTGTTAACTCAATATCCTTGATAAAATTAAGAGAAAGTTCGATGACTCGCCTATTGGTGCTGATGTTGTTACATAAAACTCTCTCCCACAGACAACAATTAGTCTCCATTTTAGGGTCCCAAGAAGAAAGGGAAGACCCTTTTGAGTAATTGAAGGCAGATTTGATACGTAATGCAGCAATTCTCTCTTGTTCTAAGCATCCCAAACACCCTAATCCTTCAAACTTAACCAATAATATTACCCACAAAACCCACAAACACAACATCATGGAAGAAGGCCTTATCCTACTGTCCATGATATATAAAAAACAATGCTTGATTGATTTTAAACTGAAAATCTAACTAAACCCAACATCCCTTTTATAATGTTTTTTTCCTTGCTTACACAATGCTGATATGGCAGTGGACAGAGAACCCTTGATTTAATTTTATTTGTTATAATCTCAAAGAAAACAAAATCTATGATTATTCTATAGAAGTGAGTCAACTTGCCATAATAGATAAATTAAAATTTCTCACCGACATTCTCACACTAGGAGAACTGGATCAACCTATTGTGAGGAGATCTAACAATGTTGTTTAGTAAAACATCTTTGAATTTTCTCTCCAAAAGCTAGTTCACTTTCCACACCATACTAATCTCTAGAGCACAACTCTATACAGATCTGATCTCATATTCCAACCCCATTCAAGTGTAAACTAATGTGCGAATGGGTATTTGAGTGATTGAAGGCAGTTTTAACTGCTGTACACGTGCCAGGTGAGATACTAACGTGCGTCACTGTCAAAACAATATATATCCCAAACACCTGAAAACCATAACTTCAACCAATATTACCCACAAGAACCACAAATACAACATCAGATAGGAAGGCCTTATCCTCCTGTCCATGATAAACGCTACAATCCTTTTATGATGTTTTTTTTTTTTACTGCTTTTTTGGTGGGGTTATTAAACTATATAAATACATAATAACTAGAATAAAAGTAACAAGAAAGTCTTCCAAAAGACTAGTTGGAATGAAATAAAGGACATGGACATGTACATGTAGAGCATGTAACATAAGACAAGTTGGAATGAAATAAGGGACATGTACATGTACATGTAGGGCGTGTACCGTGTGCCCCTCCCACTTCAATTATCAATCTAAATTAAATAGTGAGCCAACTTGCCGTGATAGAAAATCTGAACATGTAAAATTAACTTGTTACCCACATGCTCACATCTAGAAGTCTATAACTAAAATATGAAGATGAATGAAACTAGCGCTTACATGTTCACATTTGAATTAGGAGACACAATGTGAAAAAAACACATTCGAATTTCATAAAATTTGAGGGACCGAGGCATCAAATTTTATTGAATATTTTTTTTGATGGGTTGAAACCTTCAAATTAATGGAGAAATTCAATGGCTCTAAGCCCTCAAATCTTGGGAACATCAAAATCTCAACACAACGTGAAAAAAGCTCATATTCAATGGCCCAAGACTGTCAAATTTCATAAAATTTGATGGGCTCCGACAGATTAAGACGTCCAATTTTTCATTGTCAAATATTTTTCGACGGGCTGAAATTGTCAAATTAATGGAGGATGATAGAAATTTGGCAGTTCTAAGCTGTCGAATCTGGGGAACATAAAAAATTTGACGGCCCTTGACCATTGAATTTCGATTTCTAAAAATTTGTTGAAAATCTTTGAATTTTAAAAGTTGTATTTCATAAAATAAAAATAAAAATACTTTCCTTATTAAAGAAAGTAAGGACTCAGAGAGAAATTTGATGAGTCGTTCTACACTGCCTTCATTAGGCACTACATCCGCTGTGCTGACGTGGTAGTGCACATATAGTTATAAATTGATTTTCTCGAGATACAAGTTAAAAAATCGACAGTTCTCTATGGACTGCACCATCAGCTCAGTGTTGAACACAGTGTCCATAACGAAGGCAATCCAGCATTTTCCAAATTTTATAACTAAGAGGTGTGGAGATATAAAATCAATTTGGGTTGTAGGCTCCACCAATTTGAAGTCTCTTGGTCAATCAACTTAGTTCGGTCCCTGTTGTGTGGTTCCGTGTGTGTGTGTGTGTGTGTGTGTGTGAGAGAGAGAGAGAGAGAGGGATAGAGAGATCTGTTTGAAATTTGGAAATTAATGCATTTTCTCCCAAGATTTGTTTCCTATTTGGATTTTAATGCATTTTGTTTGTATGATTTCATCAAGATTTTCTTCCCCTTTTTTATTTTTTATATTTTCAAAAATGTGTGGGACCTAAAATAAAATTCGGCCATGTGAATCTCCCAGGTCCGAAGGGCCAAGACTTCAATTTGGTTTTCTTTTTTTAAAGTTTTAATTTGTGGGCCCATGCCACCTAAAAGACATAAGAATCCTTATTGATTTGGAGAAATCTTTTTTTTTTTTTGTTAACCGAGTATCCGGCCAACTTGCACGCACCACAACTAATCTTGGGGAGGACTACCACAGCAACCCACTACCATGGTCCCCTGTTAAATCATGAGAAAAACTCAAGAGGAGAATCGAACCCATGACATGCGCCTAACCCACACTTCACGTGCACGCCCTTACCACTTAGGCAACCCATGGGTGATTTAGAGAAATCTTATTGGCATCTCAATTTTTACTTTTGATACATCAATCCTTTTAAAAATATTTTGATGCATTACAAGTAAAAATTGGTGTGTTAATAATAACTCCTTGTTTGTTAAAAACTTTTATTTGTTGTTTTTTTAAAAAAATTAAAATTTGAAAATTGATCAAATCTTTTTAAAAATATTTTGATGTACTACAAGTAAAATTTGGTGTGTTAATATCAACTCCTTGTTTGTTAAAAACTTTTATTTGTTATTTAAAAAAAAAATTATTTTTTTATTGTCATTTGTTTAAAATTTTGAATTATGATTTGAAAATTGATTAAAGTTTTTTTTTCTTCAAATTCAGTTTAAACCTTTTAAAATTGGTTCATGATTAAGGTTTTTTAAATTGATTAAAGTTTTTAGATCAATTAAGGTTCTAAAATTGATAAAGATTTTTAAATTGATTAAGGTTTTTAAGTTTTACATTATTTGAAAAAAAATTGAGCTTTTCGATGGTTTTTTATCCGAATTGTCATTTAATGTATTCAAAGGATTTTCCTAAGCCTAATTGTGTTTCTGGTGCTACGAGAATTTTTTTTCATTTTGTTAAATTATTAGAATTTTTACAAAACTTTTCGTTCGGTTCTTGAATGATGATTTCTAGGTCTCAAAATTGAGTGCTCCTAGAATTGCATGGTTTCTAAACATATGTCTAGTGGCGATGATATTTTTGTCATTTTGTTGGATTTTGTGGATTGTGAACTTAAGCATGCGTAATTTATGTCTTGAGATGAGGCTTGAGGATTTAGAAAGAGGCCTAACACAAACTTTTGATTTCTCAACTATCTTTTGCTCATCATTCGGCATCGATAGAAACCGAGGTGACAAGTTGCTAAATCGGATAGGTGCAAGATGGCGGTGTCTACAACTGAGTGTCTATGGGGGGAGGGGGCGTCTACAGGAAGGGGTATTACTAATTTCATATTCTTAATGTTGATTTTAATTTCAAAAACATGTTTTTTACAATAAATTCGTCACTTTTATAAGCAACGAATTCATTGATAAATTGCCAATGAGATTGTAAGTAACGGTGAGTTCGTTGATATTTTATCAACACATTCTTTAATTATAAAAGTGGCGAATTCACTAGAAAAATAAGTTTTTGGAATTAAAATGATTAGTGCATCGGAACCAAAATTTGTCTATATTGAGTGTACAAAATGGTAACTTACCCATTATTTGATGGTAGTATATGAATTGGTGTGGCAATAAAATCTCTCTTTTAGTTTCTCTCTTCCCATTATGAATGGATGGAAGGCATACTTTGACTTACTCCCATTAATTAAAATTTAAAAAATAAAAATAATTCCCTCTTCCCATTAAGAGAACAATAATTTATATCTCTTTATCATTTTTTATTTGAAATTCATGAAAACAATGGATACAAGTGAAGAGATGTTTGAATGTTCACCCAAATCATTCCCATTCAAAGATAATCCATCACATTCGAACTCTTCAATTGTAAATCTCCATTTTCTCACAATTTTTTGTTTATTACCTTAATAAATTTAGGTTAGAGGTTAAGTTTCTAAAACTTTTGAAAGAGTGAAGAAAGTGAGAAAAAATCAAATTTTAATTGGGTATTCTTATTAAAATGGGTGCCCCAAGTAACGTTAATGATTCGACAATAAAATAGGTATGCCTCTATGAAAATGGGTGCCCCAACTAAAACCATGGGTGCCTTTAACACCACTCTTTATTGAAACCCAAGTATAAAAGTAGGAGAGAACACAAAAGGTCAATACATTTAAGGGTACATTACCATTTCGTTTTAATAAGGAAAAATTCCAATTTCAATACACTATCGTAACTTTTATAATCAATGATTTCGATGATAAAATACCTGTGATATTTGACTTTAAAATTATCAGCAATATCACTGGTAATTTATCGGTAAGATATTGGTTATAAAAGTGACGTACAAGGTATTCTTTTATTTCAAAATTAATACATGTCATGTAAAGTTATTCAATTTTTCATATAAATTATTGTTTGGGACTTAAAATTGAGCTATATCTTCTAAAAATTTATTCCTTTCGAATAAGATAAATTTTTAATTTTGAAAAAAATCATTAACTTATATGTTTACTATAACTAATTATAGCTAAGTTATTAATTTTGGAGATAATATGTTAATTTTTTTTTAAAGAATTTTTTTTTTTCAACAAATCAAAATACTATTTTTTCTCACTCCTTCTTGAGAATTGGAACCGATGGAACCTATGTTTTTTTTACGGTTCATGTTCCATTAATTTTGGAACCCAGCCCAGAACTGGTAAGAAACATAATCGAAATAAATCTGATGGTTATGGTTCTAAGTTCTTTACGAACCGAACCGAAGCCAACCCATTGATAAAAAACAAAACCCAACCCCCCCAGTTAGTGAAGTGGCAGCACTGGACCCCTGGAGGTGGTTTAATTTGATAGCTCGCCATGCACCATAACATTCTCTTTATCCCATGTGATCTTGATAAATAACCACCGACTCTAGTTAAACAGGGATGCATAAAGACACGTATAGGGAGCATAAACCAATGGGTGGGTCTATTTGCACACACCAAAATTGCACTTTGCACCCATTTTTCATGTGATAGCCAAGTAACTTTAAAATAAAAATCTACACATCTATTAAATGTACTTTAAACTAAATTTCTTATTTCACCCACCTAGTATTATCAAACTACCCCCGCCCCCTCTCTTTTTTGCATCTAGAAAGATTTTAGTGAGTGTTTTAAATTTTGATGTTGCTTATTTTTCCTATCCTAACACTTTCAATTGAGTCGATGTCGTTTATATAAGAAAATTTTATTTAGTAGGTACCTACTGAATCGGTTTTGTAATGTTTGATATGTATTTATCGAATTTGTTTGATAATATTCAGTAGGTACCTACTGAATATGCTATTATAAATTCTATTTGAAGTAATCAAACAAAATTGTGAAAAATCTTTGATGATTTCGATTTAAAATCATCATTTTGAGATTTTAATAGTATTTTTTTTTAATTTTTTTTATGATTAAATGTAAAAAATGTAAAAGACAATTTAAAAAATAAGATAACTTGTAAAAATAATACCTAAAACCTAATTTACATTGATTCAATCTTTGATGATTTGAGTTTTTTATTTGGTTGGTGGTGGTGTGTACAAGAAGTCAAAATAAAAAAGTAAAATGGTAATTTACTTTTATTTTTATAAAATTCATTTAAGTGGGTGCAATGAGCAGTTTCGGTGTGTGCAAATAGATAGACTCTAAACTAAACAACACACCATCCAGAGGACCAGAATACATCTGAGGATCAGTAACTGTAAATGGAGAAGAAGAGTCGTGATCCGCTTCAATGGCTGAATCTGATGGTCTCAGAGCCATTCTACTTCTACCATTTCCTAGCTTTCTTCTCTTACATTGTCGTCCGCATCTCTGCAACTCAAATCCTCTCTTCCGACTTCTCCAATCGTCTCCTCCATCGTGTAATCCACTCTCTCTCACTCTTCGTCAAATTTCGATCCTCTAGGTTTTTGTGTTAATTTAGGGTTCTTGATGTTTGCTAGTATGTAATTTCGTGATCTGTGAATGTTAATTTTGCAGGAAATTCAAGCAATTTTGGCTCTTTCGATGTTAATTGTGATTAAGGTATTGTTTGTATCTGAAGAAAGTTAATTTTTTCAGTATTTAATGCATCAATTTGTTTGAGATCATATTGAAGATTGTTGTTGATGTTAATGTGTTATTATTCGATAGTTAATCAAAGAGGAAACTTGGGAGGGCTTTGTTGCAGATTCTTTTTTTTTCGCTAAGGTATAGTTTCTTCATCTACTGTTTTTTTTATTTTTTATTTTAAATCCAAAATTTTAAACATGTACTTGAGAGCATTAATGCTTTTAAGTTAAAATTCATTCTGTGCTTTACATGGTCCCAATAATCTGTTTGTTGAATTTGCACGAGTTTTGCTTTGCAGGGTTTCCTTATGGTAGTCACTTTAATCATGGATTATCACTTGGCTCTCTGTTATTCAATCGGATTATTAGGTACACATTTTGTTGTTTTATGTTGTGTTTGAAGTTAATAACTAAAAGAAGAAAAAAAATCATGAAATTTAGGGAAGGTTAGATATGGAAAATGGAATGAAAAACTAATAGAACATATCCACTCATTGTGCACTGAAATGGTCGTTGTCTACCTGCCCAAAAATCCAAAGTCTTCCTTTTTGTTTATTGATATCTTGACTGTTGAATGCATTTTTTTTATTGGCCGGTCAAGTGAGATAAGTGGTCAGTAATTAAGTAGGTGAAGGTGGGTTTTGAACTCAGGTCGTGGTATCAACACTCAGATCTTTAAAACCAACTTAGCAAACTGGCACCTTCCTAAATGTTAAGTACATATTGATGTAACAAGGTACATCGCTAGCATATGATTTGTTTTCTTAGGTATAGATTGTTCATGTTTTTGGGCCTTGCAAGATATATTAGTGGATAAGGTCGATTGAAATTTTCAATTGCACTTCACACAGTTTTAGGACTATAATTGGTCTTGGCATTGTTCTGGATGAAGAGGCCCGACAATTACCAATCTGGTATGTTATTTTTTTGACAATAAAGATATTATAGTAAGAAGGAGTTCTAGAGAACTACATTATTACATAATAAACCCCCATCCTTCTTTGATGAACATGCTTATTTTTATTTTACAAGGTGGAATTTGCGGTTTCCTTCCTTATCATTGCATAAGAAGTCACGAATTAGCTTTTCTAGTTAAGTTCCTCGCTCGAAAAACAAGAAAATAAGGAAAGGAAATAGATTGGGATAGAAGCTATGGCACTCTTTATTATGGTCAATTTACCCCCCTCCCCCTCCCCTCCAAAGCTATCTAGCCTTTTATGAGCTTAGTTTTTTTCCATGCCCTAGTGGGAGACCTATGGGGTAGCGAACTCATCTATTTGACATCCCAAACATCCCATTGAAGGATGGAGGTTGTGGGTGCCAATCTAATGCCACAGATTTTTCTTTTTTAGATCTTAATGCACAATCCTGACACCACTTCAGAACATACAAGTAACCACTGAAAATTTGGACTTGGTCGATAGAAGCTTCCAAAAGAGTAAATTGTAATCTACAAATTGAAGGTGTAAGACTTGAGGGTCTCAAGAGCTGGTCTTAAAGCCAAAAAACTCTCCTATGACTATTGCTCTCTTGATGAGTTCACCAAAAGCTTTGGCTACAATATTGAACATGAAAAGGGATAAAGGGTCGCCTTGCCTAAGGCCTCTAATACCATGAAATACCTTTATGAGTTCCCATTAGTCAAAGTTGAATATGAGGTATATTGAACGCGAAGGTGTCACTTAGCCAAGTGGTAAAGACTTGAGGAGAGTTGATCCCATGACATAGGTTCAAATCACGTTGAACCCACCTTCACCTCCATTAACCACTAACCCTTGCTTGCTTTAAAAAAATGTATATCGAACGCACCACGTAATCCAAGATATCTATCTGTGCTTGAAACCCATTCTTCTTATCATGCATTCCATAAAGTTTCATTTGACATGATCATACGCCTTCTCAAAATCGATCTTGCACACAATACTAGGGGTTTTGGACCTCGTTTTCTACCAAAACTCCATTTATGATTTGATGACCTCTTATGAGAGGTCCTTGCTTAGGACCAATCATAGAGGGAATGACCACCTTTAAACCATTAAGGTCTGGTTGTTTTGTGTCAAAACTTTCATATATTTATAGGGGCTTAAGCACCTCTTATTTTTTTATTATAAATTTTGGGTCATGTTTGGTATAAGTCTAAGCTGGGATCGTTAAGACCTGCTTACATAAGTTGTATGGCATGGAAAATTAGAAATATTGTAAAACACAAAATCTTTTACAACATCGTAATTATCTACCTTCTATAAATAAGTTTGCATTTATGTTGGCCCTTTCTTTCAAAAAGGTATATATTGTCATGCCTTCAATTTATGATCTAGATTTTCCCAAATCTCGAGGGTAGAAAAATCAAAACTTCAAATTTTAAATATGATATGAATTTCTTCCAAATAATTTCGACAGAGTTTCACCTAAAAATTGGACTTATGAAAAATTTTATATGTATAGAAATACATGTATAATCAAAATTCATATATCCACTACATCCCAACAAGTATTCCAACCACCATATTATATCGAATATATATATATATCATTCCTAAACACCCCTCAATATTGTGATATAGATAATAAATAAATATTATTTTATTATAATCATAGTATAATATTAACACAACAATAAGTACAATCCAAAAGTGTAATATACATCAACTACGCATATCCCACATCGGTTGTCAATTATCCACATCATAAACACTAACTCTCACTCGCTGAACATATACATATAAGAAGACAACATACACGATGCCAATATATTCAAGAAAATCCAAAAATACACGAAATAGCTCCACATAAACTCCAATCCCAGTTCACATACAATAAAAATAGTGCTCATCATCCTGATTCTACTATCCCTCTATATAATGCTCCTCATCAAGAACAAACATCTCGATAGCCAGTATATCTGTAATGTTTTATTGGTAGGGCGAGTAACGGGAGTTACCTAATTGTAAACTCATATTTCAAATTAGTAGTCCTAACATAAATAACTAAACAAGTTAATCTATTATAAATAAAGCAAATTTTTAAATAAGTAAACAAAATGAATAAAACGAGAAAAATGTTAATTATTAATAAAGTCATAATGAAATATCTCTCATTTCACAATAAAACAAAAGAAACATAAACATTTCGTAAGTATATCAATCATGGTGGTGTATTTGATAAGAATGACGAGGTATATGACCGATACAAAAGTATCAATCTGTATATTGAAGATCCAATATTTAACTGATGTGGAACCCACCTTTAGTTTTTGATTTTATGGTCAGTTAAAGAATTTACCATAATTGGGTGACTGTGTTTTCCAGCTCAGGTTGATCGTTGATCCCTAACAGAGATCAATCGTTTGATTACTATAGACTGTAAATGATCATTTGACAAACCAACTTCATCATACCGTTGTGGTATGCATGTGTCATCAATCAATCTAGTCATCTACAAACTATATTTATGTTACAATTTGTTATTTTTCAATAAAGATAAGATGTAAACTTCTCGAATAATAAGTACAATGGTATTCTCAAGTAGTATCCCATACTACTGTAAAGAATAATCAAACCCTATTATTCTAGATTAATTGGTTGTTTTCGGATATAGCTATTGATTAATTGTGTAGGTATTGATTAACCCTTTAATGAATAAAAATAATAATAATATAAATTTTCGAAAATTCATTGAAAACAAATTAAAACAAAAAGCGAGTGTGATGATCTTTCCACGTATTTTAGAATTTTAAACATGCTACATGATATGGAAAGCCGTAACTCATAAAACAATAAACATGCAGGTACACTGTCCCACAGTTACCAACCTAATTGCATCCCATGCATCTAATACACAGTGTTCAAAAGCACCTAAACCTGGAAATTCATCAACACAAGCATATACAGTTGAGAATCTCATTCTCGATTTCAACCAATCAAGACTTTCATTATCGATTCCAATTAAAGCTTTTTTTTTTTTTTGTAGATTATTATCCGATCAAAATACACTTTCAAAACAAAACATCTCGACAGTTTTTTAAATAAATACCCTATGAAAAATACTATAAAAATCAATTTGTCTCGAATTTATTTTCTAATTAAACTCACCCAAATTCATTTCTTTTTGTTTCATAACATTAATACATCATTTTTTTTGCTTTGGCGGCCCGCACGTACCATCTACCTGCATGTGACAACAGTTAAATATACCACTTTATGTGGAAGGACATATAGAGACTCGAAGATGTGACCTTGGGAGCATACCCAATCACCCTTACCATCTTAACTAATACATCATAAAAAACATATAAAAGGAATTATTCTACAATTTTATGCAGGGTAGGGTTAAAGGCACCCAACATCATAGCCAATTTTTTTGTCTTTTATGAGTTAAAAGTTTCATAATGGGCTGATTTTTGGTGATGATGATCTATATGGGGAGGAGATCATACTCACCAAAAATCATCCCATTCCGAAACTTCTAACCCCATCAAAAGTGGTTTACAAAAACAAATGGATGATTTACGATTCTTCAACTTGTTTTGATGGGGTTAGAAGTTTCAGGATGGATGGACTGGTTTTTGGTGAGGATGATCTCCTTACCATAGAGATTATCCTCACAAAAAATCAGCTCATTCCGAAACTTTTAGCTCTTATAAGACAAAACAATTTGGTTATGGGTGGGTGCCCTTGGTAATAATTGGGGTGCCTTTAACACTACCCTTTGATGCATGAATTTTTAATTTAAATCATAATAAGACTTGAAACTAATTGTAAATAAAATTTATTTAATTGAAAACTATACTACGAATTTGAAATTGCAAGTTTCCTACCTTTATGGTTGGGTTTTGCACGTTCTTACTAGATTCTAACTTTTTCTGAATAATTTTCTCGGCAAATTGACAAAATTTTCTAGTGATTTGGTAGTTCTCGACGTCGTGAGTATTTTATTTTTTAACGCCGGGTTGTAATTTGCATCACAGATATGTCAAAATTGAAGTTGAAGGTGATGTATACGTACCACTTATGTTTGAACCAGAACCACCTCGTCTCTGTTTCAATGCTCTCAGGACAAATGGGTTTCAACCCATTACACACACAATATATTATTATATAATATAAAATTAATATTATAATATATTATATAAATGGTTAGACATGTAGATTACCAACTTCCTCACATACATTTATATGATATAATATTAATTAAAAATCACCTCTTTAACACTTCTTTAATTTCATTCAACTTCTCTTTTATAAATAACTATACTTGAACATGATTTTATAAAAATTTAGTCATTTTAATAATAAAAATAATAATTAAAAAATATATTTTTTCATATATTTTTCTTCTGTGATGTCTGTTGCATTAGACTAATTTGAACAATATATCTTGGATTTTCGAAATTCCTCACCGATTTTTGTCTATTGATTAAAATACCCCTTAAACCCTAAGTTCATAAAAAAAGTTAATACTTTCATAATTTATCCTACTAAATTCATATTTAAGCATGCTTACGGTTTAAATTATGTTTTTCAATGCTGTTGGACTCAATAGTAACGTCCATTTGACCAACAAAGTTTCCTATACAATTTTGAGTTCTATGTACTTTGGCTAAATGTTTCAATTCTCTGATCATAATCATGGTAAAGTTCCCCAAATGATACATTTCATTTGTCAAATTCTCCTTCTACCAAACCTTTATTTTTGATCGACAATGTTACATTTATTTTCAATATTATTCACAACTTAATTTCTCGATATACATAATAACTTTTCATGACATTACATATATGAAGGCAAAACCCTTTTATTTTAAGTATAATATGTTGAAAATTTTAATATAATGGGTTTCGTACAGGTTTAGCTTGAGTTGGATTTACCTTGGAGTGTAATAGACCCTACGTATTAAAAATGTTTGGTCGGTCTGTGTTGGGTTTGAGTAAGGTAGAACCAGAGTCAGACCCATTTGATAAACTGAACTATCTTTGGAACCTTAGCCATCTCAACTAACTAACTAAGAAATAGGGGAAGCTCATACATAGGTATAATTGAATAGGTCTCGTCTGCACATCTCATTCACAACCCTAACCAGTTTATATGGTTCTTCCTAGATATGAGCCTTATGAGAATGGAAGTGCAATTTTTTTTTTGTTGAGCTCGGAATTGAGTTTATGTTGAAGGTGGCTATCTTGATGAGGTGGTAAAGTCTGTGAGTGGTAATGCCACGGACCTGGGATTGAAACTAATGCGGAACGCCCCTATTTTACCAAAATCAAATCCAATTTTCTTATCTCCCCTCATCATCCTACATCAAAAACTCTGCCTTCGTCTATCATAATAATAATAATAAGTATATGTTGTTTTTAAGTTTCTTTTTCACATTCATTTGTATAGAGGCTTGATCTAATAACTGTTTTACCTTTCTTTAATGTCATCTATTGCAGTGATATTTGTTATAACTCAACAACCTCCTTATCATGGTCTAGGTACGGACCAAACTTGGATTTGCTATGCTGTACTTGTTTTATTTATGTTTCTAAAAAGTTTCTTTACTCTAGCTTTCCTTTAATTGTTTGAATTATTTGTATCACAATATAGATTTGCATGAAGCTATTTATGACAGAATTTTTTTGACACAAACAACAGTTAAGCAATTTGATATAAAGAATTGGATTATACCTGAAGTATGCTGCATCATATTTTCTCATCACTTTTTTTTTTTTTCTCCAAATATGTTCTTTTTTTGGATGCGAAGCATTTCCATGTTCCCTCTTTCAATAGAATTTCTTTTTGTTGATAAAAGGAAAGATTGTCTTCATGTTAGTTTTCACATGCTCCTGTTACGTGCATCATTGCTCTAAATTTTTTTTATATAATTAGCTGCAATTTTATGTCCTTTTCTAGAGTAGTAATTGTAGACACCTTTTTTTCAGTGATGAAAAAATTGGACTGATGCATTTCCTGCAGTTAGCAAGCAGCATTATTCGGTTCTCAGATTAAAATTATGTTTACCGTAAAGGAAAAACTCTGACACCCCAGATATCCAACTTTGGCATTATATGCCAAAGATTTGGAGTGCATTGTTTCTCCATTTAATTCTGTCCAGAGTCTTGTCTTTTGTTATTGAAGGTGTGCTCTTTTTTTCTTTCATTATCTAAATCCACATTCTTTTGGACCTTCCTCTCAAACATAAGCAATCTTCTGTATGTTGAGCAATCTTATTGCCATTTCAAAAAATTGGATCACTATAGGGTGGTGAACAGTCAACTCTAGAACCTCTCAAACATGAGCAATCTTATGTATGTTGACCAGTTCTCGCTCTTTTAGAACCTTCAACTTGAAATTGCAATGGCCCAGGATTCAACCCCCCCCCCCCCACCCATTATTGCCATTTAAAAATATTGGATCACTATAGGGTGCTAAACAATCAACTCTAGAACCTCCCAAACGTGAGCAATCTTCTGTATGTTTACCATTTTAATTTGCTTTTTCTTTACTTCTTCTTTGCTATCAACTGTGTACTTAGATTATCTAACAAGCGAAGTGCCAACTTAGCTAAGTTTATACGAAGTGTGGAATGTTGTTCCCACTTCTAGGTTCAAACCCCCTTGAACTCATTCACTTTGCTAACCACTAAACTTCACCATAAAAAAAATTATCTAATAAACCACTTTTTTATAGTGTAAAATATATAGATTTTATTGTTAATATTTGTTTTCTCAATGATCATTTTACAATTTTGTCTCAAATAATGGGAGTCATTTTATCAGGTCTTGATTAACATGCATTCATCCAGGCATGGTTTTTTGTTATGATTTCCTTCTGTTTTTCATGGCCGAGTCTCCCTTATTTGATCAGAACCTTGGTTTATAAATAGGATTATACTCCTGAATTTTGGTCATGTTCAAATCTGTATTCACAAATCTTGAAGTTGAGTGTTAAGGAAGTGATACATTAGCATCCTTGATCTTGTTTAATTTTTGGTATTTACAATTACCCCAATGTCGAGATTCAATATTTTGATTTGGGCTCTTAATTCATAGGCATTGATTGTGACATGATTCTTGCGCATAATCTCCTTTTATTTTCCTTGTGGTTTTCCCTTTTGGATAGGAATCCTAGGTTGCCACTGGGATTCAAGTGAATTTTGATCATGTTTGAATCTAACATCTCGAATCTCGAAGTTTTGTTCTTGAACTTGCTTTTGGCACTGACAAGTGATAGCATGAAAACTCGTTAAACATTTCCACAAAAAAATATGAGGTCAATGGTTGTTGAAGGTTATGTTTGATAAAATTGTAAAATGCAACAATTTAGTTAGTTACTAGAAGAGGCCATCATATTTACATACTTCTGAGTGTAGATGGGGTAAATAAATTTACATATGGATGCATTAATGATGTGCCACTTAGCTTTAATGGGTGCCAGTGCCCAATGTTAGCTGCATGGTGTCAATAAGATGTTTATATACATCATATTGAATTAGAATAAGCAACAACATTTTAATGTTTGCTATCTTTGTCAAATTTTGTAGCTAGTTTCCATATTTTCTTTATTGTCAATTACTATGAGCACGATTGCGTTGAAATGGTGTACATTTAGTTAATTACAAGAGAAACTGATGCATATGATTTGATAATCTCAAATCTCATTCTTTTAGTTGTCTTTTCTAGGTGATTCAAGTAAGTTGACACCATTGCAATTGGAAGTCTTATTGACCGAGGGGAACACATCAAGATTCTGGCTGGTTAGTCTCTTAAACTTGTTCATGAAATTCTTAATCCTTCGTGAATTTCCAACAAGTTACCGGCCTCTGCTGATCCTCCTCTTGTTTTCATATATCGCAACTTCATTTACTGGTTTGAGGAATTTCCCATGCAGTATCCAGCTTCACTTTCCACTGATAAACATCCAACAGATGTTAATCAATGGAGAGGAGTTTACCTTTATATGATTTAGCCGTGGTGATTTGTGCACCAGGATTCTCCTACTGGTAGAGAACCATAGACTGTATCCTTAGTTCTAGATCCTAGTGGACTTATGAAAAGAAAATAGGGACATCCAATCCTCATTGAATAATTAATGAATCCTGGAAACACGACATTCCAACAATTATTCCTGCAAACCAGGTTAATTGAACCTCCGAAAGAATTATTGTCAACATTAACAGAGCTTCATCCCAACCATTCAGGTTAGCAACAGAATATTGTTCTACCATTCAATTCAATCTAGATCCTTTTCTTCTTTTAATGTGCACGCTCTTAAAGTTTTCTTACTATTTCAATCCACATTCATTACGACCTGCCTATCACCCTAAGAATGTTAAACCTGTGCCAAAGTGCTTAGAGAATGATGGGTATGTCAGAAATCATGTGCTGTTATTTAGTAGGTTTTGCAACCCATTAATGGGTTTGATGAATTTTAGGGATACAAGAGTTTTTTTATATTGTTTTTTAGGTTATTTTGAGTCCTACTTGTTCTAGAAGTTCATTATTAGGTATTTTTAATCTAGTAAAAGAGTTTTTGTCGAGTTAAATTTTTTACTATTTTGGAAAGTTTTTAGTTTAGAAAGTTACCATTTCAAAAAAGTTACCTTGGAGTACAAGGTAGAGTCAAATTGGAAGTCCTTTAGGTTACTGGTTTTTTTTTCTATTTAAACAATGTGATAGATTGTTTTAGGTAAACTACTAATGGGTAATTTTTTTTACAAAATTTCTAATTTTCTTGCTTGAATGTTGGAGCATTCAACTTGGTGATGCCTTGGAAATCGTTGGTGTGATAAATTTATCATCTTCTTCTTCTCTCTCTCTCTCTTTTTTTTTTTTTTTTTTTTTTTTCTGTTTCATATGGGTTCAACTTGTGATGCGTTGCTATAAACAGGAAGGCAAATTTAGGGGCATTTGATTTGGGCATGTTTCAACTTGTGTGGTGCAAATTACCTGTTTGCCTCCCATTGGCTTACTAAGTGCCTTTTAACAAAACCCAGCAGTGGTTTTCATTCGTGCCACATAAATGCGATGATCTGTTGCTACACAACTTATTACTTGTCTGGGGTCTTGACTTAAAAATGGTGTATGTCAGCATTTGCATGTGTTTATGTACAATATGATGGTGCTTTCTCACGAATGACCACCTCATGTTCAACAGGTAGAATTTCGAGCTTCATGTTCATCGACTTGCATACGAACAAGTCGGATATTTCCTGATCTCTCAATTACGTAAGTTTCTTGTAGCCTTACTGCACCATAAATTAAACTTCGACCTCTTCATTTTGACACCTTGCATCAACATATACGCCTTATCGCTAATACTGAGGTCAGCAATATCAGCAACTTGTAGGGGTTACTAAACAAGACTTTTTTTTGCTACGAAATCAAAGGTTTTGTGGTAGGAGTGCAACTTGGTTCGGTTTGGGGCCAAATTAGAACCAAACTGACATAGGTCGGTTCCACTAAATAAGAACCAAAACCAAACCAAATTGGCATGGAACAGAACTAAGGTCGGTTTTGTTCGGTTCTATTGGTTGCCAATATCCTATATACCTTCTTAGAAGCAACATATTTTTTAATGATATTAAAAAAAAAAAAAAATGAAATGAACCAACATAGGTTGGTTCCACTAAATAAGAACCAGAACCAAACCAAACCGAACCAAGGTTGGTTTGGTTCGGTTCGGTTGCCAATATCCTATAAACCTCCTTAGAAGCAACATATTTTTTAATGAAAATAAATATTTAAAAAAATGAATATGAAATTTCATATAATAACTCATTAATCTATCCATAAAATAAAATAAAAATCATTAATCTATCTCCTAAATCCTACAAAGTAGTAAGTCATTAAATGTTCGGTTCTATACAAGCCTTGAACCTTGAACCGAGAACCGAACCAAATTGATCGATTCTTCATTTTCTCAACCTAGAATTGAACCGCTACTTGTTCCAAACCTGCCCAAAGCTATCAGTTTAGCTCAATTCTCGGTTTGAACTGGACCAAGTTGCGCACCCTAGTTAGTGGTCGGTAGAGGTGAAGGTAGGTTTGATGGATGGGATTTGAACCTAAGTCATGGGATCAGCAATCCTCAATCCTTAACCAACTTAACTAAGTTGGCACGTTCACTAAAACAAGACTTTCTTATGGAGTATGTATTTGTAACTGCTTTTCATACGTTTAGTGTATGTATCATTTTCTTGTCTGAAGCATTACTAGTTGTTTTTATGCATGCTCATATTACTATCTTGTTGCAGATACTCAAACAAAAATCTGTCTTTTGGAATAGTGGATCTTGGTCTCTTCCCAAATGCTGCAGAAAAATTTGGAATATCTTTGAGCAGTAAATGAATCTAACAATCACATTTTTCCATACATCTTCTGATTATCATACTGTTCAATATTTCTTTTGAATGTAATGCTTCGCTAATTTCCAAATATTACATTGATGATTTTTATGTTTTTCCCATTATTACTGAATTTGTAGTCCTTGTTCAAACTTGTAGTGTCCATGGGCCAACTTCCAACCTACATATTATTTGACAATGGAGTGGAGGTTGCACGCTTACCTGAGGTGGATTTTGAAGCAAAGGCTTCTCGTCCGCCCATCACTAAGGTATATCCTTCAAGTAATTTGCAAAGCTTAGAGGAAATTATTACTGCTTATTCATAATCTTTGTATGTTGACCGAATTTTTTATCTGATGATCTGTTATTATGTTTAATAGCTAGATCATGTCTTTGTTATCTTATATAGTTGAAGGTGCCTCTGATCATCTGAATAGGGTTTTCTAATCAGTACATTTATAAAATATACTACGAGTGAAATAACCATTATTCAGTTTTATCATAGAGTAGATTAAAGAGTGGGAATTTGGCATATATGTTTGTTTTAGGACAAAGTTACAAGTAACCGTAATATCTAATTGAGTGAAGTTATAACTAGTGTGTGATGGCATGGGATTACTACTAGAGAAACCAATTATCAGTCGAATGGCTCTAGCTGTTCAACCTTTAGACACCACAGCCCTTATTTATGCTTCAACTTTAGCAACAATTGAAATCATTCTCCAATTAAGCTCCATAGTAAAATAACTCCTTTCTATTAGGGTCATGGATTATTACTTTAAAGGAATATTTTCCCAAGAGTTTGATTTTTATCGGGGAATTGTTTGTTATGAGTGAGTAATGTTTTGGTTTGTTTTGAGGCTCTCTTTGTATTTCATTGTTATTTGTAAGGTTGGATCGTTCTCGGCCTCCTCTCTTTTAGAATGTATTATATCAAATGTTTATAATTAAAAAAAAAAAAATTAAGTGTCACCAAGAAAGCACCAATTGATTAAGAGACTGTCGGTATCATTGGATAACAAGTTTGAAAGAATATTAAGAGTTCTATCATTGTTGGGACCTTGATGTCAAATAACTGGGACTAGGCTTTGTTGATTGATTGATTGATTTTTATTTTGTTTGTGTTGCAGAGACTTCTTTGTCGACATTTTGAGCTTGATCGACACCTTATCGAATACATACACATTAAATAGATAAATATTATTTAGAGAGACCCCTTATTGTAAAATCAAATGTTTTGTGTGCTTCATTTTTTTTCTTTTCCCCAGGCTACGTTTTCTTTAAATTACCTCAAAATTTAGAGATGTAAACGATCACACTTAAAAATGTATGCTTAAAACAGTGAAATTGTACAAGGTATTATGGCCAGCTGGGAATCAATTTTGAACTGCAAATTATGGTTTTCAAATTTTTACAGAAAACCCCCAATATGGTTTACTCACAGCTCTCTACAAAGGTAAATAATATTAAAGGAATATGCCTTGGAACCCACATGGGATGTGATGTACTTGTCCATGTATTTATGTATCGTTCCATTCGATCTTTTAGATCCCTATTTGACCTCGACGGCTATCGTGTGGGTGTGAGGTAGAGAGAGAGAGAGAGTTTGGTGCGGACGGTTTGCCCAAGCCAAAGCCAAGGTTGAACAAGTAAATGGGTGGTGTAGCCCAAGCTGACCCAATTATTGGCATATTGGACTTTGCTAATAAAAGGAGCATGGTTTTAAAACTCGTTTTGACATCTCATATGTGAACGAGACCGAGTTGTCTCAGACAAGTTTTCTGATACGTTTCAGACGTCTTGTTCAACACTTAGAAAAATGAATGTGGGGTTTTAAATCTTGTCCAATGCATGGACTTGTCCATGCCAGATATCGAGATGACTTGGGTGATACGTCTTGGTCTTGGACGAGTTTTGAAACCACGAAAATGAGTGTTACCTTCATCAGTTACTGCTTGTGACACATTTTCAGGTCTCCCCGTGCCTTGCAGGTTACCTTTTGAGCCCAATGACCCAAAAAGCTTTTGCCCACGGACCTTCGACCTTGACTATCTTAGGCTTTTGCCCTTTGTGAAAAAATTTCCTCAGTTTGGGTTGCCTAATTCGCAGTGTAGCCAATCATCCTCTCGAACCAATTACTGATGATAATCTTCTTTGTAAGCTTATCTCTCATCAAAGCTAGTTGGGCATTTTAACTCACCTTGTGATAGATTAACACACCAAATATCATTTTGATTAGTTATTTTAAGCAATGTTTTAAAAATCGAATCGATGATCAAATAAAGAATATGTCGAATTGGTCAGATCACAGTGCTTGAACCGATTCATATTTATTAAAAGCTTAAAATTATGTATAGATTTTTCTTATATTTCCTTTATTTATATTCATAAAAGGATTACACTCGGAAAAAAAAGCCCATGGTATAAAATCAGGTCGAACCCAGTCGGACCACCAGTTCGGTCCAGTTGATTTTATACATTCTTCGAGATTCGCACTCTCATCGAACAGGCTGGACCTAAGGACGACATCGTATGTGCACTTCCGTAAAAACGAATCCAAAACTGTCACAGTCATCTCATCACATGTCAACGTCGGCAAAGGATGCATTTGTCATTA
The DNA here is from genome assembly GCF_017979445.1 of Akebia trifoliata. NCBI lineage: Eukaryota > Viridiplantae > Streptophyta > Magnoliopsida > Ranunculales > Lardizabalaceae > Akebia > Akebia trifoliata. The sequence goes on along the minus strand of NC_141386.1, from coordinate 4,325,158 downwards.
ATAGAAAAAAGAGAGGACAGAAACGTCTTTACATAGCTCTTTATTTACTTACACGCGGAGCAGTCCGGACAACCAAGAAAACTGTCTAGTGTCACATTAAAGGAATACTTTAACGACTTCCTAGAAGAATGTCTTTGGCGCGAACTCTGACACCCCAAAAAGCGACGCGTGGCCCTATTTTTTATTTTGGTGGGTCCCACTTCATCACGGATTTACACATTTTAAAAATTATTTTTCACAATTTTTTTTTGGCGTGAGTGCGTGGTGGGCCCAGAAGATTGGTCCCCAGATGTATACTTTTGCAGTAACCTCACAAAGCTAATGTAGGTAAAATAAAATAAAATAAATGTTAGACACGTGTAGGACTGTGGACGTTTGACAAAGAACAGTGCGATTTTCTTTGAGAAAACGGAAGTCGCGGAACTTGGTCCGCTGCGGTCGTCCACCGCCATCTTCGTTGACTCACTCCATTTTCTCCAGATGAGAAATAAGAAAAGTAGTTAAAATTTTCAATCAAAGAATAATGCTTAGGTGACCCTAAGGATTTACCTCATTTCACACTCTGTTGAATTGGAGGTGTGTAGCAATCATAGATGATTTTTCATTGAGATACAAGTTAAAAATATCTATGATTTGATGCACACTTCCACATTAGAAAATTGTGAATAATCAAATAAGAATAATGCCGAAGTGACTTCAAAATTGGACCTTGCATCGTGCACCCTATGTTTTTTCCTTGAGATACAAGCGAACAAGTTTCTATGATTCCTATCATCTTTTATGTCAAGATGTATGATATGAGGTCCAATCTTGAAGTCAATCTAGCACGACTCAACTAATCATGGGTTATAAGTTATAGGCTGCCTTTTTTTATCTATTTGAAAAGAGTCGTGCTGGAGTGACTTAGAGTTGGAATCTCATATCGCACTTCTTGACGTGAAAATGGATAAGAATTGTAAATACTTTATTACTCGTATCTCGAAGAAATCATTTATGATTTTCATACTCTTTCAAGTCAAGAATTGCGATATGAGATTCCAACGTGAGGTCAGTTCACCATTATTCATTTGAAAAAGTTCTTATTCTCTTTTTTATATGAATATTCTTTTAATAATATTATATTCTTTAAAAATGGTCATCCAAACAAGAACTTTTTTCAATTATTGTATTTTAAGGGAACTATTGCCCCCACAACAAGATTTCATTATTATATAAATAAATAGATATTTAAATGTTGGTGGTAAGTACACGCTCTCTCCCTTACGCTTCTTAAAATTCAAAATCAATGGAAAGAGAGGGAAATAAGGATTTGGAGATATTTTCCTTCAAGAAAATGAAAAAATGTCCCAAATCCAAAGAGTTCTAAGAGAGGGAGAGGGCCACTAAGCAGAAAGAGTATGGAGAGAATTTTCTTTAATGAAAACTAAGATCAAATCCTATAAGAAAAAGAAAGAGTAATGATTTTATGACTCCCCATGTGGGATATTCAAAATAATCTCTTGATGTGGTATGTGTTAGAATCATAGATTTTTTTTGCTCTGGATACACAACTACATATATTTATGTGGATGTATATATGTGTATCCCGAGCCATAAATCTATGGTTCTGACACATGTCATGTTAGGAGAGTATTTTGAGTATGTCACATGGGGGAGTCATATTAAATGAGTGATTTCAACAACTAGCCAATGTCCTTTGATTGGAATAAGGTGAATCAATTTCGATTGATCGATCAAAGAGTTGCTTTCACTATGAAAATTTTGAACCCTTTCTCCATCTCTACATGAATCTTGAAGAATAAAAAGGAACCTTCTTCTTGAATGAGATAAGGCTTATCTTCAATGTCATAGGCACTCTCCATGCCCCTACACATCATCTTCCACTGGTAGCATTGGTTGTTAGTCACATAAACAATTGTTCATTCAAAAACTCTATTTCGGTCTTAAATGCCAAAGAATGAGAAAAAAAAAAATAATGGTGGTACAATTGATTTTCAATAGGGTTAGGGTATCATGCACGAAATCCCAATCTCTATTGGCTATAAAATCCAACGGCTTAAAACTTAAATGGGTTTTGTTAATGTGTGCCCTAAGGCACAAGTTAAGGTGCAATAAATACACTTTGGAACTTGGAATCTGAGGTATTTTGGTAAAAAATAATTGTTAAAGGTATTCTTAGTACAAAATCCAATTTCCAAAGTGTATTTATTGCACTTTAACATGTGCTCTTAGGGCACAAGTTAAAAAGACCCAATTTTTATATAACCCACTTCTTGTTGATTATTTATTTATTTTTTTATTAAAATATATACTGTTTGAAAGCAGGTTTATAGGATAGTGCCAACTGGCCACCCAAGAATTGAACCTATCCGACCTTAGTTCGCTTTGTTTTGGTTCGGTTCTATGGTCAATTCGGTTTGATTCTTGTTTTTGTTTAGTAGAACCAACCTAGATTTTTCGATTTGGGGCAAATCCAACATTGCTAAACAAATAAATTTTATAAATTAGTTTATTTAATCTTTCGTTGCTTTTTCTACAAGCTTAACCCCCTAACTTTTAATTCAGAATTTTTTAATTGAAATGAAATCTTATACACACCTTCGTTTATTATTTGTTATTTATTCTTTCTTAGTTATTTAGTACCACCTTGCCTAGGAAGAAAAGTGCTCTCAAACCTATGTATGGTTGTTCACTTTTTTTTTTTTTTTTCCTTTAGTTGCTATCGGAGATTAAACTTTAGTGCTAGGCAATGAAATTATTGCATTTGGATCGGTGTACATGTGTGCTTATGAGAAATACTTCACACATACACATCGTCGTGCAAAGCTTTTCTTATTTATTCTTATGTGATTGCATGTCTAAAGCAATACAACATGGCGTAAGTGCACCTAAGTTATGATCATGATACCACTACCTGAAAAAATGGGTAAATTTGACGTCCAATTCCACCAAAAATTTGATTAACACTAGGTGAAAAATGAAAACTTTGACGGACCAAGGTCAATGATTATTATAATTATTTTTTATGTTCCCTGAATTTGTTGAATCTAGGGAACATGGCTTCTATATTTCGTGGGTCTTGGTCCGTTGAATCTTTTAGTTTTCACATGATATATAAAACTATCAGACCTTAGTATTGAAATTACCCCTTTTTCACGTAATTTTTAATGGTACGATTAGATTGTGTAGGGCACCTAAATGAGGCAATGAATCGAGTTGACTAGTGGTTTTAAATTGATCCCTTAAACATGATGGCAAGTGCAATCTTCCATGCCTGAATATTAACAATTGATGTTAATTTCGAACTAGATAACCATTGATCCAATCTTTCAGGATCCTCCTCAATTACAAAAGCCAAAGGTTTTATATACCCATAAAAAGCTACATGAAGAGTATAACTAATAGGTTTTGGGATGATCGAGGAACTATATTTTCTCTGTCAGTTTAGAATTTCGATAAGACAAATGCTAAAATGATTCGTTGACACGTACACGATTTGTATGCAGTTGACATGGCAAGTGCATAGAATCATACATATTTTCCTTGTGTACTCCGAAGAAAAGATCTATGGCTCTATGCTCTTGTCATGTCAACCGCGAACATTCCAGGCGTCGCCTTATCATGACTTTATGAACAAACATGTTTATTTAGTTTTTAGTTCTTCTACATCAATGCAAGCTATGTAGATTGTTCATTGTTCAATATGCATTTGGATATGGTGTCCCATTTCTATAAATAGAAACAATGTCTACGAGGCATACTTTGATTAGAGAATAAAAACATTAGGTTGTGTGTGCGGCTTGGTTAGAAGCCCAAGGTGTTTTAAACTCCAATTAAACCGTCTTCTATGAACCGGACACCTTAGTGGATCACGAGCCTTTTAAATTTTGAGTGGAAGATCAAATTGAAAATTTGTCAAACTTATTGGATTATGGTTGGATCTTTATTCAATTTGTTTGGACAGTAGTAGTACATAATACTTAAAAATATTTAAATGGTCCAGTAACGAGCCAATTTAAACCGGTCCAACCCTAATTGCACCGGTCCGGTTTCTGAAACACTAAATAAGATTTGGTGAAGCTAACACCACTCAAAGTTGTCTGCCATCACTGTTAAATTAAAAAATAAAAAATAAAAGAAAAAGACATAAGGACTCTGCCATTGCTACTTTGACCAAGCATTTTCAACGTTGAAAATTTCAACTCCGTTACGCTTTGGTTTGACGAGTGTACATTCTTCTTGTTTACTATAACCTAGGACTGAGTATTTTGGGGGCCACATGAGTTGGTCTTTGAAACCTTATTAGTGGCCACGTGTAATGTTCTTACAGCTCAACCCATCAGATCACTAAACCTAACTTCCAAAAATTAAGGTAGCGTTTGAACGTCATTTTGGAGCTGCTTTTCGATCCTCAAAAGCGTTTTTGGTTATAAAATTGTTGTTTGGTGATACTCAACTTTCTAGTGGTAGCATTTGGGAGCTCAATTTGGAGCTCCTTTCCAATCTTCAAAAGCGTTCTAGAGGTATAAAATTGTTGTTTGGTGATACTCGACTTCACATTAGTCACACAGTCACGTTAAGTTCTGGAAAAAAAAAAAATCAAAAACAAATACCAACTTAAATTGGTTAAAGTCTATGAGTACTGATGTCACGGCTTAAATTCAAAATCCATCTTTACCTATAGGATCTTTTAGAAAATGAATTCATATTCGAAGAGTGCATAATCGTATGGATAAATTCGTGCTCACCCGTCAATTTGAGATCCAATTCAGGATTTTCCTTGGGAGGTATCGGAAAGGAATTGGAATGTCATAATATTGATTCATATAGGCGAAAAAGTTCTCTATTAATTCAAACTATGTACCTATAGGATAGAGGAAGAGAACAAAAAAATCGAAGAAGATTTTACATAGTACTTTTGATCAAAAAATCAATCTGATTTATTTTGTACCTTTCGTTCGATGAGAAAATAGGTTCAATTCTACAAGATCAAACCTATGGGACTTAAGGAATTAATTGAAAAATTAGTAATAAGTAAAAGTTAAGGTTCCAATAAATATTCTAAAAATCAGGCTGAATCAATGGCTCAGTCGAGTTTTTGTAATAAAATCGTTGTGGATATTAAACTATCATCTTTGTATGCGATTATCCTTTTATGAAAATAAATTAAGGTAATTTTTAATATAAAAAATATATATATGTACTTTTGTTTTGTTGATTAAAACATCAATAACAATTCGCCAATCGATTGAGTTACACCACAAAACTACTTTCTAAACGAAAACCAATTTTGCAATCAGAATTTTAATAAAAGTGATTGAAATTCATTAGAAACATGACATTCCCAAACAAGACTTACAAGGTCCACCTTAAAGAAGAATTAAAGCTTACAGAATCTTCCTTAAGCTTTCATGGAGGGACCTTATATATCCTATCCAAAAACAGTGAAATTTTTTAGCCAACCAATGAAGTATCCCAGACCCACTGAAGTCGTGAACCTAGAAAAGCACTTGCATGACATCACATCAACCATCATCCCATCATCATGGATCATGGATCATAACGTAAGTATGCATGACATAAGAAAATGTGGTAATTTTTTTTTATTTTTTATTTTAAAGACTTTTACTTATTACACCCCAATCAAAGATTAAAACACACTTTTCAAACATTATAACACTCCATTCAATTTCAGTAGTTGTTGGTAGTTGTTTTCAATAATGATTAGCCTAATATAAAATTTTAAGCTAAAAATAGAATTTTAGAAAAGAAAAATAGAAAATAATTTTGAGAGAGTGCTATTATTAGCACTCCAATTTTTACTCATTCTCAGTCATTTACTTATTTTTTGTATTTTTAATTGGAGTGTACTAAGTAAAAGTTGAAGTGCCAATAGCAACTTTCAAAAAACGGAGAGATTTATTAGGCAGACCTAACTATTGCATTTTATTAGAAAAACTTACTTACTGTATCAAATTTATTACTTAACAAACATTTCCTTATAAAAAAAATAAAAAAAAAGACTAGCCTAACTTACTTTGTAAGATTTGAAACCTTACGAAGGGTCGTTGGGCCTACGTGGTTTATGGAATTGGCAATCAAACACTATTACAATCTTATAGATTTCATGGAAAAAAAACTTAGATTCAAACAAATTAATTAAAAAACAAATCTTTTTTTAGCTTAATCCAACGTGTTGAAAATGGACGGTTACTGGACTCCCAATTTAAAAATTGAAAATGGTGAAAAAAATTGATTTTTTTATTTTTATTCTTAGAATTTTGTCCTCTACAACCTTGTGGAATCAAATGATGTTTTTGGATGACCACAACTAATGGGGAAACTTTCCTTATTAACTTAATAATGAGAGTATTTTTCTTACTTAACAAATCTGAGAGTGAGACTCACATCTTTAAAAAAATAAAAAATAATACCTATATTACCTTTAATATATGATTATGTGATTAAAAGAATTATGGGTATTATAAGTATTAAATCATTTATAATAATATGAATTTCACACAAGGTTTGTTGAGTACAAACTTGATAAAGTATAAGAGTTTTTGTCATAAAAACAGAACAAATAGATCTAACTCATAAATCTCTTTAAAAAAAATAAGAAGTAAAGGGTGATTTAAACATAACACTCCGTGTATTGGTCGATATTATAGATACTATAGTGTTTTTATGGTGACGACATGACCCTTTAATTTAGGATTTAAATAAAAGACTAGGGGAGTGTTTGAAAATCAAAGGTTGGTGCGAGAGTCCGCAACTCGTGCTAGTTGATAAAAATTCGGTGTTTGAAAATGTAAACTCACGCGAGTTCAAAACTAACAAACTCTTTAACTTGCATTTTCAAGGGATTTCAACTTTCATCGAAAATAATGAATTAAATCTCTCAGCTTAGTAACCCCCCCCCAAATCTCTCAGCTTAGTAACTCCCCCCCCCCCTTCTCTGCCTCTCCTTCTTCCCCAACCATACTGTCCTCTCTCTCTCTCTCTCTTTGCCTTTCCTTCTTCCCTAGCCATACCATCACCTATATCTATTTTTTCCTCTCTATCCTCTTTTTCTTCTTTTGTCTTATTTTATATTGGAAACCCAACACAGGGTGCTTCCTTCCTATCTCTTATTATTATTATTCAAAATAGGGATTTTCTGGTTTTTGAAACCTTAGGCTTGATTTTCTACCCAATCTATAAAAAAAAACAAATATAAATTTACTAATTCCTAACCCTAGGTTTTAGATGCTTGAATTGAATGCAAGCAATTGGTTTTCTCTTTGTATCCTCACTGATGAGTTGAAGCTATTTGCAATTCCAATTTTGTCATATATAAAAAAAAACCCTTCGATTTGTAAAAAGAATTGATTTTTTTTGTTGCTCGAAATTAATCATCTTCTACTTCCCATTGAATCCGATCTCATTCTTATTGTTTTTTATACATATAATTTCTAAGTTAAAAATGAGGATAAAATATTCTAGCCAAGTGGTTGAAGATGATTGATTCTACAAAAATCCATCGTTATACTTTTTCAAAAAATCTTATCTTTCTTTATTGAAATTTGACCGTTAAAGAAGATAAAATCTTGACGTTGAAGTTGAATGAGGGTAAATAAACTTTACCCTAACTTTTAAAATGATTGGTCTTGGGGAAAATATAGAGGGGTTTTAATTTTATTTAAAAGAATCAAAATGAGAATATTTAAGTAATTTACATTACTTTGTTGTAGAAGACTAAGGTCAAGGGGTATATCAAGGCACCAAAACCCTCAACTTCACTCAAGTTGGAGTCTGTGGGTTCGGGTCAACCTGATCCGAGAACTCAGTCCAGCGGACCAACCACCTTAAAATACTCAATGATTCTGTCCTCTGTGACCCACACAACATTCGCTTTCGTTTATTTTAAGTTTGGATTCTCGCATACGCATGAAGAGCCTTATCTCTAAAATGCCCTAGTTTTTTGATAAATTACCTATTTTGCCACCCAATGTTCAGATCTTGCTTTATGTCTTCTTTCTACGAGAATGATAAAAAATTTAAAAGTCGACTCGTTTGAATTTCGAGTCAACTTAGTACTAAGACTCTTGAAGGGCGATTTTGACTCATTGTATTTTTTTTTTTTAATAAAAAGAAAATATATGAGTATTTGGGCCTAGTTCTTTCTGGATTGGGTCCATATGAGATATGGTTATCATTTCATTCATGATCTTTCCCAAGATCATTCGATAGATTGTTTGGTTTGACAATCTCTCAATCGAGATTATAAATGATCAGTTAATCATATTTTGAATCACAAAAAAAATTAAAATAAAATCATTGATTTATCAAAGTATTTGTCAAACCTTGAAGAAGATTTAATAAAAGATAGAAACAAATCCACCATCTGTTTTACGTCAAAGAATCATTACTTCAACAAGTACGATTTTTTGTGCTTTTGTATTAAAATTATTAGTTTTTTTATTTTTGTATTTTATAATTTAAATATAATTTAATCATGTTATTAGGTATATTCTAACCACCTTATTTTTATGATTTTTTTAAATATAATTATTTATACATTAAGACTTTCCCCGTTAACTCAGTAAGATTTTAAGCATTACTTAGGGTCACTTTGCTCAAATTGATTGGCTCTCATTAGCAATCCAACATCAGAACCCTATAAATTTGATGGACAAATTTAGATTGAAAAAAAAAAAAAAACTTTTTGACTTAATCCAACGTTTTGAAAATGGATGGCTACCAAACTTCCACCTAGCTCTTTAATTTAAAATTAAAATTCAACGGTGAAAAATAACTTTTTCCAAAATTTATTTATTCAAAGTTTATAGAATTTTGTCCTCTACAAGCATTAGATCATGGTCTTGGTTGCCACAAGTTGAGCCCAAGGACCCTTAGTGAGGGTGAAATCCTTACTAACTTCGTAAGACTAGTGAGACTCATATATATATATATATATATATATACCTGTGCTGAGTATCTTCTTTGAGATTACAGGCTAAAAAAATAGAGATAATAAGATTGAAAAGATATTATTAAAAAATGACGAAGATAAAATATAATATATAAAGTCAAAAGGGGTGCTCTCGGAAAAGAAGGTCGAAAATGAAAGGTAATAAAATTGGAGGAACATTCTTGAAAAAGGAAGGAGCAAAAAAAATAAAACCTAAGTTATCCTTGAGATTTGCTTCAAGAGTAAATCACAACCATTATTATATTTTATTATATAGATTATATAAATTAAATTAAATGTTTTTATCTTGATTAAGAATTTTTTTGGGACGAGTCAACTCGGTATTTTGGCGGCTTGACAAGACGAAAGACAAATTGAAAACCATGGGTGGGGGACCGTGGGAGAGGAAGAGGGAGAGGGAGAGGGGGGATGGGATATAGAACCAATAAGGGCATTTTTAGTAATTCTACAAATTGGAGTGGGCATTTCGATTACGAGACATAAAAAAGGGCATTTTCGTATATAATAATTCGTTCTAAAAATTACACCCATTTTCACTGTAAAAAAAGACCACTAAAAACTAAAGAGATATGAACAGGACTGCAGAAGTGCCGCCTAAAAACAGTGTAAAATTACACAACAAAGCGACAGACAAAATGGCATTTTCGTCCTCAAATCGAGGGTTTCGAAAAGCAGTAAAGATTTGATCTCTCCTCACAGCGCGTTGCCATGGAAGTAATCTCATCTTGAATCCTTCGGTTTCGAAGGAGGAGAAGAAAAAAATATCCTTCTTGCGGTGTGTTTGCTTTGATTTCTCCCCTCTCGTACTGTTGTTATAGAGTTTTCTTTCGAAACAAACCCTAATATGTTTCATAGGTTGGGAACGATACGCAAAATTGGTGGAAAAACCTCAGAAACGATGAAGATCGTCTGTAATTAACAGAAGTAGATCTCGAAATCGATCGTATGAGTTAGATTTCTTCGTTGATTTTGGTTGAACGATTCAGAGTGTGAAAAATCTCGGATCTTGAGAAGTCTCTGGCTCCGATACTTATTTGTAGAATCGATTTGTCCTTGTGAGGCAGAAAAGACCAAGAGTCAAATCTCTGGTATGAAACTCGCTTGTCAGATTTTATTTTATTTTATTCTTCGAGGTTTAAAAGAGGAAAATAGTCTCTAATTATGCTGTAAATGTTCCTGATTTGAGCACAAAAAATCTTAATTTTTTTTTATAACCTTTTTTCAGGGAAAAAAGGATCTCTCAGGACGTTTGACGTGAGTTACAGTGAGGACGGAAGAACAATTTGAGATCGTTAAAGGAAGAAATATCGTAATAAGAAAACTTCTTGAATATATATCTAACTTAAACACGTACTTGACTCATGGTGAAGAGTAGCAAATTTATGTTATTTTCTTCCAACATCTGATCTGAAGTCCGCAAGATAGGATCCTCCCCCCCACCAAATTGAGCTTGTTAGAACAAACGTTTTTTCGTTTCTGCTGTTTATTTGATAGTGATGATGGCTGTGACAAATCCCTGCAAGGATAGTAAAACGGGGATAGATAACGGAAAATATGTCCGTTACACTCCCGAGCAGGTCGAAGCACTCGAAAGGTTCTATCATGAGTGCCCAAAGCCCAGTTCTGTTCGCCGGCAACAGCTTATCAGAGAGTGCCCAATTCTTTCCAATATTGAGACCAAACAGATAAAAGTTTGGTTTCAGAATCGAAGGTAATTCTGAGAAAAAAAGGGTTGGATGCATTTTTGAATTGTTGATTGATTTTGATTTTTCTAAATTTTCAAATCCTTCCCCAGATGCCGGGAGAAGCAAAGGAAAGAAGCGTCGCGTCTCCAAGTTGTAAATCGGAAGCTGACGGCGATGAACAAGCTTTTAATGGAGGAGAACGACAGGTTGCAGAAGCAAGTGTCAAACCTGGTGTATGAGAATGGTTTCTTTCGCCAACAGACTCATAATGTAAAAAATTTAGATAATTTCTTGTTCTTGTTTTACATAAATTGTGGTATGTGAATCGGAATTAAAGTTTCTTTCTGGGTTATTTCTTTTTTCTCTAAATTGTAGCTTTTGGTTTTTGGCTTCTTGGGTGTTGTTGCAGACGGGCCTTGCCGCCACAGACACAAGTTGTGAATCGGTGGTGACCAGTTCTCAACACCATTTGACACCTCAGCATCCGCCAAGGGATGCTAGCCCTGCAGGGTTAGTGGGAATGCTTGTTGGGTCATTTTCTATTCTTGTGCTTTGTGATAATTTTGTTGTTTAATGGCTGATAGAGGTTGTGTTTGTATTTTTTCTAGACTGTTGTCCATTGCAGAGGAAACTTTAGCAGAGTTTCTGTCGAAGGCCACTGGAACCGCTGTGGAGTGGGTCCAAATGCCTGGGATGAAGGTTAACACACCCCTCTTGTTCTTGTATGTTAATCAATGTGTTTAGCACCTGGTTTATAGTTTAACTGAAAAGTAGGTAGTAAGGCTGCAACTCGTGGAGGGTGGGTGTTGGGCCGGGTTGGAGATCAACCGGAGCCCCAACCCACACTTAACAAACTCCAACCCATGCCCTTGCCCAACCTGACCTCGGGAATGAAATTTCCAACCCGAGTCTGGTTGGTTCATTCCTCATTTAAACTAGATAATTTAGTAATTATAATGGCTTATATAAAGATAAGAGGTATGTAAAAAAAATGTAAAATTTGCAATTATTTGTCCTAAAAATATATTTCAAAGTTCACATACATGAAATTATAAGCAAATGTAAAGAAAAAGATGATGATGATTATCTAGAGTTTGAAATGTGAATTGTGAATTAGAAAAAAAAAAAAAACAAAAAAAGATATTTAAAAATGTTTTTAAACTATAACCATATTAATTTCGGGCTTGGGAAAATTGGGCAACCCAATGTCTTATGCCCGAACCGAACCCGATTTTATTTGGTCAAATTGTTTTTGCCCAAACCCCTAGTTAACTGTGCCCAAACCTGACCCAAGGTCAAGTTCAACCCACGGAGCTCGGGTTTGGCCTTCCCAAGTTGCATCCCTAGTTGGTAGAAAGAAAATAGCATAGATCGAAATGGCCATTTAGTCCTTCTAATCCACACACGGAAAACTTCTATATTCCTTATGAACTTTTGGGAGACTACGGCCCCATTCGTTTATTTCTTATGTTCTCCTTTGTTACCGTATACAGAGAACATAATTTTTTGTTTCTTGTCTTTGTGCCACAATTAGACAATAATTTTTGGTCTTTGTGTTCTGCACAGCCTGGTCCGGATTCCATTGGAATCATTGCTATTTCTCATGGTTGCCCTGGAGTGGCAGCACGAGCCTGCGGCCTGGTGGGTCTAGAACCCACAAGGGTAAGTTCGTTTGGTTTCCTTATCTTTGTTTCCCACTTTATGGGTCTTCTCAACTACTTGGTCATTGGTTTGGTGAGAAGCTTTAATTAACTAAGCTTCTTCCAGGTTGTAGAAATTCTCAAAGATCGCCCCTCATGGTTCCGCGATTGCCGAGCTGTGGATGTGATAAATGTTCTGCCTACTGGAAATGGTGGAACCATTGAATTACTTTACATGCAGGTAATATTAGTCACTTTGTGAATGATGCATGTCAGAATACTGAACTATGCACTCTCCTGACGAACTTTCAAATTTTTAGCTATATGCCCCAACAACGTTGGCACCTGCTCGTGACTTCTGGTTGCTGCGCTACACTTCTGGTTTAGAGGATGGCAGTCTTGTGGTAAGCAACTCATGAGAGTTTCCATACAATTAGAAGCCTTTTACACTCTCCTGATCTATTTAATGAAAAAAACTACTGCTTCTGATGTATACAAGAATTCCACAGGCTTTTGTTACAAAGGCCTTACCAACTGAAAGTTTCTGATTGTCTTTGTTTCTTTTTTTTTTTTGGTTTTGTTAACTTGTGTTCTAAGGGCACACATTAAGATGTCATTAAATACACCTTGGAAATAAGCATTTGAAGGTATTTTTGGTAGGAATATTTCTTTTAGGGTACTTTTGGTAGGAAAACTTATATCCAATTTGTATTCAACGCATCTTAATGTTGTTAACAAAACCCTTTTTTTTTTCTTGTGTTTTCGCCCTTTCATGTTGTATGGAGTTGTTTTGATTGTCATGTGTACTATGAAATGTTCAGGTCTGTGAAAGATCACTTAGCAGTACTCAGGGTGGTCCTAGTATGCCAACAGTGCCACATTTTGTGAGAGCAGAAATGCTACCTAGTGGGTACCTCATAAGACCCTGTGAAGGAGGTGGCTCTATAATACACATTGTTGATCATATGGATTTGGAGGTATATGAGTCACCTGGCTTTTCATATTATTATTGTTAATTCTTTTCCTTTATTTGATGCAAGAAATTAATAGTCTACTCGCTTATCAAGAAAAATTTAATAGTCTACTAATCAGCAATTAATAATTTCTAATTTTATGAACCAGCCATGCAGTGTACCTGAAGTGTTGCGCCCGATGTATGAATCACCAACGGTGCTTGCTCAAAAGACTACTATGGCGGTAGGACTATTATTGAATTTTTCTTGTAATTGTTCTGCAATTGCAACTAAACCACTCTTCAGTTATTTCAAGCCATATTCTTCTAGTGTAGAGGATCATTAGACAATAGAGGAGAGATTGCGGGCTCTACATATTTCATGGTCCTGATTCTGTCGTTGGTTGTTTCATCCAGGCCTTACGCCAGCTAAGGCAGATTGCCCAAGAGGTTTCTCAATCAACTGTCACCAGTTGGGGTAGAAGACCAGCAGCCCTACGAGCACTTAGCCAGAGACTGAGCAGGTGACCATACCCTAATGCTTTGAAATTGCCCTATGCAATTAGAGGGTTTTTAATTCTATTGCAAGTCTAATAAATGTTGCCTTGCAGGGGTTTTAACGAAGCCCTCAATGGGTTTACTGATGATGGATGGTCCACAATGGGAAACGATGGCATGGATGACATTACTATCCTTGTAAACTCATCTCCGGGCAAAATGACTGGTGTAAATCTTGCTGTTGCCAATGGATTTCCAACCATGACCAATGCTGTCTTGTGTGCCAAGGCATCCATGCTCTTGCAGGTCAGGATACTAGCTATGTTGCTTTTTGCCGTGTTTCTTATTTGAATATAATGCATGTCAGATATTCTAATGAATCTTCCTCTATTAATATCTATCAACAGGCTTTAAAAAGTGCTATGGATGTGTATGCCTGTTTTTTACTCAGTCTTATCTAGACACTTTGTATCTGTCTGACATTTTCATTCTGGCAGTTTTGCATAAAATACATTGACCTTACAGTAGATGTTGGATCTTTCCCAAACTATTTCTGGATGAGCTTGATCAATTCTGCAAATACCCTGGAAGTGACTTTACATGAATTTGGATTCACACTGATTCAACTTTTCCCTTTTCCCCATTATTATTTCGTTGAAATATCATGTTAATAAATTGAGTGTAGCAAAGATGAGTATGTTCAGATGCATGAGTGAAAAGACTAGGAAAGAAAAAATAAATTAATGCATTCGAGAAAATGAGTAGCTCCAATAGGTGATAAAATAAGAGAAAGTCGATTAAGATGGTTTAGGTATGTCCAACGAAGGCTGATTACAGCCCCAATTTGAAGAAATTTTCAAGTTGAAGGTTCTAAAAGAGCGAGAGGAAAACCCAAAAGACCATGAATGGAGATAGTGAGAGCAAATATAGACATACTTTTAATAACAGAAGATGTGATTTTGGACAGCTGACTCCAGATCTTTGGGATAAGGCTTTGATGATGATTTAACTTTTCCTTCTCCCCCCCACCCCCAACAGACACACACTAAAAAAAAGAAGATAATATTTCATTTTCAATGTATTAAAAACCATTTTCACTTGTTCTTTCCTTGCGCGTTGTTCATATTTGCAGAACGTGCCTCCTGCAATGCTTCTCAGATTCCTGCGGGAGCATCGATCAGAGTGGGCGGACAATAATATTGATGCTTACTTAGGTGCAGCTGTCAAAGCTGGTCCCTGCATTTTACCGGGCTCTCGAGTTGGAGGTTTTGGGGGTCAAGTTATCCTTCCATTGGCTCATACAATTGAGCATGAAGAGGCAAGTAATCTTACTTGCCCCTATGTTATTTTCACTAATAATACTATGCAGTACATTTTTATTCAACATTGGAAAATAGCCAAACAGGATTCATTTTTCCAACCCCATTGTGGTTGGGATATGGTGCTGACAATGTTGGTGATGATTGGAAAAACATGATTATTTCAATGTGTTCTTGAAAATGATTATAGTTGATATTGTTGGAAGCAGTTCTTGGAGGTCATTAAGCTGGAAAACATTGGCCATTGTCCAGAGGACCCGATTACTCCTAAAGACATGTTTCTCTTGCAAGTAAGTATTGTTTTTTCTCTACTATATTTAAACCACAAGTATTTTGTTTATTGAGTGATCATGCATAAATAATTACCTTGCCAAAGAATTCTTTACGTTACAGAGACAAAACCTTAGGGTCTATTTGATTACACATGGAAAATGGGAGGAAATTGGATTTCCATGGAAAATCACAATTTTACTCTATTTGATTGCAATTTTTGCATAGAAAACAATTTTCCTGCCTAACTAAATTCCCTTCTGGGTAGGGTTTTTATTGTCCAACCTAAGCCCCCTGGGAAAATGGTTTTTCCACATGCGTGAACATAAAATTAATTGTTTTTTTGATCGATACTTGCCCCAATCGATGAAGTCTTGTTGCCCTCTTCAGCACGAGAAGGGGCTGCGAAAATCTTTTTGCCCTCTTTATCACAAGAACGAGCTAGTTAAGTTCATCCCACTTTTTCTTCTGTGTTTTTCCCCTCTTTGAAGGTAAAAGGGTGTTGGTCCATCCCTTCTTTTTCTTCTTCCTCCTCTTTTATTTTCCTTCTGAAATACCTGTTGAAAGAAAGAAATAGGGCTGTGTCCCTTTATTTTCTTTTGAGACACCATAAAAACATGGCTATTTTTTTTTTTTTTTTTTGAAGTCAAGTAGAATAATAATGTCACATTAATCACAAACACCTTAATATGTAAAATACTTGCTTAAATTAAGAAACAATTAAATTCTGCATTCTGGCATTATTATATTTATATTTTATTTTAAAGATATTTTTTATAAATTAAAAATGTATCTAACTAATTGAAACATGGATGATTAGATGTGCATGCTTATATGAATGTTCTAGCATGCTTTGAATACATCAAAATAAGAATTATAGATACCTAATTAAACATAATTCATTTCTAGTAATCAAAATATTTTTATCAAGATCTTGCATATCATGTCTTAAATTTGATTATTTAGATCGGAATTTCACCAAAATAATTTGCAAAATTAATAATGATTTGCACTGAATTATGTACAAAGAGAATCTGACAGTTAAATTTCTTGTCGAGCCTTGAGGAAATGGAAATATTTTGGTAAATAGTTTGTGGAAATACTCGCAGTTTAGTACTTTGCAAATGTGTCAAAAGTGCTCTGTAAAATAATTCAAAAGTGGATGTTGCTAATTTTCTTTTTTCTTTTTTCTTTTTTCTTTTTTATTTTCATGGTCAATGAATCACATTTTAGCAGATGCCGTTTTTGATTTGAAAAATAAAATGAAACAGTTGAAAATTTTGTCAAGGATTTAAATATCCTTATTGTGGATAAAACAACTTTACATCATTAATTTTTGTTCCTGAGTTTATTTTGTAGTAAACACTGAAAACTGAACTTCAGTATTTATCAGTTTTTATTCATATTCTCCTTGTTTATATTGCTTCCACAGCTCTATAATGGGGTGGATGAGAATGCTGTTGGAATCTGTGCTGAACTTATTTTTGCCCCCATTGATTCGTCTTTCGCCGATGATGCACCTCTCTTACCTTCTGGTTTCCGCATTTCTCCTCTTGACTTTGTGGTTGTAAGTATTTTGCTTATAGGAAAGCAGGGTTTTTAACACTGTTTGTGTAGATTTGATTTAGAGAGCTCCTATTGCCACACCAACTTTTACTAATGACACACCAAGTGTGTGCTAATTCTTTGGTGATTTACATATGAATTGGGGTGGCATTAGCAAAAGTTGGTGTGGCAATATAATCTCTCTTAATTTATCTTATGCCCCATATGCTATTTTTTATTTTTTAAGGAAACACACACATTCCATTTACTTCTCGTATTTTCCGTGGAGTGTTTTTTTTTGATAACTCACTATCAAGACATTGCAGGATGCCTCCAGTCCGAATCGCACGCTAGACCTTGCTTCCGCCCTTGAGGTTGGGCCAGCTGGAAATAGAGCATCTGGTGATTATTCTGGAAATTGTGGCAGTATGAGGTCTGTGATGACAATAGCATTTCAGTTTGCATTTGAGATCCATTTGCAAGAAAATGTGGCGGCCATGGCTCGGCAATATATTCGTAGCATTATATCCTCTGTTCAGAGGGTAGCGCTGGCTCTCTCCCCTTCCCTTCTTAGTTCTCACTCTGGTCTCAGGCCACCACCGGGCACTCCTGAAGCACAAACTCTTTCTCGTTGGATCAGTTACAGCTATAGGTGCATAACAAATCACTTACAAATCTATTTTCTGGATTGAATCCATGTCGATGCAATAGTATGATATAATGGGCATGTGTTTTCAATATTAAAGATGTAGAATGAGTGTATGTTAGACAATGAAGTAAATGCTTCTCGCTGATGAACAGTTTTTACAGATAGTTGCCTGATGTGTATGGTGCATGTACTCATTGGCAAGGCAAAACAAATATTTTTGTCATTGTTGAAACTCATTATGGAGCTCTCTTTCTCAACAAAAAAAAAAAGAAGCTGAGCGTGTTGCTATCTTTCCTTTTTCCTAAATGAAGTTAAATTCTACTGAGAAAATGTTTAAATTGCTAATTTTCTTTTGTGATTATTAATAGGTGCTATTTGGGTGTGGAGCTACTCAAACCCAGTGGTGAAGGAAGTGAATCGGTTCTCAAAGCACTTTGGCATCACTCAGATGCTATCATGTGCTGCTCTATGAAGGTTTGCTCTTGGATATTTTCACTAGGGCTTAAAATGGGTCGGATTTTATCAAATCCGAGTGATCCGAATCCGATTTTTAGTGGATTTGGTTTCTTCAAGTATATCTGAATTAAAATATGGGTCGGATATGGGTTGATGTCCTTTGACCCGAGTCGGATACGGACCCATCCCTATATCTGAATGATATATTATTGTGTATGTTATTTTTTATATTTTTTAGTCTATCATTCATCAACAAATGAGTTTTAGGTGTAGTGGTCAAAGCTTTTTTTCAAAAGGGGGGAGGTCTTGAGTTCAAATCACGTTTTAGCCACATTTTTTAATAAATTACTTTGTAATGGTTTGAAATTATCCGACCTGATCGACCCTAATCAATTAATTCGGTTGAATCAAATCCGGATATGGATTTAATGAAAGTAAAAAAAAATCGGATATAGTTTGAGCTAGTAGGATCAGTGTCGGATTCGGATCCAGATCTAGACCCGAATTAAAATCTGGATATGGATATGAGTAGACACATCCGATCCGAACACGACCCGTTTAAGCCTTAATTTTCACTACTTTACCTAAAGGATAGTTTTAAGTGTGCAGGCGGTTTTGATCCTATGTCTGTAGTATTTTCACTATTCTTTCCACATTCAAGTTTTCTTTGCAAGGGGAGTTTTTTATAAGGAAAATATTATATTTTTCCACGAAAGTACAAGAATTAATTCTTGATGTTGTCCATGATCAGATTACTATTTCCATTTTAATTGCTTCCTATTTTCCGTTGTTATTCATAGAAAGATGGTTTGAAACTTCTATTCAAATTTAATCGAGAGATTTACAAGGCAGATCTATCTAATGCAATTTTATTACAAAAAACTCCCTTACTTTATCAAGTTTGTTACCGAACAAACCTTACTTTATGAATCAGTCTAGCATGATTAACTTAGTAAGATTTCAAACCTTACTAAGGGTCGTTGGGCCCATATGGGTTATCAAATTAGCAATCCAACAGCACAGCCAAATTTGAGCTTTGATCCAAGGTGTTGAAATTGGATGGCTACCAAACTCCCGAATATAAAACTAAAATTCAACAACGAAAATTAAAATTTTTTTTTTCAAAGTTCTTAGAATTTTATCCTTCATAATTCTTTGGCACCAGATCATGTTTATGGATGCAACAAATTGATGTGGTTAGGATCCACTCCAAGGTATGTTAAGTAACAAATTAATCGCATCAATTTGAATTTTATGACGTGGATCCCATTCCAAGGTTTGCTGGGTAACAAACTTGATAAAGTAGGGTTTAGTAGGCAACAAACTTCATAAAGTAAGGTTCCCTTGGAGTTGTCAGAACTCCAAGAGAGTTCTTGTAATAAAAATGCAACAGTTAGGTCTGTTGGGTAAAATCTCTCAATTTAATATCTGCTTTGTAAATACATTGTCTACTTGGCCCTTTTGCAACTGTTAGTTGAACATATAACCAAGTCCCTTTTGGATGGATATTTCACATCATTATAATCTGCTCCATGAAAGGTTTTCCATGCCTCTTGATCCGAACAATGCTAAGGGGCACACCACTTGGTTTTCCCTTGGTGAAACACACAATCATCCTGAACAACTTAACTGGGTAACTTGTTCAACATACAAGAATCTGTTCAGTATTTGCTATTGACACAGTCTCAATTATCATTATCATCAAAGCCTTATACCAAGGATTTGGGGTTTGCCAAACGAATCTTGTTCCTCTATTCTAATGTCCAGAGCTAGATCTTCTGTTATTCATAGTGTGTTCATATCGGCTTTCACTATCTCAATTCACATTCTTTTGGGCCTTCTTCACGCTCTTTTAGAATCTTCAACTTGAATATTTTGTCCATCTGGAGTTGTAATCAGCCTTCATTGAACGTACCCAAACTATTTTAGTTGATATTATATTAGTTTATTGCCTATTGGAGCTACTCCTACTTTTTCTTGAATGCTTTTATTTCTAGTTTTATCTTTCCTAATCTTTCTATTCATCCATCTTTACATGCTCATCTTTGCTACGTTTAATTTAATAAATGATACTTCTGGACTGCCCAACATTCTGCTACATAAAGCTTTGCTGGTCTTACACCAGTCTTCTAATTTTTTTCCTTTTAGTTTGATTGATATGCGTCGATTGCATAGCAATCCAGAAGCACACCTCCACCTTAACTTTCCACCTCTGATTACACCAAATTTGACTCTCAAAAAGACACGCTCACAAGGCCCATGTGGAGAAGAGTCAAAGTCCTATTTTTGGTGAAGCTGATCTCACCATTGGGATCATCCTTACAAGAATTAGCTATTTCTGAAACTGTGGAATACTTCAAGCCTAGAGTTCAAATTAACCATAAAATGGATGGCCCAGAAAATTTCAATTTGTGATCCTAGACGTTATAATGAGGTACCTTTTGTAAAAAATAATATCCATGATAGAGAGAGTCCTTGCCAATGATCCAAATCCCCCGTGAGAATGTCTTGCTCAGTGTGTCAAAAAAGTTGTCATAGCATCCTCACTTGTTTGTGTGTGTGTGTATATATACATATATGGTTAATTAATGTTGGATTTAGAACCGAGATTTGCTGTTAGCAAAAAACGGTGCTAAGTGGATGAACCAATGAAATTGTGTCGTGCATGGAAATAAATGTGAAATCCAAGCATAAAAATCGTGCAGAAATTTTCTCTGCAATTTTCGCCCCACTAGCCAATAATCTTTTCTATTTCAATACACATGGCATTGTGCTATAGGTTCATCAGCTTAACACCAAAATTTTTAACTGCAAATCTTTATTCTGTTGGATATGACTTTTTCCTTGGTCATTATGTTATATTTGGTTTTCTTATTTCGATGTTAAAGAATTTTGTCTCTTAACATTATGATTTCTGCAGGCATTGCCGGTTCTCACCTTTGCAAATCAAGCAGGCCTTGACATGCTTGAAACGACCTTGGTTGCTCTGCAAGACATCACACTGGAAAGGATATTTGATGATAATGGGCGGAAGACTCTCTGCACAGAGTTCCCACAGATTATGCAACAGGTTTTTCTCTACCCTTTGAGGAAAATAAAAATAAAAATAACCTGTTTCATGAACGTGAGCGATGGGTGAAAATATTGGGCTCCAAATCCTTGATGGAAAATGCCCAGATCCAATGGCTTCTCAGATATCAGCTTCTTAGGTGACTCCTCAGGATTATTTGGTATTTAGGCCCATAGACGGATGGGCCAAATGCTAGTGGGTTAGTGGGCACAAATAGTGTGTCAAGTGGCAATAATTGGTGTGAGAGCACTACGTGTGACAGATAGTAGTGACCCACATCTCAACTTTATTCTCTTCTCTATGGTATGTGAAAAATTATTATAATACACTAGAATTTATAAATGGTATTTATACTATGGGGCCATTCTCACTGCAGTCTAATCTCTGAACCTAGTTGTGTGGCCAATCAAGTGACTGATGTGATAAGGTGGTTCAATAGTTGGACGGGGCATAGTTCCCAAAACAAACATTTACTTGGAGATCTTTGATCTATTAATTTAAAGCCAAACTCTAGGATGCCTCGCATATCCAGTTGGAAGAAGCTGTTGGTTTTATATTTGGGCTTACCCATCTGTTAGGGAACAATGAGTTGGTGGATTTCATCTTACCATATATTATTAATGGAATGATGAAAGTAGAGTTTCGCCTAAACACAGTAGGCACTTGGGTGAGGTTGAACAAAAGGAAATAATTAACAAAAAAAGTGAAGATTCAATGTGGTGAGGTTGGACATTGGTTGCTGCTTGGATGTGTCCACGTGTTTGGAGTACACTTTTGTTAACACAACTAGTAGAAGTTCAGCACAAACAAACTGCATGAAGAATTCTCAATTTTAAATTGAGAAAAAGCATAAATTATTGAACACTTCGTCTTTCTAATATTTGAAGTGATAGCTCACTAGTCCTTCAATTTATCATTTTTTCTTTAATATTTCTTTTCAGGGTTTTGCGTGTCTTCAAGGTGGTATCTGTCTTTCGAGTATGGGTAGGCCGATCTCCTACGAGAGAGCAGTGGCTTGGAAGGTATTGAACGAGGAAGAAAATGCCCACTGCATTTGCTTCATATTCGTCAACTGGTCCTTTGTTTGAGATTTCAATGTGACCAATAATTCTACAAATCAAGTAAAAGAACCCTAAACCCTCTGTTTTTTCTACTTATTCCTTTTTGGAATGGGGACCTTGGAATTGCCAGAACATTATCAAGGGTGAACAGTCTGACAGTTGAATCTAGGGCCCATTATTTTTGTTATAACACTTTGATTATTCTGCTGCATGCTTTTCCCTGCAATCTATGCTGTTAAAGATGTTTAGGATCATTTGACTGACAAGACTCTTGGATTATGGTTCGTGCTGGTTTTCAGGGATTTATATATGCCCTAACCTAGCCATGAATCTGAATTGCTTGCCAAATATTGCAATATATTTTTGCATGTTTAATGTAGTTAGCATCTATGGTTTAATCTGCCCAATGTTTTTCAAGTAGACAAAATGTCTTCTGATGTCCCATACTCGATCGATCGATCGATGTTTCAAGAGCTAGTGGTACAAACCAACCTGCTCTGGTGGTGCCAGCTCGAACCATAATGGAGATGTGACCCTGCTAGTCCAGACTGATAATTTATTCCAGTTCTCATTGTTGGTTTCCGAGTAGTATGGTTGGAGAAATTAGTTGAGACACTTCTTTAGCACTAGTCATGTTATTGGGAATTTAACACAGGGGTTGGCCTATTGACAAGCTGAGCCTTGATAAGCTCCTCAGGAAGGATAGGTCAAGTGTTTGAAACCCCACGAAACAGTGGGGGGGCACCCTCCGGGTCCGGTTGACCCTCTACTCAATCAGTTGCAATTAGGACTTTCCAAAGGGGTGATACATGTGACCGTGGGACTAGTCTCACCCGAAAGGGTGGGGATTGTGTTCTTCCTCTCGGTTTCCATGCATTTCAATGTGAACAACAGAAAATATTGAGGAATTGCGGATCTCTTATTATAGGAGTTTTGAATATAATGCCCCAATGTCATCCCCCTTTTGTCTGCCATGTGGAATACTCTTTAAGATTAGATTCACTGAAACATGAATGTTTGGCCAACCTTTAGTTGTTAATCTAAACATAAAAAATAGCTTGATTGGTGATTCTAACCGTATGTGTGATGATCATGTTTCTATTAGTTGTTCAATGAATTAAATGAACTCTAATGGGATTTATATAGAAAATACATAGCAATAGAAAATCCTAAATAAAAACAAAATCTAATCTACTTAAATTTTTATCATAATCTTCATAAGACTCAACTCAGATGGATCTCATTTAGTCTATATCATCAGTTTAGGCTTTAGATTAAAACCTATCAAAATTTAATTCGAATTAGAAATGAGATGAGTCTCAATGGGTCAAATTGAGATTAAATGCTCCTTGGACCAATGATGCTTTGGGCTTATATGAAAATTCAAAAGGAATTAGCTATTATATATATACTCATGAAAATGGATTCACAAAGAAACATATGATCTCAACCATTTAAACACAAAATCCAACGATTGAATTCTGACTTAACACAAAATGAGTTTTTTATATTGGTTTGTAGCTAAAATTACAGAGGACATGATCATAAAATTCTCTAATCGAAGTTCTAGAAATCACCAAATTTAAGCTGATTCTTTTTTGTATAAGTTTATGTCAATGGCTTGATGCAATACCAAAGACCTGCTTTCCATCTTCTTATCTATTAATTATATTATTAAATCAAATATTTCTAAAACCAATCCTTCCACAAGTAATATAAGCAAGTAGGAGAGGATAATAGCTAAAATTTCTTGGATTTTCAGTCAAAGACAAAATCCATGTATTCATGGGCTGAGAGAGCTGGTTTGTGGTTAAAACTTCATGTTGTCGTCCCTTCAAATCAATTCATATGGGTCGGGTAAAATACATTTGCCCATGCGGATTTCTTTTTTAAATAAGTAAAATAAATTTTTTTCAGTCAAGATGGGAAAATATTTATCTAACCAAGCATGGATATCTAGTTTTCATGATGTATGACACAATGAAATAAACACTAAAACATCCGAGAAATGCAAGATTTATGTGGTTCGGTTATATTACTGTTCCCATGGATGAGAGATGAGAATTAAATTTAAATATTTAGAAAGTAAGATTTATATTTTTTATTTTCAGATATATTTTTTTACATTTCAGATATATTTTTTTACATAAAATCACATAACTGACCAATTTTTCTAAGAGAGATTTACCTGGCAGACCTAGCTGTTTCAATTTTATTACAAAAATTCCCTTGCTTTAATAAATTTGTTACCGAACAAACCTTTGCTTTATGAATCAGGCTAGCATGACTTAGTAAGATTTCAAATCTTACTAAGGGACATAGGACCTGCAAGTTTTACCAAAATGACAATCCAACACCACATACTTCTAGATTTCATGAAAAATATCAGATTACAAAGAAACAAATTGAAAAAAAAAAAAAAAAAATCCCTTTTCTGAGCTTGATCCAAAGTGTTGTAAATGGATGATTATCAAATTCGTAAATTTAAATCTAACATTCAATGGTGAAATTTTTTTTTTTTCAAAGTTCTTAGAATTGATGAGGTTGGTATCCACTCCGACGTACGTTGAGTAGCAAATTAATGCATCAATTTGACTTTTATGTCGTGGATTTTCATTTCAAGGTTTTCTCGGTGACAAACTTCATAAAGTAAGGTTTGATGGGTAACAAACTTGATAAAGTTAAGGTTCCATTGGAGTTGTCAAAACTCCAAGGGATTTTTTTAAAAATAAAAAAGCAACAGTTACGTCTGCCGGGGTAAATCTCTCTTTTTCTAACTCAACTTAGAGAGTTATTATTGCCTCACCAACTTTTGCTAACGCCACACCAACGATATGCAATCTTTGCCATATGAATTGGTGTGGCATTAGTAAAAGTTGGTGTGACAATATCATCTCTCTTAACTTATCCTTGTGCATTGCCAAGTAACTCGACTGTTTTTCTGAGTTGACTTGACAAGATTGTTGCAAGCTGTTTTACTTTAAGCTTAGAACTTTAATGTGACTAGCTTGAGTCAATTCAGATGTGTTTCGAGTTGACTCGACAAGTTTTAAAAGTATGCCCCTAAGTGATCTATGTGTGTGATTCCACCCACATTTGATGAAATCAAATCAACTTCAATCCAGCGTATTATTTGGATAAAAACAAAACAAAAACAAAAATCTTAATCAAGCTTTATTTTAGAAAATAAGTTTAGAGTGAGGGGTTCTATAATTGCAGTCACCTTCAAAGTTTTGCAGACCCCACAATCCAATATTGATGAATCAAACCCTAAAACCACCCATAATGCTTATAATAAGTTTTACTTGATTTGATGTTTTTAAGGTCTATTTTGCTACAATTAAAATGTAAACTGTACCCTCTCCCACCAACATTCATCTTTGAATTACATCCCATGTCATTTCTACTGACATTGAACCATGAAAAGTTTATTTTATCCTCATCAAGGATATATGGGTCTTTAGCACATTTTGAATTGAGTCATGCTTCTTTGTCGACGAAATGAGATTCTATATATCATCTTGAGTCTTATGACTTCTCAATTCCCAATAACTCATCCGTGCCATGTCCGTCACTCTCGGACCAAAGTTATTGTAATTTCTAACTCCACATGGCTAGGGTTCTATTCTAATATCGTCGGTTAGTGTTTTTAGAGGCATGTGAGGCTTATCTTAAGACATGCGTCAGGACGAGACTCATTAAAAATGTTATGAGGCTTTAAATAGGTTATTAGAATTTTTCTAATTAATCTTAGTGTCAGTCTTTTTGGTTGGTATAATTCACCATGAAAATCTTGTTAAATAATCAACCAATTCAATAGAAACTTATTTATTATTCAACACAAACATCCAACATAGGCCCAAATACATATTAGAATAGGTTGTACCTCTCAAGCTAGTTTACACAAGAGTCCCCGGACACAGACCTGTACATGGCCAATGATACTGACACCCAACAATTTCCATGTCAAGTTTAGACCCAAATTATCACATGGGTGGCCCGGATCATTGGACAACTTTCTCAAAAATTTCAACAAGTTCACATTTATACACTAATAATTTGTCGTCTTCTCGAGAATGGCAATTACAAATGACACCTGGAGTATCGAGATCCTCATTTAGGCCACATGAATTATTAATAATTAGGTCACCTTTTTCTTAATTATAGCTTGAGGCTTCCCCACCGGAGTACTCGCATGAATGAGCCTCCTCTCTTGCAAACCCTTCGTTTCTTAAAACTCAGTTACAAAAGCCGCTTTCTAATTAATAACAACTCTTAAGCTTCTGGCTTGGTGCCATGGGTTTAAAATTCGGTTTTGGGTCTCGTCTGGTTCATGCCAGATATCGTGTTGTCGCGGATGAGTTTTTCGATAAGTTTAAGATGTCTCGTTCCAAAATTTTAAAAATAAACGTGGAGTCTTGAATCTCATTCAAAAAATTGATTTGTCCGTCCGTCTCGTCCATGCCTGATATCGAGATGACTCGGACGAGTTTTGAAACCATACTTGATGCTTGCACAAAATCATAGATTTTTCCTTGTGTATCTTGAGGAAAATCTATGGTTATGTGCACATTTCACATTAGTTGAATGTATTTGAGTATCTTTTTTAAGTCGGTTTATAGCACGATATTTTTATTTTTTTCTATTTAGCAAATTTAATATATATTTATTTGATTCTACCTAATCAACTTATGCTTCGAGTCTTAAGACAACGCTCACTACGTGAAAATTCGACACCAAGATCCGTTGAATTTGCTTGGATTTAGTCAAATTCAATGGACCTTGACATCGAATTTACTCATTTATTGAAGTAGTGTATACATATGTTATGAAGCAAGTATGAGCATGGGTTCCATTTGTACACATGCATGAAGATGACAAAATTGCCCTTTACAATCTTAAAAATGACCAATGCAGCATATCATCTTTTCTAATTTCTCCTAATCACACTCCATTATCTATGTGAGTGGGTAGGTGTTGTGTTATCCAACGCAGTGCACGCTTCTACACCTACTTCATCCCAATTCAAAAGATTCAAGCTGTCTCAAATTAAATACAAACATGCAAAAAAAAAAAAAAATAGTGGAGGGAAAGTTTGCTAAAAGCATTCACACTTTACTATCTCTTCTCGTCTCCCAAACTTCAAAAATTAAAAAAAAAAAATTTAGAAAAGTTTTTTCTTATAAAAAAAAGGGGTCTTTTGATGAATGGAACAAAGAAGTATAATTTCAATCTCTTGAAACTCCCAAGATAAAACAGTATCAAATCTTTGCCAGCAAAATATTGCTGGTTTTGTGTTTATAATGTCAACTAGTTTAATGTATTTGAAGTCATCTTTAACAAAGGAATCTTGATGTTCATGGGTTCTAAGTGAGCTATAAAGAGAAAAGAAAGAAAAGGGTTTTTGTCACTATCATCATTGCTTAGAAGGAACAAATGAAAAGGTAGAAGACATGATCATTAAAACATGGAAGTATATAGGATGGGTCACGAGAAAGGTGGTGGCTTTACCTGGTTGGAAAGAGCCCATATCTTAAAATTCTCCTCCTTTTGACCTCAGTGTGCTGTGCATTTAGCACCTAAGCAGTTAAAGTCATGAAAAAGTTTTTAAATGTTCAAAGACAAGATAGTATGGAAGATAATTAACCTTAAAAGCTTTGTTTATAGGGTCTTAAATAAATTGGCTCTCATATACAATTACACTATGAAGGAGACTTAGGGGTGGCAATGGGTTGGGTTGGGTCCTTTTGAGGTAAAGATATTATGAAAATTTATCATATCCAAATCCAACCCATTTATAAATAGGTATACTTGACCTAACCCATACATAACTTATTTAATAAAATTCTAATATTTATTGAAAAAGTTAAGTTCCATTTCCATCACCAAAGATAAAATACCATTACTAAAAATAAAAGTCACAAAATCATAAATCAATATCTACCCATATAAACTAAGTTTTATCATAAAAAATAGGTAATTTAAAAAATTCTTAAATAACTATTGATATATTTAAAATTACACGTTAATGATAGAATAACTACAACATGTCAAAATGGGTTGATGTCCTTAAACTGGATCCAACCCATTTAATAATTGTGTTAGACAGATTGACAATATTATGATCCAAACCCACTAATTCCGTGTTGCGTTAACAAGTGGTGTTAAAATTCTTATTCATCATCGTTGTCAGCAGTAATGCATTATCCAAAAGATTTTAGGTTAGTTAAACGAATCATATTCCTTCATTCCACTCTGTCTAGAACTACATCTTATATAATTCAATTTGTTTCAATGAAATGAAATGTTTGATCAAGATTCTAAGGAGCTTTTGAATTTTTACACTATGTAAAATTGATTAAACCTTCCTCTTTTATTTGGACAATGTAGCGTAAAAAAAAACACTACACAAGTGAAATTACCATAATTATTATTGAGTGATGTAAAAAAAAAATTACGACTTGACACATTGTTGGTGTAGATTAGCTTAAAAATAACCCTAGTGCATGTCAAGTCAAGTCGATTTGATTGACCATTGAAACAAAGGTTGTAACCCCACTTGAAAAAAAAATTCTTCACCCTACATCTTGTTATTAAAATATACGAACCCTATTGGCTAGCTGTGTGAGAAAGGTAGAACTCTTAGCATGTGAAATGAAACATAATTCCTACAAGCAGCTTTTGTGAACATTTTGTAGATTTTCCTATTCTCAAGTCTCACCGACATTGAGACAGCCAATATCATTAATCCATCAGATCTATATGTAAATGGTCCCTTAAATTCCACCAGAATAATTATAGGTGCCAAGTACATGACTATACTAGCAAATGGGCCCACACTATCTATGGACCATCTCTTTGGCTTCTCAAGGATAGCAAAGATTTTTTAATCATAAGGTGTTTGGGCCGAGACCCATTGCAGAGATAACCAAATGATATTTTAGATTCATGTTTCTATCACACACCAATTTTGAGACCAAATGAATAATCCTCAATAACATATTTGCATAATTACTCATTATTTTGTTACAAAGCACCAGTGAGATTGATATGGACTTAATTTTTTTGCACCATTAATATCTAAGTGTTTTTTATGTTTTAGTTGGATTTGTATTATTAGGTTTCAGAGCCGAAATCATGTATAAGATTTAAACTTGGGAAAGAGCTATCTAAAAGAAGGATCAACCATAGAGCATGATAGTATGTTACAAGTCCAGAATTGTTTTATTCAAATTAATTCAAGAATCCAATTCTTGTCAATAGCCCAATTTTCAAATTTGATTTTTATAATAAAAGAGACCTATTTCTTCTTTTTTGGAATCTGTCTCTTATGATTTTATACTAAGGTGATGTTTTTTTACTTTAAGATATATATAATATTTCATACGACAACACTAGAAATATGATCAACAAAAGGAGATTCTAAAATTAGTTTCTATAGTAGATTACTATACTAATCCCCCCCCCCCCCCAAAAAAAAAAAAAAAAAAAAAAAGAAAAAGAAAAGAAAAAGAAAAAAGGATCAGAATCTGACAGTAGACAATACACAAATACTACTCTAAATTTTAAAATAGTCGTTATAATCTGACATATGCCCCTGATCATAGAATCCTAGAGATACAAGAAAAATATTTATGATTCTGTGTATCCTGAGGCAAATGATCTACGGTTCTATGACGGGGGTGTTAGAAAATCATTATTCTTTTAAAATATTAAAAACATTAAAAATATTTTAGGACACTCAATAAATTTGATATACTTATTTGAGTCTCAAGAGTCAACTCACAAGTCACAGAGTTGACTTGACTCAAGTTCGAGTTTTAATGTCAAAATCTTGTAAAGTTATCTGAAAAATCAAAATTTCCAAAAAAATAAAAAAGAAGAGATAAATCATAAAGATTAAAGAAGGCCTTCTCAAAGACAGAGCAAAAGAAAGAATTAAACAAATTCCTCTTTTTAAAGTTTGAAGAGTCTGAAAGAGATGAAGTTGTGAGCATTTTTCAACTCCCACTTACCAACTTTGACAAGTGGAGAGAGAGGAACTTCTGAATGAGACTCTCCACTCATAAAGTATAGTTCCTCTATTGATGGAGATGGCTTAAGAGTACCCACACAATAGGCTGGTCAAATGGATCGGATCAAACTCGAAATCCGATTCATTTCAATCCGATCTGATCGATATATTAAATCAGTTTTGATACTATTTGGAGCCGATTCAATGTCATCGTAACAGATTTAAGCTGAAATATTGAGATTAATCCATCCAATCAGGATTTGTTCAAAAAGTATCAGATTAGTTCTAAATCAAATCTGGTTCTTATAGGATTGGCCCCATATCAGCCCTATTCGAAACCAAACCCGATCCATTGACACCCCTACCACAATTCTATAACAGAATAGAGCTAAGAACAATATAAAATAAATAATTTAAAATTCAAGCACCCCTTAAAAAAAAAAAAAAATGGTTTTGTCAAGATTGAGGTACGTCCACACCAATTCCACTATGAAGAGAAATTTTTTTGTTACAGATTATACATTTTCATCAAATAAAGAGAAATACTGCCAAGAAACATAACTAGGGTTTTACATATCACCAGTGAAAATGCAAAAATACCCTTAGGACAAATTTTGAAATGATTAACATTAGCTCCTTGCATGCTAACCAGAATTATTTGGCTCCATAAATCAAAAACAAATCCTTTGTAGCACAGTTTCAACGAATGAGAGAGAGGTATTTTAGAATTTTTATTTTTTAATCTCAACCTTTTGTGATCATGACTTATATTTGATTTAAAAAAAAAAATAATAATAATAATAAATAAGTTTTTATTTATTTCTTTTTTTATACAGATCCATGTCTTTAAAAATAAATGACTATTAAACTTCTAATATTTTAAGTGTCGGATCCAGTTGTGTTGCTGATGTAGTGCTATAAGAACCGTGTGCTACAGATGATCCGTTTCCCCATAAATATAGACTGATGTCATAAAAGTATATGACATAAAGTTGTTAGTGCACATCAAATAGAGGTTTGGAAAAATCTCATTGGCTAGAGGTTGATTAGATGAAAATAACCATTCAACCACTCATACATTTTTTTATTTTTATATATTATAAATTCTATTTGATGAGATATTTCTAATTTTTTTTTTCTTTCAAATATAGTTATTTCTGATTCTTTTTATAGTCCCAGTAGTTAGCCATATCAACATTATCTATGCAACCTCACATAAGACAATATTTTGAGATAATCAAAAATATTTCTACAATATTAAATATTAATTTGAAATCAATATTTCCTTCCAATTTCGGCAAAAGTTAAAACATCACCACAATTTCAACCATCCTATCATCATCAATGTGTCAATGAAGTACTTTGATGAACTCTTCCATTTCCTTTGACCTTTGTCATATATATATGATGACAAATATGTGGAGTAGTCTATTAGCCAATCATTCTTACAATCTTCAATAAGTGTGAGAATATGTACATTGGATTCCTGAACAGATCTCCCATCTTGATTTCTTTCACATATGCTGATGAAAATGATGATTATTTCACGTTCCACTATCATCGCTTCCTAATAATTCCATGGGAGGTCGGTGGATTATTGTTGAAGTTTACTTGATTAATTAACACACTTCTTTTACTAAGTAAATTCTCTTGTTTGATTACTTTAGAAAAACATTCCCCTTACTAAGTTAGTAAGAAATGTTCTTTGATCTCACTTCCATTTAGCATTCATAAATGTTTTTGGTAGGGTACTAAGCAAGGAATGTTGTTGTGGAGGGTTTTTTAGGTATTCCACTCCCCGAGATTTACCTTGGTGTTGATGATGACTATGATCTTGATCAAGAACCTTCACGTCAGAGTTTTATTAGTTTTTTGAATGGCAATGGATCAAAGGAAGAAGGATTGAGGCCTTGGTGTGATGCATGTTAATGATTTTCCAATGATTTTGTTAGTAACAAAATAATTCAGGGGAAATAAAATTGAAAAGTGGAAAAGATGATGAACAATGATATTTCAGAGAGATCTTTTTCTATAGTTCTCAAGTTCAATTTTCCTCAACCCCCCTTTCTTCTTTTTACTGTCATTTTATAACTAAGACTACCGGAAATGTGTCCCCATACGGTTGATCACTGGCATTCTTTAAGAATCGTGCTCATATCTCTATTAATGTCCTTCTTGAGTTCGATTAACAGTGTTTCAGTCCATTAATGTTGAGTTGTTAAAATTACTATTTGGAGGTGGGTGAGTCAGAAAATGTCTCAATCACCCCTATTTTATTAAGTATTCTAAGATCTCAGATTTAATGAAGGGATTTTCGTGAGAAAAGGTTTAGATCACATCGAGCTTAGGTCTTACTGACTTCGTAGGTTCTCTAAATTGAGGAGACTCACTTTCCAGGCTCCCATATACTTTAACGGATGAAGTTTAAACCTTACTTGTTGCCTTTACCTTTGCCATGGTGCTGTGTTGTACGCCCTTAACCCTCAACTTTCATCTCAGTCGTACTTCATGCCCCTATGTTAGGAGAATGCGTTCTTATCTCTTTTTTGCTATTGTTGTTTGGTTTGAGGGAAAGAGCTCAGTCATTTCCTATTTAATAGTTTGACTTGAGGCTTTGACCTATCAATTTAGTGGACCCTATTCACTCCTTTATGACACGTGTTCCCATCACATGGTGTGACTGAAACGGTCTCCACAGTTGTGGTAATTTATTTATCAACATCTTTATTCCACGATTCAAAAAAAGAACTCCCTTCATGATTTCTTTCTCATATATTGATGATGATGATTCCACATTCCGGTATCTTTCGCACCCTAATAATCTCACTCGAGATCGATGGGAATGTTCTGGTAATTTACTTGATTAACATATTTATTTTATTAAGAAAATTCTCTTTGTTATCTTCTTCTTTGATTTCTCTTTTGAAGTTACTTTTCTTATTAAGTTAATAAGGGAAGTTCTATGATTGCACCTCCATGTAGCATCCAAAAACATGACCAGGAACTAAATAAGAATTATTATAGTAATTCTTTTATTAGCATATTTCTTTCCGAAAGTAAATTTTCTCTGTTGTCTTCTTCTTTACTTCTTTGATTTTACTTTGAAAAACACTCTTCTCAGTAAGGAAAGTTCATGATGGCACAACCATGTAGCATCTAAAAACTTGATTAGATGAATTTCAATTTTTTTTAAATGATAATTTTTCAATATAGGATTTGAATTTTAAATTCGATAGTTTCATGGCCATCCTTTTTTGGAACCTTTAGTTATGCTTGTTGATTGATGATAAACTGATGTTCTTGCAGTGGCATGTGAACAAAATCATAAATCTTTTTCCCTATGTATCCCTAAGAAAAAGATATATGGTTATGTGCACTCCCTCTTCAAGAGCTTCAATTTATCACGACTCATGCTTGTTCTTAAGAAAAATGCTAGATTGATATCTTAGGACACTCCATTTGACATTGAATTGACATGGACATGTGCACAGAATCACATATGCTTTTCACTCATATCTCGAGGAAATGCATCTATGATTCTTTGCCCACGTTCATGTAAGCTCATCATGTCTAACGCAGTGTCTTGGAAAGTCAATTTAGAGTGAGTATACTTTTAAATCTGATGTAGGCCCTGAACTCTCGAGGGCCGTGATGTTATTGGATCGACATGACAATTCATGTGGGTAGCTATTTCTCTTTTTGTTCCAACAGGGTATCTGTGGGTCCAACCCCGTCAGCTGCCATGTTTTTGCCCACTTTACTATGCTTCTTAAAAAAAAAAAAAAACAAATTAATAAGAAAAATCAAAAGAATTATAGAGTGAGAGAAAAGGCTATATAATTCATATAGTGGCACTATAGTTATATACATTTTCACTCATTGGTATGTCATTATGATAACAAACAAAACATCCAATATGTCACTCATTGTAAAGATACTGTACTTCTATCAAACTGAAGTTGAAAATGGTAAAACATATATTATATATATAATAATAATAATAATAATAATAAACAGAAAAAAAAATTACTTGCTAACCGAAAAGGAGAACTTCAGACCTGAACTACATGATCCTGACCGTCTAGCAGACTCTAGGGATTTGAGCAAATCGCTAGTGCATGGTCGAGCCATCGGGTCCATAGCAGTGCATCTTAGGGCTAGATCCATCATCTCAACCATCTCATTCTGATGATTTAACGAGTTTCCCTTCAAAACAGGATCAATCCACGTGTTAAGGTGGCAGTCTGTGTAGCAGTAATGGGCCCAACCAACTATGCTATCATGCACACCCAGCTCAGGATCAGCTGGGCCTTTACCAGTCAGAATTTGGATCAGTAGGACTCCAAATCCAAATACATCACTCTTCTCTGTAATTTCTTTCCTCTCTATTGTCTCTGCAACACAAATACATGTTATGACTCAAAAACATATGGATGGAAATGCACACAATTGTTATGGACATTTTTTATTATAAAAAGGTTAATGAAAGGGTAACTTGGGTATTTGGGGATAAGACTGCAATTTGGACAGGTTGGAGGGTAAACTCAGGCTCAACCCTAGCAACACAACCCTCACCCCGAGTTCAACTCAACCCGACCATCATGTCTAAGCTCACTAACCTGAGCTTGATATTATAAAACTAGGTTGAGTTTGGGTTTGCCCAAGTTTAGATAAACCAAAGTTCACGTTAATATTAACTAATTGTCCACAAGTCATAATAATAAGATGAAATAAAAAATCTATAATTAACAGAAAAATATTTATATATTACCATATGGTATCGGATTCGGGTAGAGTCTAGTTGCTCATACCCTCAACCCGAATTAATATAGGATTGAGAAATTCTAATTCAGGCTGAACTCATTTTCTACATAACTCAAACAAGACTCACACATCTATTGGGTTTAGCCCAGATTGAGCTCTGTCCAGCCCGCCCAAGTTACAACCCTAGTATTGGTATTTTATATAGTAAATGTTAAGGACATTGCAGTCTTTTGATTTAAATGTCTTTTTTGTAATAAATATTTTAACAATCAATACCAATATAATAAATTTATTTATTACGTAAAAGATTAACTTAATGGTCTTTTTTACTAAAAAATAAAATGAAAAAAAATATTATTAAAAAAATATGATGGAGAATGCTAATGTCCTTATGATGTCTTAAACGTTAGTATTTTCCTTTAAATAAATAAAATAAACATAGATTCAATCGAATGGAATCAATGTTTAATCGTAGTCTGGTAAATTTGACAAATATCGGTATATTTTTTAAAACATTGATTTTTCTATTGAGTTATGTTGTAAAACTTGAAAATCGAAAGAGTTTCCAAAGTCTTCACCAGAGATCAAATAAATCTTGATGAACATCTAACGGTCTAAGTTTAAGAAGGACATGTTTTCTAAGGCAGACAAATAATAAACGTGATCAAGGTTAGGGTGTGTCATATGACTATAGGCTAATAATGCCCTCGTTTATTTAGTGTCCGACTTATGACATGCGGCTCCTTAATTATGTTTTTAAAATATCACTCTCCATTTTTTTTTGAATGTTTTAGATACACCCTTATTTTTAAGGGAAAAGGTGATGTGTCCATTGACTTAATATTCTCATACAAACTAATAAAAAATGACTTAAAAATATACTTATCGTCACCACCCTATTATTAATTTGATAAAGTAAAATCAAAGGTGTTTAGATCATTTAAATTATTTTTCATTAATTATTAAGAAAATATCACGATCAAGAGGCATGTCGTGAATTTAAAAGACATGGAGGAATCACGTTTTATTTCAGTAAGGTAAATCCTAAAGTGACTGATACGAAGTTGTACTAAATACTGAGCTGTCGTGGATGTGTTCTCAGAATCATAGATGATTTTCCTCGAGATACGAGTGAAATGATTTATGGTTCTAAACACATCTCCACGTCATCTCCATGTTTAAGGCAGTTTATGACAATAATACCCTCATTCACAGGAAGGAAATCAGTTGCCCTATTAGTTTATTTCAATAAAAAAAAGAGAGGGTATTATTGTCAATATAAATATTAGTTAATTCCATGAAAGTACCCAAATACCCCCTAAATGTTACGACAATGCAACCCCAATCATCAAAATTGTACATTAGACGCCGTGTATCCAACTATTGGCTGGCATGGAAACATATTCCTTCCCTATAGTTTCCAAATCAACTACAATCTCAACCAATAGTTAGACACTCGGCATCCAACGTAGTTAGTAAGCCACCAGCCATTTTTCTCAGTAACAAACAAGAGGAGATTAGGCAAAAGTAGTAACCTGGTGCAATGTAGCCTGAAGAGAGAAAGCCTTTAGAATCACCACAAATCATCCCACGAAGAGGAAGTCTCAAGCGAGGTTCATCTTTTCCATCAACAATCACCATCTCGGGTGATAGATTTCCAATCAAAATTCTCGGTGAACATCGAAGATGAAGAAACCGAAGAGTTTTCGCGATCACAGCTATAATTTCCCTTCGACGCACCCAACTCAATCCACAAAGAACTTCACTTAAATTCTTCCCATTAACGAACTCGTAAACTAAAATCATCCCATCCTTCTCAGACCTACAGATTGCGATTAATTTAACGACATTTGGATGTCGAAGCTTCCCGAGTTCTATCATTTCTGTCCAGAAATTCGAATGAAGATAACGATTATCCTTCAATTCTTTAACAGCAATCCATACTTCATTAATGGCAGACTTTCCTTTAAAAAGTGTTCCACTTCTTCCTCTAGAAACGATGTTTTCTTCTTTCATGGACGATAATATATCATCGATTGTTATCGAATTTGAAGAATTAGAATCGAAGAACTGTAAATCCCAAACACCATCATCTTCACTATCCACTTTCTTCAATTGTGATTTGTTCCGTCTTCGAATTAAGACCACCATGAAAATGGAGATAACCAACACAACAAGAACAACCAGTAAAGATATTAGAAAATACCACCATAATGGCTTTTTAGTGGTTTTGCATGGCTGTAAACCACTAATGGTATCGCCACCACAAAGATCGTTACCAGCAACCGAGCTTGCATTAATGGCCAGAAATGCTCCGGTGGACGGTAAACTACCATGGAATTGGTTATGAGAGATGTTTATTTGAACTAGTGATTCCACTTGTCCCAAATATGGTGGTATTTCGCCCGATAAACGGTTTTCCGACAAGTCCAACTCCCCGAGAACTGGCATTTTGGTGAAACCAATTGGAATTTGACCGGTGAGTTGATTTCGGCTGAGATCAAGATACACCAACTTCTTGCATGAAGATAATTCTTCTGGTATGAAACCAGAAAGCTGATTTTGGCTGAGCTTCAACTGCATTAGTTCTGATAAACCTCCAAAACTCGACGGAATATTACCCGAGAAGTGATTTTCGGATAAATCGAGATTCTCAAGCTTTTCACTACCAAACGTTTCCGGTAGATTTCCGAAAAAATCATTTTGTGCTAAATTCAGCATCTGAAGTGAGGGCATTTCCCATTTTTGCTGATTGATTCTGCCGAAAAGATGGTTTCCTGAGATATCAAGATAGTAAACAAGTGGCAATTTTGTGAATCCGAGTGGTAATTCACCTGAAAATCGGTTATTTTGGATTCGAATTCTCTGTAAGCTTTTGCAATAACTCAGATTCCTTGGGATTCCTCCTTGGAGAAAGTTGGAAAAGAGGATGAGTTTAAAGAGGCGATTGGAGGAGCAAAGACCTTCAGGAATTTCACCAATGAGATTATTCGTCGAAAGGTCTAGTGCTGTGAGATTGTTTCGTTTTCCGAGATCTTTCGGAATCTCACCCGATAATCGATTGGACCAGAGCTGAAGAACTCGAAGACGAGGTAGTGAAGCTAAGGATCTCGGAATACTTCCAGTGAAATTATTGGAGAACAGATGAAGAATTTCCAAGTTTTTCAACTGAATTACGAGTTCAGGAATCTCACCAGAGAGATAATTATCGCTTAGATCAAGCGAAATAATGTTTCTCAGATTGAAGATTGAAGAAGGGATCGAACCGCTGAGTCTATTTTGATAAAGAAAAAGATATTGAAGATCACTAAGATTTCCAAGAGATGATGGGATTTCTCCAGTAAGATTGTTGTAAACAAGATCAAGATGATTCAAAGAAGTTAAGTAACCGATTTCTTTTGGAATCTCACCAGAAAGATTGTTGTAGCCCAGGTAAATCCACTTCAAAGTAATAATTTGGCCTAATTCTCTCGGAATTTCACCAACAAATTCATTTGCAGCTAATGTCAAGTACTCCAATTTCCCGAGTTTCGATATGAAACTAGGAATTTCGCCTTCTAGAGAATTTCCACCAAGATCAAGAATTCTAAGGCCAGAAAACAGTTGAATTTGATCTGGAATCTCACCAGAGATCATATTGTTGGACAGATCTAGGGTTTCGAGACCGAGAAGCGAACCATGAGGAAGCGAACCAGTGAAGTTGTTATTGCTGAGATTAAGGTTTCGAAGTGATAAACAAGTGAAAATCTCCACTGGAAGCTCTCCAGAGAAATTATTGCTTGAGAGATTTATGGTTTCGATTGAAGGTAAGAGGAAAAGCGATTCCGAGAGTTTTCCAGAAATGTTTTTTCCGCAGATTTCGATTCTGGAAATATACGAGGAATTGATGCAGGAAATACCGTTCCATTTGCATAATTCTGTGGAGGAATTCCAATTTGAGAGAAAACGTAACGGATCTGTTAGTGAAGATTTGAACGATAAGAGAAGTTCGGTTTCTTTCTCTCCATTAACAAAGCTGAAAATCAAGAAGAAGAGAACTACAAAGCAAGTTTCAGTTCCTCTCTTCGGCATCTGAGAAATTTTTCCAAAAATTGCAAAAACGAATCGAAATCGGATCGATCTTACTTCGAATGAAACCTGTTACAAATAATCAAGAAAAATATTCTCAGATCATCTTCAATAAAAACTTAAATACATCCTTAAAATCAATAATTCGATCATAAATTCAGTAAAACTTACTGTAATTTGAAGAATAAAACCGATCAAAATCGAGTCTGTTAATCCAAGTTCGTTGATCTTGTGAGACCTAAAGATATAAATCAAACTAAATAAAAATATTTTAGAAAAAAATTATTGCGAATCGAAGAATAAAAGATATACTGAAGCGAAAAGGTACCTCCTTTGAGCTTTTTACAGAAGGATTAAAGTTAAAATGTCAGATTTTGGAACTGAAATCTCATCATTTTAGCTCCATATTCAAGGACCGTAGAAGATTTTTGCAGAGAAACGTGAATAGAGTGAGAGAGTAGTGAGGGACAGTGAGGAAGGAGAGTGTTTAAATAGAGAGAAGATGAAACGTTAGGGATAGGTCTTGGATTTTGTTATAATTACGATTATGCACTTTGACCAGCTTTGAATGTGTTTGAACGCAACGATGGCCCGCAAAAAAGCAGGTTGAAAGGGAAATTGGGACAGATGTTGGCAAAAGCCTCCGTTTTTGTCGGTTATTACCAAAATGCTCTTTGACTGATTTTTTTTTTCTCTTTCTTTCTTTTTTAGTCGATCCAAGACATCGAAAGGTAATACAGCTTTGCTAACGTCTCTGACCTCGTGTGGATTTTACTAAAATGCAATTTAAATCCTTTATCTTCATGCAAAAATTAGCAGACCTCAAACTTATGTATTATTTACATATTACTCTCCTATAGTTGAAATAGGTCAATAAGAGCAACTCCAAAGCAAATAGACATAATGATTAGGCATTTTATTATAAAGAGCTATTTTGCCTGCTCAAGGGGTTTGCAATCCAACCATATTAACCAAAATAACTCTCCACAAACTGTAAGATTAAAGCTACATCAATTTGTTGAGAACCTAAGTTACTATTAGGGGATGAGAAAAATAAAATTTTAAAGTTTTAAAAATCTTAGAGGGATTTTCCAAATTCGTACTCAACTCACCTCATTCCAAAATATTTAAATAAATATAATTATTTGTTAGAAAAATATTATTAGATAAGTCCCTAAAATTTATATCTACTAAACTTGTTTGTTCTCAAACAAAACATAAAAGTTCTTCATCTTATCAAGGTCTAAAACATATTTTATTTTCATATCAAAATATTAGGTAGGTGCATATCTATATTTTTTTATATATTTTCATTATAATGATGATATCTTATTTGAAGTTTTTTGTGCATCTTATCTTGATGTAAGGAAAATTATTTATATTATTTTTTTATATATAATTTATAAGAGAATAATTCGTTAATGACAAATGGATCATGCTAATGAAGTTTGAAAGTGATATCTTTACATTAGCGTAACGGATTAGTAAAAACCCGGATTAAGCAAGAAGGAATCAAAGTGACCTAAGGTGAAAGGTTCCAAACATCTCGTAAAAGACCTCGTGTTATGTGGATGGACCTTTGCATGACTTATCATTGCATAACATATTTTATTTTCATACCAATTACGTAATAAAAGATTTTTAATATTCTTTACTTACTTGATATAATTATTATCTTGATTAAATCATAGGTAAGTATAGTAGTACCTATGGAGATTTTTCTCACGTTGTTTATTTAATTTTTTTTCCAGATGCTCATCTCAAGGAGGTGTTTTAGTTGGATTACAGAAAAAATTAATTTTTATATTTTTCTTATTTCAATGTTGATTTGTCTCGAAATAAATTATGAGAAACAATAAATCATATTGAGATTTATTTATTTTTATTTTATTTTATTTTCGAAATCTCATGCAATAGATCATCCCCGAAAGAATGTTGGGTTGTTTAATTAACTTCTTTAAATAATGTATTAAGGTTATGTTTGATTATTATTTATTTTTAAACATTGAGTAGATCAGATCTTACTTCTATTTTACCTAATAAATTATTATTTTTAGAATATGTTATCATAGTGATTAGATATGGGACAAAAAGATCTTTCCAAAATGGATAAAATCATCGAAATCGGATGGGTATTAAATCTTATATATTTTTTATGAATCATGAGAATCTAAATTTTTACTATTTTTGCAAATGGGTTCTGTTTCAACCCATTTTTCTCTTAGAAATATTCTTTTTCTAAAAATAGTCAAAACACGAAACTTATAAGTTTATATGTTAGTTTTTCAACCCCATTGAGTGTTCACGAAAATATTGAGCGTATAATCCGCAACGACCATTTCTTTAAAATTGATTTGTTTTGTCCACAATGGGACAACACACATTTGCTAACTTTTTTCTAAAATTTTCTCTCATATTTTCTTTTATAACGTGTGATTGTATTTTTTATATTATGAAAAATAGATTAAGTTAAGAATCTAACGGTTTATAGAATGCACCATATCGAGATATCTTGATAATCAAATAAAATCATACATTTTAGATTACCGATATTTACTTCTAGTATTGACTTTTATAAAAAGTTTTGAAGTGTTAACTATGAAATCCCTTTTACCAAAATCATACATATATTTTTTTATGTATCTTAAAGAATTTATAATTTTCTAACCTTCAATATTCGGATCTACATCTTGACTCACGAATTATGGGTCAAGTCATGGACCCAAATTTTGGGGTGTCACATTTTCTCTCTTTCCAAAATATTTCAAAGTAGAGAGCCCCAACCCAAATGCGTTGAAGTTTCTCTAACTCCCTTTGATCATGAATTATAAAAGGGAAAACTACTTTGAAAATCCTGATAGAGGATTATCGATGTTTATTTCGATGATTTATAACAAAAATGAAGAATGAAGTTGAGATTCAAAAATTTTTATACAATGTTGAGCTCACCACTTTTTATTTAGAGGATTATCGATGTTTATTTCGATGATTTATAACAAAAATGAAGAATGAAGTTATTGAGATTCAAAATTTTTTTATACAATGTTGAGCTCACCACTTTTTATTTATTGGCGAGTTTGACATTTTTTATTATTGTATTCGACAATTTTTAAAAAAAAAATGTCAAACTTGACAATAAAAATGTTCAATTTGACAATAAAAAGTGGTGAACTCACCAATAAAAAGTGGCGGACTCAACATTGTAATCTGGTTTTTTTTTATTTTTTTGACTATGATACTGGACAGATCTTCTTGAAATGTCTCAAATACATATATTATAGTTGGGAAAGGGACAATGGATCAAAAGTTACAATGAAAGCTTCAAAAACTTTAGAATCCTAACTTCGTTTTTCATTTTTTATATATTATAAATTGTTAAAATAACTAAATAAAATACATCTAAATGTTTAAAATTAGAAGTATACCATTCTACATTCTTCATTCATGACAAATAATAGTTGGAATTGATCTCAATTCTCGTTGGAAAACCTAAGCATATCAAGAAGATGAGAAAATGGTA
This sequence comes from Akebia trifoliata, assembly GCF_017979445.1. NCBI lineage: Eukaryota > Viridiplantae > Streptophyta > Magnoliopsida > Ranunculales > Lardizabalaceae > Akebia > Akebia trifoliata. Next base: position 4,282,673 of record NC_141386.1, on the reverse strand, counting down.
GTTTGGGTATTTCATAAATATTATTAAAAGAGATAAAGTGAAGGACCATTAAGGAAAGGAAAGTTTACCAAATGGACTATCAAGTTATTACCCAAAACTTTGGATTTATTTAGAAAGAAATCCCTCTGCCGGGTTCTTTAAGTAATTTCTCCGTTACAAAAAGGATAATTCTATTATTCAACAACTTTTGACATTAAATATTTCATACAACTAAAATATTATTTATTTTTAAAAGACAAAAAATATTCCTTAGAGTCTGTCAAAAATAATAAAAGTCTTTTGTTTTAGAAAGTGAGTTACATATTATCATTTCTCTATCTCTATCCATAAGTTTGACAAAATTAAATTAAAATCTATTATAATTGATTCATAAGTTCTGTAGACACCTTAATTTGTCCGCACTGAGCCCAAAAACTCTCAAAGTCCAGTAAGAAAAGTCCAATCCAAGGGTCCTCAAGTTATTCAAGTACGGCCACTGTAGTAGAGCCCAACTCTCCCAAATCATTGTTTAAAGCCAAAATGCACTAGGCCATGGGTAACCTATGGCCTAAATGATTTCCCATTAAGGTCGTGAGTCACCTATGGCCCTATATATTTTTCACTTGGACCTTAGGTAGGTCATCAATTCAGGCAATATTTGCATTTCAACAAATTTATTCACAAGATTCTCCAAAAGCCTAAAAATAAAATACCCATATAAGGTATTTGAGAAGGAGCTCAAGCAATTCAAAACTCTATCAAATTTTCTTCTTGAAACCTTCTAATCCAAAATCTTATCCAAATAATTCTCTACCCTTCTTGGAAGCCAAAACAAGCTAAAAGGTCAAAACAAAAGAATAAGAGAATATCAAGGTGGGGTGTGACATTATATTTCTATTTTGTAGTTAATTTCCCTTTAGTTTCCTTTTTCTATAACATCCCTTTCTTTATTTTATGCACATTTAAATTCCAAGCAATGTAACCTTTAACTTCCTAGTTCAATGGCTTGGGTGGTACAGAGTAAACTCTCCATATGAAGTAATCTCCCCTATAAGTATATAATAAACTCTATAGTGAGCATTTAAATTTTAAAGTATAATTGTTTTTATTTCATTTCAATTCCAAAGCAAGTTTATAATTCTTAGTTTAGCTTTTTTTCTTATTTTTCATGGCTTAAGAGTATGATAGTAATCCCTCTTAGGATGTAATTTTCTCTTTATAAGTCCAATATTGTAATAAGTTCCTTTTGGAACATCCATGCATACACTATGTGCACACACCACAATCTTTGATTTCTGAAAGGATTGAAAGTATAAAAAAAATGAGGATCTTCCTAAATCTATATTTAACTCTCTACGCCAACAAAAATAGTTCCAAAGTGGACAATATCTTTATGCATGAGGTTTTAGTTCCAATTCATGGATACTAATTATGGACTAAACCAACAAAAAATGACTCCCAAGTGGGCATAAGTAGAAAACGATATTTGAGGGTTCAAAAGAGTGAAATCCAAGTGGATTTCCACTCAAGTCCTAATCACACAGAAAAAATCCAACAAGTATAACTTGTCAAATTTAACTTGCTCATTGCCTTTGTCCCTCCATTTTACAAATAAAACTATAGTCGATTTTTCTTTTAACTTCTTATATCCCCTCTAACTTCAAAAAAAAAAAAAAAAAAAGTTTATACTTCACTTGTGGCCATTCCTTTGGTAACTATCCCTCAATGGGTGGGATAAGGTGCCTAACACCTTCATTGTCGCTTAACCGAATCTTCTTACCCAGTTGTTTAGGTAAACCTATCTCTTAGCCATTGATTGTTAGTTACTAGTCAAAAAAGAATTTCAAAACTCTTTTATGATGTCATTTATAACTAAACTCTTGAATGGTGCCTATTCCTAAACCTATTTTAGATTGAGGTTTAATCCATAATTGATTCATTTCCAAGTTATGTATTAACATGTTGGAAAATTTTAAAACAAGATTCAAATACACGTGGATCTTGTAGATATTTTTAGAGAGCTGTTATTAATAACACACTAAACTATACGTAAGAAGCTACTTAAGTTCAAAAGGATTGGTGTGTTATAAGTAAAAGTTGATGTGCTAATAGAATCTCTCTACTTTTATATTGTTGCTTAAATAAATTTATGTATTGTAATACTCAATAGTACTCATTACAAGGTTTTTCTTATTTAAAGGAAATTTTATAACAACTTGTTTCTTCTCTTTAATTGGTTTATTTTTATTTTATAGTGGTTTACAAAAGATTTGACTTTGGACATTGTGGAATGGAGAAACATGATTTGTTTAGCCTGCCCTTAATCTTTGACATAAGGTTTGGTTGTGATGTTGTAGCAACTTATTAAGTGACCACGACAACACTATTCTTATTTATTAGGTCCTTGATCTAGAGAATTTTTGGAATAAATCTGATTGTTTTAGTTTACATAGAAGCATTTTGGGGTTTTTCTAGTCTTAAATGAAGTTTGATGCCCTGAGGGTAAAAATATTGATTTTGTCTTCAAAGAGATCCATTTTCTTGGGAATCCCTAAGAACTTCTTTTCGATAGACATGTTTGTTTGGTGGAGATTATCAATCTCGAATAAACTTATCCTTGCAACCAAACTCGCGAATAGTGCAAATTGTCTTATGCACTAAAAATATGATATCATATTACTACTCCAATATACTATAATTATAAATCACATTAAACAAAGCTATGTTCTTTTTTAAACTTTTAGGAGGGAAAAAAACTAAAAACACACCACTAGGACAAATAATAATAAAATTAAATAAATAAATAAAAAAAAGAATTTGAGGTATTTCTGGTTTTGGTGAAAATTAGAGATAGCTCTATACTATTTGACTTGGGTCTTGCACAAAAATAATATAAACTGATAAAAAAATACCTTTATCTTCAACCTCATGACCAAAACCCTTGATTTTTTCCCCAAAAAATCCATTGGGAAGATGCATTTTTTAATCTTTAGAACCTATTCAAGCTTTCCTTGAACTCACCATTTTCAATATATTTGCAAGCCTCTTGAATTATTTTTTGTCTATCCTCTTCTACCCACTTTTTATGAGTACTCTTGCCTTTTACTTTATATATTGCCCTTTAAGCTTCCTACTCCCATAGTAGAGAAGTTTTTTGTTCGTGGCCTAAACTTTTGCCTAATTTGTGGACTATCAACACTGATGGTACCTTCACTTCCTTGAGAGGTAGCTTTGGTGCTATCATTCGAGACAATGGGGGAAGTTTCAAGGTTGCTTTGGCTGGATGCGATAATCCAAAATCAATGTTACATCACGAGTTGCAAGGTATTTTTGAAGGGATCAAGTTAGCAACAGCCTTCAACTTCATGAAAATCCTAGTTCAATTTGACTCCAATATTGTAGTTAATATTCTCAATGATCTTTGGAGCATCCCTTTGAATGTTCCCTATTTGATCCTATTAATTAAGAGGTTACTTCCAAGCTTGCAGGAGGTTTCATTCAACCACCTACAGAGAAGCCAATAGGGCTATTGATAGGCTTGCTTTTATGCAAGATTATTTGGGCTGCCATGTTTTGGATTGTAATTCCTTCCTTAGTGGCCTGTTATCTATTCTTGATCATGATACGAGTGGTATGCGGTATTTGAGGTTATAGTTGGTTTGGGTCTGCCATAACCTAGATAATCTTTTAAAAACAAGTTTCTCTTCTCATTTTTTTTCCAAAACTACCCCCATTAACTATATTGTCTTTCCCCATCTCCTCATTTTTCAATAATACCCTTCTTACCCTATTATCTTTCCTATTTTACCCTCATAATATAAAAAAAGTTGATTGTGCTAAACGCACAAACAAACTCTAATCATAATCCCCCCCCCCCCAGAATGAAAGATGAGGCTTACCCCCTTGACCAAAAATTAACCTCAATGATTGATAATAAGATAATTATGAATATTATTTAAAATTCCCACCCAATACTAAAATAACCAAAATTCCGTTACACTTATTTTTTATAAAGATAAATAAGAAAAAGGGGATAATCTACACCGACCAATTAGATAATTTGTTTTATCGATAAACATGTTTTCAATGAGTTTGATAACTCGGTGCTTAAAGGATTTGAACTCATGTCTTTGATATCATCACCCAAAGAGTTTACCAGCTAAGCTAGCTTGCACCAACTCCAATTAGATAAATGTGTAAAGTTTGTCATCTTCATAAGTCATCCTTTATGATTTTCTTCATCAAATTCTGTTGAATCGTATTGGTTTCTCTTTCTTATTTACTTTTGTTAAGAATCACTTCTTCCTTTAGTCATCTATCTTTTATTTTAATTTTTCATCTCCTGATTTCTATTATTAATGGCCTCTATTTCATTCTTAAAGTAATTATGTGAAATCAAACTTAAAATATTTTTTTCGTGTAAAAGTGAAAACTCTTGATTAAGCTCTTATAAATATTTCAATTTAAAATCTTTATTTATTTTTACTCAAAATAAGAAAGTAAATGTTAGGGGTTTCAATTCGGTGTAGATAGGTGATAATAAATGACATATTTACATAGGGGCGTGCTATTTGCACCCACCTAATTGCTCATTTCATCCACTTTCCTGGTTTCATCTACCATTCCTTACCGAATCTGACTTGGTCTCTTCCTCATCCTCATCCTCATTTTTTTTCTTTTTCTCTCACTCATTCACTTCCCTGGTTTTCTCATTACCGAATCTCCTAGAGCTCACATTATCGAATCTACTTAAAATGATTTAGTAGGTTCTTATAATGTATCAACTAGTAGGTTATTATCAAGTTTATAAACACCCCAATTTGCATAAACCCATTAGAAAAAGTTCAAATTTCCAAAAATCTCAAGTTGATTTCAATTAAGAGCTTAAAACCCTTCAAAAGCCCACGTTGCATAATAATTGTCACTTGACACATTTCTTCATGCATACATGCATTATCTCATATTTTTTTGCATACTCAAACCTTGTCCCTAATTCAATCCAATTCCCTAATCTATTTCTCTAAATCCATGGATCGACCCAATTTCATACTCGCTCCCTAATCCAAACTCAATCTTCATTAACCAATACATTATGCATATCTTAACCCAATATTAAGTCCATATTCAAGCTTAGTCCAACTACCCAAACCTAAACCATCTTAAACCCATAACCTAAACCCAATATCAAAATTCAATATCAAACCCATTCTAAGCCCATGATCTTATACCTTCTATCTCCCAAAAATCGGACACACTCATAAGCTCCAATGCCCAATTCTCGAACCTAATTGGAGAGTCAACTCTCTTGAAAAAAATCTAAGAATGCCCTCATAAAAAAGTGAAGTTAAACTAAAAATGTATTTTAGTCTTTGGTAAAAAAATTTTAAAATCGAAAGAATTTCCAATCCTATACTGAAAACATAAGAATCTTCAAGTACATGCATGAAGTTTTTCCATTGCTATTTTAAAAATATATATCTACATTTACTTTTGAAGATATTTACAAGAGAACCTAAGGCAGTGTTTGTTTGTGTTATTTTTCAGCGCTTATTGCTGAAAAAAATTAAATTCAACACTTTTTGTCAAAATAGCGCATTTGTTTACTTTATATTTTCAGCGCTTATTATTGAAAATAAGTGAAAAAATTCAGCACTATTTTGATGTTGAAAAAAAGTATTGAAACTGTAAACACTTCGCTTTTTTCGACACGGACAAGTATATCCTTCATTTTTTTTTTGTATGGACAAGTATGCCCTTATTCTTAAAAGGATATTACCTTTTATACCCCATGGATAAGTATATAAGCACCCCACAAATTAATAAACCCACACCATGGCTAAATTATTTTATCTTATATGGGTTAAAAGTTTTGGAATGAGTTGATTTTTGGTGAGGATGATATCCTCATTAGTATATAAGCACCCCACAAATTAATAAACCCACACTATGACTAAATTATTTTGTCTTATATGGGTTAAAAGTTTTGGAATAAGTTGATTTTTGATGAGGATGATCTCTACAATGAGGAGATCATCCTTACCAAAAATCAGCACATCTTGAAACTTCTAACCCTATCAAAATAAGTTCAAGAACCGTAAATCGTCCCTTTTTTTAAAAAAAACTATTTTTGACGAGTTAGAAGTTTCAAATGGACTGATTTTTTGTGAGGATGATCTATAGGCCATATAGACCATCCTCACTAAAAATTTGCTCATTCTAAAAACTTTAACCCATATAAAACAAAAAAAAAATTGGCTATGGTGTGGGTTGCCCTTATTAATTCATAGGGTGCTTTTATAATTACGCATCCTTCATTTCCATAAAAAATTATTCATCCAAAATTAAGTTATTTTAATATTGATTTCAAATTTTGGTGACTTGTATGACATTATTATTTTTAATTTGAAATTTGTGGGCTTCTATAAATAGAAATTATTATTTATAAATTGAAGATTTAAGTATTATTTATTATTTAAAAAATGAATTGTATTTTAATTTTACTAGAAATAATATATTTTATTGTGTTTGATAAGAAATATGCATTTGAAACATGTAAACAATGTATAATATGATTGTAAGGGTAATAAAGATAATTTACCAGGTTTAGCAAAGTGTAACAAATATGATTCAACATCTAAACAAACAATTTTTTCAATACTTAAATTCAGCGCTTATAAGTTTTAGTGCTTAATGCTATTCAACACTTATTTTTTTCAGTTTAACAAACAGCACCTAAGTCTATTTTTCATCTACCACTTCACTTTTACACATGTTACTCCCCTACTCATCCTCTCAAAAATACTTTTATTTTCTCACCTCTATTTATAAAAAAACTAAAGATCAAAAATATTTTTAGGGTTTCATTTCACAAATTCAATTTTTACCTTCATAAAGATAGAAAATCTCAAAAGAAACAATTAAAAATTCATATTCATTATCTTTATTTTTAGGGTTGGACTATTTTATCTCCAAAGGTCTCTAAAAACTCTATAAATAACCTCATTTCTTATGAGTCATTCATGCTCTCAAATCCCCATCTCTAAACTTTAAACTCTATCAAAATCTCTATTCAAATTCATCAACCATCTCTCAACCTTCAAGCTTTCAAACAAAAATCATCACTTATTTCTTCCTTCCAACATTTAGTCGAAATCTCAACTTATAAGTTCTTCTACTGAAGACATTCTCATTCAAGATTATCAAGGGACAAGGTAGATTAAGATTTAATTTAATTTTAAGTTTGTATTTTCTTCTTTTATCACTCTTTGTTTTTTTTTTTTATAGAAAACCTTCAGGATATAATGGAAAACTCACCTTCATCCCAAGTGGGTTGAACCTCAATCTTGGGCATGGAATGTTTGAGGTAATTTTGGCAAAATGATGGAGGTTGAAACTCTTTTTAAACCCATGTATCTCTCATGCATCATAATATACATTATGTACACACACCATACATGCTTGGCCATGATAAAGAAATGTGTAACTCTGTACACTAAATTTTTAGCCAAATATGCATGCATCAAGGTTAAACCAACATTTCAATTCATGTAAAAGGCGATGTCAAAACTAACATTAAAAATTATTTTAAAGAGGTACATTCCTACCATGTGCACACACCCACTTCATGCATCTCATGCATTTTATTGCTCTTTTTTAACTATCCAAAAAATGGTTAAATCTAAAAAAGTAATCACTCTAAATAGAGAGAATGAGATGCTTAACACCTTCTCCATTCTCTAACCAAATCCCCTTACCTAGATCTTAATTAAAACATACAATTTTTTATGAATAAGAGTTACTACAATACCATGAAAAATGATTTTCCTAAAAAATTAATTCGGGTGCCATTAATATTTATTTAAAAAAAAAAAATGGTTACTCCAAACAACGTGATATTGAGGTTCAACAATGAACATCTCATGTCTACAAAGTCATTTTAGATGGATTCAATAGAATCCTACCAAATTGCAATGTAAATTTTCAGTAGCTTCCTACCGAACAAAATTTTCCAACAAAACAAAAAATGATTGGGATCTATAGACTCATGAAAATGAACTCATATGTTCACATACAATTTCAACCATGTAAATACTAAATCTAAATGTTGGGATTTATCTTTGAGATTTATCCCATATTCTTAGGATACTCTTTTTTTTATTAGGACTCTTAGATTTCACACGTACTTTGTTAAGATTGTGAGTGAACATATGAGTTCCTGTTTTATGTGTCTATCAATTTGGACATAATAAAAAATAAGAAAAAAAAATTACATGGGTCTAAAGATTATTTTGTTATTTATCAAAGAATAGCATTTAAATGGGTGAGACGAGAAAGGAAAAAAAAAAAAAAGTGGGGGTGCAAATGGTCTAGCCATAAAACTAATTTTCTTTTCTTATTAGTCAAACTGTCAAAATAGACATACATGATGGTGTGTAAATGTCAGTCCTAGAAGAAAAGAAAGGGGTGTGTAAGTAATTTATGGCAGAGCTGAGGGGTACATAATTGAGAGAGCGGTGAGATTCATGCAGGAAAGGGGGAGACTAGTTTGGACGCTTTAATTTATTATCTTTGATTCTCTGTTTGTTGCTACAGAGAGAGCGAGAGAGAGAGAGAGAGAGAGCAGTGCGACAAAGAGGAAGAAGGAATGAAAGAATGCGTTAAAGTAAGAAAAAAAAAAAAACAAAAGAAAAGTGGGATGTCTTTACGTTACTGCTCTCGTGCGACCACCCTTTTGGGTCCCACCATCTCTTTCTCGAAGGAATATACAGTGTGCGGTCTTTGTCACACCAAGCATGCTCTCCTCATCTCCATTTTCTAGGGTTTCTCCCCCCTTCCCACCTTAATTAGAAAAACTTTGCTATCATCTCAGCTGGACAGCAAAGTACATATGTCATGTATATTCAACACTCTTTTAATTTGGGCCCATTAATATATTCATCCCCTAGGCCTAACCTTTGATATCGATGATTGGAATTGTCAATCTCAACAATTTGATCAACTGTGGAATTCAATGATTGGAATTGTCAATCTCAACAATTGAAAGGGGCACTGAGGGGGAAAAAAATGAAAAATTACTTAAAACGATCACGATGGAGGAGGGACTTTTTTTCTAAACTTTCCCTAAGTTTTGGATGGTATCTTAATAATTCATTTAATAAACTTTTCATTTCTTAATAGTGCATGAACCTTATCTCGTTCTCATGTTATAATGTATTTGAAATACCTAAACTACCATTTCCTTATCTGCTTCACATAATTAGGTTTTTCGATGGAGATTAATTGTGATAATTTCCCATGATTTATTTAAAAAAATGAAGAATGAAGTTGAAATTCTATAATTTTTAATGATTTTGTCATAACTTTTATTCAAGTGTCCATTTCACAATTATGATATATGCATTTTGGGTATTTTGAGGAGATTTACTACTATGTGAAAAACTGGGTAAAATAGACATAAAGATCCATTGAATTTAGCTCTTTTTTAAGTAGTGTTTAAAAGAGTCATGTCGAATTTACCCTTTTTTCCATGTAGTGTACCCAGTATCAAAATTGAAAAAAATGAAAAATCTTGATCACATTTACAATGTTGAATTTACTATTTTTTATTATCTAGTTCAACGTTTTTATTGTCTAGTTCAACATATTTATTGTCAAATTCACCACTTTTTATTGTCGAACTCAAAAATAATTAAACATGACTTAAAATCGTCGAGTTCATCAATAACATAACCTTCGATAATATTCATATTTAAATTTGACAATAATTTTTGATGAACTCTATGCTTTTAATTCATATTTAATTATGGCATTAAAGTAATCTTTGATAAAGGTGGCAGCTAGCTTAGTTGGTAAATTATATGGGTGATGATACCATAGGTCTGAGTTCATTTCCCCTCGTCATCAAATTATAGATCTCATTAAAAACAGGCTACCAATAATATTAAAAAAAAGGTAATATTTTATATAGTGAAACCAACGATTCACATTTTTTATCTTATAATATGTAAAATAAAAGGAAATGTGATTTGATTAATGAAGATGGTGATATCACGATGGAACATTCTTCTATGTTAAACAATCAAAATTTTAATAAAAAGAATATTGGGACATATTTAACAAATCTCCTTATCGTGGTGTGGGTAGTATATATATTTAGTTAAGGAAAGGCAAGGATTGATTTAAAAAATTCCTTTATCGATTAAATGAAAGACTGGGGCATTGTAAAGGATTATCTTTCCATCACAAAGATAGTGGGTGTGGTTTCTTCTCTTTGCACTTTACACTCAATCGATTGAAAATGATATGTAGCTTTTCTTTTGGAGAAGGATTTGCAGATTTGATATTTGTTTTTGAGGATTGAATCCACGTGTCGTTAAGAGCTTTCAATACGAGGAAAAGAAGGTAAATTTGATGCCAAGGTCTGTTGAATTTGGTTAAATTCAAGCAAATTCGAAGGATTTGATGTCGAATTTATCCCTTTTTTAATTTCCACGTAGTGTTTGTAAGTTTGCGTGTAAGTTTTTTCTTCTTTAGAGATGAAAATTAGGAATTTGAAACAAAAAAAAAATCAATATTGAGAATTTGGAGAGCTAAGAACCCACTCTTCTCTGAATAATGTTTTGTTTTGGAGAAGGGCTTGTGAGTTAGATCATCTCAAAAGAATGTTTGTTTTTAGGAAAAGAATATTCCTGAAGTGACCTCAAGATTGGACCTTGAGGAAAAGTATCTATGATTCCTATCCACCTTCACATCAAGATATGCGATATGAGTTTCAATCTTGTGGTCACACCAACACGACTCTTTGGTAAAAGCTTGTGAGTTTTTTTCTTCTTTTTGAAGGATGCTTTGTCTTGGTGTGCTTAGGATTTTTGGTGGGCTTTACTCCTCTCTCTTGGTGTGGAGAGCCATGACCAAGATATTTAACCCTAGGATGACCTATCTTGGTGGATTGTAGTAGTTACTTCATGGGCCAACCTATTTTAGTGTGGTATGGATCACTTGGACATATGAGCCTCCAAGCCCAAATTATGACCTCAATAGATCGAAAAGCCCGCTCTGGTACCATGATAAATTTGAGGGTCCAACTAAAAACCAATTGGCAATTAGTGGAGAGGCCCAGGAGCTTAGAAGGAGAGAGACAAAGCAATGAGTGGTCGATGTGGGACTAAACTCAACATGTAACTCCAAAATTCTTGGTGTCTTGGTTAATATTAATATTTTGGGTGGACATCAAACTTTGCTAACCATGGGACTAGAAGAAAGTTTGTCTTCCTCTTTCTTTCCAATACTTTCCTCTTAAAGAAGCATTAGCATAGTTATGTGTGATTATCCCACTATAGTATACTACACATACACATGGTGACCATTAACAATCTATAACAATATTTTTTTTTTTAGGCTAAGCTTTTAGGAGTCCATAACTTAGCCTTTCCTTCTCCTTTGCATTATTATTTTTATTATTATTTAGGATTTGACATATGTTTGCTTGTAATTTTATGAGGACCCAAAAATAAATCCAAGGACCAACTTTTCAAAGATCACACTTGGTCTTGTACATTAATTGTACATATACTATTAAAGTTCCTAGCTTTTAAGAGGGATCTGTTTGATTACTGTTAAAAATCCATTCTATATTATTTTAGGGTATGTTTGATTTACAAGAATTATATTTTATAGGAGGGATCGACTCTCCGTATAGGATCTGTATGATTGCATGAAACTCATTTTTAACAAAATATGGAAAGTAAATTCCATGGGAAAATGGATTCCACCTCGGAAAATGTCAAGAAGATCATTTGTTTTCAGTATTAGGGATGGGGATATATAATCGTGAAAGAATAACATTAGGAGGTGAGAAATCATTTTCCCAAGGAGTGGATTGGGAAAACATTTTCTCCCAAGTAGATATCACTTTGGGAACAAAAATGAATTACTGAGAAAATGTGCAATCATACAATTGAAAATTGCATTTTTAGGGGAAAACATTTTTCCACTCAGTTTCCAAGCACAATCATACAGATCCCATAATATTATAACAATTAATTCTTATCCAAGAAGAATTTATGATGATTTGAACCAATTTCATTGATTGAATTACAACCCGTAAATTTAAAGAATTTCATTTTTTTAATGTTTTTTTATCAGGTTAGTGGTGAAAATCTGATTTATTTTTTATTAAAAGAATAATGTTACTCAATATTTTTTGATAAATCCTTTTTGTTCTTAAATAAAAGATCAAACCCTTATCTATGTCATTTATTTGAAGTCTATAAATAATGGGTTTTGTAATTGATCAAAGGACCAAAGATACAGGAATTTCCGAATTTCTAACCATTTAAAAAAGGGTATTTTAGAAACGAGAGTGGATCCTCTGTAGTACATTTTTCCTGGAGTACCCTATAGTGATATCAGACGATTGAAGGGCAGTCATGTAGCCACAAAATCTTTTTCGTTAAAATTTTTTGAGGTCATGGACCGTACATCTTCAAAGCTTTCATCGGACTCACATAATTCTATTTTTTTCAAATCCGATCTACACCATGATTCATACAAGTTTGTGCTGTCTGATTTTGTTCTCAAGATTTCAATCTTTTCTAATTAAAAGACACTACAAGGAACTACAGAGGATCCATTCCCTTTAGAAACACCCTCCTGTTAAATTGGTGATATTCGGATTACCCTATTGAAAAATGCAAGATTAAGTTTACCCCCTTGACTGTAAGTCAATGTTGATTTTTCTTTATGATTGAAGAGTGAAATTTGGGTTTTTATTTTTTTTCAAATTTTGATTTAGTAATTTAAGTATTTGAAGAGCATTTTGAACAAATCTAAATTTTATAGTTAAATCCTCAAGAAAACACAACGTTGATTTACGATCAAGGGGTAAACCTAATCTTGTATTTAGCAAAGGTGGTAAACCTAATATCTCCAATTTAACAGGGGGTATTTCTAAAATACCCTTTAAAAAGTTTGAATAAGTAGAATGTTGGTTTTATAATAGGGGTTGTTCATTGTATTAAAAAATTATAATTTTTTCTATGTAATATTCACACACGCTCCTATCATTATTTTAAATGACAGATAAACCCTTTTTATATATGTGCGTTTGCACATGGCACCTTCTAATCACCTTTAAAGATAATTATAATTATTTTCTTCATGCCATAAGATGATTTTGCCAAGTCATACTATTATAGGACCCACCAATTATCTTATGCCATGTGGAATGTTTTTACTGGCCCAACAAACCCTACAGGGAGAGTGATCTGCAACAAAATATTTTCTTTCATTCACCAATCCCCACGAATGCATAATTTGTTAATAAAAGAGAGAATACTTTTATGATGAAAAGAGCATTAGCATCCAAAACGAGGTTTTGTTTAATGCTTCTTTGTACTTTTTTAACTAATTAACAAATTTTAATTCCTTGCTACTGTGTGCTTTTTTTATATTTAAATAATTAAATTATAAATTAATTATAGGTATAGTTCTCAATTTACCCTTTTTTTCCTTCAGTTAGTGAGGCAAGCATGACGGATATCCTATGCAAAGGTATTTAAGGGTCAGTCCTTTACAGAAATCGGCTCCAGTTCCAGAAGTTGTATTTTGGAAGACGAAGAAATCTGAAGTCTGAAAAGCTACATCCAATAAAAGTTTATTCGTTACACAAGTACATAAATAAGAAATTGATGTTCGTTTGATAATTTTTATTGTTGAATTCTAATAAAATGATTAGAATACCCTTAATCAATTGTTTTTAGAGGATCAAAGAGGTGAGGTCGTCGCGAGGAGGATCAAAGAGGAGAGGTGGCAGTGAGGTCCATCGATTGTTTTAAGTTTCTGTGCTGAAAATTGAAAAAATAAAGAAGGGTTTTAAGTTAAAATTTTAGTTGGAAATTAAAATAAAGATGGAGGGTATTTTGATAATTACACATAAGTTGTTTTGCAGTATTTGACTTTGTGCAAAAGCTAAATAGAGAAGCCTTTCTTGGACAACTTATGGTAGGAGTTATTTTTGGGCTTCAATTGAAATCTGAGGGAGCCAAAAAAGCTCAAACGAACATCATTCATTTAACTTTTTGGATTTGAAAGTATTAAAAAAAAAAAAAAAAAGCTCTAGAAGCCGAAATGAATAGGCACAAAGTTCACTTAGGAGTGTTTGGTTATAAAGATAACATTAATCGATCTATTTTTCAGAAATACAATTGACACAACTAAGAGCTCAATGAACAATTGGGATGGAATCCATTGAACATGAAAAAATAAAAATTTCGAATCATTAAATACAAAACCAGCTATTTAAATTTATTCTAAGGAGATGTGATGTATACTTGAGATTTGTGTTTTTGTCCTGATTGTTGGATTTTATGTTTTTTTATGAATCAACCAACTCTTTTCAATAATACCCTAAAAGCTCTACTCAGAGTTTTGGTTGACCCGTCACTAGGGTTTAATGAACGGCTAAGATGGGGATAGATTCCTTAAGAAAACTGATCCCTAGGAAATATGCATTTCTCTTCCCTTCTCAGCCGTTAGTTGGCAACTAAAATATTTATTATTTCTAAATAAATAAATGAAATTTGATAAAACTAAAGTGGAATTCTCAGCCCAAACCATGGTGAACCATCAGAAATGGGCCAAAAATTCATGGGCCAAGTGTATTTAATTTTGGGTCATGGGATCATGACATCACTCGCAACAATAGAATTCGGAATAAGATTTGGACATTTGATCCTTGATTTTAAAAATAAGCAATCGGTAATAGCTACTAAGTGTGTCAATGGGCTTGGGCCTTAAGTAATAGTAAGCTTTCATGGACGAAGCCCATAATAACAACCATCCAAACTTGTCATAGACTCAAATTTCAGCCCATGAACAAAAAGATCGGTCTATTCTCCAACAATCCAAAATTTCCACGTGGCACATTCTATTTGGCCCACAGATCCATTAATGTTTTGCAAATCCTTCAGACCTACAAACCAAAAAACAGCATTAATGATGATTTTTAGCCGTTGTGTTTAAATAATTTTCTTAACCGTTGTTCATGATAAAACTACTCAAATTCAACATGTAGAGATCATTAAAGAAAAACTAATTTTTGGTCTGTAGGGGCCAGGTGGGCTAAACGAAAATGATACCAATGGATTCGAATTGCAATTTGTCGCTTATTTATGTTCCCGAGTTATCTAATTTGTGTCCCAATTGCAACATATTAATTTATTTTTTTTCAAGTTTATTTTATTGGGTTGTCCAATTCGACTAACAAATTATGTGGTGCAGAAATTCGATTTGCTTTGTTCTTGTTTAAGTTACACAAAGTTGCATGATTGTGTCTGTTTTATGTTTGAGGATATTTTCATTCATTTGTTCATCTTTTTTTCTTTTTTTAAGTCATATGGACCCATCATGATTCCACAATTTATTGCACCAATGCGCTTGGTTGATTGCTAGAAACATTAAAGTACACGTTACAATAACTTTTATAAATCATTACTTCGATATTTTGGATTTAGAAATTATTTCGATAAGAGGTAAAATAAAGTCAATTAAGATGATTTTGCTAGGTCAGACGTAGATTAAAAATAACTCGAGAGAGAATGTTTGGGTACAAGTCATCAACGTTAAAATGATGATAAGATGAACAAAAATGATATAATGAAGGTGGACGATTATTTTAATATTAAATTTTCATTTATTGAATATAATTGTTATGATCCCAAGAGATAAGAGCATGAGTTTCTACACTATTTTGTCCGAGGTGATTTTGATGTATTGGTTAGTTTCGGGGAAAAAATGGTACTAGAGTAAGAGCCAGTACAACGTCTCGAGTTTAAATTTCAAAAGGAATGATGATTTAGAAGCCTAAAATACCCTTATTAGAGCGAAAGTTTACCCTAAGTAGAATACCATGGATGTCGATGAAACGAATGACTTGAATGAAGAAAAAATACAAAAAAGAATCAAAGTGAAAGCCGTCACATAGTGGACCATTATGTATGGATATTAAGAGAAATGATGTACTCTGAAAGTGAAAGCCGTCACGTAGGAAAACGCTATTGACTTTCCAACTCGAAAACTTTCACTCAGTCTGTACTCGACTGACGTGGTAAGGGAATAGAATCGTTGATCGTTTACCTATATGGTTTTGTGCCCTAGCCATGTCAACCACATACAAATCAAGTGAAACTAAGGCATAGAAAAGAAGCCGTGTCCTTAAAACCAAAATTTTGTCTCTTTAGGATGATATTCACAGTGCAAAAAAAGTCTGGTGGTTGATTTTCAAGATTCAACAGTCACTGCACTTCTAACCATGTACTCGAAAGTAGCAGGTTTACGACAAATTCAATCAGACCAATGGCTCAAACAACAACGAAAGAAAAGATTTAGGAGACAAAGAGATCATTATTTGTAAAATTTAAAAAAAGTCTGACGGTTGATTTTCTAGATTCAACTGTCACTGTACTGCTAATTGTGTACTCGAAAGTAACAGGTCTACGACAAATTCAATCAAACCTCAAACAACAACAAAAGAAAACATTTAGGAGACAAAGAGATCGTTACTTGTAAAATGTGTGGGGATCCCGACAGTTCACTAATTTAAGGCAACAATCCACTCAATAATTGTAAAGTTTGGACTTTAATAAGAATGTGTCTTTAAAGAAATATTTTAGACCCACAAGTAAAATTATTTTCCGATGGGGTGCACCGAAACACGTGAGTTCAGTCCCATGTATCGTGGGCCTCGTCTATTTGCGAGGCCCAATTAATTCCTCACTCTCATTCAAGCAAGAGAAAGAATGGAAAAAACTATAATTACAACTCCACTTTGTTATTTTTTCAATGTGGGACTAAAGGCTTTTAAGTGTCACAAAGGTAAGAATAAACTTTTTTTGGTTTCAAGTTTCACCGAAGGCAAAAAAGGATTGAAAAAGACTTTCAACACTTGAACTATGAATCAAAATTCAACAAAATTGATCACAATTCAACAATTCTTCGACCCTCTGTAACAGTTCGTAAGGGATGATCCTTGACTACTATATGTTTTAATAGAGGTGAAAAAATCGTATATATCATGTTTGAATGGAAAATATGTGTCCAAATTTTGTTTAAATTCAGATAGTTCATCGTCTACATTATTTTCTCCAAATCAAAAGGAATCCTAAGCATGGTTTTAAAACTCGTTTTGACGTCCTATCTCGTCTCGTCCATGAACAAGCCTGAGTCGTCTCGGACAAGTTTGCCGATACTTTTGAGTTGTCTCGTTCAACAATTAGAAAAATGAACCCTGATTTTCTCAATGCGTTTGACTTGTCTATCCATCTTATTGGTGGACGATACTGAGACATATCGGATGAGTCGTCTCGGTCTCAGACAAGATTAAAAACCATCATCCCAAGGGAAAATCTTCTCATCTCATCCAGGCCCAAGAGAATTCCAGCTTCAAAAGAAACATGGACCCTAGCCCAAAACCAAAGATGCAGGCTGTAATCTAATCACAATGGTTCTCGGTTGAGTTGATCCTTAATTTATTTTTTATTTATAGTAGACTAGATCGATCACTATCGATTCACCATTTGATTTACAATCAAATTGGATATAATATATATATATTTTTTTTACATTCATTTCATATATATTCATAAACTATATGTTTTAGTTATATTTCTTATTAGATACAAAATGATGTTACATTTACAGAAATATATTCCGTTGACTTAGGAAAAATGACTCGCGATTAAAAAAAATGATCCCAACCATAAGTGAAAGATCTGATGGTGAGGGTTTTATATGTATCCAAATTCGCAACAAATGCATATCCTATATAGATACTTATCTCAAGGATAAATCTTAACCATTGGATCTCACGGATCATGCCTTTTTTTCTTGAGTCATTTTCGTGAGCCATCTATCATATATCATATGATATTATATGAAATATGTTCTCTATGGCTCGGTCGGGCTACACATTGATTTAAAAGGCTTGAAAATTATCTACCTTCATGGGCATAAGACTAAGGCCCTTGCCTTATTATTTAGATGAGCCTGGCTGGATTAGCAGGCTAATGGGCCAATTTACATCTCTACTCTTATGATGGATTGAAATGCTATTTAGTATTGGCCTATCTATTTGCACCGACTTTTCAATTAAGTACACCTACTTAGTAAATGCACCCCAAAATTTTAAAACATTTTAGTGAATTAACCTTTTTCTTAACTGCACCTACTTAAAATATTTTAGTGAAAGCTGGCTTTCACAATTGAACTTCACAATGATTTGTCATTCCAAAGAAGTTAACAATGAACATGGTCTATGTCGATATATAGTCATGTCGGCAGGGGCAGAACCAGGATTTTGCTCATGTGAGGATAACCAAGAGTAAAAAAAAGTTTTGTGGGAGACAATTAAGAGTGAAAAAAGATAGTTGTGAGGACAAGAGTGAAAAAAAAATTGTGGGGTCAATAGTGGCAGATTTTTTTATCTACCGCTAAAATCTATTGCAATAGTTCACTAATCGATATATTTTGAAAATTCTTGTGGGGGCAAGTGCCTCCACTGTAAATCCGCCCCTGCATGTGGGCAGAAATCTGTTGACATGAACATAATCACATCAACATGTATTAAGTAATGTCAACATGATTATGTTCATGTCAACACTATATTGTCGACATAAAGTAAACGTATTACAATATTATGAAAAAGTCATGGACTGATACAAGTTTTGGCTACAACTTTTGAATTATCATTTTCATTATATTTTTCAACATTTGATTGAGTTATTTCTCATTCTTCATCGAGTTATTTGATACTCATTCATTTGAGTTCAATAACCGAAATAAATCAACAAGAAAACACAAAAATGAAATGAGATTTCAATAAAAACCAACCTCCATTGCCGTAATCTTTCGAAATATAGCTTTTAAAACTTTTTGGAACCCTAGAATCAATAGAAAATGAGAGAAAGGAGGAGTTCACTTCGTCTTCCTAGATGGCACGAATGGAAGTTAGGATTTTCAATTTCAAATGGTTGGTTGTATTGGAGGGTGCATCTACTAAAAATCGTGAGACTCAAATGTCATGTTTTTTAAGGGGTGTACTTACATAAAAAAAATTGGTGCAAATAGTTCCCCTTTATTATTTAATTACATATACCGTCATAAGGTATCCTTTTCGAACCACATTTCAATTACTTTGACGGGTTTTTCCACTTGATTACAGATTCGGTTTTAGAATCATGTGTCACATTCCAATTCGAAAATCCAAATTCGAATCTATTATTCAAAAAAGATTAATGCCCATAAATGTGTTTCTCCGAGATACAACTAAAATGCATCTACGGACATGCACGCGCCACCACGTCAAGATGTCCTCCACTTGAGGTCATTCTAGACTCCAAATCTGATCCCATCCAAGTGAATTAGTCCCAAATCCCAATCCATTTACAGCCCAACTGAACAGATATACTAAAACTGCCTAAAATTCGGACGAGTCAACTCGTTCAACACTACTTTACTGAAACAAACATTTTTTTTTTTTAATTTTTATCATAAAATAAAATAAAAATACAAACAAGTTTTTTCTAAATTGAAGGAGGTGATTTAATATACTTAATTAACTGAGGGAATTATATAAATTCCAACAATATTACTGAACCATAAACACAAATAGAAACTAATATAATTTACTTGCTTGCAGAGAGAGCTTCAACCATTCTGGTTGTCATTCCTTCCAAAGTAGTGTTTAATAAAGAAACCAAATCCTCCAATCTCCAACCTTCAATTGGGCCCACCACAAACGACCACTCGATCATACACCCTTCATCACCATCATCCTTCACCTTCATAGTTGCAACATATGAGTTAAATCCCATATTATTTTCAACGATTTCATAACTAAGACATCGATCAGTTCGATCGATGGCTACCAATCTCTCTGTGACCCATTGAGTCGTCTCGTCCGTTGTGACGGCACAATAGCGGATGCAACCGGGTTGTCCGGCTACACCATCGACATGGCGACAAGTGTCAATGGCAGGGGACCATTTATGTAAACCAAAGAAGTCTTCCAAGAACGGCCATATCTGCTCTGCTTTGGTACCTTTGAGTTTAGAACAAATCTTGCCTTCCCACTTTGGCTGTGGTTCATGTTCCATGGCTAAACTTACTATTGGGGATTAGAATTCTTTTGGAATATATGGAGATATTTTATTTAGCATGTAAAATTACCAAAATGCCTTTAGGGTTTATATCCATTTTTTATTAGAAAATGACCAAACAGACCATCCTTGTTAGCAATCAGGTGTTTAATTCTTGAAAATTTTATGAATTTTTTTTTTTTTTTTTTCTTCAAAAGAAAGTATTATTCTCCAGATATTTGAACTATTTTGAATAATTCACGGATTTTAAGTTCGAAAAGAATAAAACACATTTTTTATGAATTTTACGATTTTTACAAATTTTTATAAAACTCGGTGAAAAACAAAATGCTACTGTAACTTGTTGTCTATTGCAAAATGTAAACGTGTAAGTTGTGACGTGTAACACAAGTTGACTTTGAAGCAGTCATACTTCAAAATTTTGGAAGAATCCACATTTTCTATGACAAATGTCATTTTTATCTTTAAAAACAATAATGACACGACTCTCTACATTTATTTGAGATTACGCCATAATTTTTCCAATTAATGATTTGTCTTTTGACTTTGGTCTTCTTTTAAAAATCAATGGAACAATGACTTCAATGTCCTTATTATCACAACCATCATTATTATCATTACCATTAACATCACCAATTTCATCACCACCATCACTATCATAAGGCTGGAGTTTTGGTTTTAGAATTTTTAAAATGAAACGAATGATACATATATGAAACATATGCCACATATTTTTCATTTATCGAATTTTTAACTAGATTTTTGCAATATAAAATCGAATAAAACTCGAATTGTTCACGAATCGAATTTTCGCCATATTTCAAATTGCTAACAAGGCACACAATATCACCTTTACATCACCACCACCACAACAACACAGAAACCTTTTTTCTTTGAGTCGTCATAATCTGACTTAGGCATGTGGCATATTCAATCGACTTATATGACGTGACAGGCTCGAAAACCGTAGATCTTCTCTCCTCGAGATACAAAACTGCACTTTTATTTGTTGGGAACCATAGTTTTGTATCCCAATGAAAGCACATCTATGATTCCCAAGTCTGTCATGTCAAGTAAGTGGATTGACTTACCACGTGCCTAAGTCAGATTATCACCACTCGTATGCTTTGACTATCTCCATCCATGTTTTTTTCTTTTTTTTAACTTTTCTTTTGGTTTTTCCCATCAGCTTTCATTGAACATACTTAAATCATCTTAACTGATTTTGTCTTGGCTTATTGTATGTTGGAGTCACTCATTTATTTTTTTATATTTTATTTTAATGCTTTTGTCTCTAATTTAAGCTATTTCAAAACAAATACATCAAAAAAATTTAAGAGAGTAACTCCAATGTGATAAACTTCTACGCTTAAAAAAATAAAAAATAAAAAAACACCCACTGACATGGCAAGGTACATAGACCATTGATTTTTCTAGAAAAAAAAAATCTATGGTTCTATGCACACTACCATGTTAGTGGGTGTCTTTAATTTTTTATAGTTTGAGTGGCTCTTAGTAAAATTATAGCACATTATATATAAGTGTAAAGGGTTCCATTTTTCAAACAAATCACACCTTAGAAATCTAAAAAATAATAATGGACTTGATCGTAGTATCTACTGAAAGTTAAAAAAGTTCGATCTATGATCCTAAAATTGGAACAAAGGATTGGATGTTTCATCTTTGACATTGTTGTCTTGAATATTGTTGTTGAAAACATGAATTCTATTTCATGGATAAATTGCATTTTAGATATCTAAGGTGTGAATGGTATGGATCCATCATAGACTTTTCGTAAAAATATTAAATTAATAGGTCTAAATTGAGTTAGATTCAATTATAAAACTCATATTCCAACATGTTAGAAACCACATAATGGTTGGGTAATTCATGGAATATTCAATCTTTATCTCGTCCTTTTAGAAAATCTAAATCGATTGATGTCGATATTGATATTTTCAATTGACTTTCTTTTATGGACATTAATTTTAGATTACTTGAATCCTAACATGAAGGAGAAGAGTTTCCATCAAGTACACGAACGGTAGATCTTTTTTCTTGTGTATCCCGAAAAAAAAGATCTATGATTTTACTCCCTTGTCACTTCAGCCGCATACTATTTAACATGTCTCTTTTCACATCTCTTATTAGGTTAATGATTTTCTAACTCGATTTTTTTTTTTTACTCGATTGACATGACAAGAGCATAGATCCATAGATCATTTTTGTTTTTTGTGTATCTCGAAGAAAATGATCTATGATTCTATACTCTTACCACATCAGCCGAGTATTGACTGAGAACATTCGAGTCAAAAAATCATGACTCCTCTTGTTTATCCTATTAATTAGTGACCACTAATCTCACTTGATTACCAAAGCAAACAAACACAAAATGTTTGACTCCTAAGTTTTCTGATGGGGCATTATGTCATGCATGACATCATAATTGACCAAAACAAATACCCAATTACATTGAGGGTCATTTTCCTCAAATTCATTGTTAAATGGAAATGAAAAAAAGGAGTGATAGTGAAAATACATTGTATGAGTAAAGTGGTCCTTTGACTATATTTTTCTTTTTCTTTTGACTTCAATTGAACTAAGCACTAAGTAGTGCTGTTTTTGCTGGACCCAACTTAATAGTTTAATTGGTGGACGAGAATTATTATTATTATTTTTAATCTAAAAGATAACTTTGAATTCATAAGGGAATTAATTCATATTTTAATAAAGTTTCTATTGCCACACCAAATTTTACTAACGGCACCCAAGATGTGTGCTAATTAGGGGTGCAACTTAATTCGGTTCAAACCAAAAACCAAATCAAACCGTGAGATTTAGATTGGTTTGGTTCGGTTTAAACTGATATCGATTCGGTTTCGAATTTAAAAAATAAAGAATCGATGAATTCGATTCAGTTCTTGGTTCAGACAATATAAAAATCGAACCAATATTAATTTAAAATAAAATATTAAATTTATATTTGATTTTTAATATTTTACAAAACCTAACCCTCGTCTCTCTCTGTCTCTCGTCTTTGTGACCTGCTGCCAACTGCTCATCTCTCTCTCTCTCTATGGCTACGACCTGCGGGCTGCGGCTGCGTCCTACGACCTGTAATTGTGATTTACGACTAAACCGTAAATCTCTTGGTAGAAATGAGAGAATCTCTTGGTATTGAAGTTGGTTTTGAGGAAGAAAATTATCAAGGTTTTTGTCCGGGTCCCATCATTTTATTTTTTGAGTCATCCCTTTGGAGGGTATTTGGTCGTGTTAAACTCTCGGACAAAAGGAATTAAATCATTTGTTGGGGGAGTCTGCGAGAATCCCTATAGAATTTGGTTTGGGTTGATTCTAGGGATTGTGTGAATTAAGGGTTTAGACTGGTATTAGGTAAGCAAAATCTCTTGGTAACTCATGGAACCGAGTCGAACCAAATCGAATTAAGATCGGTTTGGGTTGATTTGGTTCTAGTTCTCATATAATGGAATTGATCTTAGTCAATTCGGTTCTGATTTTGGTCTAACCCAAACCAATCCAAACCAAGTTGCACCCCTAGTACTAATTCTTTGGTGATTTACAAATGAATTGGGGTGGCGATAGAAAAAGTTGGAGAGGCAGTAGAATCTCTCTAGTTTAAATGTTATTATATATATATATATATATAGGGTCCCGTTCAGCACCCTAAGCTTTACCACACACTTTAACAAACGTGTTTTGTCTTACATGGGTTAGAAGTTTTGGAATGGGCTGATTTTTGGTGAGGATGATCTCTATGATGAGGAGATCATCCTCACCAAAATACAGCTCATTCAAAAACTTCTAACCCCAGTAAAAATGTTTTATAAAAAATGGACGGTCCACGATTTGTCAACGTGTAAACATGGGGCTAAACATTTCGGAATGAGCTGATTTTTGGGGAGGATGATCTTCTAATCATAGAGATCATCCTCACCAAAAATCAGCCCATTCCAAAACTTCTAACCCATGTAGGACAAAAAACGTTTGTTAAAGTGTGTGGTAAAACTTAGGGTGCTGAACATTTCCCATATATATATATATGAGTGGCGTTCAAGGGCCAACTTTTTAGCAAACTTTTTGGCAAAACATTTTTCAAAACATAGGTTAGAGGTTTTGGAATGGGCTGATTTTTGGTGAGGATGATCTCTATGGTGAGGAGATCATCATCACCAAAAATCAGCTCATTTCAAAACTTCTAACCCCATCAAAAACAGTTTATAAAAAATGGACGGTCCACGATTTTTCAACTTGTAAACATGGGTTAGAAGTTTTGGAATGGGCTGATTTTTGGTGAGGATGATCTCCTCACCATAGAGATCATCCTCACCAAAAATCAGCCCATTCCAAAACCTCTAACCTATGTTTTGAAAAATGTTTTGCCAAAAAGTTTGCTAAAAAGTTGGCCCTTGAACGCCACCCTATATATATATATATATATATATATATGGGGACGGTTCAGCAGCCCTAAAGTTTGCCAAGTTTGGTGCCAAACATTTTTCAAAATATGGGTTAGAAGCTTTGGAATGAGCTGATTTTTTGTGAGGATGATCTCTATGATGAGGAGATCATCCTCACCAAAAATCATCATATTCCAAAACTTCTAATCCCATCAAAAGTGATTTACAAAAATTGGACGGTCCACGATTCTTCAACTTGTAAACTAGGGTTAGAAGTTTCAAAATGAGCTGATTTTTTGTGAGGATGATCTTTTCACCGTAGAGATCATCCTCACAAAAAATCAGCCTATTCCAAAACTTATAACTCCATCAAAAGTGATTTACAAAAAATGTTTGGCACCAAACTTGGCAAACTTTAGGGCTGCCGAACCGCTCCCTATATATATATATATATATATATATATATATATATATATATATATATATATATATATATATGGGAAATGTTCAGCACCCTAAGTTTTACCACACACTTTAACAAACGTTTTTTGTCCTACATGGGTTAGAAGTTTTGGAATGAGCTGATTTTTGGTGAGGATGATCTCTATGATTAGAAGATCATCCTCCCCAAAAATCAGCCCATTCTGAAATGTTTAGCCCCATGTTTACACGTTGAAAAATCGTGGACCGTCAATTTTTTGTAAATCAATTTTGATGGGGTTAGAAAAGTTTGGAATGAGCTGATTTTTGGTGAGGATGATCTCCTCACCATAGAGATCATCCTCACCAAAAATCAGCTCATTCCGAAACTTCTAACCCATATAAGACAAAACGCGTTTGTTAAAGTGTGTGGTAAAACTTAGGGTGCCGAACGAGACCCTATATATATATAGGGAAATGTTCAGCACCCTAAGCTTTAACAAACGTGTTTTGTCTTACATGGGTTAGAAATTTTGGAATGGGCTGATTTTTGGTGAGGATGATCTCTATGATTAGAAGATCATCCTCACCAAAAATCAGCCAATTCCGAAATTTTTAGCCCCATGTTTACACATTGAAAAATCGTGGACCGTCCATTTTTTGTAAACCATTTTTTATGGGGTTAGAAGTTTTGGAATGAACTGATTTTTTGTGAGGATGATCTCCTCACCATAAAGATCATCCTCACCAAAAATCAGCCCATTCTAAAACTTCTAACACATGTAAGACAAAACACGTTTATTAAAGTGTAGGGTAAAGCTTAGGGTGGGGAACGGGACCCATATATATATATATATATATATATATATATATATATATATATATATAGGTCCCGTTCGGCACCCTAAGTTTTACCACACACTTTAACAAACCCGTTTTGTCCTACATGGGTTAGAAGTTTTGGAATGGGCTGATTTTTGGTGAGGATGATCTCTATGGTGAGGAGATCATCCTCACCAAAAATCAGCTCATTCCAAAACTTCTAACCCCATCAAAAATGATTTACAAAAAATGGATGGTCCACGATTTTTCAACTTGTAAACATGGGGTTAAACATTTCGGAATGGGCTGATTTTTGGGGAGGATGATCTTCTAATCATAGAGATCATCCTCACCAAAAATCAGCCCATTCCAAAATTTCTAACCCATGTAGGACAAAAAACGTTTGTTAAAGTGTGTGGTAAAACTTAGGGTGCTGAACATTTCCCATATTTATATATGGGGGGCGTTCAATGGCCAACTTTTTAACAAACTTTTTGGCAAAACATTTTTCAAAACATGAGTTAGAGGTTTTGGAATGGGCTGATTTTTGGTGAGGATGATCTCTACGGTGAGGAGATCATCATCACCAAAAATCAGCCCATTCCAAAACTTCTAACCCCATCAAAAACAGTTTACAAAAAATGGACGGTCCACGATTTTTCAGCTGGTAAACATAGGTTAGAAGTTTTGGAATGGGCTGATTTTTGGTGAGGATGATCTACTCACTGTAAAGATCATCCTCACCAAAAATCAGCCCATTCTAAAACTTCTAACACATGTAAGACAAAACACGTTTATTAAAGTGTAGGGTAAAGCTTAGGGTGGGGAACGGGACCCATATATATATATATATATATATATATATATAGATATATATATATATATAGGTCCCGTTCGGCACCCTAAGTTTTACCACACACTTTAACAAACCCGTTTTGTCCTACATGGGTTAGAAGTTTTGGAATGGGCTGATTTTTGGTGAGGATGATCTCTATGGTGAGGAGATCATCCTCACCAAAAATCAGCTCATTCCAAAACTTCTAACCCCATCAAAAATGATTTACAAAAAATGGATGGTCCACGATTTTTCAACTTGTAAACATGGGGTTAAACATTTCGGAATGGGCTGATTTTTGGGGAGGATGATCTTCTAATCATAGAGATCATCCTCACCAAAAATCAGCCCATTCCAAAATTTCTAACCCATGTAGGACAAAAAACGTTTGTTAAAGTGTGTGGTAAAACTTAGGGTGCTGAACATTTCCCATATTTATATATGGGGGGCGTTCAATGGCCAACTTTTTAACAAACTTTTTGGCAAAACATTTTTCAAAACATGAGTTAGAGGTTTTGGAATGGGCTGATTTTTGGTGAGGATGATCTCTACGGTGAGGAGATCATCATCACCAAAAATCAGCCCATTCCAAAACTTCTAACCCCATCAAAAACAGTTTACAAAAAATGGACGGTCCACGATTTTTCAGCTGGTAAACATAGGTTAGAAGTTTTGGAATGGGCTGATTTTTGGTGAGGATGATCTACTCACTGTAAAGATCATCCTCACCAAAAATCAGCCCATTCCAAAACCTCTAACCCATGTTTTGAAAAATGTTTTGCCAAAAAGTTTGCTAAAAAGTTGGCCATTGAACGCCCCCCTATATATATATATATATATATATATATATAATATATATAGGGGGGCGTTCAATGGCCAACTTTTTAGCAAACTTTTTGGCAAAACATTTTTCAAAACATGGGTTAGAGGTTTTGGAATGGGCTGATTTTTGGTGAGGATGATCTCTACGGTGAGGAGATCATCATCACCAAAAATCAGCCCATTCCAAAACTTCTAACCCCATCAAAAACAGTTTACAAAAAATGGACGGTCCACGATTTTTCAGCTGGTAAACATAGGTTAGAAGTTTTGGAATGGGCTGATTTTTGGTGAGGATGATCTACTCACTGTGAAGATCATCCTCACCAAAAATCAGCCCATTCCAAAACCTCTAACCCATGTTTTGAAAAATGTTTTGCCAAAAAGTTTGCTAAAAAGTTGGCCATTGAACGCCCCCCTATATATATATATATATATATATATATATATATATATAGGGGGGCGTTCAATGGCCAACTTTTTAGCAAACTTTTTGGCAAAACATTTTTCAAAACATGAGTTAGAGGTTTTGGAATGGGCTGATTTTTGGTGAGGATGATCTCTACGGTGAGGAGATCATCATCACCAAAAATCAGCTCATTCCAAAACTTCTAACCCCATCAAAAACAGTTTACAAAAAATGGACGGTCCACGATTTTTCAGCTGGTAAACATAGGTTAGAAGTTTTGGAATGGGCTGATTTTTGGTGAGGATGATCTACTCACTGTGAAGATCATCCTCACCAAAAATCAGCCCATTCCAAAACCTCTAACCCATGTTTTGAAAAATGTTTTGCCAAAAAGTTTGCTAAAAAGTTTGCCCTTGAACGCTACCCATATATATATATATATATATAGGGTCCCGTTCGGCACCCTAAGTTTTACCACACACTTTAACAAACGCGTTTTGTCTTACATGGGTTAGAAGTTTCGGAATGAGCTGATTTTTGGTGAGGATGATCTCTATGGTGAGGAGATCATCCTCACCAAAAATCAGCTCATTCCAAAACTTCTAACCCCATCAAAATTGATTTACAAAAAATGGACGGTTCACAATTTTTCAACATGTAAACATGGGGCTAAACATTTCGGAATGGGCTGATTTTTGGGGAGGATGATCTTCTAATCATAGAGATCATCCTCACCAAAAATCAGCTCATTCCAAAACTTCTAACCCATGTAGGACAAAAAACGTTTGTTAAAGTGTGTGGTAAAACTTAGGGTGCTGAACATTCCCTATATATATATATATATATATATATATATATATATATATTATATATATATATATATATATATATATATATAGGGAAATGTTCAGCACCCTAAGTTTTACCACACACTTTAACAAACGTTTTTTGTCCTACATGGGTTAGAAGTTTTGGAATGAGCTGATTTTTGGTGAGGATGATCTCTATGATTAGAAGATCATCCTCCCCAAAAATCAGCCCATTCCGAAATGTTTAGCCCCATGTTTACACGTTGAAAAATCGTGGACCGTCCATTTTTTGTAAACCATTTTTGATGGGGTTAGAAGTTTTGGAATGAGCTGATTTTTGGTGAGGATGATCTCCTCACCATAGAGATCATCCTCACCAAAAATCAGCTCATTCCAAAACTTCTAACCCATGTAAGACAAAACATGTTTGTTAAAGTGTGTGGTAAAGCTTAGGGTGCCGAACGGGACCCATATATATATATATATATATATATGGGTCCCGTTCGGCACCCTAAGCTTTACCACACACTTTAACAAACATGTTTTGTCTTACATGGGTTAGAAGTTTTGGAATGAGCTGATTTTTGGTGAGGATGATCTCTATGGTGAGGAGATCATCCTCACCAAAAATCAGCTCATTCCAAAACTTCTAACCCCATCAAAAATGGTTTACAAAAAATGGACGGTCCACGATTTTTCAACGTGTAAACATGGGGCTAAACATTTCGGAATGGGCTGATTTTTGGGGAGGATGATATTCTAATCATAGAGATCATCCTCACCAAAAATCAACCCATTCCAAAACTTCTAACTCATGTAGGACAAAAAACGTTTGT
Source organism: Akebia trifoliata (assembly GCF_017979445.1). NCBI lineage: Eukaryota > Viridiplantae > Streptophyta > Magnoliopsida > Ranunculales > Lardizabalaceae > Akebia > Akebia trifoliata. Next base: position 4,253,173 of record NC_141386.1, on the reverse strand, counting down.
TAAAGTGTGTGGTAAAACTTAGGGTGCTGAACATTTCCCTATATATATATATATATATATATATATATATATAGAGAGAGAGAGAGAGAGAGAGAGAGAGAGAGTGTGTCTCTGTGTGTGTGCGCGCGTGTGAATTGGGCTTTGGGGCCTTTTACTCCCAACCCAATTTGGGCCAACTAAAGAAACTTGAGCCTAGAGGTACATTCATACTTGAAAAGTTTGGACTAATGTAAACTTCGGCTTTGCCTCGCTCATATGATGGCTTGAGGATAATGGACTAATGAGTAGACCATGTGGGCTTAGTTGGGTTTAATTTTCTGAAGAAAATAAAATTAGGGGAGTAAAAAAAAAACAGCATACCCAAGCCCAGCTCAAGCAGCTAAAAGTCCAAATGAGCTTGGCCCAAATCAGGCCCAAGGATCTAAACGGCAAACGGTTTAACCCCTAATTAAATAAAAAATATTTAGATTTATTAGAATTCTGTGAAAGAAAAAAAATAATAGTAATAATCTATATATATATATATATATAAATTTATGGAAAATGGGCTTAATGGATAAGCCCATTTTCCATAAATTAAAAAAAAAAAATGATTTTTCTTTCACAAAATCTAATAAATCTAAATATATTTTTCAAATTTTTTTTTTTTTTTTTTGGGTTTCAAAACATGATTAAAATGCTCCAATTCAGGATAGGCTGGTATGGCCTAATGGGTTCGGACCCATCAGCTATATGGTTAGTGGATGGGTCCAAACCAGGGTCTGTTTTGTCACCCATCCAATTAATAATTGGGTATGGCTTAGGTAGCCAAACAGTTAATTCTTAGGTCCAAGTCTACTAACATTATTAGTCATAGACTGCGCTTGGGCCATTACAATTTACAAGCACGAGTCAGGTCTTGGCATATTATGAATTTGTAAACATGTAGGAGTAGTTCTAATAGACAACAAAATAAGATATAGTCGATTGAAGTCATTTGGACATGTTTAATGAAGGTTGATTCAACCCTAATTAGAAGAAATATTCAAGTTTAATGTCTTGTGAGAACGAGAGAAATACTCTAAAAGACTAAAGCTTGGATTGAGAGAAAAGAAAATAAATGAGTTTCTCTCCATTTCTCTTGTTTTGGTTGTTAAGTCGGGAGAGAAGAGAAGAATTGGAGAAAAGATGAGAGAAAAATAGGTGAGTTTTCTTTCTCTCCAAAAGTGGAGAGAAAGCTTTTTAAAATATTTTATAATTCCAACTTTGTCCCTAGATCTTTTTTAAGATATTTTAAAATTTCAAAATTATCCTCAGTTCTCTCTTGTCAATCCAAACACAGTGAAGAGAAATCGAGTTTCTAAGGCTATGTTTGGATTGAGAGAAGTAGAGAGAAGAGAAACTCAATTTCTCTCCACCATGTTTGGATTGATGGGAGAGAACAATTGAGACAACTTTGAAATTTTAAAATATCTTAAAAGAGATTTAGGGGTAAAGTTGAAATTATAAAATATTTTAAAAGAGTTTCTCTCAATTTCTCTCCAATTCTTTTCTCTTCTCACCCCACTTAACAATCTAAACAAGAGAAATTGAGATAAATTCATTTATTTTCTCTTCTCTTCTTTCCATTTATCTCAATCCAAACATAGTGTAAGTGGAGATCATGAAATAGCTTTGGGATCAACGAGGCCGATTACAAACCTAATTTAAAGAAGTATTCAAGTTAAAGGTCCTAAAAGAAAGAAAGAAATACTCAAAAGATTGAGTAGAGATCACGAAAATAGATTCAAACTCACTCTTAATAATAAAAGCCTATAAATAGTATTTAAAGAGAGTGGAATGAAGGAATATGATTCGTTTAAGTAACCCCAAATCTCTAGGATAAGGCTTTGCTGTTGTTTTTGTATTCATAATCTCTTTTAACCCTAATCAATTCTAAAATTGTAATACCAAAAGCGCAAGAAATGTCACTTAAGTGCAAAAGCACAATTAAAATTAAATATATTAAAAGTCATAAGAAATGGGTTTTGATCAAAGAGTGATTCCAATTATTTGGGAAAATCACTTTTATAATCCGAATCATACTTAACGTAGTTTTGGGTTCTAAAAATAGATTATGAGCAAGAATCAGATGCTAGTGTACCTTAATTTATATTTTACCCTTATATTATCAATTGATATCATAGTTTATTGGGAGAAAACGTGCACCAAATAAAACGAACAACGAGCAAGAAATTAAATACAAACGAAATAGAGAAAAATAGAAAAGAGAATATATAATTTACGTGGTTCGACAAGATGCCTACGTCTACAGGAAGTGATGATCAATCCAATATCTTTAATGAGATTTTTAAAAAGTTCATAAAAAACCCTAGTCCTATTACACCTATTTACCACTCTCTCTCTCTCTTTGTGTGGCGGCTCTCTTTCTTTATACATTAAGAATACACTCTAAAAATACTTTTTATATATTTAGGGTTACAAAGAGCAGAAAATGAATCGGATCAAAACCCAAGTCAACTGAATCCAAATTTTCAGCGGGGAGGCGAACTAATCGGATCAAACGGATCGTTAACGGATTATCAAGAATCTGGATTGAATTCATGATAATTCTCCAACATAATTCATGTAGGGCCCATAGATTGAACAGTTCAAAACAGACCCCACATGTTCTCCACCTGGCCGTATTTTTATAAAAGCTGAAAACTAGTTTGTTCTCAATTATATAACCAAGCTTGGAAGATTGAAATTTGAAAATTCATGCTCAAGTTGGTTTTAAATGTAAAAGGTCATTAAGCAAAGTTTATCAAGGCACTTGGAAACAGATGGTGACATGAAAATAACGGATCTAAGTACATGTGTTTAGGCGGACCACCAATAATTTTAAGTCTCCAAAGCTTCTAAAATAATTCAATTATAGAGTTAGTCAAGGAAGAACATTGAAGATGAATGGGATTGAAACAAGTGGTTTCTTCTTGTAAAGTTCATTGGGGCACTCTTGCATTAATTGCATTTTATAAATCAAAGTTAGCTTCACTTGTTGAATTCATACTCATCCATCTTTTCTTCTTTTTTTTTCTTATTTTTTTTATTATTTTATCCTCTTTTCAAACTCTTTTTTTCCAAAATAAGGTTTGTTTTGATCTTAACTACATATAAAAGAGATTAAAGAGATTAGTTCTATTATGTTTATCTCTCTAGGCTTTTGAGTTCTGAATCTTTCTCCTTTTCTTGTTGAAAGAGAATGGAATCACTTTTCTTAAATTTTGGATAAGTTGGATCTTATACTCTAGGGAGTTGGCTTGCTACATTGCTTCATGAATGTTGGGCCCACTATTAATTTAGTAGACCTACCAATTAACCAAATTTCAATCGTACTGGTGATTTTTAAACATGGGATTGATTTTTTTTTTTTATAATGAACTTTATGAAAAATATTTAAATAAACCTCATTGTTCTTATATGTATCATATCAAATCTCATCAATCGAATCACCTTTTTCTTTTTATGGGTAAGTCGGATTTGAACCCACGACCTCAAAAAGTTGAATATGTCAACCAACTGAGTTATTGGTCTAAACCCCCCAGCCGAATCGCCTTTACAAGAAATAAGAGAAATCAAAATTCTCTAATCAGATCCTGATCCTCAACCAATGGGGATACCATGTTTAAAATAATAATAAATAAATAATTCTCTAATTAATCAATATGTTGAACGAGTAAAGAGATCTATTCATTGATAAGAAAAAGAAACAAAGTGGATGGTGAATGGATTGATTATAAAATAGAATCTCGGGTCATGAGCATATCTTTGAGTGGGTTTTAAGTTCATTGTGAAAACGTGATTGAATTGATAAAATCATCAATCATTCTGACTTTTTAAGGTTCATCGTTCTGATCAAAGATCATAATATCAAATGATTTGTGATAGATTGTGTTTGATCAATAATATTGCTCCTTAAATAAGATGAGTTAATTCTATGAACACTTTCGGATACTTTTTAATTAATAACTTAAAATCGTAAATTTCATTCTGTTTAGATTCCCTCAAGAGCTAGAAGACAAAAATAATTCTAGATAATATAAATTTTTGAACACTTTTGATTATTTACGAAGATAATCCAAGGCGTTTAGTAATAAAATAATAATAATAAAGGATTAATGATAAATTGATTCTAAAAAAATCACTCAAAATTCACTTGTGGGCGTGGATGTCTGTTCAGAACCATAGATCTTTTTCCATGTGTATCCTGAAGAAAAGGATCAATGATTCTGTGCACGTACTACATCAGCGAGTGAATTTTGAGTGACTTTTTCAAATCAATTTATCTTGACTCATAAAAAAAAGATAAAAAAGAAATCAAGTACCCAAAAAACTAGGGAACGATTATTTCTTCGAGCGTAGGGTTTGTACACTTTGGGCATGTGTAACTAAGAGCTGGAGTAGAATTGCAAGCCAACCCCACAAGTACAGGATCCTTATTTATTTAATTATACAGGTTGAGCATCCCTAAGGCCCACACTCTCACCCCTATAAACGAGGAGTTTTAATTATATTGGGTTCAATCAAATAAGTGGGTATGTTCTTGATAGAAGCAAAGACTAAAAGTGTGCACTCCACATGCACTATTTAAACCATGTAAACATCAAGTTCATGTTTGATGTTGATATATATATTTGTAATATAGACTATAATCAAGAAAGAAGGATTAAGTTGAAATCAAATGCAAGTGTTCTTATTATAATATTCCTCACTAGGGTCCACTTATTGTCAATCTATAAAACCTAACCCACTATGACCCACATTATAAAGAAACCCAAAAACAAAGGGGAAATAAAAGTGACCTTGGATCTTGTATGGTAAAGAATCTTAACTTTTCAATCTTTTGGATAGATAACTAAGATAAAAAATATATTTAAATTTTTTTTAATGAAAATGATCATTATTTACAAAACATTAATGAATCTAATTCCATGTGATTAGATATATATTTAATATATACCCTTAATTAAATTGATTGAATGGTTGACGTCGTTGAAAAAAAAAGACTAAGGATTTTTTAACTCAACCTGATAGTCGAACTAAAAAATTCACTGACATGTCATGCGCAAAGAATCGTAGATTCTTTCGCTCGGCATATACAACTATATCTCAGATGACATGTCGGTCAGGTCAGTTGTATATCTCGAGAGACAGAATCTATGGATAATTAATACATATATATATTAAAAAAAATTAATGAAATGATCATTATTTGATTAGATATATATTTAATATGTACCCTTAATCAAATTGATTGATGTCATTAAAAATAAAACTAAAAAAAGACTAAGGATTTTTGAACTCAACCTGATAGTCGGACTAAAAAATTCACTGACATGTCATGCGCAAAGAATCGTAGATTCTTTCGCTCGGGATATACAACTATATCTCAAATGACATGTCGGTCAGGTCAGTTGTATATCTTGAGAGACAGAATCTATGGATAATTAATATATATATATATATATATATATGGGAAATGTTCAGCACCCTAAGTTTTACCACACACTTTAACAAACGTTTTTTGTCCTACATGGGTTAGAAGTTTTGGAATGAGCTGATTTTTGGTGAGGATGATCTCTATGATTAGAAGATCATCCTCCCCAAAAATCAGCCCATTCCGAAATGTTTAGCCCCATGTTTACACGTTGAAAAATCGTGGACCGTCCATTTTTTGTAAATCAATTTTGATGGGGTTAGAAGTTTTGGAATGAGCTGATTTTTGGTGAGGATGATCTCCTCATCATAGAGATCATCCTCACCAAAAATCAGCTCATTCCGAAACTTCTAACCCATGTAAGACAAAACGCGTTTGTTAAAGTGTGTGATAAAACTAAGGGTGGCGAACGGGACCCTATATATATAGGGAAATGTTCAGCACCCTAAGTTTTACCACACACTTTAACAAACGTTTTTTGTCCTACATGGGTTAGAAGTTTTGGAATGAGCTGATTTTTGGTGAGGATGATCTCTATGATTAGAAGATCATCCTCCCCAAAAATCAGCCCATTCCAAAATGTTTAGCCCCATGTTTACACGTTGAAAAATTGTGGACCGTCCATTTTTTGTAAATCAATTTTGATGGGGTTAGAAGTTTTGGAATGAGCTGATTTTTGGTGAGGATGATCTCCTCACCATAGAGATCATCCTCACCAAAAATAAGCTCATTCCGAAACTTCTAACCCATGTAAGACAAAATGCGTTTGTTAAAGTGTGTGGTAAAACTAAGGGTGGCGAACGGGACCCATATATATATATATATATATATATATATATATATGGGAAATGTTCAGCAACAAACATTTTGGCAAAACATTTTTCAAAACATAGGTTAGAGGTTTTGGAATGGGCTGATTTTTGGTGAGGATGAGCTCTATGGTGAGGAGATCATCATCACCAAAAATCAGCCCATTCCAAAACTTCTAACCCCATCAAAAATGGTTTACAAAAAATGGACGGTCCACGATTTTTCAACTTGTAAACTGGGGTTAGAAGTTTTGGAATGGGCTGATTTTTGGTGAGGATGATCTCCTCACCGTAGAGATCATCCTCACCAAAAATCAGCCCATTCCAAAACCTCGAACCCATGTTTTGAAAAATGTTTTGCCAAAATGTTTGTTGCTGAACGGGACCCTATATATATATATATATATCTATATATATATTAAAAAAAATTAATGAAAATGATCATTATTTGATTAGATATATATTTAATATATACCCTTAATCAAATTGATTGAATGGTTGATGTCATTGAAATAAAACTAAAAATAGACTAATGATTTTTGAACTCAACCTGATAGTCGGACTCAAAAACTCACTGACAAGTCATGCACAAATAACCGTAGATTCTTTTGCTCAAGATATACAATTGTACCTCGAGATACACAACTACAAATGATAGGTCGATCAGGTCAATTGTATATCCCGAGGGATAGAATCCATGATTCTTTTTTAAGAGAATTTGATTAGATCTTACAGATTGATTATCTCATTGTGGAGCGATTATAAACAATAAATTATAGAAATCAACAATTAAATATATTTATGATGTTGAAATTACGAAATGTGAGGTGAAGATTTTTTTGATTGAAGAATAAGTGAAAGCCAATAAAAAAGGATGTTATATTGGTTGGAGGTACAACTAATATTCTTATCAGTCCTCCCACTTTATCCTGAATTATCTCCATGGCTCTACTCTCTAACCATGGTTTTTAAACTCGTTGGAGACCGAGATGTATCGCCCAAGTTAACTCGATATCGAAGCTGAACGAGACCAACTCACAAAGTCATTTTTTGATCGAGTTTTAGGACTCATGTTCATTTTTTTGAGTTGTCTCACAAGATGTCTCAAACATATCGGAAAACTCGTCCGAGAAGACTCGGTATCGGGCCTGGACTAGATGAGACGCAAAACCGAGTTTAAAAACCATGTCTCTAACATACTTTATCCATATAAATCTGAGTTTTCAATCGATCAAAAATCAGGTCAATTTCGATCCGTTAACGTTGGTTATGGATTGAGGATTTAGAAACCAATAAGGATTAGATTCCAAAGCCTATCAGATCAATTATAGATTAATCATATCCAATTAAATGAGAGAAAGTACGTAAATTATATTATGTATTTTGTTTAAATATATGAAGTTTATATATCAAATCAAATTTGATCCGGACCTTATCCAATTGTTATCAAATCAGAAATGGATCCTAATTTTGAGATTCAATGAAACACCAGATCTAATTGGGACCGATCCAATTATTATCAGATCAGTTTCGACTTATCAAATTAGTCCCAAATTAATCCCAATCCGATCCGAACCTTATTCATTAGCATCCCTAGAATAATACTAAATAGTTGGCCAATAATATTAGTGTTGTGGGGCACATTAGTTTAGCACAAAGTCGAAAGGCCTATCGTACTGAGTAGTTGACTCGTAATCGCACCGTGTGAATTACTCGTATTATAATTTAAAAATAATAGATAATATTATTACATTTTTATTTGATAATTACAATATATATGTATTGACTTGAGCGAATCAAGTAGTGAGTCATTGAGTTGACTCAGTCCACACCCGAGTTAACTTTAATCAAAGAAATAAACAGTGTTTAATTATTGAGTACGATGTGTTAAACACTTATTAAGATTGGGGGGGGGGGGGATAAAGAAATATTTGAATAAAAGACAAAAGAAAGAAAAGAGAATAAAGGTCGAAATGGTGGATGATCCACCTCCACAACTAGCTCCATAGAAAAATCTCTCTTCTAGAGCCATTGAAACAACCTCTGAAGTCCAATCATGTCGGCCTTGTCCCTCAACTTTTGTGTGTGTGTGTGTGAGAGAGGGAGAGAGAGTTGGGGAGTGTTTCGTTTGGAATTAAAGAATTCCAATTCTTACCTATAATTTTAGAACCTATGTACATTTGGTTTAAGATTATAATGTTGTGGGAAGGGATCTGTCTCAAGTCCTCTATGGATCTTGGTTGTATGCATTGTCGTTGTTTACTCTGTTTGCATAGTTTTTAAAAGAGTCGTGATAATATGATTTACCAGGTGGCATACTCAATCGACTCTCTAATTGTACCTCTCAAGATACACGATTGCCCTTCCCCATAAAAAAGTGTATCCCAAGAGAGTTGTGTATCCCGAGAAGTACAGATCTACACTTCTCAAACTTATTCACGTCAGGGAGTCGATTGAGTATGCCTCCAGGCAAGTCATATTATTAAGACTCTTTTTAAAAATCCCTAGTCGTATTGTATTTTGTTCTGCATTTATTATAATTCATCATTGTAACATATAATAGCTTCTGAATGTTTCATGGAAGAATTTTTGTACAAAATGGCTATACTCAACTATATATGGTGTCGTAAATCACTTATTACTCAAGTCATGTGATGTATTTCACTAAAATATATTCACCCCAACGCATGGCTCATTGATGAAATCCCAAAAATGTCCTTATTAAATCATCTAAACTCTTGTATTATGGATTTCGATTTTCTCAAGGTATACCCGACTAGGTGCTTAAAACACTAGGGATGGTAAGGGTGCAACTTGGTTCAGTTTGATTCTGTTTGTAGTTAAATCAGAACCAAATCAACATATGTCGGTTCCACTAAATAAGAATCAGAGCCAAATCGAACTGAGCCAACATAAACAAAATTAAGGTTAGTTTGGTTCGATTTGGTTCCATGAATTGCCAATATCCTATAAACTTAATTAGAAACGACATAATTTTAATAAAAATAAATAAATCATTTATATAATAAATCATTTATCTATTCATAAGAAAATCATTAATTTATCTCTAAAGAAATCATTAATCTATATCTTAACTCTTAAAATAACTCATATTTATTTATTTATTATATAAGATTCGGTTTTCGTTTTGGTTCGGTTCTATAAAAGTCTTGAATCAGAATCGAACCAAATTGATCGATTTTCCATTTTTTTTAAACCTAAAATTGAATCAAACCAATCCAAAATTATTGATTTGATTTGATCCTTGATTTGACCCGGATCAAGTTGCACTCGTAGGGAGTAGGGAGGTGCACCAAATTATAATGCACATTGTACCAGTAGAAACCATTAAAGGAATAAAAACAAACAAGCCAAGAAAATATCACATTTCTCAACCAATTGGGTAGACAGTCTTGGAACCGCCTTAATTTCCATATAAATGATGACATGACCTTGAGAAAAAGGCATAAGAACCGCCCAAATTAGTTCCCTTCTCCAACAGCCTCACATATTGTGATAAGGTCCATTCTTAGGTAGGTTCTCCTTTAATTGTATTGAATCTCTTATAACTAAAAAATGATCCAATCCAATGGTTACAAAGTCCACCAGACAAAGACAAACATTACTGGGTTGAGAGGCAACTACAGGAGACATATGGTAAAGTGCGAGCTCTACTCTTAGATCATCTTCAATAATGCTCTGCAGAATTTTTAATTTTAAGTTTTGGGAATTTAATAATCTCCATTTTAAATACCGTGGATCAAGTTCAAAATTTTTTTTTTTTTTTTCTATGAATATGATTTTTTCCATAAAATTTAAAAGAATACTGTGTTGGATTATTAATGTGATAATTCACGTGGGTCCAACAATCCTTAGTAAGATTTTAAATCTTATTAAACTCGTAAGAAAAGTATTCTTTTATGATTTTATATATTTTTTTATTTATTAGTAACGAGCCAAAAGACCATCGACAAGTCATTGTCTCGATTTTTGTGTTCGCTACTTTAACGTGAAGAAGTAAAGTCTGTTGGACTCTATTTTTATGATTTGACTCTTTAGAATAAAGAACTTTTGCCAGATAAAGAATCTCTTGGAGTTGCTCTTAAGAAATAAAATATTCCTAATAAGATTTCTAACCTTCATTAGAGCATTTCTTATCATGGTTTGGAGCCTATACATAAAAGCCCATGAAAAAAAAAACCAATTAAGAGTCATTTAAGCAACCCCATCCAAAAATAACTTTTTCAATTTAATTACAAATTCTCGATGCACAACCATTTAATTTTTATTAAGTAGATTACGGCACAAATTACAAAAGGATAATTCTAGCGTCCAACAGTATTGTTACACTATTGAAATATTAATTCTTTTAAAATATTTATAAAAAAAAAATTTGTTTTCAATGGGATCATTAAAATTGTACTATTTATGTATTGTAAATTTGAAAATTTCCTTCCAAAAAAACCTTTAAAATCATGATAAGACATCCATTTCTTTTTCTTTCTCCTTTATCTTTATATTTCATCGTACTCTAAAACAACCCAAAAGAGACTAACAATGTCATGTCCTACCTAATTATTTTTTTTTTTTTTAATACTTGTGTTACTTGAGGACCTAATTGTGAAAAAAAAAGAGCTTGCCATGATTTTAGATTTTTTATATACAGATGGCACAATCTTGATAGTGAAGGACATTTTTTTATGCATGGTACCATTGGACTCTAGATTATCTTTTATACTTTACGTACATGAAGAGTATTTTTATGTTTTAAAATTAAAAATATTTTAATGGCGTTGAATAGTGTCCAACATTAGCGGACAATATAATTTTCATTTTATGTATATGTTTATTTTTCAAAGGAATTCGAATTCTTGAAAAAATTAATACCATGGCCCGGGTTGGGGTGTTTTTCTTTGGAATTAGTGTGATCCGTGAACGTAGCTCAATCTTGAGGGAACCACGAAAAATCTTTGTCTTTTTTGTATACTATTTTTTGGACGATCTCTTTACAATTAGTATCAGAGCTCCTAGGTTTTGATCAAGAATGATAGCGAAAAAGAAAATGTTAGAATCGAAAAGTTCAATGATATGAACTTTGAATTCTAAAAACTGCAAAAGGGGGATTACCTCTACCAAAAGGATCTTGGAGGAAAATTGAAGAAGCCTGGGACGATGATTGATGATGACTAGGAAATAGGATTTTATATCTTATCCTTAGAATGGGAATTCATTTTCCACCATTCAATTGCATCTAAGAATATGTCAAAAAGAGATTTGGTTTGTAGCATAGTTTTAAAAACTTGTCAAAGTTAACTACAAACTCGATCGAGTTGACTAGATTGGATTTCAATGTGACTCAACACTAAAATCGATAAAACTAATTTGTTAATTTAACTTGGAAATGCACCTAGTCAAGTCAAAAACCTGACCAGCTAAAACAAAATTTTGTGGATAATAAATAAATGTTTTATTTATGTTTAAATATTTAACCTTTTAATGACTTGTTCAACTCAACTTGCAACTTGTCAACTTCGACATCCGAGTTGAGTGGATTTTTATAGGTTTTATGATTATGATTTTTAGGTTTGTGGATGCAAGTAATCATGAGAGAATAACATTGGGAGATGAAAAAATCATTTTCCCAAACAATGGGATGGGAATACATATTCTCTCTTAGCGTGAAAAATTACTTTAGATGTAGGAAGTTGAATTCTAGAAAAAAATACATAATAATCATACACTTAAAAATCATATTTTTCAATCAATATATATAAGGTGTGTTCGGCTGACAATCTTAGGTGACAAAACGCTGACAGAAATGTTGTCTTATATGACTTAAAAGTTTCGAATTGGACTGATTTTTATGAGGATGATCTCTATGGTAAGGAGATCGTCTTTATAAAAAATCAGCCAAATCTAAAACTTCTAAATCCATCAAAAGTGGTTTACAAATTTTCGATAAAAATTTGATAATTCACAATTCTAAATCACTTTTGATGAACTTAGAAATTTCAAATTCAGATTATTTTTTTATCAGGGTGGTCTCCTCACCATAGAGAACATCCTCACAAAAAATCAGTTTAATCTAAAAATTTTAAGTCATATAAGACAAATGTTTTGACTATGTTTTGTCATCCAAAAGATTATCTATCAAACATCATCGATATATATATACCCAATTTTTTGAGCAATCAAATAGATCCTAAGTTGAAAAATTATGTAACTACTTGGATTTGAGGTCGGCGAAGTAAAAGGGTCTTTTATTGAGAGGTTCTATTATTTTGAATCTATACATAGATTTTAGAAGGATTGGTGTATTGTAAGTAAAAGTTGGTGTGATAATAGAACATATTTTTATTAAATATGTGTGAGTTGGAATGAAGGTTGGGAATGGGGTCTCACATTCATGTTTTTGTTTCTTCTTTGAATGAGTCTCACTCTCACGGTCACACCAACCATTAAGACACCGAGTCGTTGACTCGGTAATCGCCTCCGATTCTGACAGGATTTGGATTTGAACTCCAATCCGTACTGATTCACTGTGGGCACAAGAGCCTTTCAGTTAAGATTGCCACGTGTCATAGTAGGTGCTGCTATTCATTCCCGCCAACAACGTGAAGCTGGCTAGTGGACCCGTCTAGCAACATCCCTCTCATTACGAAATCTTGACGTTAGAGAAAGTCATGAAATTACCAAATTACCCTTGTAAAGTCTAAACTCCACAAGATCATTAACATCGACATTAGGGTAATTACGACTTTTCAGAGACGATAAATATCTCTCAAATCATTGAAGTTAACCATGAATTAAGTAATTCCACACAAAGCCTAGGGACCTTCTAGTAATGTCCCTATAATAATTTAAGAAGAGAAAACGAAACCCAAGGAAAACAAATCTAATCATGTTTTCATTTTGATACTGTACTTTAAGAAGTTGGATAGCTACCCTATTCCATGTCCCCTTTGGGTGCCAAGTGCAACTCTTCTTTTCCCAGCCAAATCTTAAATGTTTGCCAATTGATTTATCAGTCTTCCAATCAATGGTAATTTGTTAATTTGTATTCGTTAGATTTTGAGCATTGGAGTGCAATCTAATCACCAATTTTGTAGGTTTCTCAATTAGAAAAAAAAATGTGTAAAATAGTAGTTGTTGAAACAAGTAAAGGGAGGTTGCTGTTGTTATTGTTAACTTTCTGATTGTCAAGAGTTTCAATAATTTGATCATAATTGAGGATTTTGACGATAATTTAGTTGAGCATCTTCAGTAAGCAACATCAAGTGCTTACATTATGTACGAAAGAAAATAAATTCTCAATTGTAATACCCAAAACAAGAGCATATGTTGTGGGAGTTGTTGAGGTTTACATACATTCCTATTCACTTATTATCCTAAATACATTAACAATGAAGACTATGGAAAGATTTGAGTCTCAAATTGGAAAAGCCATTGACAAGCGGATAATTACGTGGAAAAATAAGATCAAATCCTACTAAAGGAAAAAAAAAAATCATTAACTAATTCTATCACAAATTAAGCGTAAGATTCCGAATTTTTCAAGGATTAGGATTTCAAGATTTATAAATACGACCTCAAAGCAGGGCGAAGATACATAATTTTGAATACTTACATTATTACTCTATTGAATTGTTAATTGACTTAAGTGTCAGAAAGTTTTTTTAAATCTTGTACAAGATAATTGAAACACTCAAAATTAATCCACTTTTACTTTTATATATATAATATATATATATATATATCCTCCCATGGTAGAAACAAGTGAAGGTAGTGTGTCCACCATCAATCACCTATCAAAGATATGAAGCACGTTAGTTATCCAACTCCATGGAACACTGAATCCACAATCATTTAACTAATAAACTAAATGATTCTCCTTTTTCGGTTTCTTGTACCTTTATATCCCCTTAAATACCTCTCCCCCTTCCCAATCGTGAAACCCAAAGAGATCTCTTCTCACAAAATCTCTCTCTCTCTCTCTCTCTCTCAAAGAAACAAAACCTTCTCTCTCTACAGATCTCTACAGACAGAGAGATGGAACCGAATACACCGGTAATAGGCAAAAGACTATGGAACATCGTACGAATAATGTTCTTCATGATTCGAAAAGGAATATCGAAAAGCAAATTGATGGCTGATCTCCAGCATCTAATGATGAAACGTGGCAAGATCGCAGGGAAGGCCCTTGGAAATTTAATGTTCCATCACCACTCCTCCTTCAGTTGCCGGTCACACGACGCACACCTGTCCTTCATCACTCCTAGAGATTACGAATTCAGTTGCAGTAACAGCCCAGCTTACCCATCTTACTTCCCATTCCACGTCAACAACAAACGCAAAAACCACCACTCTCATTCCCACTACAACAACCACTACTTCTCTTCTATGCACTCAACGCCGTCTGCTGACGACATAACGACCGTTAGTGCCGTACAAAAAGTACTAGAGATGTTGAACAATGACGTCACGGAGGCATCCCCTGCACTGCCTGGGTTTGGACGTAGTCCTATGGTACGGCAATTAAGGATAACAGACTCGCCGTTTCCGTTAAAAGATGCTGACGAGGACAACCACGTGGATAAAGAAGCTGAGGAGTTCATTGCGAGGTTTTATGCTCAGCTGAGGTTGCAAAAAAGATAAATGGCTTCGAGTCAGGGTATCATGACATGTGGGCTTCCGAGATCCGTTTGAGATTCCGGCTATGTGTGTCAGATCTTTTCAACGGTTTCCGGCAATAATTGTGATCTGGGTTCGTGTTAATTTTATGGGGTTTTGTTTATTTTCCTTCCAACGTTTGTTGAAATTAATAAATGTGAATTTTTTAGCTTTTTTTTCTTTTTCTTTTTATTTATCTTTAATTTTCTAACGAGGGTGTCTTTTGGGAAAAAGTTAGCTACCTTCAGGAGGAGCTAAATTTGATATACTCATCATTTAAATATGCCACATGGCACATTCTTCAAATCTTTTGGAATTGTCATCATAGGCCTAATGAACAAGTGTCTACCATTATCAATCAAATTATATTTTATTTAGTTCAAATCATTTTAGGGAATCAATTGTGGATATATTTTACTTGTAATTTATTGTATAAGAACATTGGGTAATCTAATTAAATAATAATTAATCAATAATTAGAAGTAAATATGTTCTACCAAAATTATAACCTAAAGAGAATGTTGGAGTTTTTTTTTGACTTTCCCTTTACTTGCATATTTATTTTTAATTATATTTTAATTTTTCTATTTAAAAAATTATGAATTTTATTGGATATCTGAGGAGATCATGCCCAGAATCGGAGTGGATTTTGACTCTGGATATCTATAAAACCAAATCGAAATGGGCCTTTTAATAATACCCAACATTTGTCATTGAGTCAGAATCTTTTCTCCTCTTGTTGAGTAGCAAACAGTTGGTCTTTTTTTTTTGGTTTTTAATTTCAACTTGTATGGATTTAATTGTTAGTTTTGATATGGCGTTATATTTAGCTTTCTTTAGCTGTCGAGATGTATTTCTTGCTTTATAGGTAGGTGAGTTGGAAGCTTTGGATTTATTACCTTTTATAGGTCTGTTTCTTCCTTTCGATGCTTTTGATGTGTAACGTGTTCCACTAGTGGTAGTACCTATGTTTTTTTGTGGTGGAGGTCACGTGCCATGCAAAATAGGAAGAAAATTGTGATAATTTTTTGTTTTTTACAAACAAAAGAAAAAGAAATTGGATTTCTTGATTCAAAGCAATGAAAAGTAATTAATTTGAAGTAGTAAGAATTGATCTGAAGGCCTATTTTTTATGGGATTCCCAAATAATTGAGATAAGATCTTCATGATGATGATGATTTTTCTAATTTTATGAATTCATAATTGTATAGGATCCTTATGGAATGTTCGAGAAAATCTTTACGGGCTCTAAACTTGTCATGTTGGGATCAATTGACTCGTGATATAACATGAAATCTTGCTTGTTAAAATATAAAATCCAACAATCAAAATAAAACTCATATCTCTATGATACATCACGTATCTCAAGGATAAAAACTGTTGTTGGATGGAATGTTTTATCGGTTGGGTTGTCATATTTTAATGACCAGGATTAAGATTTTCTTCATGAATTACCAAACCTTGACCCTTGTTGAATCCTATGTCATAACTGTCAGGATGTCATGTTTTAATGATCAGTATTTAGTATTTTTTTTCATGAGTTATCGAATCTTCGCCCTTAACTTTAATTTTCATAAAGTTAAAATTTTCAAATTGAATTAATTTTTGGTGAAGATGTTCTCTGTTTATTAAAAACAGTCCTAGATTTAAGAGTCGTGATAATATGACACGCCATATGGCATATTCAATCAACTCCTTGACGTGGACAAATTCGAAAATCATAGAGTTGTATGCCTTGGGATACACCTTTTTATGCGGAAGTGCAATTGTGTATCCCAAAGTGTACAGATCTACAGTTCTCAAACTTGTCTTATTAAGAAATCGATTGAGTATGCCACCCGACAAGTCAAATTATCAACACTCTAAATTTAATTTAATAGGGGTCCATCTAAACAAAATTGTGTAAAAAACTAAAGACGTGATACTCTCAAACATGCCATTTATATTGCCAAGCACTTCGAATGCAAAGGAAGTAAATGCAATGATTTTAATTGGGAGATCGTATGGGATCTCTCTATCGCGCATTTAATTTTTCTAGCAACGTATAATATGGTGCCTTGCAATATCACATCCCAAACATGAAATTATTGATTTAGTAGAAGAGTTGTTGCACAATGTAGCAAGTCTCAATCATCCCAATTCCAAACCCAATGGGTTGACAATGGCGAAGACTACGCCTCAGGAAGCGGAGGTCTTGAGTTCAAATCGTCCTTTGGTTATTACTATCAGGGTTTTATCCTAGAAATTACCCAATGTGTGGGGGACGGGATTACACATGTTTGAGAACCAGTAAAGTACTCTAAGAGACTCAGATACCTCAGTTACCCTTAAATGTCTCATTTATCTCTTATGAGTTCAGATCGTGTGCACCTAAGGTAGAGGATTAAAACCCTCCTCCCACACCTAAATACATGCCACGTAAGCTATACAATCCAAGAAAATTATAATAATAACAAATAAATAAAGAGATATTTTAAGCTCTAATTTTTAAGATTGTGGTTCACATGGCATGTATTGGAGGGAAGTGAATCCTCTATAGTACACGGTTCATGTAGCAATCTTTTAGCACACTTTAAATGATTGAGAGAGGGGTATTAAAAAAAAAAAAATCTAACATCTCAAACTCTTGTGATCATGACTTAAATCTGATTAAAAAAATAAATCAAAAAAGAATTTTTTTGATGCAGATTCATGTCTTTAAAAATGAACGGCTACTGAACTCTCTCAAATTGTGAGATCTAATTTTGTCGTTGATGTGGCATTCTTTCAACCATTTAAAATATGCTACAAGAACCGTGTACTACTGAGGATCCGCTTCCGTATTAGAGGGTTTTAATCCTCCACTCTCTTGTATAGGATCCCAACTCATCCCTTATTATATGTGTGGCAATTTGATCATCAATCCACATCATCCTAATTGTGGGCCTCACCACTTAACAAATTTATTTAATTAATATTAATTTCTTTGACAAAAATCTTAATGGTAGGTTTATGCTCCCATTACAATTGATACGTTTGTCGTGTAAATTTTGTTTTTTAGTAAAAATTCAAATTTTGTTGACAAAGATATTGAAAATGAGACAGATGGAAAAAAGCCAAAATGTTTGGAGCTCTTGCCCTCGAGTATTTGTCTCGATATGTATCATTGTTCCTTTGGATTTTATTATTTATTCATAATAGAGATCTCGTGGGCCACGTGTCCATGACAATAGTAGGTGTAAATTCTACGTGTCGTAAAGTTATAGTACGAAAATAATTTTATGAGTTTGAATTTTTCAACAAAAAATTATACTATAAAATAAAAAATAATATAATATATAAATTAGAATTTCAATAATCTTGTTGGTGAATGAATTTATTGGATCTACTCACATCTCGAGATTTGACTTCAATCTATACCTCATCAATCTCAATCCTACACATCTAGCTAAGTACTCTAATATTGATGTGGTACCTATCTATTAGAACATTAATGAATGCACACGGCAAATCATATGCAGTCTGTACATGACTGATGTGGCAATGGCACATAATAGCAAATCTTTTTCCTTATGTATCAAGAAGAAAAAGATCTATGGTTCTGTGCCCTTACCACAACAACCGTGTATGATCGACTCTATCAATTATCCCGACTCTCAAGTCAAGATCAATATGAAAGCAAATTTGAGTTTTCCTTGCCTTCATTGTAATATCCCTACATTGGGCCTTCAACTTTCTATGTACAAATTTATGATGAAAATTAAAAAAAAAAAATTTATAATTTTGTTTGACTCATTCAAGTCAATTCATGAGTTTTCCAAATTGACTCGACTTAATGAAAATTCGAATTTCGAGTCGAGTCACGTTTTAAAGTTTCCAAACTATGGGTAAAGACATACAAGGGCACACATATCAGATTGGTTGAGTGGTTAATTGTTATCTTAAGTTTGTTAAACTAATAATAAGAGAAACATGCGCTCCTCCATGCGCCGTGCATGCATGCAATGCCACCCACATTTTCCATAAGTCCATTGAATTACATGTGATATGGATGATCAACAAGGTTGGAAATAAAATAATAGAGAGTTGGCTTAGTCCTCCTTTTGATTTTTGAGATGGAGAAAAAGCTATAAAAGAAAACGACTCCTTAATAATGAGTGGGTCGTTGATAGTGCTCAATAATTCAAGGGTCTCCCTCATGCATTAAATATGTGTTTCTTTCTCACCACCACCTTTCTCTTTCTTTTGCCTTCTCTCTTAAGAAAATACATCATATACTCCAGGTGTTGGGTAACTTATGGTGTTGATCAAGTAGTCCTTGGAGTTGGCTAGCTAACATGAACCCCAATCTTCTTTTCTCCTTTGATGTGTCATAATAGTTTAGATTGATCAGTGATGATCAAAATCACTAAAGTAACTTATCGTCAGCCACTTCCATGTTCCTTGATCTTCCTCTCCAATTGTACTTCTTGAATTCTTGATCAATGATCAATGGTCAAATCAATCGTAAATTTGTCAAAATTTTCATTTTAAATGATGTAGATTGTATATATTTTATTTTATTTTTACTTATTTATAACCTAAATTGGAATCCAAAATTTATCCATGTTGATTAGGTCATATCAATTAATACATATATATCAGGAAATGAGAAATTCTTTTTCATGATGTCTTACGGAATGTCATGTTACAACATTTACGATGAATGTGCAACACTTTTAGTTAAACTTCTAACAATTCGACCCGCAAAATGCCAAATTACATATGTATCTTTCATCATCTTTGACATGTCATTGTTTGATTTGTGTTGTCTCCTTGACTATAAAAATTATCAGGTTACAAAACTCCATATAACTTCTCATATTAAAAAAAAATAAATACTTCCTAAATATCCTAATCAATCAACCAATTTTGCAATCATGATGTTCTTTTAACTTATTTAAACACTTTCAAGGAACTTATCGTGTTCCCAAACAAGGCCTAATTGTCTGCAACAAAGAGGTTGGGCGTTAGTTAGCTATCCAACTCCTGAGCATACAGGATCTTTGCTGTGTGCTCTGCCATTTGATAATTAAAGAACAAATTTGCTGTTATAATTTTTTTGTGCTAAGCTGATGAACTAATAACATGACATCACGTGTATTGAAAAAAACCTTAAAATCTGAATTCTTATTTAAGAAATTTTGTCCCTAAATTTTTCATCCGCCAATCAATCACGCTTTTTTTTTAATACACGTGGCGTCTTACCATTGGTTCACCAACTTACCATAGAAATTTCTTAACTGTAAATTTGTACTTCCCAAGGTTGGGTGTACATGTACAATGTATAATTGGTTAATATCGAAGATCTGTGGCCAAGACGTTGATTTTTCTTGGCCCTCAAACTTTTTGATATTCGAGAATTGTCCTCTGACATGTGGCGTGTATGCTTGCTTATTAGTGGCCATTAGATTAGTGCCAAGTGGCACACTTCCAAACATATAAAACATCATGTATGAACCAGTGGTGTTTGAAAGAAGTTTAGCTCACTCCTTGTGGATACATTAATCAACACGTGGCATTTAATAATCAATATTTAATGGCTGAGATTATCTGGATTGTTCTAGACTCCAATCACATATTGGAGATGGAAGAACTGTTGATATTGGTTCAGTCATGGCCGAGTTGACTCATGAATCATCTCCTCAACTAGACAAACCATTTAAATCTGTTTAAATATATATATATAGGGAAATGTCAGCACCCTAAGTTTTACCTCACACTTTAACAAACGTTTTTTGTCCTACATGGGTTAGAAGTTTTGGAATGAGGTGATTTTTGGTGAGGATGATCTCTATGATTAGAAGATCATCCTCCCCAAAAATCAGCCCATTCCGAAATGTTTAGCCCCAGTTTACACGTTGAAAAATCGTGGACCGTCCATTTTTTGTAAATCAATTTTGATGGGGTTAGAAGTTTTGGAATGAGCTATATATGGGTCCCGTTCAGCACCCTAAGTTTTACCACACACTTTAACAAACGTTTTTTGTCTTACATGGGTTAGAAATTTTGGAATGGACTGATTTTTGGTGAGGATGATCTCTATGGTGAGGAGATCATCCTCACCAAAAATCAGCTCATTCCAAAACTTCTAACCCCATCAAAATTGATTTACAAAAAATGGACGGTCCACGATTTTTCAACGTGTAAACATGGGGCTAAACATTTCGGAATGGGCTGATTTTTGGGGAGGATGATCTTCTAATCATAGAGATCATCCTCACCAAAAATCACCTCATTCCAAAACTTCTAACCCATGTAGGACAAAAAACGTTTGTTAAAGTGTGTGGTAAAACTTAGGGTGCTGAACATTTCCCTATATATATATATCTATAGGGGACGGTTCAGCAGCCCTAAAGTTTGCCAAGTTTGGTGCCAAACATTTTTCAAAACATGAGTTAGAAGCTTTGGAATGAGCTGATTTTTTGTGAGGATGATTTCTATGATGAGGAGATCATCCTCGCCAAAAATCAGCCTATTCCAAAATTTCTAATCCCATCAAAAGTGATTTATAAAAATTGGACGGTCCACGATTCTTCAACTTGTAAACTAGGGTTAGAAGTTTGAAAATGAGCTGATTTTTTTTTAGGATAATCTCTTCACCGTAGAGATCATCCTCACAAAAAATCAGCCTATTCCAAAACTTCTAACCCTATCAAATGTGATTTACAAAAAATGTTTGGCACCAAACTTGGTAAACTTTAGGGCTGCCGAACCGCTCCCATATATATATATAAGGGGACGGTTCAGCAGCCCTAAAGTTTGCCAAGTTTGGTGCCAAACATTTTTTAAAATATGGGTTAGAAGCTTTGGAATGAGCTGATTTTTTTTGTGAGGATGATCTCTATGAAGAGGAGATCATCCTCACTAAAAATCAGCCTATTCCAAAACTTCTAACCCCATCAAAAGTGATTTACAAAAATTGGACGGTTCACGATTCTTCAACTTGTAAACTAGGGTTAGAAGTTTCAAAATGAGTGGATTTTTTGTGAGGATAATCTCTTCACCGTAGAGATCATCCTCACAAAAAATCAGCCTATTCCAAAACTTCTAACCCCATCAAAAGTGACTTACAAAAATGTTTGGCACCAAACTTGGCAAACTTTAGGGCTGCCGAACCGCTACCTATATATATATGGGGACAGTTCAGCAGCCCTAAAGTTTGCCAAGTTTGGTACCAAACATTTTTCAAAATATGGGTTAGAAGCTTTGGAATGAGCTGATTTTTTGTGAGGATGATCTTTATGATGAGGAGATCATCCTCACCAAAAATCAGCCTATTCCAAAACTTCTAACCCCATCAAAAGTGATTTACAAAAAATGTTTGGCACAAAACTTAGCAAACTTTAGGGCAGCCGAACCGCTCCCTATATATAGGGGGCGTTCAATGGCTAACTTTTTGGCAAAACATTTTTCAAAACATGAGTTAGAAGTTTTGGAATGGGTTGATTTTTGGTGAGGATGATTTCTACGGTGAGGAGATCATCATCACCAAAAATCAGCCCATTCCAAAACTTCTAACCCCATCAAAAACAGTTTACAAAAAATGGACGGTCCACGATTTTTCAGCTTGTAAACATGGGTTAGAAGTTTTGGAATGGGCTGATTTTTGGTGAGGATGATCTCCTCACCGTAGAGATCATGTTCACCAAAAATCAGCCCATTCCAAAACTTCTAACTCATGTTTTGAAAAATGTTTTGTCAAAAAGTTTGCCATTGAACGCTACCCATATATATATTCTATATAGTACTAGTTTTATAATAATATTAATATATTATAAGAGGGGGCAATCCCCCCTCAACTTTAATTTTTTTTTTGGGAGGGGGGGGGGGGGGAGTTGCTTTAGATATACCCTCCTACATTACGATCAATATTTGAGAGACCTCCTTGTGCTTTGAAAAGGAAGATATGCCCCTTTTGAAATTGTGTGGGTTAGAAGTTTCAGAACAGGCTGATTTTTTATGAAGATGATCTTCTCATCAAAAGTGATTTACAAAAATCAGATTGTCCATGATTCTTTAATTGTTAAATTAGGGTTAGAAATTTTGGAATGAGTTGATTTTTAGTGAGGATGATCTCTTCATCTTCACAAAAAAATCAGCCTATTACAAAACTTCTAACCCTTATTTTGAAAAATGTTTGATACAATGTTTGGCTTTCTTTAGAGCCTCCGAACGCCACCCATATATATATTTATAAGGGGTGGATCATGTAAAATAATGATTTTTCAAAATATGGGTTAGAAGTTTTGGATTTAGCTAATGTTTTGTAAAGATGGTTTCTATGATAAGAACATCATCCTCACAAAAAATCAACTAATCTGAAATTTCTAAGTACATCAAAAGTTGTTTACAAATTATTAGTAAAAATTTGACGATCCACAGTCTAAGTCACTTTTGATGGGGTTAGAAGTTTCAGGTTGGATTGATTTTTTTTTTTTTTTTTTAAGATGCTCTTCTTATCATAGAGATCGTCTTCACAAAAATCAATTCAATCCGAAAGTTCTAACCCATATTTTGAAATTTTATTAGTATTACATTGTTTTTACATATATTTTTACATATGTCTCATGATCCGCCCCCATGCATGTATATATATATACACACACATATATATTATCTTGCTCTTGAGATTTGAAGATTGAAGCTAAGGAAACATTCTTTTATTCAAGACGGTAAAGATGACTGATTTTTGGGGAAAAAACATAAGGGATTTTGATTACATGATGAAGACAAGGGCATTAAGATCATTTTTCTATAATCTATTAGGGAAGACCATGGTCAAGGGGCATGTTGTCAATTTGAAAATATAATGGTATCTCAAATATTCACTAGAATGTGAAGGGGTATGCCAAAAATCAATCTTTGTTATGTGGTTATTTTTCATTTTGCCCTCCATCATCGAATGAAATATGTTGATTAATTAGGTATTTAGATTATTCCAAATACAAATAATATTTAATGGACAACATTAAATAATCAGATAAAATGGGAGCAAAAGCATATATTTTAGATTTTAATTTAACGTCCCAATGGTTCATTTTGTTAGACATTCCTTACATGAGAGTTTTATTTTTTTGTTGGACAATTTAATCTCAAATAACATTTAAGGTTTTCCATTAAACAAATCATGACTCTGCACTTGTCCCTAAGGGGGGATTTGAACTCAAGACCTCCACCTCTTAAGATGTGATCTTGAAAAAGAAATGTATTTTCTTCAGAAGATTCGAAGTAGATATTACTTTTTTTTTTCGATTGATTTATTACAAGAGTCTCTAGTTTTCTTTTACGTATGTGGCATGATCTTATTATAATTTGACATGTCTTCGCACATTGTAAATATTCCCAAAATTAAGCTTGCTTTACTCTGTAGATGGTGAAGGCTAATACAATGTTGGCTCATGTTTTGGCCAATGGGAACTGAAAATAAATTAATTTGCCTATAAAGTTATAATTTATTTATGTGAAAAAAATCAAAACCTTTATATAAAGAAATATTGCTTTTGATTTTACTCTAACTTTAGATTGCACGTTAATGGACTAAAAGGGTTTTCCACTTGAAATGGGCTAATTTTATATGATTTAGATGAAAGTGGGAGAAAGCTAAAGTAGGAGTCCTTTCTTTTGTAGTTGGAGTGGGAAACTGATTCCTCTAGCTTTTGACACATAGATTGCACCCACAATTGTGAATGAGTAGTGTTGCAATGATTGTTATGGTTCTTTAATTTTTCAGAAACATGACTTTTTCCTGGTATTTAGGGATAAAGGGTTTGCTTTTCTTTGTTGGGTTTGAATCCTTAAGTATAAAAATATAATGTTAAAGATTAAGAGTTTAATAAACAATCAAATCAAATCAATAGGATTATATTCTCCGCTAATTTAAAAACGATTAATGTTGGAGTTAACTCAGTGGGGGACACATAGGGGACATCTTGACGTGGTACTGCGCACATGCCCATAGATGCATTTTCTCTGAGATACTAGTAAAACGCATCTATTGATGTGCACGCGCCACCATGTCAAGACGTCCCTTGTGTTTCCCTTGCTGAGGTCACTCTAGCATGACTCTTTAAGTACTAAGTGAAGAAAGATTAAGTCAAACTTGATGGAGAATGGTTCTTTGGTTATAAATTGTTAATATCGATGGTCAATGAATTCACACGTGGAACTTGTGTGCACTACTACCTTATTCTTAATGAATTGGGATCCGTCGACTCTTAAGAATGACTCATGAAAAACACACATGATCCCAACCCTTGAAATACAAAATCCAATGATTGAGATTTATGAGTATCTTGACAACACAAATCTTGGAGATACCTTTCCTAAGGATAAATCTCAATCATTTGACTTTACATTTAAAGAGTTGCAATTATGTGTTTTTTTCATTAGTCATTCTTAAGAGACAAGGGATCCTCTTACCCATTCTTAATTTACGATTGAATTGGTTAAAAAAGAAGAGTCGTACTTGAGTGACCTCAAGATTGGACCTCATATTGTACATCTTGACGTGAAATTGGATAAGAATAATATATATTTTCACTCGTAACTTGAGGAAAGCATCAATGGTTTCCATTCACTTTCAAGTCAGGGTGTGCAGTCCAATCTTGAGGTCACTTCAGCATTATTCAAAAAGGAATGTACCAAGCAAAGGTGAATGAGAGGTGAACGGCTACCCTCTATAAATAGAGTTAGAAATCCTAGACTTCCTGTTTATCATGAAAATCAAATGTTTGACTATCTTATTAGGTATGAGAAATCACAACCCATGATAATAGAAAACTCAATAAAATTGTTAATTATAAATACTTTTCAATTTTACCTTATTACTCAATTTTCTAATCCAAAATCATTATTCGAAAAAAAAAAAAAGACTAAATTCCATGCCAAGACCCATCAAATTTACCATTTTTTCATATGGCAAATAAAATGCAATATGTGAGCATTAACCAATGGGGGGTTTTCTAATTATTTATGCGGGTTGGGATCCATTAACTCCTAAGAATGACTCGTGAAAAAAACACATGATCCCAACCCTTTAAACATAAAATCCAATGGTTGAGATTTATGAGTATCTTGATAATACGAATCTCGGAGATACTTATCCTAAGGATAAATCTCAACCATTGGATTTTGCATTTAAAAGGTTGGGATCATGTGTTTTTTTATGAGTCGCTCTTAGGAGTCAAGGGATCTTGACGCTATATATATAGGACAACGTTTTGTTGTCTAAATGGGAGTCAAAGTTTTGTTTTATATGGGCTAAAAGTTTTGGAATTAGCTGATTTTTTTTCTGAGAATGATCTCTATGGTGAGGAGACCATCCTCACACAAAAAAAAAAAATTTAAATAAATAAAATCAGCATATTATGAAAATAGAAACCCCATCAAAAGTGATTTCAAATTAACGGTAAAAATTGGCGGGTTACAATTCTTCAACTTATAAACTAGGGTTAGAAGTTTCTAAATGGGTTAATTTTTTGTGAGGATAATTTCCTCACCCTCGCAAAAAATCAGTTCATTCCAAAACTTTTAGTCCATATACGACAAAACATTTTGACTATGATTTTGACTGTTGAATCCGTCTCATATATCAAGGGCCAACTTTTTGGCAAAACATATTTCAAAACATGAGTTCGAAGTTTTGGAATTGGCTGATTTTTGGTGAGGATGATCTCAATGCTGAGGAGATCATCCTCACCAAAAATCAGCCCATTCCAAAACTTCTAACTCATGTTTTGAAAAATGTTTTGCCAAAAAATTGGCCCTTGAACGTGACCCTATATATATATATGGGTCCTGTTCAACACCAAACATTTTGGCCAACATTTTAGCCAATCATTTTTATCCTACATGGGTTAGAAGTTTTGGAATAGGTTGATTTTTGGTGAGGATGATCTCTACAGTGAGGAGATCATCCTTACCAAAAATCAGCTCATTCCAAAACTTCTAGCCCCATATTTACAAGTTGAAAATCCGTGGACCGTCCATTTTTTGTAAACTATTTTTGATGGGGTAAGAAGTTTTGGAATGGGCTGATTTTTGGTGATGATGATCTCCTCACCGTAGAGATCATCCTCACCAAAAATCAGCCCATACCAAAACTTCTAACCCATGTTTTGAAAAATGTTTTGCCAAAATGTTTGGTGCTGAACATTTCCCTATATATATATATATAGGGTAGCGTTCGAGGGCAAATTTTTTAGCAAACTTTTTGGCAAAACATAGGTTAGAGGTTTCGGAATTGGCTGATTTTTTGTGAGGATGATCTCTACGGTGAGGAGATCATCCTCACCAAAAATCAGCTCATTCCAAAACTTCTAACCCATGTTTACAAGCTGAAAAATCATGGACTGCCCATTTTTTGTAAACTGTTTTTGATGGGGTTAGAAGTTTTGGAATGGGCTGATTTTTTGTGAGGATGATCTCCTCACCGTAGAGATCATCCTCACCAAAAATCAGCCTATTCCAAAACCTCTAACTCATGTTTTGAAAAATGTTTTGCCAAAAAGTTGGCCATTGAACGCCCCCATATATATATATATATATATATATAGAGAGAGAGAGAGAGAGGAGAGAGAGAGAGAGAGAGAGAATAATGCTCAAGTGTCCTCAAGATTGACCTCAATTCACACTTTGTTGACGTAGGGGTGTGTATGAAGCCATAAATGCTTTTCATCAAGATACGAGTGAAAAACACCTATGATTGTGTGAGCATCTCAACGTCAGCAAAGTGTGAATTGAGGTCACTCCAGCACAACTCATATGTGTATGTGTGTATCATCTTTCTCTTTGTTTTTCTTTAATTTTCTCTTTCTTTTCGTCTCTTATATCATAAAAGAGTTTCTTACCCCTCTCTCTCAATAATTTAGAAGAAACTCCTTAAAACATTCTTCCTTGTGTGAGCTTTCATGCTTATTGCAGGTCCCAACAATAAGGGAAGGTTTCAGCTACTTTAAGTTGGTAAAGTCTTGTGGGTGCTGATACCACATACCTAGGTTCAAAACCCACCCTCACCTAAACTACTTATCTAATTAAAAACAAGCTTATAACTCCAATATGTCATAAGGGTTTTAAATCCATAGCTCATTTGATTGAAAAATTGTATGCAACTTTGAGTTCATGGGTTCAATTTCATTCTACCTATAAAAAAGAGAGAGTTGTTATTTGCATCCCAACTTTTACTTATTACACCCTAGTTAAAAAAATAAAAATATATGAATGGTTGAGAATAAGTAAAAGTAAGGGTGGTGATAGAAGCTCTCTTGGTGTGTGTTTGTTTTTTTTTTCTTTTTGTTGTTAGATTTAGACTTTTTGGATATATGATTTTATATGAGCTTAATAATAATTGTAAACAACTATTGAAATTGTTTGAAACGAGTGTTATAATGTTGAGATTATAATTTGAGTCAAACCTTTGTAATGTTTCAAGAATGTGTATTAATCTTTAATTCGGGTGTCATGAATAATTTAAGAAATTGGGGTATATTAAGTAGTACAAGTTGTGGTGATGATAGAAGCTCCAAAAAAAATAAAGAAAATGTTTAATGATTTAGTAACACAACCTAATTGGGTAACTCAAAAACTCAACTGACGTGTACCCTACAAGAACTATAGATATTTCCCCTCGAGATGCACAACTCCACATCCCCATAAAATATGTGCAGTTGTGTATCCCAAGGGAAAAAATCTACGGTTCTTGCACTTGCCATATATGTCAAAAAGACTTACTATGTCGATGTGGCAAGTGCCAAAACCATAGATTTTTTTCCTTGTGTATCCCCGAGAAAAAGATCTATGGTTTTGTGCACTTGCCACGTAGACTGAGTGAAATTTTTAGAGTCAGAATATGACGACTCTTAAAAATAAATTGACTTACTTCACTTTGGCTAAACATTATTTAAAATGGTCACTAATTACTTATCTAAAAAAAAAAAATAGGGGTGCCAATGGGTATATCTCATCCGTGGCCCTATCCTCAATAAACTAGGCTTGGGAATTGGGATAGATTTCAAGCCCAATTCATTTTTGGGCCTAGTCCTGCAAACCTGATTAGTAAAGGGGCCGGGCTTAAATTTGATGTTTGCTTCTTCTTTCTCATTCTCTACCAGTCTACCTTTCTCCTTTTCTTTCTTTTGGAAAGGGAGAGCACATGGGCCGAGCTGGATCGGGCTTACGTATGCTATTTATTTACGAAGATCAGCCTGGTTAATAACGGGTTGGGCATAGATTAACTTTTTAGACACAATAAAAATTGACATAATTAAGGCCCAACACATTCATAATTTAATGTACTACAGGGAAATAACCTTTCCAATGTTTCATTTGTTTCAAAATTTCATAAAGACGAATAATGATTAAAAGGTCCATTTTAATTTTCATAAATTTCAGTTATAAGTTATAACAATATTAATGGGTTACTTTGAAGGGGTTTTTTTTTTTGGTCTTGATTGGTAGTTGTGGAGGGATAAATTTGTCTTCCATTCGGATTGTTCATCCACACTATAAACACGTATCTCGACAGTCATGTGGCATCATTTGAAGATGACTCTATCTTACTAAGGAAGAATCCCAATTTAAGAGGATATTTTTTTTTTTTTAATGTAATTATTAATTTGGATAAGAGACAATGTTGTTAATTGTAACTTAATTAGGGTTAAGACTCTTTTTAGGATTTTTCTATTTAAAGGCCTTGAGGCCATTGTAAAAGGAAGAGAGAGAAGGTAAAGGAGAATGGGAGAGGAAACCATGTAACCGTGAGATTTATAGTGAAACAACTCTTCGAACTCGTGGACGTAAACACATTTGTTGAACCATGTAAAAAATTCTTGTTTTCTCTATTATCTTTTTTTATGTTCTTTTTATTATTTTATGGATTGAATGATGGAATCGTGATCAAGGTCAATTTATCACAAAATTGACCTCTACAATAGTTATTCTGGAATGTTCTTTTTTTGCTGGTAATAATTACAAATTCAAGTATGAACAAACTGTTCTGGCTTGAGCGAGATATCACGGTCTCAGATGCCATCGAGAAAGATAGTTAATGTGAATCGTCCATCATGTCGATGTGTCCAACAACAAAGATGACTCGTTCGAGATTTTGAAAATATCATATGAGAAAATCAAATATTGTGCTTTAGATGTAAAATAATTATTTTTTTACAGTGATTTAAATATTTCTTATAAATAAAAAATAAAATTTTGTCACTGAGCATCTGTGAATCTGCCTTCTAATAAGAAAATATTTCTAACCACATTGCCTGAACTAACTAACTACTAATTCAAGATGTGATTATGGGTCCTTGACCATGGGCCTACATGGGCAATATAGTTTCAATGTGGGCCCAAATTCAGCCAGTCCACGTTGGGTAGGCTTGGGTAGCCATGGGCAGAGAGTGTATAGGTCTGCCGAGACACGTTGCGTCCACCATATTTGCATTGCACACAAGGCCTGTTGGGCTTGATGTTGTAGGCCTAAATCCAATTTTCTTGTAAAAAGCTTGACTTGAACCTAAGTAGAGATTCATCGATATTCTCAATATGATTTCATCAGGATTGAAAAAACAGTCCAAAACTTCTTTCATGGTCTCATTGATGATATGAAAACTCAATGCATCAAGACGAATGGTTTAGAGCCCGTTTGGATGGAAAGTAGAAAGTAGCTAGGAATAAAGTAACTTTTAAGGCTATGTTTGGATTGAGAGAAGTGGAGAGAAGAGAAAAGAATTAGAGAAAAGAGGAGAGAAAAAAATGTTAGTTTTCTTTCTCTTCAAAAGTGGAGATAAGAGGAGAGAAATGGAGAAAAACACTTATAAAATATTTGACAATTCCCACTATGCCCCTAGATCTCTTTTATGCTATTTTAAAATTCCAAAGTTGTCCTAAGTTCTCTCTCGTCAATCCAAACATGGTGGAGAGAAATTGAGTTTCTCTGCCCTTCTCTTCTCATCTCTTCTCTTCTCTTCTCCTCTCCCCACTCAACAATCCAAACAAGAGAAATGGAGAGAAACTCATTTATTTTCTCTTCTTTTCTCTCCATTTCTCACAATCCAAATACAACGTTAATGAGTTTCTCTTCTCTCCATTTCTCTCAATCCAAACATAGCCTAAAGGTAAAAAGTAGTTTCCTTTTGCTTTTTAAAAAGTAAGGATTTTTACTTATTGAAAGTAGTTTTCTAAAACGAATCCAAACAGACTTTTAACTTTCAATGGTCAAAAAGTTTCTTTTTTATGTGTAACCAAACGGGCTCTTAACATAGACATAAAAGAAAAACATGGAGACAGCCCGCTACCACTTGAATTTGAAAGGTATTGGGCTGAGTTCTTCATGGAAGGAAAGCTAACACAACCTAGACTCAAGGCTTAATAAGTTGCTAGAATAGAACTCCAGCCCAAAGATCCTATTCATAGTAACTGATATTATAAACACTCATGGCCCCTAATGTATTCAAGGACTCCAGGGCCCAAACATAACACTGGACACTTCTTGGGCCCACTAGCCCATTGAACATTTTGGCCTTCTCTTAAGTGCGCCTACACACACCAAATAGGCAAATATTAGCTCATTGATGATTTCGGAAAAAAACTTTGAAGCGGCCAACCCGCTTCAAAATTTTGAAGAAACCCTCTCCATTGGATACACATGGCATTTTTTTCAAGAGGTGTTTCAAATTTAAGTGGAAATGTAAGGGTGTGAAATAAATTTAAAGCTCAATGTGTCTTGTAACGAGGAGCGTTCCGTCAAATTTTGAAACAGGCTCAGACTCGATGGGTTCTACTGTTGGAAACAACATTTCTTACGAAGAATGCTGAAGTGACCTCAAGATTGGACCTCACATGGCACACTCTGGCGTGAAAGTGTATGGGAACCATAAACGCATTCCTTGAGATGGAAGTGAAAAAACATCTATGGATCCTGTCCACTTTCACATCAAAGATGTGTGATACAAGGTCCATTCTTTTTCAAAATCGATTCTCGATTGAAGTAGCGCCTAGTGTTTTCAAACTCTTTTCAACTTCTCTAAACCAAATTCAAAAACTAAAAGCTCAGTTTTCTTCAAAAGTAATCGTGTAAATAGTAAATCCCAAAGAACTTATCGAGCTACCCAAGGATACCATTTTATTACAAATGAACTTATGGATTTGACAAACTACTTCTTGTAAAAAGGACCACATGAAAATAAATTGATAATTTTGTAACTTTAGGCAATTAAAGGAATGATTTGTTCCGTCTTGTACTCAATATTCTCAATACTATTACTAAATTATTATCAATGAATTAGAGAGAAAAAAATCCATTCATGGGAGCATTATTGTATATCTATACATACATATTTTTTAAGAGAGTAGGGAAGCAAATTAAGTTTCGCTACCTCAAAGTAAACTCAAGTGTTCTCTTTCGACGTGTAGCACTTGGGGGGATTTACACGGCATGCATGCCTTGCTTTATTAAATACCATTGCTTGATATCTTTCTTCTAGGGCTCCAACTTAGGTGAGCTAGTCCAAGCTCAAGCCAATTGATGGGTGTGCCTAAGCCAAGTCATGTAGAACATGTGTTGAGCCTAGATTAGAATTGAGTTAGGGTAAGTGTTCGAACAACCTAGCTCAACCTAATTTGAGACTATATAGTAATATATAAATATTTTCATGTTAAGTATACTTTTATTTATTTTGAAAATATTTTGAATTTTGAATTTTGAATTTAAGATATCTAATTTTTTTACCTATATTAATTGTATTTATTTTTTAAGATATAAAATAAAATTATTTTGTTAATCAAAATAAAATTAGGTTTGTTTAATGAGCTTAATGTCTAGGACCTCATGGGGATGTTGGCATTGTCCACTATATTCACTTTTCAATAACACTCCTACCCATTTTGTCTTTTAGTAAAAAAGACAAAGGTATATTGATTTTTTACATAATAAACGTAAAGGATATTTTAGTCTTTGAATTTAAATGTTTTGTTAGCGATAAATGTTTTGACAATCAATATCAAAAATCAAATATTTATTATGTAAACAAGTATTTATCATGTAAAATATCAATATATTATTATCTTTTGATTAAAAGACAAAATGGGCTAGGAGTATTATTGGAAAGTGAATGTAGCGAAGAACGCTAACGTCCCCATGAGGTATCAGATGTTAATATTCCTTATATTTGAATCATTAAAGATAATAAACTTTTATCAAAACTTGATAATGAAACTTAGTTGAATCAATGAGGTCACTACAGAAAAACCAGTTTTTAGTGGCATTTTCTAAAAATAAAAGGATGATTATAAGATTTTAGAGGCATTTTTAGTTAAGTGCTACCATATTAAATTAATCAGAGGCATTTATTAAACAATTGTGGGAATTTTTGCAAAAAAAAAAATGTTTTTGGCTGAAGAAAACTCATTAGAGGTTTTTTTTAAGTGCAAAAATGATTATATTGGAGAGAGTTAAAAAAATGTTGATATAAGAATCTTTTATTACTATAAAAAAAATTATGTGATTTGGGTTATTACTTGCTCTCCTTCACCCAAGCTTCTTACTCGTTCTTGCTCTCACTCTCCATTTCTCTGATGTTTCTACAAACTTGATTTGTAACTCTCTCTCTCTTCAACAACATCCATGGCAAAAGAGACTTGAAGTGTCTCTTGATTTTCTTACTAGCTCTTTTAATCTCAGTTCGATATGCAAGATCTTCTCCTTTTGATCATATCTACACTGTAGAAGGTGATGTTCCTCTATTCAACAACAAGATTGGCAATTTAAATAATTCGAGGCACTTCCTTGAATCACTTTACAATCTTGGCTAATTTTCTATTCAAATTCTTAAAATAATTTTTCAAAAAAAAATGATTTCACCTCCATTTTGTCTTTCATTGCTTATGTTTTCAAACTCCCCATTGCATGATATTCTATGTTTTTTTTTTTCTTAAATATTTCAAGTATCTCCTTATTTATATTTTCAAATTGATGATATACCCCTTGATTCGGGTCTTTGCTTATATAGACTATCAAAAAACAAACTCAAGGCCCTCCTCCTCATCTTCTCATCACCATCACCATCACCGTCACCTTCATGACTTTCATTATCGCTTTTGTCGTCATCATCATCATGGTCTACGTCATTGTCTTTATTTTATCACGTTATCATCATATTTCTTTTTATTTTTTCAAATTGACGACTTGCCACCTTGACCTTGGTATTTTCTTATAAACTACTAAAAAATGATTGTAATACCCTCTTCATACCTCCACTATTATTCTCATCATCATCGGATTTTTCTTATAGATTACTAGGAAATAACCTCAATACCCTTCTCATTTCCATCTCCATGACTATGACCATGACCATCATCATCATCATCAAGAAGGTTTTAGAACTTAGTAGTCCCCTTCGTCTCGTCCACTCCAATATTGAGTTGACTTGGTTGGGTCGAAAGGATCTCAGATGACCCACCAAAATATGAAAGCCAGAGTCATTTCACATCATACGAGATAAACCATTTAACTTAATTTATAATTATTTATCCGTATATCTTTTTACATTTAAAAAATTATAATTTGTTTTCATAAAAAAGTGAAAATCACAAAATCATATTTTATTTAAAAAATAAATATTTAAATAATTAAAAATTAACTATTTTTTTTATTATCAAAAGTTAAAGAAATGGACATAGATTATTAACTTGATAACATGAGAAGAGATTTTTATCAAATGAGACAACTTACAATACAAATCACCTATAAAATCTCACTCATTCTAAAATGACACTGAGATCACTAGCTTCATCATCATCACCAACGTCAATGCCAACCCCGTTACCATCATTGGCAATATCATTATCTTCAAGATAGAGGTTAAAGATGATTGGATCATGAAGAAAAATCAAAGGGTTTTTTAGTTATTTAACATTACTTGTAAGTGAAGACCATGGTATGAGTTTGTCAAAATTAAAAAAAGAGAGAGGATATTATATATATATATATATATATATATATATATATACACCCTAACATCTACCTAGTTTCGTGCTAAGTTTTTATGCCCGTAAGATCGAGATACATCCGACGATTTAGATTTAATAAACCGTTTTAACTTAAAACGTATAGTAATTACGTTCGGTCCCCTTTCCAAATTTATTTCATTAAAAAAACTCCTCTCTTCTTCGAATTCTGTTATACCAAATTACAGAGATTGAAAAGCAACGAAAATCTAAATCTCTCTCTCTCTCTCTCTCTCTCTCTCTCTCTCTATATATATATATATATATATATATTATATATATATATATATATATATCTCTTTCTTGTATTCACATACTCTCGTTGTTGCACTCTCACCATCACCATCGCACTCTCTCTCTTTCTCAAGTTACAGGTCCTAAAGAGAACGATTCAGAGCCATCATCATCTCTCTCTCTCTCTTAACCCTCTAAGAGAACGATTAGTGAATTTCTCAGAGAGAAAGATTGTTACAACCTCAGCTCTTCTTCTATTCTTCTGTAATCCATGGGTGCCAGCTTCTTGTTCTTCACTCATTTAGTAAGATAAGTTCGATATTTGGAAATAGAGAGATTCATGGGTTCTAGATGACTGCAAACTCTGTAATCTTTAATGGGTATTTGAGATTTTTAATGGTTTATGTTTCTGTGGTTGACATTGATTGTGTTATGTTTTTCCATTTTATGATATTGATATGTGTAATTGTATCCTCAAGTAAACGTATAGTAAATATGAGTTTTGTTGTTTATTTTGATTGGCAGTTGAAGTTGAAGCATTTTCAGCTTTCAGTTAGGAACTTGAGTGAGAGGGGAGAAGAGAATAAAGGGGCTCTTTTTTGAAAGAAATAAAATTGGAAAGGGGGCTGAATGTAATTACTATACGTTTTAAGTTAAAACAGTTTATTAAATCTGAACTGTCAAATATGTCTCGATCTTATGGCCATAAAAATTTGACACGAAACTGGGTAGATGTTAGGGTCTTCGAACCACTCCCTATATATATATATATTTTGTGATTTTAGGTTTATGGTCAAAAAAACAGGATTAGGTTTCCCCGTTACCCTCTTGACTTTAAGTCAACAATGTTTTTTTTCTCAAAGATGATTTAATAGTGAAATTTTGATTTAATAATTTAGGAATTTGAAAAAAAAAAAAAAAAAAGAAAAAAAAAAATTTCAATTTGAAAGGGGTACTTCTAAATACCCTTAAAAAAACGTATCACCAATGTCTTACACGTGGCTTGCACTTGCAGGCCTAACTAGTAAGATGTAAGACGTCCATTTTTTTTTTCTTCTTTTTAACATTTCTCAAATTTTCGGCCTCATATTCTATATTTTCTTAAAAAAAAAAAAAAAAAAAAAAAAACCCACACACACACACACAAAAGAACTCCGTTCCAGTGTCTGATCATACACAATGAACGGTTGAGATCATCAATTACAGAACAAGAACTCTCATTCTGAAACCTCAACCCTCATAGTACCTATTTTTTCTCTCAACAGATCCCTAAATTCAGATTTTCGAAATCCTATTTTCTTCGCAATCTCATTTCCCTCTTTCGTTTTTGGTTGATTTTCGATCGAAATCGGTCGAATCATAATTGACTTTTTTTTATTTCTTTTTTTGTTTTTTCTGGGGTTCTCTGATTCTGAAAAAAAAAAAAAAAAGTTTACAAGAAATGAACAATTAAGGTTTCAAGATATGGGATTTGATGGATGAACGATGCCGATTCTGCGTAGTGGAGTCCGCAAGGGCAGGGCAGCAGTAGAACCGAAACCAAATCCAGTCCAAGCCGAGAGAGTAATCGCGAATAATCGAAGAAGGCGAGCACCCAAGAACAAACAACCGATTAACAAAAATAACAAGAATAGAGTGAAGGGTTCTGTGCCGAAGACTGATTTGAAGGCTAAGGAGGAAGAAAAGAGGAATTTTGAAGAAGTTTGTGGTGATATTGGTGGGTTGTTTGGGGAAGAGGAGAAGCTGATGGACGATTGTGGTAGCGGAGGGAGGAGTGCGGATAAGGGTCTTGCGGCCGAAGATGAAGGAAACACCGCTCCACTGCCTGAGAAGGTTTGGGTTTCAATTTTTCATAATTTTAAATTATTTTAGAGTTTATGGTTCTGTGAATTTTTATGGTGATTGTTTATTTTATTTTATTTTAAAAATGTATGTGAGATTCTAAACCAGTTTGGCGATTTAATTGTATAGAACAATGAAATAAATTTGGAAGCTTGGGCTTCAAAATTTCAATTATTTTAGATTTTTATGGCTCTGTGAATTTTTATGGTGATTTGGGGTTTGAATGTATGTGAGATTCTGAAAACCAGTTTGGGGGATGGAAGCTTGGGATTTCTTTGATCGGTATTTTGATTTAAGTCTAGAATTTTATAAGCACAGTTTTGGTGCATTTCGAAGAGAAAGAATGGGATTAGGAAAAATAATTCTGTTTGGATTTCTTTCGTGCCAATTGTTAATGGAACGGACAGAATAGTGGGTGGGTTTCAATTTTGTTTTTTCTATGTTAATTTAGTAGTTTTTGATGTTTTTCCTTAGTCAGGTTTTCTTCTTCTTTAAATGTGATGTAAGAAACACTGCATTTAGGTACTTTTCCACTCATTGCTACCAAAAACATTGAATTGCCGATATATATGAACATGGCATTTTCCTAGCAATGCCTGTATTCGTCGCGGGATTGCTTGTTGGGATCCAAGTTTTTGAGTATTTACAAGCCTCAAGAAGAGTTACTGATGGGTTTTGTCTCATGGTAGTGTATGGGGACCTCCCATTCACTGCTGGCATCACTGTCGTGTAGTGGTTTATTTGTTGTTTTTCATGCTTGTGTTAACTCTTTTGCATTTCAATGATTCTACCTATATTTGAGTCATATTTTCATCCTTTTGTTTTTGCTACAGGTCCAAGTTGGTGGTTCCCCTGTGTACAGACTTGAAAGAAAGCTGGGCAAAGGAGGCTTTGGGCAAGTATATGTTGGGCGTCGTATTTCAAATGCAAGCGTAAATGATAGGACTAGTGGACCCGGGGCTGTAGAGGTGATATATATGTATACCCATTTTTAATCATTGATTACAGACGTTCTTTTGGATTTCATTTGGTTAAAATGCCTGCAATATGTGTGTTTAGGTGGCGTTGAAATTCGAGCATAGAAGTAGTAAGGGATGCAACTATGGACCCCCATTCGAGTGGCAAGTCTACAAGTACGTCACTTTCTGTTATCTTGTCATAGATTTGCTTGTGTTGTGGATATTTTATATTTGTTATCAGGTTTTTAAACGAGCATGACCATGTCACCCATATCGTCTGTTATTTGTGGCCTTTTGCAGCACACTTGGTGGTAGTCATGGTGTGCCACGAGTCCACTACAAGGGCCGGCAAGGGGACTATTATGTCATGGTAAGTTCACATTTGTTAGTGCTCACATATTTTAATTTTACAGTATTTCGATGGTTTTCCTCTCCATCTGATTTTGTATGATTGTGTGAATGCTCTTCAATCCTACAGGTTATGGATATGTTGGGACCAAGTTTGTGGGATTTTTGGAATAGCAACTCTCATACGTGAGTTTCTGTTATAAATTAACACAAGGCTATATTTATTGCTAGGTTACCAAGTAACTTGATATTGTCGTACTTCTATTTTTTCATTTTTTTTTGTCTGCAGGATGTCCATTGACATGGTTGCATGTATTGCAATCGAAGCAATTTCTATACTGGAGAAGATGCATGCTAGAGGGTGATAAAATTTTCTCTTATGAGATCTGATTATTTTTCTTTCATTTTTTTCAATAAAAGTTCATACTAACTTGTAGTTTTCTAGTATTGTGAATTATTTGGTGTTTTTTTGTCCACAAAATCATTATGAGTTCCACAATCTATGACAGGTATGTGCATGGGGATGTAAAGCCGGAGAATTTTTTGCTTGGCCCCCCAGGGACTCCTGAAGAGAAAAAGCTGTTTCTAGTCGATCTTGGATTAGGTAAATTATATTCTTGCGTGCAGATTTGATATACTAGACAGCATAGTATCTTGTGTATCTCATTAGTTATAATTGTTTTTTTTTTCCCGGGTATCAGCCACTAAGTGGCGAGATAATTCAACTGGTCAGCATGTTGAGTATGACCAGCGACCAGACATTTTCAGGTACTCTTTTGAACCATTTATCGAATTATCTTTTCTTTTCTTCCCTCTCTGTTTCAAAGTTGGCTAGGTGGCTTTCATTAGCCTAAATCATTCTTCCCTCATTCAACATTGTTGCACTTTCATTTATAACCCTTTTGGTCTGCAGAGGAACAATGCGTTATGCTAGCGTTCATGCTCACCTGGGAAGAACTGGAAGCAGGAGAGATGACTTAGAATCTCTTGCTTACACACTCATTTTTCTTCTACGCGGTCGTCTTCCTTGGCAAGGATACCAAGTAAGCTCTTTTCAAATTATTTTAGTGGACACCATGTGTTATCTTTCATATGCTTCATCAGACTTCTACATTCTTCTACCACAGGGAGAGAATAAGGGCTTCCTTGTCTGCAAGAAGAAGATGGCAACATCTCCAGAGGCATTGTGTTACTTTTGTCCACTTCCATTCAGACTGTTTGTTGAGTATGTGGTGAACTTGAAATTTGATGAGGAGCCTAATTATGCAAAATATATTTCCCTCTTTGATGGGGTTGTAGGTCCCAATCCGAATATTAGGCCAATTAACACGGATGGTGCACAAAAGGTACTGTTTTTTTCTTCTTCATTTTAATTTTTTTGGTTGATTGCGATCGATACATTCTTAATCTCATCCTAGAATACAGCTAATGAGCAACTGCTTTGATGTAAAGCTTATATACCAGGTCGGTCATAAGAGAGGCCGGTTAAGTATGGAAGAAGAAGATGAAGAGCAACCAAAAAAGAAGGTACGGATGGGGATGCCTGCAACACAATGGATTAGTGTATACAATGCTCGCCGACCTATGAAGCAAAGGTAAATATCTTTACTATTATAATGAGAGAAGGAGTAGAAGTGGTTCGACACCAAAATTTGAGTGGCCGTAAATGTCACCACTTTTATATTTAAATATAATGGAATTGGGTCATTCTAATCAAAAACCAAGAAAAGTGAATCCCACAGCTCTGTAATCATGTTGTTAGTTTTGAAAATTATAAAAATTCCTTTTTTACTATGTGATCTCCAAAACTGCTTAAATTGATGTTTTAAATTACAAATAAGCCCTTCTAATACATGTGCCTTTGCTCATGCCACCTTCTAGTAACCTAAAATGACACTATGTTCTATCCACTTTGCTTGTGAATAAAAAAAAGTTCATATTTTATTTTCCTGTTTTAGGTACCATTATAATGTGACAGATGGGAGGCTTGCCCAGCACATTGAGAAAGGAAATGAAGATGGACTATTTATCAGTAGCGTGGCATCTTGTGCAAATCTGTGGGCCCTTATTATGGATGCTGGCACGGGTTTCGATAATCAAGTTTACAAAATCTCAAATAGTTTTCTTCACAAAGTGTGTTCTTGTTTATATCCACACTCAAACAAATCCAATTAATAGTCTTTGGATCTGTTAACATTGATGCTTGCATTAACAAATTCACCCTTTTTCCTGGTTTTGTTTCAAGGATTGGATTATGGAGCAGTGGGAGAGGAACTATTATATTAGTGCTATAGCGGGGGCTAATAATGGGAGCTCTTTAGTAGTAATGTCTAAGGGTTCGTTAGTCATTCACTGTAATTATTTAGATTTTGCAATTTTCATATGTACTTCTCTAACTTCCTACTTTGATTTCTTGAATCTAGGTACGCAGTATGCACAGCAATCCTATAAGGTCAGCGATTCATTTCCGTTCAAATGGATAAACAAAAAGTGGCGGGAGGGATTCTTTGTTACATCCATGGCTACTGCAGGAAGTAGATGGGGTATCGTTATGTCTCGTGGTGCAGGATATTCGGACCAGGTTTTCTTGGGTCTTTTTGTGTTGTCTATTCCGATGCATCATTTGTGCTAGATCTGTCAATGGATCGGATCAGACCCGAAATCCAATTGGTTCCGATA
Source organism: Akebia trifoliata (assembly GCF_017979445.1). Taxonomy (NCBI): domain Eukaryota; kingdom Viridiplantae; phylum Streptophyta; class Magnoliopsida; order Ranunculales; family Lardizabalaceae; genus Akebia; species Akebia trifoliata. The sequence continues at coordinate 4,212,152 of NC_141386.1, read as the reverse complement.
ACTTTTGGTTTGGATTGATTTTTTGGATTCCAATAAGGATCCAATCAGAGACGGTATCAATCCGATATTTTATTGGATCGGATATGGATCTACCATGTCCCGATCCGATAATATGTTAGAAAGTACATCAATTATATCATTTATTTGTTGAGATTTATATAGTTTATTTAAATTTTGCATATAAAATCGGGTTTGGTCCAATCTGATAAAAATCTGATCTGATGAGGACCTGATCTGATTCTTATTGGATCAGTCCTGAATCCAATCTGTTCCTTATTGGATTAGTACCAAATTGACCCTGATCCGAACGGTCCCGATCCATTGACAGCCCTAATTTGTGCTACGGAAGAAATTCATTTAAACTGATAACGTTGTTTTAATTTCAGGTTGTTGAACTTGATTTTCTATACCCAAGTGAAGGTATTCATCATAGGTGGGATAGTGGTTATCGCATCACGGCAACTGCAGCTACTGGGGACCAGGCTGCTTTCATTCTTAGTGTACCAAGAAGAAAGCCTCCAGATGAAACACAGGAGACTATTCGGACATCAGCTTTTCCAAGCACACATGTTAAGGTTGATTCTTTATGTACATTTTGTTTTCTTTGCTGCTAAATCTTTAGCATTAGATGCCTGGTACTAAATTTACTTGTGATGATATCTTGCAGGAGAAATGGGCTAAAAGTCTTTATATTGCTTCTGTTTGCTATGGTCGGACAGTTTCATGAGCAACTTTTTTTTTCTTTGGTTGTGAAGCTGCATACCCTTCAGTTTGTGAAGCCAAACTGATCATTATGAGATATGGGCTAGAATTTTTTTATTATTTCTGCAACCATTTCTCAATTGTCACTCAGTAACAAATGAGCTTTTACTAATACCTTGTGCAGTGTCTTTGCCATTTTTGTGGAAATGGCTTTCATTAATATCCATTATTTATCAAGACCAAAGGGATGGTTGGCATTGTTTCTTATTGTTAAGTTTTTGTAGTCTTGAATAATGATTACTATATTGGAAAAGTCTGCATTCTATATCTCATGGCGTTGTACACTTCCTAATTGATTTCTTTGTTGAATATGTGATTGTATGTAACCTGATTGCTGGTTTGGGCATTGGGTGATCCTTTTATGTCTCTTCATGTCCACTCAAGCAGTCTGCACAAGCACCACACTTTTCTTTCCCCAAATTTTTTTAATGGTAAAACTTGAAAAAAAAAAGGATAGAAAGATACGAGTGGGATTGGAGTACAACATTTTTTCAAGCTAGTTGACTCCTGCACAAGCCAATTGACTGGTAAAACATGTCTTGTGATAAAGTCTCATTGGTTGCTTAGTACCTCAGAACATAGCCTTGGATAAGTTTACCTGTTCCAAGCCAATTGTCTCTTGCACTACAAGCATTTTGATAATGTGGTTATCTTGGTTATTGCTCAAATGCCACTTTTGTTATGCTTATCCCTTGTGTTGAGGATAGAGACATATCAAATCTTCGTCCAAGTGGTCTTGTAGGGGCTACATATAAAAGGATCTAAAAATTCCTAGGATCAGGACTATAACGGGCCATTGTAGCTATTATTAGGGCAGAACAAAGGGCGTTTGTCAAAGGCCACAAAATTATTGATGGGGGTATTAATTGCCAATGAATGCATAAATTCGAGAAAACGAGAAGGGATACCGATGGTGGTGTGTAAGTTGGACTTGGAGAAGGCATTCAATTACATAAGCTCGTAGATCTTTGTATACATGCTAGGTAGGATGGGCTTCAGGTGCAGATGGATGGGGTGGATTATGAAGTGAGTATCAACGGCTACATTGTCGATATTGGTTAATGGCAACCCGACTGATTTCTTTAGGAGCTTGAGAGGCCTTAGGCAAGGAGATCCATTCATTTTTTTCTTTTGAACATTGTGGTGGAAGCAAGGGGAAGATTAGTAAGGGGGGCAGTGGCAAATTGGTATCGTGCAGGCTTTAGAGTAGGCATTGAAAGACCATGTAATTCTCATTTTCAGTTTGCAAATGGTGTATTTGTGCTTTTTGATTCTTCAATACAACACATGAGGTTCTTTAGGCTTACAATGTTTAGAAGTGGTTTTAGGGATGGCCATTTATAGGAATAAAACTACCAATACAAAAAATGAATGGTCTTTGGGGATAGGTTCCACACCTAGTATCGAGCTTATGGAAGGGATCTTTATGTAGGTTACTTTTCAACTAGTTATCTTGGTCTTCCCCTTGGGTTGCCCTATAAAAGTAAAACTATTTGGGACCTTGGCATCGAGAGAATAAGTCACCGGCTCAGTTTGTGGAAATGTAAGCTTTTGTCCAAAGGGAGAAGGTATTGTATTTTATTTATATCATCTGGAATCATTCAATCACCAGCTTATCCTTGCGCTTTCTTAAGTGAGGTGGTGGGTTCATTTTCTCTCGTTATTTCAAATCTCTTTTGTGTTTTTTGGTCTCAATATTGTATCTCTTTCAACGTTGGCATCTTAATGTAAATTCCTATTAAATGAGAATCCTTTGGTCTTTAAACCCATTTACCGTATGTTGGGTATCTGGTTGGAGTTGAATAGTAGGATCTTTGAAGGGAATGAGCATCCTTTGCACGAGGTTCCTATATTTATAATGGAGTTAATCTTTTACTAGACAAGGATCATCACTGTGTTTGGAGGAGCTATGTTTGAATATTTTTTGTTCAAGTGAGATCTCTTGTGTTATGATTGAGTGCTTTTGCATGTTGATAATTTGTGTTTTTTTTTCTTCTTTCCTTTCTTCTTGTTGCTTTGTTAGATGACCATCTTGGCTTCCACTTTATTTTCTTTTTATAAAATGTTTGATCTATAAAAAAGTACTCTTGCTAGTATCTCAATGTACTATATATCATTGTTCATTGTTTGTAGAACTTAGAATTGATGCTAAGTAGAATGATCCAGAAGTTTCTTTAGTGTGATGGGATTAGAAAGAAAAAAATTCACTTGGTTAGTTGGAAACAAATATCCATGCCTAATATGCCAACTTTCAAAGATATCTATTGGTAGCAGACCTCATATGCCAACTTTCAAAGATATCTATTTTTCTATCAGATGAGGATTGCATGTTGTGGGAAGGTGCTTGTTATAAGGCGTTCTTTTACTAAAGTTTAAGGTAGCGTCACTAATGCGGAACGCAAATCAAGTCAACGGTCGAGGGTTCCGAGAAAAAAATTGTAATTATTTAGGTTTTTTTTTTCTTATTTGGGTCTAGATTTATCATTTTGTTGTTCGGGATTATTTTAGATTGTTTTAGGCCTTTAATTTTACGTTTTTTGAGTTTATTTTGATGTTTTATTGGCTCATAGTCTTAGTATAATATTTAGGAACAGTTTAATAACTTTAGCTTGTTTTTTATTTAAGTTTATTAGGGTTTGAAAATTATGAGAGGCAGTTATGAAAATTAGGTTTATTTATTTGGTATTTTAGTTTGATTAGGATTCTTGATTTATTTTCTTTACATAGGTTGTATTAAGGTTTTTTTTAATAATGATAATGAAGATTTTGATGAATAAAGAATGAGTTTCTTTCATAGAGTGAAGTGAGTTCTCCACCATTCTTGGTGTAATTCCAAGAAACCCTTGGTGTGATTCCAAGGTTCTATTTTTCTATCCCTTTCTCGTTTTTTTCTTCTAATATTTATTTTTCTTTTCTATTCTTTTGTTTTTCTTGATTTTCTTAATTCTTGATTCTTGAAACCTAGAAATCTTAATCCATAATTCTTTCTCTTAACCTTTAACCATTCTTTAACACTTTTCATCTATCCTACTAATTGAAAGTTAGAGAATTGTATTATTTCAATTATTAGCCCTAATTAGGCTTTAAAGCATTACGAAGATTAAAATAAGGAAAAGACTAAAAAAGACCTACATACTAAGAAACCTAATAAACACGTACTAATCTAACACTCTCCCTCAAGTTGGCGCGTGGATGTCAACCACACCCAACTTGGACAAGACACCTTCAAAGACTATTTTGCCAACACCTTTAGTAAGAATATCAGCAAGTTGTTGAGATGCAGGTACAAATGGAGTACAAATCTGTCCAGAAACGATCTTTTCTCTAATAAAATGACGATCAACTTCGATATGTTTCGTTTTGTCATACTGAACCGGATTTGCCACTATGCTAATAGCTGATTTATTATCGCAATAAAGTAAGAATGGGACTGGCACAGGAAGACGCAAGTCTGCTAGTAAGATCTTCAGCCACAATAACTCACACATTCCAAGTGCCATAGCTCGGTATTCTGACTCAACACTGGACCGATAAACCACATCCTGTTTCTTACTGCGCTAAGTTACCAAGTTACCACCAACCTTAGTTAAATACCAAGAAGTAGACCGTTTATCAGTCACTGAATCAGCATAATTTGCATCAGTCCATGCCTCAATGCGAAGATGACTATGATTACTAAACAAGATACCTCAACCAGGACATTCCTTAGGATATCTAAGAATATGATAGACAACAGTAAGATGAGATGTTCGAGGCGAGTGCATAAACTGACTTACAATACTAACAGCATGGGCAATGTCAGGGCGAGTCATAGACAAGTAGATCAATTTTCCAATAAGACGCTGATACTGACCAATATCCTCCAAACACTCCCCCTCAGAATCAGCCAACTTGTGATTCTGCTCAATAGGAGTATTAGCGGGATGAGAACCAAGCTAACCAGAGTCACTGAGTAAATCAAGAACATACTTTTGCTGAGAAATAAATATACCGGAGTGAGACCGTGCAACCTCAATACCCAAAAAATAACGAAGATGCCCAAGGTCTTTTATCTCAAATTGATGGTCTAAGTAAGTTTTAACCTCAACAATGCCAACATCATCATCTCCAGTAAGAACAATATCATCTACATAAACAATCAGAGCTACAATTTTGCCTTGGGAGTGACGCAAGAAGAGAGTGTGATCAGCAGAACTCTGATGAAAATCAAACTGATGCATGACTTTGGTAAAGCGCTCAGACCATGCGTGAGACGACTGTTTCAAGCCATAAAGATAACGACGAAGGCGACAGACATGTGTCGGAGAAGCAGATGGAAGAAACCCAGGAGGTTGGACCATATAGACTTCTTCCTGAAGATCATCATTGAGAAACGCATTTTTGACATCCAACTGAAAGAGAGATCAACCTCTGATAGTCGCAACAGACAGAAGAACGCGAATGGTGGTCATCTTGGCAACAAGAGCAAACGTCTCCTGATAAGAACGCGATAGGTCTGAGCATAACCAATGGCTACTAGACGGGCCTTATAACGAGCAATAGAGCCATCTAGATTATGCTTAAGATTGAAAATCCAACGACATCCCACAGCCTTCCTACCAGGTGGAAGAGGTATAATTTCCCAAGTCTGAGTTTTTTCAAGGGCATTGAACTCATCAATCATAGCTGTGCGCCACTCAGAGTGGGTAATAGCATCTGCAACAATAATTAGAAGAGAAACTGCGGAAACCGAAGCAAGAAAACTCTGATAGGAGGGTGAGAGGGCTGAATCAGATAGATAATTAGAAATTGGATAAGTACAAGTGCGCTTACCCTTAAGAATGGCAATATGACGATCATCACAGGGAACAGGAGGCGGAGCCGGAGGCGAGGAGGTGAGCTGGTCTGGCATAGGAGTGATGGTAGTATCGCGGGAACGTTGAGAGTAAACCTGCAAAGGAGGAGGTAACGAACTGACATGGGGTGGAAAAGGAGGAACAGGCATAGGAAGAGGAAATAAAGGAGGGAAAGGATCAGTAGATGACTTTAGGGGAAACAACTCAGATTGAATGACAACGGACCCATTGTAGTACGGAGTATGCTCAAAAAAGGAAACATCCCTTGAAATGAAACGCCGTCGAGGAGGATGGTAACACCTGTATCCTTTCTGGGTTGAAGAATAACCCAAAAAAATACATTTTACGGCCCTAGGGTCAAGTTTAGTACGAGTTTGATCAAGAATTTGAACAAAACAGAAGCATCCAAAAATACGCGGAGGAAGTGGAAAAAGGGGATGATCCGGACAGAGCTTAGAAAGGGGCGTGGCAAACTGAAGAACCCGGGAGGGGGTTCGATTAATAAGATAGACGGCAGTAAGTACTGCATCAGCCCAATAGGATTGGGGCACGTTCATGCCAATAGAGATGGCACGAGCTAACTCTAGAATATGACGATTTTTACGTTCGGATCGACCATTCTGCTGAGGGATTTTAACATTGGACATTTGATGCTCAATACCAGATTCTAAACAAAGTTTCAAGACCTCACTATAGGTGTACTCAGTACCATGATCAGAACGGAAGGTCTTATCCATACCCAATAAATGAACTCTCGCATACTCAAACTCATCCCGAAGTCCGGTTAGGAACTGAAAAATTCGATTCTTATCCAGTATCGACGCATACAATGCCTTATCATCAGGGTCCTTCCAAGCATAGGAGGAGGAGTAGAAGGTCAACTCTTCCCATCTAGCCCGTAATTGTGAGATATAGGAGGTGAATGAAGAGTCTCCTTGCGAAAGACGGGAAATCTCACGCTCCAAGTTAAAAATCGAACATTGTTTTGACGTTGCGAGTAGATATTTTTTGCGGAATCCCATATCTGTTTTGCAGTCTTGGAGAACATGAAACCAGCGGCAATGTGTGGTTGCATAGATGTAAGGAGCCAAGAACGGACCATAGAGTCATTAGCAAACCATTGGGGATAAGTAGTATCCGTTGGTGCCAGCTGTTTTTCTGCCCCTGTGAGGTAACCAATCTTCCCTTTTCCACCAATAAACATTTCAATCGAACGAGCTCAGAGAAGGTAATTAGGACCATCTAATTTTACGGTGGTAATTTGAAGGCTTGGAAAATCAGTCGAATGAGAGGGAAGACCTCTTGATCTAGCACTATCACCAGTGATCGAGGAACAAGACATCTCGGAGACCATAACAACTAAAACTATGTACTTTGGTTTGAAGGGAGGTCAAAATAAAAGAAAAAACAAAAAAATCTGCGGCTGTTGTAACCCGCAAATACCAAGGCTACTCGGATCACAACCTCCAAAAAAACAGTTGTAGCTTTCAAACAAGGATATTCTCTGATCACAGCCACTCGACTACACCTCTGCAGTGATCGAAACCTCCAAAAAAACAAGGTCTGGAGTGGTTGTAGACCTCTGATTGCACCTCTGCGGTGATCGTAGGTCTCCAACCAAACTCAAAAAAGGATCACAGGCTTCAAAACTGCATTTCTGCATTGACTACAGGTATCGCAGACCTCAATACAGCAATCTGCTGTGGTCGTGAGCTTTTTATTATGATCGTAGAGTGTTGCAGACCTCAAAATAACAATCTACTGTGGTCGTAAGGCCCTGTGGAAGTGTCGCAGAGGTCATGACACAGATCTGCTATGATCGTGGGCTTCAAAACAGCCTACTGCTGGGATCGCAGGTCTCAAAACTCACTTACGACAGTCGCACAAGACTGAGTAGCCACTTGCGATGGTTAAAAATACTCAAAAAGGTTACCTGCTGTGATCGTAGGTCTCATACAACCACCTACGATGATCGCACAAGATTAAAACTGCTACCTTGGATGTTGCAGGCACCAAACAACATCATTGCTGTGAGAACAGCCTGATCGCAGGCTTTGGATAGTTATTAACTCCCTATCGCATGATGCGATTAGGGTCTGTAGTGACAGAGAACCCCCGTAGGGGTGATATGAATTGAAAAAACGAGAGAAGTTGGGTGATGATTTAAAGAAGAATCAGTCGATGGAGTTTGTAGCAGTGGATTTCGATGGAGGTAGAGAGTTTGGCTCTGATACCAAATTGAAAGTTAGAGAATTGTATTATTTCAATTATTAGCCCTAATTAGGCTTTAAAGCATTACAAAGATTAAAATAAGGAAAAGACTAAAAGGACCTACATACTAAGAAAAACCTAATAACAACGTACTAATCTAACACTACTTAATTTGTTGTAATTGCGAAAAAAAAAAAAAAAAAAGATTTTACTTTTGGGTTTATCTATCCCAACCCAAATTGTAAAACCAATCTCAAATCCTTAATCCTTAACCCAATACCCAACTAGATTTTCTTACACCCCCATATTTTCTTATCTCCCCTCATTATCTCACATCAATAATTCTCAATCAAAATCTTTGGTAGACATGATTTGGAATTGGATAATTCCATCGAAGGTTGCATTTTTTTCGTGGTCAACAACCTTGAACAGAATTTAGACCCTCAATAATGTCATGGTTTGTGGCATTATAGTTGTTAATCAATATATCATGTGCAAAGTTTCTGGTGAATCGGTTGATGTTCTTGTTCATTATTCATAGTGTTTTCAAATAGCATAAAAGGTGATGTGCGACTAGCATAAGTGATCACACATTAGCATATGGGGTTGCATATCAAGCATTTTTTTTTCTGCATTTTTATATTTTCATTTTAATTATATTTGTAGGTTTAACAAGCATGTAAGAATGCATATTAAAAATTTTGAAAAAAAATAAAAAATGAAATCTTTCTATTTGGATGATGAATTCTTGGTTCTTGAATATTGCGAAGTCCTTCAATCTTGCTTTTGAATCTTGATTCTTGCTATTTGAGCTTAATGCAGATGATTTGAGCAGCAAAATATGTAGAAAATATAATTAGATTATTAAAATTTTGTTTGGAAGGGAGCTGAAAATGAGAGTAGAACTGAGTTATTATTAGAATAAAAATAGGTTTGAGTGTATAGGAATGGGAGGAGGGTGATAACGGGGTATCTGTGAAAAAAACATTAGTTTCTTTCCAATGGTAAGTATTGCATATTGCAGTACTCGCATATGCCATGGCATACTTATGTATCGATGGCATAATGACATAATTGCATATGCTGTGATGGGATAATGCAATCACATATGACAACACTGACTAATCATTTTCCTCCAAGGTATGATTATTTTATATCTTTGTTTTGATACTTCAGATGTTTTCATACATCGGTTTTGTCCTTATTTGAAAGTTGGCATTCTAGATTCTTTTTTTAAGAGAGAATACCATGGTTCCTAACCCCTTTTTTGTCTGTTGGAGCCTTTGGAAAGAAAGGAAGAACTGAATCTTTGAAGGGAAAGAGCAATGGTTGGTCATTGCTCTATCATTGGTTTGCCTTTAAGGCACGGTCTCATTGCTGTAACTGAATCTTTGAAGGGAAAGAGCAATGGTTGGTCATTGCTCTATCATTGCCTCTAAGGTACGGTCTCATTGCTCTAACTCCTTTTACGATCATTGGTTTGTTGTTTCATGAGACCAATCTATAAAAACATTTGAAGTATCAGAATATTCATCATTTTGAAAACATTTGAGGCATATATAAAAGTTCACTCATCCAGGACTAACTCTCTTAACATACTTGAAATTTCTAATGGCCATTGCAATAGCACTTGGGTGATTTGTAATGACGAATGGTGAACAACATATTTGTTGCTTTGAAGATGTAGTTTTCCACGGTGAAACACAATGTCTCATTCTCCAAAAAGGTGAGGTATTTATTATTTTTTCTAAAAATATCTCATTCTTCACAAAAGTATGTCATTTTATAAATAGAAGTAGATAATTTGCTACTGGTTCATGGTTATGACTTATTTTTGTGGATAATAAGACAGTTTTAGAAAAATAGTCGATTACTAACTTATCTTTACGAAGAATGAGACACCACACTTCACCTTTTCGTGGTTCACTATTGGAAATCTTTGATAATTCAAGAGAGAAAATAGTGGATATATAATTATATATATTAGTATTTTGTATATTTTACCTTTTCTTTTAAGCTATTAGTCGAAAAAATTTATTAACTGGATTATTAAGTTACTAAATTGTGGAGCTGGCATGGCAGTGGAATAGGTAAGATCTTGAAAATTTGAAGGAAAATATTTTTTATGAAAAATTATGAGAGTTACTATTGCCACACCAAAATTTACTAATGCCACACCAATTCCTATATAAATCACGCAAAGAAATGCACACAGTTGGTGTGGGATTAGTAAAAATTGGTGTGGTAATAGCAACCCTAAATATTAATCTAAATTTCCATGCAGGAAAGATCTCCAGTAACAAAGCATGATTGATCTGAACACGAACACAGAGGGCTTGAATCATGTAGTTGTCATATCTTTATTGCCTATCAGGTATGAAAGAAAGAAAAAAAATAGAAAATAAAATAAATTAAAATTTCTGAATTATTTATTACAGATTATCTAGGAGAATGAATGCCTTAATTATTGATTTTTATTCTTCTTAATCCAAACAACGTTTTACTTTTTTATTTTTGTTTTTTTGGGTCTGTTATTGCTATGCATCATTTATGATATGGAAGAAATTAGGTTAAACGGATGGTTTTTTTTTCTTTTCTTTTCAATTTCAGTTTGTTGAACTTGATTTTCCATACACACTGAAACCAAGCAGAAATCCTGCAGACGAAACACAGGAGACACTTCGGACATCAGCTTTTCCAAGCACATATGTTAAGGTACAATCTTTTTTGTCAATTGTTTTCTTTCTGCTAAATCGTTACCATTGGGCCTTGGGTACTGCAGTAGTTTGTGGTTATTTCTTGCATGAGAAATGGGTTAAAAGTCTTTATTTAAGTCTTTGTTTGCTATGATCAGGTAGTTTCATTAGCAACCCTCTTTTTTCTAGGATGCTTCTGACGTTATTATGAAGATTGTCATATATAACTTTGTATAACCCCCCATCTCTTATATCTTAACCCCATTGGTTGTAAAGCTCAGAACCCTTCCTTTTAGAAAGCCAAACTGCTAATTTTGAGTTAGAGAAATTTTGATGGGTGCAACCATTTCTCAATTGTCACCCATTTCAAATACAACAATGGTAACATTTTTGTTTTTTGGTGATTTTATGAGTCTACTTTGAAAACAAAAACTTCACAAAGACCATTATTGATGTAGAATTACAGTTACCACTACTGCAGATTTTATTCCTATCTTATTAGATACTGTACTTATCATTTACCCCAAGACAGATTACTGGGCAAAAAACTATATATATTCTATATATGAGAGGACTGAATGCTTTCTTGTTTGTATTTTGAAGCTATTGATTGTTTTTACAAGTTTACAGCTACCTTTGTGAACTTGTTCATGTGCCTCTTCATGGGAATTCTATATTATTGGACTCATGGAAATCATTGCTCTATATGATATAGAGCAACCAACCCATTTGTCTTTTTGATGCATATAGATGTTTTTAGTTCTTCCATTTTTTTCAATGACCGCTTTTAATTAATAGTCGTCGTCATCCTCATCATCAAGGCCTTAACCCAAAAACCTTGGGCCATCTTTTTTCAGTTCATAGGAGTGATTTTCCCTAGTTACTTTTGTTCTGTATGAAAGATTCTAGATATATGGGTACATGTTCTTGCATTGTGTTTAAGACCACCATGTAAATGATACGTGTTGACTCTAATGCATGGAATCTTAAGCATCCGAAGCCTACCCGAGTATCAACTTGGCCTTTTTGTATTTTGCCACTTTACCTATTCTGTTACTACTTTCTCATACTAAAAAAAAATTAAATCTTTTTTAGTTGTTTTTTTGCAATTTAAATTTGACAATTTACGGAAGAAAGTAGACCAGTTCTATTCACTAGATTGTGCCTTGAAAAAGTCAATCATGTATCCACTCTGTTCAATAGCTCAACTATATTTCCACTAATCTCATGCCCATAGCTTTTTTTGATCGAACTCATACCCATAGCTTGGTTACATTTCTTCATCCTTTTTTTTTTTTATATTATCAGTTTCTTCATCCTTGATGTAGCTCGAATATCATTGCTAGTACTTGGGAAGGTTTTATATAAAGTTTCTAATTTCATTTACGTTGTTTTTTTGAGAACAAAAAGGACTAGAATTTGTTTAGAGCATCTCCAACCAGCCCCTTCAAAAAACATCTTCAAAAAAGTATCTTTTTCACCTTTATTGGTGGGTTGATTGAAAAATTTCACCTTTATCAAAATGCCGTAAAATGAATTTAAAATACATTAAAGAGTATTGTTTTGAAAATTTCAGAGCACTAAAATGGCATTTAACCCATGTCTTGCAGACCAATTGTCTATTTATATCCAAATATAAATAAGTTATGAAAGTGTTTTTTGAGCACATCAATAGGATTGGTGATGTGGATATTTATACCATTTTTTTGGAAAAATAGTTAGGGCGGTTGATCCAACCTTAGTCCTTCAATGTTACATTCGGATCTCTTTAATTTGAGCCAAAAGATTTTGAGGAATGATTAAGAATGGTTTCTATCATGTTATCATCCGAGTATACATCTATAACTTGATATATTTTGAGGCATGGCTTGGTTTCTTTGGAGCATTTCTTTGATAACGTATTCATATTCCTTGAAGTCATCTTGCATTGTCCATGCTATTTCCACACTCCTCTCATTTGACTTCATCAAGTTATAGCCTTCTTTCCAAAGGGTAGGCCTTGGTCAGAGTTTAGTGAATTGGTTTTAATAGATCAAGTTGATGAATTTGTCTGGTTTTGGAACTCTGTTTTGTTTATTGAAGGATTATATATTTTACTGTCTCCTTCTTGCTTATTAATTTAGTACAAACTACAAAGACTCACTAGTTTTTCTATATTTTAAGTTTTTTTTGGCTAAGGCTTCATTAATCTAAAGCATAAGGATTCTTCTTTCTTTTACATTTGGATTTACTTATTATAATTCATTTATGCTTAATAATCACTCTCATCAGCCAAGTCAGCCGCAACTTCCAGGACTGAACCCCAACCTTCCCTTTGCAACATCATAGATCACCTCCAAAGTCTGCTGCTGCAAGTTTCCAAGGATTGCAATATCATTGGGATCATTGTTTCCAGCGAAAGCCAAGCAAACTTGTGATACATCCTTGCTTGCAATGATAAAGATACCTGATAAGTCTATGTTCACCGTAGTGCCTCCCCGAAAAAATAGTGTTATAGTTGGCACGTTTATTGTCTCAAATCCCCTAAAATCATAGCACGTATCCAACAAGGAAACGGGCTGACCCAACGGGTATTTCAACAAGGATTTCCGAAAAGATGTTCTGAGGGCTTCATAGGCTGCTGGAGGTAAGCGTGTTATGACGGTTCCAGAGTCTATGATTGTGCCTGAAGATGCAAACACCGAAGCTGATATACCTAATTTAGTCCCACCAACGCCTATATCCATCAAGTCAAGAAAATAGAATGAGGGGCCTCGAGGATCTGTCAAAAGTGGAGTAAATTTCACCTTAGAAGACACACCCTTCTCTCCAAAAGAAAGGTATCCTGTTGAGCTTGACGCGGTCGGAAGACAGTATGAGAAAATCCCTCCATATTTTTTAGTTGTCTGAGACACCACGGACAATTTGTCACGGCCAAGGCCAAGCAACCCGGCTGCCAACCCGAAGAGCCCTTTGTTCTGTTGCCCGCAACCAAATTGGAATTTCGGGAACACATCCGATGGAGATAGGGTTAGTGTTTCTTGTGCAAAGTATCCTAAAGAGTATGATTGATCGCCATATTGGATACCGTAAATGCAAGTAGATGTGGATTTAGAACACTGAGGAGTGGTGCTTGTGGCCGATCTAAGTTGAGAGCACTCGGTAGTTTTGCATGAGATGTCGGAATACGATGTTGACTGAGATGGATCGAAGATTGGTTCTTGTTGTTGATAGCATGATCCAGCGCATGGCTTACATTGAATCCAAGTGAAGGCACTACCCGTGTCGAAGATGACTGAAAAATCTTTCTTTGGAGTCCCAAATCCAATGCTAACGAAGTAGTTGCCCGTACCTAGTGAGGCCCCTGGACTTGCTGGGAGTTTAACTTTAGAGTTCTTTGCTTGAATTACTTTAGTATCATTCCAAAATATTTGTTGAATTGAGTTAACTCGGAGTCGATCTTCGAGGAGGATTTGTTTCAGCATTCGATCGCGTGTTTTTGTTTTCTTTCTACCTCGATGAAGCTGTGAACAAGGCCCATGTCGGTGAGCTATTTTCAAGGGTGATCTTCCATTCGGACCTGATGGCACAAGAAGCAGGGAAGGGGACCATAATTGAGTTGATGCAAGGCTTCATGAATATGAGACTGACAAATCTATATATCGTTACAATGAAAGAAAGGTCAGCATTGCTGACCAAAATGCATATATATATATATATAATTTTTTTTTTAATTTAAATTATAAACAATCTTTTTCATATATTCATGAATTTATTTTTATAATAATATAAAATATAAAATAAAATACTATTTATATCCTTTAAATTTTTCTTGACAAGTAACAAAATGTGCTCGGTCAGTACATGCATCGCTTGAGTTTATTTGATAGTTTGATATGTGATACATCATATATTTTGGGAATATTAGAAATGCCCTATGATTTCAAACTAATGACATGTTTCTTGACCCAGGTCTTTCTTGAAAGATTTAACATGAATGGTCTAAATGCCCTCATTTTCAACCTGTGTCTAAAAAACCCTTGATTTTCTCTCTCAAACCAGTCATCTTTAAAGTAGGGCTGGTCAACCTAGGCTCAATCCAAGTTGTAGAACCCTCAACCTGACCATCGGCTTAGAGTTCATTAACCCAAGCTCAACCTGAGATTGAACTTCTAATCAATCTTGGGTTGAGTTCGGGTTATTCCAAGTTAGGGAATTTTGGACGGGTTGAACTCAATGAGCAAGTCTAATTTCATTTTGATCTGCACGTAAATTTTATTTTATATCTTATAAAAATAAATACAATATAAAAAAAATAAAATACAAAATCACTAGTAAATAAATTTACACACAATCTCCAAATCCATTAATTTTTATGTTATATATATTTTTTTCATAATTTTATGAATATATCTTGGAAGAGAAAGTTATTATTTTAAAATATATATATATAGCATCAGGTTCGGGTTGCCCAAAGCCTCAACCTGAATTCAATTTGGGTTGAGATTTCTTAAACCTGGACTCAACTCATTTTCCATATAACCCAACCCAGGTGCGCCCATCAATTGGGTTGAGATCAGGTTAGCTCCCCCGAGTTGCAGTCCTACCTTAAAGATAGAATATTTTACATCTTCGACTGAGATCCTAAGGAGAATCTTGAGGAATGGAAGACATTTAATTTTTTCTTCTATTATAAACAATAGTTAAAACCCAATACCATAGTGGTCTCATTATTCAAATAGAAAAGGGAAATGTAGCCACTAATTGCCAAAAATCGTAACATAGCAATACATGCGCCCGTGAAACAGCTCACCCATTAATTTTTTTTTTTTTTTTTTTTAAATTTGAATACTTTAGAAATAATCATACCTAGTAGTTAAAATCACTCATTAAAAATGCTCAAATTATGACTAAATTATTATGTTTGTGTGTGTGTGTGTGTGTGTGTGTGTGTGTGTGTGTGTGTGCATGCGTGAGTGTGAATGTCCGTAGGGGTGTCAACAAGCCGGTTTTTATTTATAAATCCATCATCGAAACCTAAATAAAATATGGGTTGTAGTTCTCATTGATTATTAGTACGAAACCTTCGGAATCAAAACCAACCTTACACAACCATTATCCATTTGGTTCCTGTCGAGTACCTAATTAAATAGATAATATTTTTGAATGAAGAATTAACACCAACAACAACAACAACAAAAAGAAAAAAAAAAAAAAAAAACTAATAAGCAATCCTCACTAGTTGATAGGAATTCCAAATTAAAAATAAAAAAATTAACTTAGAGAATTAGGATAAGAGTGTCTATGATGCAGGACGGTGAGAGAAGAAGAGAAAATTTGTGGGTTAGGTAATTTAATTTAAGATAGGATAAGTCCAAAATATTAAATGATTTTTTTTACATTTATTGTAGGGTAAAGAAAATGGTTAAATGTTAAGATTTATAGGGTGATAATTACAGATTAAGAGAACAGATAAATGATTAAGGGTTGATATTTGTAGATTTTAAGAATTTAAAATTATCAAACTACCCCTAAATATTATACTAAGATCATGAGTCAATAAAACATGAAATTAAACTATAAAAAAAGAAAAATCATAAGATAAAAAATTAAAAATACTTTTCAATATTTGATATCTCCATATATTTATAATTGAGATTGAAAAGTAATAAGAAATATAAATGAATATTTATATAAAGGGTAAGTGAAAAAAATCAATGATCACATTCACTTAAGATTCTAATTTTAATTAACATATATTACCTTCTAATAAGATCCATAAGATGGTTATTTAGAGCTGAATCAAAAAATAATCGAGTTGATGATGGTAGTCCCAAAATCAACTAATCGGTTATAGAAACATTAGATAAGTGGGTACCCATTAGACACACTTAATAAACGTGGGTTGATGGGCCTAAAACGGCATGTGACACCAACTAATGGAACTTTAAATAAGAAGGAAACTTTACAAATGCAGTGATAAATAGATATAATCAACAAGAGTCGTGCTGGAGTGACCACAAGCTAGAACCTCATATTGTACTTCTTGACCTGAAAGTGTATGGGAACCATAGATGCTTTTCATCGAGATTCAAAACATTGACCATCAGGCTAGAGGTTATTAGATAAGATGTGCTGGAGATGAAGTTATTTAATTCAGTCATTCGTATTAGTCTCTCATAAAAGAACATGGACACGTGGCCAAGGGGTATGTCATGAATTTGAAACACAAAGGTATCTCTCAAATATCTGAAACATTTGTCTCCAATAAATGGGTTAGATTTAGATAAGATTAAAGATGTGGGTTAAAAGTTAATTATAAAAAATAAAAAATAAAAAACTTATACACGTGGCGGTATGTTGCTTATTTTAGCAGCTTAGCAGCCTCGTTTCTAAGCAGAAATTCGGATTACTAACCATTGGTGGAGGTGGAGGTGGAGCAGATTGTTGATGGTAGTAGAGAGCTGACTTTGATGACATGGTTTTGATGATGATGATCAACAGTAGTTTCTACTTCTCGGTAGGCCGAGCAGCACAGAAGAAGACACGTGGAGAGGAGAAAACATAGGAAGATGGAGGAAGGATTAGAAATGGCCATGGGGTTTTATGCAAGCTTTTCTATTCTCTACTTTGCTGCCTTACCTCTAACTTTACACATTCCAGCTTTGGAGGGAGCACAACATACAATACATGGTTATATATTCTTGGTTACATTGGATGGTTATTTAGAGATACACCTCTCATGATTTTGGTAAATATTTTAGGTCCTATTGGGATTGAAAACTTATGATGTACCCCCGACCTTCAGCTTCTATGAGAGACAAACTAAAATGACCAAAATACCCCTTTCTTTAATTAACTTCTTACCTAGAACTTGAGTTTTTTTTTTCCTTTTTCCTTAAAAATCTTTTTTTTTTTCTCATCCTCTTCGGATCTAAATGATTTTCCATGAAAATGTAATTTACAAATGTAGGATTAGGGCTCCAACTCGGGAAGGTTGGGCCGAGTTGAGGATCGAACTGATCTCAACCCAACCTTCACAAACACTAGCTCATGATCGTTCCCAACTTGACCTCTGACATGAAATGCTCAATCCTAACCAGACCCGAGTCGGGTTACTTGGATTACTCCATTTCTCATTAATATTAGATAATTTAGTAATCATAACGGCTTATGTTAAGATAAGTATCGGTATGTACAAGAATATAAAATTTACCACTATTTGTTCTAAAAATGTATTTTAAAGTTTATATACATGACATTATAAGTAAATTTGAAGAAGAAGAAGAAGATGATGATGATTAACTACAGTAATTATCTCTGTTTATTATTAATCATAATTTTTAACAATACATGGTAAAATATTTTTAAATTATAGCCATGTTAAATTTGGATTTTGCAAATCGGGCAACCGATGCTTACTTCTGAACCCAACCCGATTTGATTTGGTCATTTTTTTAGCCTGATGAACAAAAGTTTGAAACCAAGCTAACTATACTCAGGCCTAACCCAAAGTTAGGCTCAACATAGTGGGGTTTGGGTTTAGCTGCGCAAGTTGCAGCCCACGTATGATTGTACATTTTCCTGTGCCCAAAGCAATTTTCCACCCTAAGCAAGAGAATATTCCCCGAACTCCCCCTTAGGAAAATGATTTTCAAACCTTCAAATATTAATCTATCATTTTCATGATTATCTCCACCCTTAACGAATTAAAAAACAATTCTCTTCTGGACATTTTCCTAAGTGTAACCAGAAAGTGGAACTCATTTTTGTATGATTTTTGAAAAATTCATATTTTCTTGAAAACGAATCTCATGCATATCATGCAATCAATCTTTCGATAAAAGCCCAAATCATGATTCATTAATATAATTATCTAGAGTAAAAGCTTTTCTTCTTATTGATTTAAACTATGAATATTAGAGAAAAATGAGTTATATCTAGAGTAAAAACTTTTCTTCTTATTGATTTAAACTATGAATATTAGAGAAAAATGAGTTATTAATAAAATCATATAGGGAATAAGTGCTAATATTGTCACTAAAACCCCAAAGTTGAATACGTTGTTTTAGGGGAAAAAGTGAAGGGTTTTGGGTAAGAGGTTGAAGATGGGATATTTTGGTCATCTTCTATAATTAGTCCTTCATAGAAGACTATGGTAAAGAGAAGGGGGTGTTTACATTAGTTTTGAAAACATAGGGGCAATCTAAAATATTTGCCACTAGAGGGGTATGTCTAAAATATCCGGTGGCTTAGGATAACGCTTGGGATCGTGTTGCAGTGTCCACTCCGAAGGGAACAAATAATTGAGTCCACGTAAGCAATGATTGAAAATTGAAAATTAAAATAGCAAACGCGTAGATGCCACTAACCAAACAAAGAGGAAAAATTAAACTTTCCTTACTAACTTAGTAAGGATTGAAATCTTACTAAGAGTAACTAGGCCCACATGAATTACCACAATGGCAATCCAACACTACAATCTTCTTGAATCATGGAAAAACTCAGCTATAAAAAGAAAAAAAAAATTGTCTTGAACTTGATCTAAGGTGTTTAAAGAGGATGGCTATTGAACTCCTAAAATTAAAATTAAAAATCAATTATAAAATATAACTTTACTTATCAAATTATTCTTAAATATTATACTAATATCATGAGCCAATAAAACATAAAAATAATTATAAAAAAAAAAAATCTACTCTTCAATATTTGATACTCCCATCTATTTGTAATTGAGATTGAGAAGTAATATGAAATATAAATGAATAAATTCAAAGACCATAGTCACTTAAGATTCTAATTTTAATTAACATATATTTACTTCTAATAAGATCCCTAAGATGGTTAATTAGAGCTGAATAAAAAAAATAAACGAGTTGATGATGGTAGTCTCAAAATCGACTAATTGATTTTAGAAACATTGGATAAAGGGATACCCATCAAACACCATCAATAAACGTGGGTTGATGGGCCTAAAATGGTATGTTACACCATCTCATGGAAGTTTAAATAAGAAAACATTACACATGTTGTGATAAGTAGATATAATTAGCCATCATTCATCCAAAACATTGAACATGAAGCTAGAGACTATTTTAATTTTTTTTAATTTTATTTATTATAATATTATTTAATAAAATAAAATTTTCCCCTTAATTCATCAACAAGAAAAAAGTATGTTGACTTTCGATGAAGGGCAAATCTTAAGGGTAATTTTGACATACCAGACCCATTTGACAGCCCTAGCTCTTGATATCTCCAACAAAGATATTCAAGCTTATCACCTTTTTTGTGGGAAGTCAATATTCAATTAATGCTAGGGAAATGTTATTGGATTTCTCCGAGATGTGTACGGTGTGAATCACGAAGTGTATCCGTCTAGACTCTAGACTAAAGGGTGGGTGACCTTGTGTATACTAATTTACTATATATAGTTCTTCCATAAAGTACTGATCTCGACTTGTGAAAAAACATTAACTTCATATTTCATCCCAACCATTGGATTATTTCTTGTTTACACAATTAGATTGAGAAAGTGATAAAAAAAAATATAAAAAAAGAATTTTGTGTTCCATCCAAATCATTAGATTTTGTATTTACATGTTGGGATTTTTTACTTATTTATAATAATTCCCTCTTAGGAATCTTGCTCCTGACTCATCTAAAAATACTTTATAAATAAAAGCTAATTTAAACATATCTTTCTAGGTTTTGGTGAATATTTGGGATGATTGAAGATAGTACTGAGTTGACATGGCATGTGTACAGAACTATAGACTTTTAGACTTTTTCCTTGTTTATCCCGAAGATAGAGATCTATAGTTTTGTGTACTTGCCATGTCAATGGAGTGCAAACTAAGTAAGATTTTGAGTCAAAAATTACAACTCTATTTAGGTATCTCATTTGGTATATATATTTAAATTGATGACATACCCACTTGACCATGATCTCGTATGCGAGATTAATGAAAAATGATATAAATACATTTTTTTTTAGAATTGTGATAATTTGACACTCTTTTTTGTATGCTCTTGACCTGACAATTCACAAAATTATAAATATTTGTCCTTGTATATCCTGAAGCAAAGGATCTACAAATTTGTGAAGGGAGCATACAAAAAAGTGAGTGAGATTATGACTCCTCTTTATTCTCTTTAGAGAAATCTTTAATTTATTCCCACCCTCTCCATCTTTAATCCTTGATTTTGGATATAAGATCTCCACTTATTCTCCATGCAATTTGAATAATTACTTGATTTTTCTCTATGTTTTTCATCTTTAACTAATTAGAAGAAAAACATAATAATTTCTTTTATTCCAAATGACTTTGCCTAATAAACTAAGGGTGGAAGAAGATATCTTTTTCTATACAAAAAAATCAAGAGAATTTTAGAAAATAAAAAATAACAAAAAGCAAAGGTTGTCAAACAACAAATCAAGCCTTTTTTGTTTTTATGTTTTTTGAGATTGAAGATGATGGAATTTTTAAGAAAAATCAAGATTTATTAGGCTAGATGTGTTGGAGATGAAGGTCCTGTGAGGATACACCTCTCTGCACAAGAACATAAGTCTAATCTCTCCGTGCAAGAGGAGGTTTTTGAAATTTCTCAACGAAGAGCAAAAAAACTTTTTCGTACAAGAGTAAAAATCTATCCAAACGTTTGCTAGTTTCCTATAGAAGCAGAAGTCATCAAGAAACTCTATTCAAACACTGTGGAAGTTATTTAATTTAGTCATTTGTATTAATTTCTCATAAAAGAACATGGACACGTGGCCAAGAGGTATGTCACCAATTTGAAACACAAAGGTTTCTCTAAAATATCTGAAACATTTGTCTCCAAACGTGTTTCTTAAACTCTCTCATTCTTTCTCTCCCTTTCTAAATGGGTTAGATTTAGATATGATTAAAGATGTGGGTTAAAAGATAATTATAAAAAATAAAAAAATTATTATTTTAGCAACTTAGCAGCCTCGTTTCTAAGCAGAAATTCGGATTACTAACCATTGATGGAGGTGGAGGTGGAGGTGGGGGTGGAGCAGATTGTTGATGGTAGTAGAGAGCTGACTTTGATGACATGGTATTGATGGTGATGATCAACAGTAGTTTCTACTTCTCGGTAGGCCGAGCAGCACAGAAGAAGACACGTGGATAGGAGAAAACATAGGAAGATGGAGGAGGGATTAGTAATGGCCATGGGGTTTTATGCAAGCTTTGCTGCCTTAACTCTAACTTTACACATTCCAGTCTTGCAGGAAGCACCACATACAATGCATGGTTATATATAGTTGGTTACATTGGATGGTCATGGGGTTATTTGGAGATACATATCTCCTGGTTTTGATAAATAGTTTAGGTCCTCTTGGGATTGAAAATTTATGATGTACCCCTGTCCTTGAACTTCTATGAGATACAAAATAAAATGACCAAAATACCTCTTTCTTTAATTAACTTCTTACCTACAACTTGAATTTTTTCTCCTTTTCCTTTAAAATATATTTTTGTTCTTCATCCTCTTCAGATCTAAATGATTTTCCATGAACATGTAATTTACAAATGTAGGATTAGGGCTTCAACTCGAGCAGGTTGGGCCGAGTTGAGGATCAAACCAATCTCAACCCAAACTTGACAAACACTAGCTCATGCTTGTTCCCAACTTGACCTCTGGCATGAAATGCTCAATCCGAGCCCAACCCTTGTCGGGTTACTTGGATTACTTCATTTCTCATTAATACTAGAGAATTTATTAATGATAACGGCTTATGTTAAGATAAGTATTGGTATGTACAAGAATATAAAATTTACAATTATTTGTTCTAAAAATGTATTTTAAAATTTACATACATGACATTATAAGTAAATTTAAAGAAGAAGAAGATGATGATGATGATTAACTACAGTAATTACCTCTGTTTATTGTTAATCATAATTTTTAACAAGACATAATAAAATATTTTTAAATTATAGTCATGTTAAATTCGGATTTTGCAATTGGACAACCGATGCTTACTTCCAAACCCAACCCGATTTGATTTGGTCTTTTTTTTTTTTTTTGCCTGATGAACCAAAGTCCGAGTTGGGTTCACCATAGTTGGTTTGGGTTTGGCTGCGCAAGTTGCAGCCCTATGTATGATTGTACATTTTCCTGTGCCCAAAGTAATTTTCCACCCTAAGCAAGAAAATGTTTCTCGAACTCCCTCTTAGGAAAATGATTTTCAAACCGCCGAATGTTAATTTTTCATTTTCATGATTCTCTCCACCCTAAAAGAACTAAAAAATAATTCTCTTTTTGACATTTTCCTAGGTGCAATAAGAAAGTGGAGATCATTTTCATACCCTTTTTATTTTATTTTTGAAAAATTTATATTCTCTTGAAAACGAAATCTCATGCATTCAATCTGTCGATAAAAGCCCAAATCATGATTTATTAAGTATAATCATCTAGAGTAAAAACTTTTCTTCTTATTGATTTAAACTACGAATATTAGAGAAAAACGAGTTATTAATAAAATCATGTAGGGAATAAGTGTTGATATTGTCACTAAAACCCAAAGTTGAATACGTTGTTTTAGGGGAAAAAGTGAAGGGGCTTTGGGTAAGAGGTTGAAGATAGGATATTTCGGTCATCTTCTATAATAAGTCTCTCATAGAAGACCATGGTAAAGGGGTATTGAAATCAGTTTTGAAGACATAGGGGCAATCTAAAATATTTGCCACTTAAAAAATGCAGAGGGGTATGTCTAAAATTTCTGATGGCTTAAGATAATGCTTGGAATCTCGTTGCAGCGTCCACTCCGAAGGCAACAAATAATTGAGTCCACGAAAGCAACGATACAAAATTAAAAATTTTAAAATTTTAAAATAAAATAGCACGCCTAGATTCCACTAACCTAAGAAGAAAAAAGAAAAAAAAAACTTTTCTTACTAACTTAGTAACATTTCTTAGTAGTTGAACCTACATGGATTATCACATTGGCAATCCAACACTACAGTCTTCTTGATTCATGGAAAAAATCAGATTTAAAAAAAAAAAAAAAAAAAAAAAAAAATCTGTTTTGGGCTTTCATCAAAGGTGTTTAAAGTGGATGCCTACTGAACTCCCAATTTTAAAATTAAAAATCGATTATGAAATATAACACATTTTTGAAAAATTTTTAAAAAAGAATTCTTATAATTTTTCCCTCTAAATAGCATCGTATCATGTTTTTGGATGCCATAATGTGAACTTAAGACCCTTAGTAAGACTTAGAATCTTACTAAGTTAGTCAGGTTAGCCTGACTCAAGTGGAAAAACTATAATGGTGGGTGATGTCCTTGTAGTTGAGTAATGTTATTCAACTCCACAATTGGACTCTTGGGCCCCTTCTCTTGACATAGAGGTTGGACCACAAGTTTTTTTTAGTTGGGTGGATGAAAGCTGCAATCGAGAAAATATAAAGATTTGGTTCATTTATTTGTTAGGATCAATGAAAAGGTTGTGAGGAAGAATAAAGAAAATGTTGAAGGAGATATTGAAAATGAATATCAACTCATTTTAATTTTATTGAGAGTAAACACCTATTCTTAGCTAGAGCCGGCTATGCAAAATTGACAAATTTTAATTTTAATTTTATTTGTTAGGATCAATAAATTTCGCCTTTGATTTTCAATGGATCAGAGAAACAAATAAGGCGATTGATTTTTAGGCATGCCTTTATGCGGAAGAGATTTTTATTTTTTATTTTTAGCTAAGGATGTTAATTCTATTCCTCAGAAACTGATGAATATTATGGATGATATTCGTGAATTCTAAATAAATAAATAGAGGCGCCCCTTCAACTCCAACTTACTAATCAAAAAATGAAAAATGGTTTATTGAGTCATCTATGGTGGTTTCTGATTTTTGGAGAGAGATGTGTTTGGCAACTCTCGATTTTATACATAGAGATCTTTAGGACTGTAAAACCAAGAAAAGAAAATAATAATTGTTCTTGATCTAATCCTTCGATGTAGGTACACTGTTAAACCATGAAAATTCTTGTATTGTGTGTGATTTTTGTTCTTTTTATTGTATCGTTTTTTTATCACACATTTAATATGAAAGATGCAATATAAATTTTCAGGCGAATACGTTGTATCATTGTATTTTAAATCATCCCAACATGGTTTTAAAAGTTAAACAATCCTAGATGATTTAGGTCGATGAATCATCTCTATCAATGGGGGAAAATGAATAAAAGAACAGTCAATGTGAATTGCTCATGAAAACTTGGCCTATGAATTTAATATTTTCTATAAATAATTAGTTTTTAATAATTTAAATTTATAATTTCTATTAAACAAATATTTTATGATTATATCTATTAATGAAATATAATAATAATACTTTTTAATATAAAGACACATTCATACAAAAGTATTTAATTCAAGTTTAATGAGATGATGACTCGTACAAGTCGATTTTTCATAATAATAAAAAAAAAGAAATATTCATTCTAGATGGGTGCCAAGAAAACAAGACAAAGAAACCATGCACATTATATTTAATATGGTTTACAAAAATATAAAAATAAAAATAAAAAAGTATTATATTGACTTGGTCGATTCTACTAAACAATTTGGCAAACCATAATAATTGAATTTATTAAATTATTGTTGCCTGATTTACTGGATTTCTTGAACCATAACGGATTGTATCACAAAATGATTCATAGTTTGAAATAGAAGTACGAACCCTATTAATAACAATAGGAAGGACAACAGGTCCATGAACTTTCACATCTAGACCCAATTTCCCAATTCGTTGAACTTTCACATCTTGACCCAATTTCCCAATTTGTGGCACATTATTTTTCCAATTTATGCAAAGTAGGATATAGGGAAAACGTTTGTAACACTAATAACAGTAGGTGATAATTTAGATTTTTTTTTCTTTTTAGCAGGGGTATCCAAATTTATGTCTGACTAATGGGACCAAGGCATTTGGGTCCCTCCCCCGAGCACATGTAACGCCCGAACATCACACACACAAGTAAGTGAGAGTACACCCTCGCGAATGGCCTCGAGGAGCTACTACTCATATTGGGTATCGATCACAACCAAACTCTCACTGTTTGTTGGATCGAGAGACTAACACAAAATTAATGACTTAATTAATGCACTTGTTTTCAAGCTCAAATCAAAACTCAAAACCACTTAATTTTTCTCTTAGGACCCAAGAATGGACCATTGGAAAATTGCAAAAACAATTATGAGATATTTGCAAGTGACAAAAGATTATGTGTTTACTTACAGGAGATCAAATTATCTAGATGTGATTGGGTACCCATATTTAGATTTTATCGGATGTTCTGATAGTAGAAAGTCTACATCAAATTTGTATTTTCGTTAGTCGATGGAGCTATCTTGTAAAAGGGTGTGAAGTAGAGTATTACTATTTCATTAATTATGGAGGTTGAGTTTGTAATATGCTTTGAGACCACGAGTCATGTTTTGTGATTGTAAAATTTTATCTTAGGACTTAGGATTGTTGACTCTATCCAGGTCGTTGAAGATATATTGTGATAATATCGTGGTTGTATTCTTCTCTAAGAATGAAAAGTACTTAAATGATACAAAACACATGAAAGTCAAGTACTTGTTAGTTAGATAAAGAGTCCAGAAATAATTTATGTTAATAGAGAACATTAGTACCACTCAAATGATAATTGATCCATTGATAAATGGATTATCACGAAAAGTTTACAAAAACATGTTATCATAATGAGTATTTTGGAGAAATCTCTTATGTATTTAGAATAAGTTATTTTATAGTGATTATGTAATTGACAATTAATGTTAGTATTAAATAAAATTTTGTTTATACTTATTTCTTGTTTTTATTTATATTATGATTATATTTTATTTTAGATTTAAGTAATATAGAAAATATCTTGATAAGACAAATGACAGGGGAGCACTTAAAAGTTATATTAGAAAAGGGTATTGATGGTATAGTATATGAAAGGAAGTATGACATAGATGATACACAACTATAATGACTCACATTAGTATCTAACCGGAATAGAGTAGTATAGTATCTAATTGAATATTTAAATTATTGACAAGATATCTTAAATCCGTGATCACGTGTAAAAATATTTTAGTTATAAAATCTTAAATTGAGTATTTTTCAAAAGTAAATTATTCTGTAAAAGAAAATTCACTTTAATACAATCGGTCTAATGGGCTAAGTGGGAGAATGTTAGAACCCAATATCGTACGGTTCTAATTGGCCTACACGTTTTGAGTATTGATTTGCATAAGGATTCTATGCAATTAAAAACATCAATAATTAATGAAAAATCTCAATAAATTTAAAATTAGAAAATACTTTTTACGTATTAAAAGCAAACCTTTATGGATAGGAATCCTACTAAAAGAGAATCTCTAAGTCCTCTATTTCTATCTATTTAAGTGGATCGGCACCCCATAATAGGCACACATAAAACGTGAGAAGAGATCGAATTTTGAAGTGTGGTGATCTTCATCAATTACTAAAGTCCTAGGCCGAACCTACATAAACAAAAAAAGAAGGTGAGTTTAGAAAATTAGAAAACACGTGAAAAAAGGTTCATGACTTTGGGATTTGTGCACAATGTAAGTATCCTAAACTTTTGATCTTTAGGAACATGAATAGATTTTTTGAGATATATGAATGGTTCTTGATCTTGATAAATTATAGATTTATAGTTATGTGGATAAAGATTTAGAATGATTTAAATCTCACATGTAGTTCCTCAAGTTTTAGATAATATTATAATAGCTTGATTATAAAATTTTTGTATCATATTCTCTTTGGAATACTAGATTATTGTTAGAGTTGACATGTGATTTTCCCCTCTCATAGGGAGGGTTTTCCACGTAGATCATGGTGTCAAATGATTTGCATTTTACATGTTTGACTAATTATCTGATACACTTGTTTTGCTTATTTATGCTTGTGGTTTGGCATGGTTATTGCTTCTTCCCTATTTAGTTAATTTCTATTTACTTCACAAATAGTTGAGAAGGTTCACCTTATTCCCCAACAATATGAATCCAAACAACTGCATCAAAAAACACCTAAGTATTAATAGTATGGAAAGTTAAGCCCTTATCACTTTGACATAGTAAAAATCTACAAATCCAACCATGATTGCACACACACAATTACATCTCCTATTAATTTCTCAATTAGCCATGTTCTACAACTTCTTTTTGAAAAATTCACCAAAATTAACAAGAAAAAAAAAAATAATAATAATAAGACCAAACTTATATGGAATTTTGGATTTTCTGACCATCTGATTTCTTCTAGCTCTCAAAGCTTGGAATATGTGATTTGAAGCACAATATGGTCTCACAGGGTGCTTCATTGCCCGGCCGAAACAATCTCAATATATGTGCTTCTTGATATCCTGAGCAATAAATTGATTGCAAAACATTTAACAGAATCAAAATTTCTTGTAAATGAAGAGTGAGAAGTTGTATATAAGTGTCAAGAATAATGCCAGTATGACTTGTTGTCTAAGTGAAATGGTCTTCTCTTTGTTTCCTTGGAACCTTTGTGTTGTGGCTGAAGGAGAGTACAGGAAAGCCATTGATATATAGTCTTCATCTTCAACTTTGAAAATTGGCCTTCCAATTACACTTTTGTATTGCCCACCACTCCATGCCTGAGTAGAAGAGAAAATGCATTACAAGGGTATCATGGTCATTGGTTATTAAAAGGGTGCCTTGTTAAAATATGTTTAAATAAATTATTTTAAAAAAGGAAATTAAAACGCTTAAAGAATATATGAAATTAAATTTGAAGTTTGAACATAAATGGCAGAGATTATTATAAGTGATAGCTTTTATTTATTAAAAACAAAAATACTATGGGATTATTAAGGTTTGAAAACAAAATAATACTACATAATTATTCATAAAAATTATTTAAATAATGACAGATGGCCCCATCATAATCATATTCATGGTTTAAAATTTCGTACCGTTTCAAAATATTGTGTGAGAGATTCTAATGATTAGAATGTAACATTGACCTGAAAACATTCAACGTTTCATATCGCCTTGAAATATTTTGAAATGTCCCAGAATGTTTTAGTCGAGAATATCTTGATTTTTCTCCTGATTGATTTTATCCAGACAAGATTTTAAACCTTAAATGTAACTCATATTTAACATTTGGTGAAAAATTCATAAAATTGTATAAATCACAAAGCAAAACAAGACAAACCTGTATTTGATCTCCTGCAGTTATCACTATAGCATCCTTATTTGGGGAAAATGAAATCCAACCTTTCTTGGAATAAACATGAAATTCCGACGAGCCATCACATATATGCAAACATAAGGCATGAGAGTAGTCTGATCCCCTTATTAACATTCGAAAAATGTCAGATTTTATGGAGTTGTCCGATTGGCTGACCGATGAATTTCGATAATGCTTGCAGAGACAACAAATTAAGCCAACCAATTCTTGCCCCTTGGATGACGTTCCTTGAGCATTTTTCAACAGTACTTGTAGAAGTTTACGAGCAATCTTCTCGATCTTCAGAGAAAGAATTTCCATTTTTTGACTGAAATTTTTGACAATTTCAATGTCAGTTAATGTAAATTACATTTATACAAAGTTTTGTGATCTGAACGATATTTCAGATCTTGAAATCAGTGCACGAATTAAAGAAAACTATTGAAAGTAACTTAAGTAATTTATGTGAATAAGAATATAATATGGGTTTTGTTAACATGTGTCCTAAGGGCACATGTTATAGTGCATTAAATACACCTTGGGATCTGAATTTTGTACCAAAATTGTCCTCAAAAGAAGACCAAGATGGGACATAGTGTAACTGCATTCCTTATTTGTACTC
Source organism: Akebia trifoliata (assembly GCF_017979445.1). Taxonomy (NCBI): domain Eukaryota; kingdom Viridiplantae; phylum Streptophyta; class Magnoliopsida; order Ranunculales; family Lardizabalaceae; genus Akebia; species Akebia trifoliata. Next base: position 4,182,795 of record NC_141386.1, on the reverse strand, counting down.
ACCCAATTCCACTTCTATCTCTCCAATTCTTTTATTTTTCAGATTTGTAACCTTGTAATTTCAAGTTTAATATCATCAAGTAGTCTAACTTCCCAATAAGGACAAGGTGAAATATGGAGTATACCCTCTTGGAGGTGATCCCCTTCCCTTTGAGTTCTTAATTAGTTCTTTGAGAGCATTTCTTTTCACATTTCATTGCTTCAAAAATGTAAATATCATCCGTGTAGAGTAATCATTCAAACATCTATGAAGTGCATTGATCTCAATATCATGTATTATAAGCATTTTTAAATGGCAAGGTTGGTTAGAGTGCAATCCATCCATGAGAGGGTAATCTCCACCTTTTAAGTCCACAATAAGTCCCTTGAGGACATTTTGCATGCATTCACATGTGCTCGCACCCACTTCATGCATCCATATAGGCTAGGCATTAAAAAATGGGGGAAATTGTAAAAAAGGATACCTTCTTTAGTGGTGAATTCCTTAACACCAAACCTACCAAAACAAACTAGTTCTTGAGCACATTCTCATGCATTATCATCACAAAAATGCTAGTCATTAGGTATGATCTTCCTAGATCATCACCTTCCAACTCTAAGCTAACAAAATATAAAAGCAAGTAGAACATTCCATTTACATCACATCATACACACACATGCACATTTGGGTATCATGCATATAAATCCATGTATCTTTATCATCTACTAATTCAAAAAATAGTCTTAGTCTTCTATTTTGGTTAATATCATGGTAATTACTAACTTGGTGGGTAAGATGGGGTGCCTAACACATTCCCTGTCTTTTAACCAAACCTCCTTACTCAATCTCTTGATTGGACTAGTTTTGAGTCACCAACTTCATCCCAAAGTGAATTTAATTTTTTTTTTATAGTGTCCATTAACACCTTAAACTCTTTAAATGATAATCACTCTCAACCCCAAGTAGAATCGAGGTTCAGACCATTAAACTCTCACGTATCTACACAGAAGATTATTGCATTAAAAGAAATGTGCATTAATAAACTAAATCTCTATTAAATGAGACTGAGAGAGTATAAAAGAATCATAACTTTTTAGAGGGTTGGGATCCGTTGACTACTAAGAATGACTCATGAAAAAAACACATGATCCCAACCCTTTAAATGCAAAATTGAATGGTTGAGATTTATGAATATCTTGATAACACAAATCTCAGAGATACTTATCCCAAGGATAAATCTCAACCATTGGATTTTGCATTTAAAGAGTTGGGATCATGTGTTTTTTTCATGAGTCATTCTTAGGAGTCAAGGGATCCTAACCCTTTCTTAGATTTTTAGAGTATCTTCTCTTTTCCCTTTCTGCTCCCTAGGCATGCAAGGTGTTCTCTATGTTTCTAATAACAATTATAGTTTCCAAGGAGTGCATATCATCGTGATCATTCTAGTAACATTGACGATGATGAATTTTGGGCCTTTCCTATTTTCAGTGACCAACGATAACGTGACATGGCTTCGATTCAATTATTCATATGTGTTACAAATACCTCCAAATAAGCATAAGCCTTATCCCCACCAGATTGATTGGTAAAGGGGATGTCTAAAAATAAATGATAAATCTCATTTTCTAAGCAAAAGCCTGATCCTAAAGATTTGTAATTCCATTAATGATTCATGTTCCTTCATTCTACTTATCTACTCAATTTAATATTATGATGTTTTTTGACTATCTAATATTCAACTCTGTGGAACATAGTTAGTCTTATTGTCACTTATAATTTATTTATTTTTTTGAATTTTGATTGATACATTTGCCACATAGTACGCAATCTCATGGACAATATCTTCCTCAATCTTTTCGTCCTTATATATAACATATCTCATTTGAGAGACCAACGACATGCTTATTTTAAGTTAGTAAAAAAGTGAAAATAAAATAAAATAAGAGAGTTGCTATTGCCACACCAATTTTATTAACGCCACAACTATTGTGAGGAATTCTTTGATGATTTACAAAGGAATTGGTATGGCATTTAAGAAAAGTAGATGTGGCAATAGTAACTCTCTAAAATAATTATTAGCACGTGTGTACTTAAAAGGTGAATATAGGAGTTGATAAAGTTCAATATCTAGCTGTAAGACAATATGATGGTCGCATGCTTGTTGGATTAGCATTAAGGAAAATCCTAAAGGGATTTTGTTTTTCACATTACATTGATGTGTTTCCTCGAATACGAGTGAAAAGTATCTATGATTATGTGTGCACTTCCTCATCAGCGCAGTGTGAAACACAGTGAAAAAACAAAGTCCCCTCTAAACAGGCTTCTTTATTTCTTGTATAAGGCTGAAGTGACTTCAAACTAGAATCTTATATCACACATCTTGATGTGAAAGCGCATGAGAATTATATATGTTTTTCATCGAGAAACGAGTGAAAAAGCATCTATGATTTCTATTCACTTTCACATCAAGAGGTATGATCTGTGGTTCGAGTTTGAGGTGACTCCAGCACTACTTTTCTAAAAAAGAAACATGTCAGTCGTGCTAGAGTAACATTGACATGTACATCCATTCTAACGTTCTAATGTGGAGGTGCACACACATACCTAAGTACTTTTCTACAAATCTCGATGAAAAACATCTGTGAATGTTTGTGCATGTAGAATGTATGCATAATCAATTTCCATAAGACGACGTGTTTTAAGTCGGCGTTCAGTTAAATTAAAAAAACAAAAATAATGGCGCATTTTAGCATAGATAAAAAAATAAAATTACCTGAAATTTAAATATCCTTGAGGCCAGATTCCCTCCATCACAGACTTCAAACCTTCATCTTCACACCAAACGAACTCCTCATTCTTCTGCATCTCCTCCTCATCGAAATAATCCTCGAAACCATATCGTTTCTCTGGCGATCTCAACAGAATCTCCTTACTCTCCGTCGACAATCGAAAGATTCCGGCCGCAGAAGTCGTACCGGATCGGATAAGATCGCTTGAAATTCCATGATTCACGATCTGAAAACAACCGATTTCAGAAATCGATTCCAATACTTTTGTGATGGAATCGATCTCAGAAGAGATTAAGGAAGGGAAGTCGATTTCGGGTGGATTTCTCAGTAGGGTTTCTTTAGGGAAGATCCGATCTGGTAAGACGAGATCAGGTATACGAAGAGAGTGTTGGAGAAATTCGGAGAGTTCTTCATCGTTTACAATTGATGATCGACAGCTTGATGCATTAGCTATAGGTGAAGGAGGTGGAGCTCTGAAGTCGAGGGGTATTTCTGGAAAAGTTTCTGAAGAAATCTCCATGAGAGAGAGAGAGAGAATTTCAGAGGAATTCTGTATCTAATTATCTATTGCTTTGGTGATAAAGAGTGAGAGTAGGAGATAGGAGTGTGATGATTGCATGTCTTTAACAATTCCGACATTGCGAGAAGAATCATCACATTGTTTATTTTCCTTTTTAAAGGCCTTCATACTTTTTTTTTTTTTTCTTGCTTTATTTGGAGTTTGATAAATGAAACTGAGTTGTCTCGTACGAGATAAACCATTTAACTTGATTTGTAATTATTTATTCATTAATATTTAAATACGAGAATAATTATATATTTTTTATTATAGAAAATAAGATAAATTAGAACATGTTAAGTGATAAAATCATATTTTATTTAGATAGTAAATGTTTTAATTTAAAAATAATATTATTTTAATTAAAATATACAAAATTTCAATTGATTTAGATGAGTTTTATTGACTTACCAAGATTTTCAAAATATCGGTTGAGTCATCTTATTTGTCTCATGAGATTTTGCACATGTGAAGCACCACATCTATCACTTTCGTTCATGAACGATACACTCAGTCTCTCGGGCGAGATTTAAAATCATGGTTTGATTTACTTTATATGTTCCATTCAAGTTAGCCCATTCACCATCAATCATATATTGCATTGATTTTCAAAGCCACTTGACCAATTAGCCTATCAGATCTTCTAAATAGGGATCTCAATGGAACCATCTTGACCAGAACTAAATTCGAATATGAGTCAATAATCTCATTTCCGAATCCCTTTTTATTGGAGCAAATTATAATCAGGTCCAAAAAAATTGAATCGATTTGAGAATCAAAATAGATAGCAATGAAAAAACTTTAAGGATAATTTTTTTGACAGTTCGAGTTTTGATTCCATTAATTTGGTAATTGTCACCAAAATCAACTCATAGACACTGTGTACAAGTGAGGTTTAAAAAATTTCAGAATTTTGATCTCATCTATGTAGGTTAAAGAGATGTCACCGTTCAAAGAATTTGGGTGTGAGGGACAAATAAGGTGATAGACACCTTATCCCACACACCAAGTAATGGTTACCATAGATTGAGCATAGATTAAGTAAGAACCTCATTTTTTAAGATTTTAAAGATAGATGGATTATAAAGAGATTAAAGAAAATCAACTATAATTTTGCTTTGTAAAATGGAGAAATAAAGATGATGAGCAAGCTTAAACAAGAAATAGGTGTTTACAGGATTTTTTGTGCGCTTGGGACTAGGGTGAAAATTCACATGGATTTTACTCTCTTGAGTCCTTAAGTTCTTTTGGGAGCCTCTTTTTATTGGGTTAGTCCTTAGAGAACATCCATGGATTGGACACTAGATAGTAAAGCTAGGGACTTCCTTAGGCTTGAGGTTGCTCGTTCCAGGAAAGGCATTTTTCTCTTATAAAGGAAGTATGCCTTGGATCTCTTACGCGATACTGGTATGATTGGTTGCAAACCGGCTACTTCACCTATGGATCCGAAGCTATCTCTACATGAGATTGAGGATGATCTTCTTCCTGATCCACATACCTATCAGCGACTTGTAGGCCGGCTGATTTATCTCACCCTCACCCGACCAGATATTGCCTTTGCTGTGAGTATGGTTAGTTAGTTCATGCATGCTCATCGTCTTACCCATCTCACAACAGTTCATCGTATTTTTCGTTTTTTATATATGTTTTGTGTCCCAATGAGACTATTTTTGTTGGTTTAGGAATTGAATTTGAATTCATAAGGATCCATACCTTAGCTCATAGTCTTTTAGAAATGTACTGCATGCAAGTTGTGTATGCATGAAGTCTTTTAGAAATGTACTGCATGCAAGTTGTGTATGCATAGAGGATTTACTCTCTACCTCTTAAGCTATTGAGAAAAAAAAAACAACTAGAAATTTAAAATGCATAGAAAATAAAATAAACTAAAAAAACACTATTGAAAATTAAAATGTTCTCTATGGAACTCATTAAGGACTTATAGGAGGAGATTACCTCACAAGGAAGGTTTACTCTCTACCACCTAAGCCTTTAAATTAAGAAACTTAGATTTTTTACATTGTTTAACAGTAAAAGTACTTGAAAGTAAAAGTGCGTGAAAGTAAATAAAAGGTAAGATAGAAGTAGGGAATGAGAAGGGATTATTACAAAAAATTAAACCTACTCCCTACCATGGGTCTTCTTTTTTTTTATATTAACTTCTTTGATGTTTAAGAAAAGATTTGGACAATGTTTTAGGATGCGAAATAACTTTGAAGAGGAAAATAGATAAAATTTTAGATGGATTGAGCTCTCTTTATTTGTCTTGGATAAGAGTCCTATTTATAAACTTTTTGGAGATCATTGGGGATAACCTTATCCAAATTTTTAGAGTTTCCAATATTCCCAACAAAACCTCAAAGAAAGACTCCAAATATCCTCTATCACATTGTCTTTGATTATTTTTTACACTCCTATGAGTTTTGACAATCATGATAATCAAATGATAGGATTGTAAAATATAACAAATTTCTAGAGATAAATGAGGGATAAAAGTGTCCTATTCCCTTGACTTTGTGTCAAACTCTAGAAACTTGGGTTAAACTCTAGAAACTTAGGGAAAATGGCATGTAATTTGATACTTGATTTTTGAACTTTTTAGATATTTTATCTAGCTAGGCTTCCAACAACCTAGGGCTAAGAGAGTATTTGCACACAAATTCTAGAGCATTATCTTAGTATGGTAAAAGAGTCATGATTATTGAAAAATGGTCAATTTACATTAAGCTCTTTTGAATTGAGGATAAGATTGATGGGCACAAGAGTAAATCATCTCAAATTAACTCTAACATTATGGGGTTAAGGAGGTAATTCAATTCAAGTAAGGACCAAGAAGTACTTTGAGTCAAGATTGAAAGAAATGGTGAATTACTAGAAGACCTTGGTGAGGGATTTAACAAAGATTTATCAAGTAGACGTCATTATAGCATTTTTATTATATAAACTCCCTTGGAGTATTGATAACTCTAAGAGAATCTTAATTTATCAAGTTTGTTACCCAACAAACTTTGGAATGGGATACGACCCATATTCTTTTAAAAGATTAAATATCTGTAATACCTTCATTATTTAAATCATATATTTATTATATCTTCTCTTCTTTCAACATAATTATATCTCCCAAAATCATCACTCGGCCCACATGACTGCATTAGCAATCCAACACTAGAACCTTATACATTTCATGATTAAACTTAGATATTTCAAAAAATAAATAAATAAATAAAAATTGATTGTTAGCTTCAGAGTATAATATATAGGTGTTGAGAGGAAATGAAGATGTTATAATAGATATTATAGATATTCAATATTTTAAAATGATGTGGATCCTATTCAAGGTTTTTTGGGAAACAAACTTGAAAAAGTAAGGTTCCCTTAGCGTTGTTAGAACTTCTAGGAAGTTTTTATTTATAATAAAAACGCAATCTGCATTGTGTTAAATATCTTTTTTTTTATTCTTTTAAAAAAGTAAGACTAGCCTTATTAACTTAGTAGATTTCAAATCTTACAAAAGGTCGTTATGCCCGCTTTGTGGCATTCAAAAACATGATCCAATGCCACAATGATGTAGAGGAAATTTTTTTATAAACTTTGAACAAAAATATTTTGAAAAACAATAAAGGTATGTTTGATTGCATGGAAAATGACTTTTTATGAAATTTGAAATCTATGAAAAATAATGTTGGAAAATCAAATTTTATTGTTTGATTTTACTTGAATAAAATCATAGGAAAATTAACTAAGACAAATGATGAAGAAGAAGAAGAAAAGGATGTGGAGGAAGATAAGGAAAAAGAATATGAGAGGAGAGAGAGAGAGGTTTGGGATGGAGAAGAAGAGGTTTGAAAAATGATAAGAGGGAAAGGGGAGGACATGGTAGTGGTGGTGGCAAAGGTAAATGAGGAAAAAGATGGGAGAACGTGGTGGTAATGGTGGTGGTGACAGAGGTAAAGGAAGGAGAAGAAGACGAAGAGAAAGAGAGAGAGGGTGATCGGAGATGATGGTGACGGTGACAGCGACGGTGATGGTGATGACTGCAAGGTTAGTGTGATGGTGGCTATAGTGGTGATGGTGATAGAGAAGAAGAAGATATGAGTGGGGAAGAAGAAGATGATATTTTGGGGATGACAAATATGAGTTGATTTCACTTTATCATCCATATGAGTGGAAAAGTGAAATCAATGTTTTGGTGGACTTTTTGATTGGAGTGGAAAATCAATTTCCATGGAAAAATGTAATCAAACACATGAAAAATACTATTTTCCATAGAAATTGATTTTTCACCCCATTTTTCATGTGCAATCAAACATACCCTAATTTTCATCGTTGAAATTTAATTTTAAGTTTGAGAGTTTGGTAACCGTCCATATTCAAAACATTGGGTTAAGTCCAAAACAATTTTTTTTTTTTTTATCAACGTTTTTCCTTGAAATATAGAAGGTTGTGGTGTTAGATTGTCAATTTTGCGATCCATTTTAGCTCAACAACCCTTAGTAAGGTTTAAAATCTTACTAAGTTAGTAAGTAAAGTATTTTTCTTTTTTTAAACTTCTATGAATATGCATATCATCAATTTGAAAACGAACAGAGGTACTTTTAAGTATTAATCAAAATGTAAGGAGCCAAACACTAATTTTAATTTTTCCAAAAAATTCATTGGGGGCTAATTGACAAAATTAAGGGCATTTCTAAATAATAATCAAAATATAAAGGGTATAAGCACCTATCTTGATTTTTGACAAAAATTTCAGTGGGGGCTATGGCCCCACTAGTCCCATGTAGCTTCTCCCTTGTACTCGGGGGATTTGAGCTAGATATGGAGCTTTGGGCGGCCCATTGCCTCACCCATATTAGTTGGGTCTATGGATCCAAAACCCCGTCATCAAAATAAATATTGTCAAAAATAAGGTATAAGGTTTATAAAATGTTTGAAGATGATGGGCTTTGGTAAGAATTGGTCTAGAAAATGGTTAGAGATGATGGGGCTTTTGGAAGAAAAAAAAAACTGAAAACATCATTCATATATTCTTGAAAATTTTCATTTTTCTTAAATGAAAATTTAATGAATTTAGCCAACTGAACCTCCACCAATAATTACCTAACCGGACTTTGTTACCATATTTGCAAGAAGATCAGAGATTTGGAGATTCAAAGGCATTAATACAAAATCTTCAAAGACCCTCTCATGATCCATATTGGCCGATATTCGTTCATTTAGGAAAAAATCCAAAATAACGTGGCATAATCTTCTGTCCTGTCACCTTCCCTTCTAGAAGTCCAAGAAGATATCAAGAATCCAAGGATAATTAGTGGGTCATCCCTTAACTTTATGAAAATTTGCATGACATCCTGTCCAGTGGTTGTCAGTATTTGTCGACTCTAACCAAAACTTAATGAGCATAAAATCGATCAACTACCGAAGACCAAATTTACCCCTCCAAATTTGTATCACTAATGCTGAAGTGACATTTTTGGGGTGACAAAAATGACATTTTTACGTGGTGGTGCATACACAACCATAAATGCTTTTCTCGAGATACAAGTAAAAATGCATGTATGATTATATGCACGTCATCACATCAAAATATCATTTTTATCACCCCTGCACGATTCAATTTGTATTTCCTTGTGGTGGTATAGTTCATGGCAGTGCTAAAACCTTGTTTGAAAAGGAGGGACATTCAACCAAAGTTTATCTTTTAGAACTATTTTCTTTGGATCATTTTCATAAGAATTATTATTACAAAATTTACCATTTTTAGTAAGATTTTTTAAGAAATTTTGAAAAGTTATAGGGGGGCATTTGGTGAACATATTTTGATATAAGAAAATGTTGAACCGACTTCCTTGGACACTGCGTTTAACACTACGTTGACATGACAATGTATGCAAAACCATAGATCGATGCTTTTCCTCGAGATACAAGTGAAAAAATCAATGGTCTTGTACACATCGTTAGCTCAATGTTGTATGTTGTGTCCAAGAAAGTTAGTGTAGAACGGTTCTTTGATAAATTATGTTAACAACGTTAAATATTTTGATTGTTCAATTCATATCTTCAAAATTTGAGTAGTATTTGTCATTAATTAAAAGAATAATGCTGAAGTGACCTAAAGTTGAAACCTCATACTGCACCTCTTGACATGAAAGTGTATGAGAACCATATATGCTTTTCATTGAGATACAATTGAAAAAGCATCTATGGTTATTATCCACTTTCGTGTCAAGAAGTGTGATATGAGGTTCCAGCTTGAGGTCACTCTAGCACGGCTCTAAAAGCATGGAGATTGTTAACGCTAAAAAAATGTAATGTAACATTCTTTCAAATTTTCAAAATTAAAAGTTGTGAGCGGTCTAAATTCTTAATGTCTACAACCCATTTTTTTAACTAATTATTTCTAGGGGAAGCAATTAATTTGAATATCAATTACCAAATGATAATTTTTAAGAAAAAAAATACTTAATAGACACTACGATAGAGATATGTTTCTAAATGCAAGATAAGACGATGAACTCGAATAATTGAGATCTATAATTCAATTTATCGATCTTGAAAATTTAAGTTATTAATATCGACAATTTAAATCATTTATATCGATAATTCATGTTCAAGCACTGAGATCGACAATTTAAACTCATCGATCTCAAGGATTATAAATGTTGATCTCGACGATTGGAGCAAAGGTTGATCTCAATGATTTAAGTTGAAGATTTAATTCATCATTGTCAACGATTGAAAGGGTAGTGAAGGTCATTAAGAAAGAAAAAGTTTCCCAACTTGCCTAACAATATAAAGCGGTTGGTAGTTGACGGATTTGGCATCACCTATTGATCAATCCTAGGACCTCAAAGAATATCCAACTTAATACCATAAAGTAAAAGGAGCTATTTCTAATTAACTTCATCACCAAGGATGTAGTACAAAAATGGTCGCATTTATTTCATTTGACACCTGTCATTGAGACGAGAGATTTCATTTATTTGGTAGCAGCAGAAGGGTATTGCAGTAAATTCACTTGGCACATATGCCACCCTTCACGTTGGCGGTTACCGGGTAATAAATGTTAGAATTCGGCAACGTTGCGTGTGTTTCTACGTAAAAGGAAAAAAAATTAGGTACCACAAATAATAAAAGCTGGATCTTGTACATCTGGGAGTTAGTTAAAATCCTGCACGTAAAGTGCTACACGTTTTTTACGATCGTTAATATGTGACACACTGTGATATCTAGCCGCTAGTAATCACCATTCAGCCATATTAATGCCACACGTCACGCAAAAGTAGATAAAAAGTTGCATTGCAAACCTACTCCGGGAACTGGTACAATACTTCTATGAAAGATGGAGAAGGCTTTCAAGAGCTGTTTGAAAAGAGAGAATTTTTTCCTTTTATCCTTTATTTTTTATTATTATTATTTTTTAAGATTTTTTTTTTTTGTTTTTTTTTGTTTTGGGCGGGGAACCCTACTAGAAAGAAAAAAAAAAAGAACTACATCCTTTCAAGGCACCAATTTAAGTGCATTAAAACCACTTTGAAAATAAGAGAGAAAAATTTCAAGGGAACACGTTTTGGTGCATCAAAACCAAAATTTTTTTTTTTAAAGGTATTTTTGATAGAATATTCAATTTCCAAGGTGTATTAAATGGAAAGGGATCCTTGTAACACACTTTCAAAAGATAAGAGAGAGTTATATTAGGAAAAAAATTAACACCTCGGCCCTCTTGTTATCATAACTTATATTTGGTTTAAAAAAAATTAGTATTTTTCTCCAAATCCATTAATTAGTATGAACGGCTACTAAACTCCCAACATTTTAAGTTTGAAATTTAATTCTATCATTGATGTAACACTCTTTCAATCGTTGAAAGTGTGCCACGAAGGATCCACTTCTGTATTCAATGCACCTAAATGTGTAGTCGTAGGAACACACGTTAATAAAATCCAATTTTTCAAAGAGAGATTTACTCAACAGACCTAATTATTGTATTTTTATTACAAAAAAACTACCTTGGAGTTTTGACAACTCCAAGGGAACCTTTCTTTATGAAGTTTGTTACCCACCAAACCTCACTTCATCGAGTTTGTTACCAAGCAAACCCTAGAGTGGAATCCACGACATAAATTTCAAATTTATGCGGTTAATTTGTTACTTTAACAAACCTTGGAGTGGATTCTAAGCACGTCGTTTTTAGGCATCCAAAACATGATTTGATTCACATAATAATAAAGGACAAATTTCTAAAAACTTTAAAAAATGAGTTTTTTCACCGTGAATTTTAGTTTTAAATTGGGGAGTTCAATAGCCATCCATTTTCAACATCTAACGTCAAGCTCAAAAAGATTTATGTTTTCGAGTATGAGTTTTTCCATTAAATCTAGAAGACTTAGATGTTGGATTGCTAATTTGATAATCCATGTGGGCCTGGCAACCCTTCATAAGATTTAAAATCTTATCAAGTTAGTCATGGTAGTTGGATTCATAAAGTAATGGGGCTTAAACGAGTTAGGTTCGAGTCTGATATGTGTCTACCCATATTCATATCCGAATTTTTAATTTGGATTCGGATCTTACTAGCTCAAACCATATCCGATTTTTTTCCCATTAAACCCATATCCGGATCCAATCCGATCGAATTAATTGATTCGAGTTAGTCGGATCGAATAATTTCAAATCATTACAAAGTAATTTATTAAAAAATGTTATTTAAATATGATTTGACCACTACACCTACAACTCATTTGTGGATAATTGATAGATTAAACAAATATAAAAATAAAATATACATATACAAAATAATATATCATTTGAATATAGACGAATATAAGATGGGTCCGTATTCGACTCGGGTCAATGGACATCAATCCATATTCGACTCATATTTTAATTCAAATATGCTTGAAGAAATCAAATCCGCTAAAAATCGGATTTGAATCACTCAAATTTTGGATAAAATCCGACCCATTTTAAGTTCTATAAAGTAAGATTTGTGCAGGTAACAAATATATAAAGTAAGGGAGATTTGTAATAAATTGCAACAAATAGGTCAGCTCGCTAAATCTCTCTTTTTTCAAATGGTCGGCTTATTACCGCAACCTCCAACAACCCAAATTATTTGTCTCTTTCTATCCAAAGAATCAGTTTAGAGATTTGGTGTTTAAATGAAATCTTCTACAACCCAAATTCCCAAAGAGAGAGATTTTGTTACAAAGCGAGTTTCCTAAGTTATAAATTCAATCCCAAGAAACTTATTTTCCAACCCAAGTTCCCAAAGAGAGGAAGACACATTATTTTTTTCAAAGTGTGTTCTTCTTTGTAACCCAAATCTCACCAAAAACCAAAATTATTTCTTCTTTGTTACTTTCTTTAAGATTTTTTTTTTTTTTTTTTGTAAGATGGAGGGTTTGGAAAACTTGAGTAGAAACATAAGCAGAAACTGGGGAACGGAGGAGGTGTTTGTAAGATCATCGAGTTCGAGAAGAAGTAATCGAAATGTTGATGAAGACGAAGAAGCACTTAAATGGGCTGCTTTGGAAAAATTGCCAACTTATAATAGATTAAGAATTGGGATCATGAAATCTTTTGTAGAGAATGAGAGTGAAGAATATAAATTTGTACACAAAGAAGTTGATGTTCGAGAGCTTGATATGAAGGAGAAGAAAGAATTTATTGAGAGAGTTTTCAAGGTTGCTGAAGAAGATAATGAGAAGTTCTTGCGAAAGTTCAGAGATCGGATTGACAAGTATGTTTTTTCTTTAATTTAGATTTTTTTTTTTTTAACACGGTTTTATGACTCGGACGATTTTTATTTGACTCGGCCGTGTGTCATAATAGGCTGTTCTGTTCATCAAACAAATGGTTGAGATGGTAGGGATAAATCCCTAGCAAAGGTGATAAATACTAATCCTAGGAAAATTGTGATTTTTTTCCTCTAATCTAAACCGTCCGTTTGATAGAAAAGTAGTTTTGAAAAAAAATTCTAAGAAGAGCAAATATCTAAACAGTCGTTTTCATAGTTGGGAAACATGTGTTTTCTGCCCCTTTTTTTTTTTTTAGTTGTACGGTCAATGTGAATTAGGGCTGTCAATGGATCGGTTCAGTCCCCAAATCCGATCATTTTTATAATGATCCGAATTGATTGTTTATGAGATCCGTTTTGCGTCAACCATGTCTGGATTTAATAGGATCCTGACCCGATAAATTATATTATATATTATTTTAAATCTATATATTTCATTTATGTTTTGTATATCAAGTCCAATCCCGACCCTTTTGTAGTCAGATCGAATTTGGTCCCTACCATTGAGGCGGTATAAAAAAAGGGTTGAGATCCGTGCACTCATGACGGTGAACTCATATCTTCACACACAATCTCTACCGTGTATATGTAAGCTCCAACAGTTAAGACTTATCTTAGAGATCTGTAAAATATTCTTGGGATACTTTTTTTATTTAAAATTCTGTTAGAAATTTTTTTTTTATATAATCAAAATGCCTTCATATGCTTATTTCCAAAAGGTATTGAGTTGTGATAATCTGACACCCCCCTCTGACATACACCCCCATCACATAACCGTAGATCATTCCTCTCGAATACGTAAGAAAAGACTTATGATTCTATGTATCCCGAGGCAAATGATCTATGATTTTGTGCTAGGGGTACATGTCAGAGAGGGAGAGGGAGAGAGAGGGGAGAGGGGAGGGGGGGCATCAAAAATTCATTATTGAAGTGTAGTTATGGCACTTTAATTTGTGCCCTAGGGTACATGTTAACAAAACCCTAAAAATAGAACTCAGAGATTTGTAAAACAAGTCCTCAAGATTCATAACAAATCTCGAGGTTTGTTTACGCATCTCGAGTTCTTTTTTCGGTTGATGGGGCTTCTTAAGGCCTTTCCACCCACTATCTTAGTAAAGAAAGGACTTCACAAAAAAAAAAAAAAAAAAAGAACTCAGAGATTTGTAAAACAAGTCCTCAAGATTCATAACAAATCTCGAGGTCTTGTTTTATGCATCTTGAGTTCTTTTTTACTGTTGATGGGACTTCTTAAGGCCTTTCCACCCACTATCTTAGTAAAGAAAGGACTTCACAAAAAAAAAAAAAAGAACTCAGAGATTTGTAAAACAAGTCCTCAAGATTCATAACAAATCTCGAGGTCTTGTTTTATGCATCTCGAGTTCTTTTTTACGGTTGATGGGGCTTCTTAAGGCCTTTCCACCCACTATCTTAGTAAAGAAAGGACTTCACAAAAAAATAAATAAATCGTGTGGACAAGGATCTCATCCAATTCATAATTATTGGATTAATTTTGGATCCGATCCAATACTATTGAATAGTCCAAATTGACATCAAACCGTTGGCAGCCCAGCTTGTACTGAGGAATGTCAATGAGCCAATATGTTCCAATGGGCTGAGGATTTGAATTCCATTAACAGAGCCTTATCACAAAGATTTGGAGTCATCTAAATGAAGCATGTTCTTCCGGTCCACATTATTTTCATATTTGTTATTTTTATTTTTATTTTTTTTGTTTCTTTTAAGACTTTCAACTTTAGTATTTCTTCTATATGAGAAGGTAATTAACCTTCGTTGAACATTCCCAAATCATCTTAGTCAACTTTTTCTTCGTTCATCATGTGTGGGAGATATATCTACATTTTCCTCAATTTTATGATGTAATTGTTAAAATATCTTCTCATTAATGAAATTATACTCTTTTCCACAACTCTTATCTAGAAATGAGAAAATTTCAAAATATTTAAAATAGTATTTTAAATGGTTCATACTTCATAAAACCCCTAGGTCCACTCAATTCAATGGTTGAACCACCGATTTGGTAGAAATCGACAATTCTTTTTAAAATCCCAACTCATTTATTAGACTAACTTTATTACAAAAATCGTTTGATCCAATTTTTTCAACACTATAACACCTATAATAAAGTCTATTATTGTTGAGAGTAAGTCTATATCTACTTTTACTATCTCCATCTAATTTCTTTTAAATATTTATCTTGTGCTTGTAAAGACCTTTAACTTGGAATATTTCTTTTAAAATATTAATTTTTTATTTAATTATAATAAAAGATACAATTTTAGATAAAATTGAATGGTGAAAATTGATAGCGCTTTGATGATGTCAGACTTCTAATTAAACCAAATAACCAAGTGGAATATGATCATCCATGAGGTTATATTAAAGAATAATGATTTTCTGACTCCCACCCTCTGACATACTCCCCCTCTACTCTCCTGACCTGGGATGTGACAGAACTATAGATTTTCTTCCTCGAGATACACAACTTCACATGTTTATGGGGATGTGCACATGCTATGTTGAGAGAGTAAGTGGGGGGAGTCCGAAAATCACAATTATATGTTAATTAAAGAAATAATAGGTAGCTAGTAGCATAACTATCCAATTTAAATACATTATATTTCTTAAACCATGATAAACTACCCCTCCTTATCATGGTTTTAAATCTTGTCCGAGATAGACTCGTCTAATATGTCTCGTATCGTCCACCAACGATACGGATAGACAAGTGAAACGTATTAGACAAGATTTAAAAACACGATTTATTTTTTTTTATTGGTGAACGAGACGACTCAAACGTAACGGAAAACTCTCATCCGAGACGACTCGGTCTCGTTCATGGACGAGACGAGACATCAAAACGGGGTTTAAAACCATTCTCCATATATCTGTTTTTGATATGGTTTAAGGTAGTAACATTTACTAAATAAAACCAATCTGGATTAAACCATTATCCTATACTACATATTTTAGATCTTTTTTACATGAGAATGACTATGCTTTAATTAAATGATTTTGATTTCAATTACAGGGTCGGAATTACACTTCCAACAGTAGAAGTTAGGTTCGAGCATCTAACAGTGGAAGCGAAGTGCAGCATTGGAGCTAGAGCTCTTCCTACCCTTCTAAACACAGCAAGAAACATTGCAGAATCGATTCTAGAGGTGATAGGAATCAGGCTAGCTAAGAGAACAAAGTTCACCATCCTCAAAGATGCCTCTGGAATTATAAAACCTTCAAGGTAAATTCCTGACTTCTTAAAAAGCAACAAATAAACTTCTATTAACACACCAGTTTTTTTTACTTATAACACACCAAACTATATGTAGAATGTCATTTAATTTCAGACGGATTGGATAGAAAACAATCATTTTTGGGAATGGATTCCCCCCAATCCATCATGTAAAAAATCATTTTGATAGGGTGTTGGATTGAAGATTATTTTCCCACAAAGACGGAAAAATTATTTTTATGCAAAAATTTCCTAAAAATACTTAAGCATACATCTAAATTTGATAAATTTGGGGGTCCAACTCAAAACCAATTGACAATAAGTAGAGAGGCCCAGGAACTTATAAGGAGAGAGACAAGATAATGAGTGTCCGATGTGGGACTAAACTCAGCACGCCCCTGCACATGTGGGCCGGACTGGGTCAAAGTACTGGGAAAGGCATACCATGATAAATTTGGGGGGCCAACTCAAAACCAAATGACAATGAATGGGAGGCCCGGGAGCTTGTAAGGAGATAGAGAATGCAATGAGCGTCCGACGTGGGGACTAAACTCAACAAAATTGCATTTTCCCATTGATTTTTATGTTCAATAATATGATGCTCAAGTGAATGGTTTAATTTCTCTTATTCGTATTAAAACTAATCTAATGTTTTATGAACTTGTTATAGGATGGCCCTTCTGTTAGGTCCTCCATCATCCGGGAAGACGACCTTTTGTTGGCATTGGCAGCAAAGCTGGACTCCAGTTTAAAGGTTAGTAAACAATTTAGCATTTTAACAACAATCTTGCTATTATATTAGTGATTAACTAATCACTTACATTATGGGTTGGGGTTGGTCCCATAGCTTAGAATGCAACTTTGAGGTTGTGAGTTGAAGTCCAACTTATGCACCAAATTTAAGATATGGGACAGGTTTATAGCTAACACATTGTTTAAGATTTGGGATTGGATGGGTACCTTTGAGGTCTGGTTTGAACCGACCGATTCAAGTCTAATCCTTTCAAACCAATTCAGATCAATTTGACACAAGGTTGTAAACAAATGTTTCCAATGCTTGCATCAGACATTAGCATTTCCAAAAGAAAAAAAACATCAAAATTGATTAATTTGGCGAATTTTTAGAAAACCTGCCTTGCTTCTCAAACACTGATTTGAGCCAGATTTTGGATAATTCAAAGGGGGTCTTGATCAAAATTTGAAATA
Source organism: Akebia trifoliata (assembly GCF_017979445.1). Taxonomy (NCBI): domain Eukaryota; kingdom Viridiplantae; phylum Streptophyta; class Magnoliopsida; order Ranunculales; family Lardizabalaceae; genus Akebia; species Akebia trifoliata. The sequence goes on along the minus strand of NC_141386.1, from coordinate 4,165,216 downwards.
AAAAATAAAAAATAAAAAATTATTGGTGCCCTCTAATTCCATCACTCTTGATCAAGTTTTAAAGTCGTGCTCCAAATTGGCTTCAACAATTTTTTGAATCTTGGGGCTATAACTCAATCGACTCAATTCAACTAATCTTATTTATTGTGACAGGTGAAGGGAGAAATAACTTATAATGGGCACAAACTTGATGAATTCGTACCCAGGAAGACCTCAGCCTACATTAGTCAAAATGATGTTCATATAGGACAAATGACTGTTAAAGAAACTCTAGATTTTTCTGCAAGATGCCAAGGGGTTGGATCAAGATATGGTGATTTACTTACATTTTATTATAAATTATCTATTTTTATTATTATTGCTTTTTAAATTCTCAAAATTTGATTAAAATGTATTCGATCGCAGATCTCCTAACCGAGCTTGCAAGGAGAGAAAAGGATGCGAACATATTCCCTGAGGCCGAACTTGATCTATTCATGAAGGTAAGAATAAAAACATAATTTTCTTACTAGAAAATTGCAAAATGTACTTCAATGCATGATCTGAAAAGCTCCTAATTATTATTCGGATTGTTTTTTTTTTTTTTTCTTGATTTTAGGCCACTGCAATGGAAGGACTTGAAAGTAGCCTCTTGACTGACTACACTCTAAGGGTTAGTTACATTCTCATGATCATCACCAATTCACTATCAAAGTCTTTTTCTTTTTCTTTTTTTTTTTTTTCTTTTTAAAAGTTTAGAATAAGTTGGAAAAATCCCATACCATTGAATTCTTTCTAAAGTCATGTATTTTGCTAAATGAAGTATGTTCACATTGGGTGAACTAGACATAACCCTCGACATATTTCTGAATATTTGAGATACCCACTGTGTTTTAAAATTGATGGTATATGTCCCTTGAACCACTTGTAAATAATAAAAAATGACCTAAATTGCTTCATATACAACCTTTGGGATTATCTATTTTTTAACTGCATCTTTTATTCTTCATCTTCAACCTCTTGTAAAAAATCCTTAATTGATTTTTCTACCCAAGAATCCATCATATTCTACTTCCTAAAATACATTTAATGTTTTTGGTGTTCGAACGTTAGAGATAAAATCTAAAAGTTGAAGATGAGGGGAAACAATTCACCTTTAAGGGTTAGAGATGATTTCTTTTAAGGATAAAAATCAAGGCTTTTTAGCTAGAAGTTGAAGATGAGAGCGCTTAGGTCATTTTTTGTTACTCTTCTATAATAGATCAAGGTCTAGTGGTATGTCATCAATTTGAAAACATTGGTATCTCAAATATTCACCAAAACATAAAGGGGTATTAATTATTGAAGAAAAAATTGACTAAATGATAGAAACGTTCTTAATGACCATGAGTCCATGACTTACGTTCATTGTGTATTGTCATGTTGGATGAACAGATACTCGGACTCGATATATGTAAGGATACAATCGTTGGAGACCAAATGCAGAGAGGAATATCTGGTGGCCAAAGAAAGCGAGTTACCACAGGTATAACTGATTTTCATTTTCAAATCATTGAAACTTTTTGAGGATGTTTTGGTTTAAAAAAAACACATTTTAAGAGAATTATATTGGCCCATTGTCGACCTCGCTTGGGTAGTGTTATTAGGCATGTTTAGTACAGAGCCACATCATACCCGATTCCAGGGGTGGGGCCATGATTTTATTTACGTGAGGCAAACTAAGACTTAAAATATTTAAATTTTTTGTGGGGGCAATAGCTACGAATTTTGTTTTCCGTCGCTGTTATCCACCGCAATAGCATATAAATCTTAAAAGTTTTAAAAGGGGTGATTGCCCCCATTGTAAATCCACCTCTGCCTGATTCCTATTTGGGGCCGTACTCATGTTTGTTGTATATATTTTGCAGTCCTGTTGAATAGGCCTTAATATAACGGGTTGAGCTTGGGATAGGATTTTTGAGCCTAATGGCCTGACCCATTGACTGTCCATATAAATTGTTATAGAAGTATCTTATAAGAGTCGTGATTTTCTGACACACGTCCCCTGACATGACATGTGTTAGAACCATAGATTTTTCCCTTCAGGATACACAACTGTACATCTTCATAAATATGTGCAGTTGTGTATTCTGAGGAAAAGAATCTATGGTTCCAACACATGCCACATCAGGTGGTGTATGTGGGCGTGTGTCAGAAGGGGGGGGGGGGTTAGAAAATCATTATTCATATTATAATTAACACATTATGATTTATATATGTAGGGGAGATGATTGTTGGTCCTACAAATACATTGTTTATGGATGAGATATCAACGGGCCTAGACAGCTCCACGACATATCAGATAGTGAAGTGTTTGCAACAGATCGTCCACTTCACAGAGTCCACTATCTTAATGTCCCTCCTACAACCTGCACCAGAGACATTTGATCTCTTTGATGATATCATCCTCATTTCAGAGGGTCAGATTGTTTATGTGGGCCCACGAGAGCATGTACTTGAGTTCTTTGAGAGATGTGGTTTCCAGTGCCCTGAGAGGAAGGGCACAGCTGATTTCTTGCAAGAGGTAATAAACCATTCAACTTCTTGGAATTAGGCTTGTTAATGGATAGTCGATATTCCGAATTCATATTCAATTAATCAAATATTATTTAAAAAATTAAATATTGGATTTGAATTTTAATAAAATTTTATATTTTAATCATCACCGGATGAGAATATAAAAATATCCACTCCAATAATATCAGATTCAACGTAATAATAATAATAATAGGGTCGTGTTAAAGTGCAATAAATACACTTTGGAAATTGGAATCTGAGGGTATTTTAGTAAAAAATATTTTTTTAAAGGCATTTTTTATACACTATCGAATTTCCAAAGTGTATTTATTGGCTTTCCTTTTCTCCCCTGTCAACAACTTTAAAATTAAAACCCATAAACTCAAATTGAGTTGTAAGTTCATCGAGTCAAGACAAGTCGATTAATCATGAGCAATCTAGATGAGTCAAATAAATGTATGTTACAGTTTATAAATTATAACAAAATAGTCATTTAAAATTTTAAAATCAATAATTATGTTAAGTTCGTTCAATATTAAGATAGCCTCATAACTAGATCAAATGTTTTTTTTTTACCAACCGAGCTAACTCAGATCCAAAATGCCAGATGGCACATTCTTTGTGCACATTTGCACAACAAAACTAAATCTGATTGATAACTCTTAGATGTCCGATTTGAGCATTTATTTTTAAGCCTAAATCGTGACCGTAACTGTTATAGAGGCTCCTAAACTATGATTAGGCTATTTTAAGGAACTTGAAAATATAGGTAAAATGTGCCTAGGTCACATTTTAGTGAAGCAACTTCAAAGTTTAAACCACTCAGACCTTATGGCATTGTTTCGCTTAAGACAGATATGATGCATTGGCTTTTTGTTTGGCACTTTAGATTGTGATTTCAAATTCTACTTTTGGATTGTGAGAATCAGACTATAGAAATGATTTTCATTGCTTCACTATTTCCAAAAAACTGATTTTAAAATCTAGAATCAGAATCTATTTTCATTGGTATAGCCCATAGTTTAAAAATTGGAATGTATCGGTCAATTCATTGACCTCGAATCATTGAATGTTTCAGGAATGTTACAGAATGTATCGGTTTGTGCCGAATGTATCAGCCGATACCACATTGGTTTTTTAATGAAATGAAACATTCAATCGATACGATATTTTAAACCTTGGAATAGCCAAATCCAAGAAGTTAATGTAGTACCCGAAAAATGCAAGAAAAGGATCCTATCTTGTTTTTTTTTTACTTAGATGATTTCTGCTGAGTATGAGCAAGAATCAGATTTTAGAATCCAAACCAAATGTAGCACATATGCAAGCAATTTCATTCATCCATAATGCAAAGCTTCACGTATGTATGGGTCCAGGTAACGTCGAGGAAGGATCAAGAGCAATACTGGGTAGACAAGAGCAAGCCATACCGTTACATATCAGTTACTGAGTTTGCAAATCGGTTCAAGAGGTTCCATGTCGGGCTACAGCTAAGTAATGAGTTAACTCACCCATACAACAAGAGAAAGAGCCACAAAGCAGCTCTAGTATTCACCAAGTATTCAGTCCCAACAATGGAGCTTCTTAAGGCTAACTTTGCTAGGGAGTGGCTACTCCTCAAGAGGAACTCATTTGTCTACATTTTCAAGACTGTTCAGATCATCATCGTGGCAATTATCGGAGCGACAGTATTCTTGAGGACTGAATTGCATCAAAGGAATGAAAAAGATGCGGGCCTCTACATTGGCGCACTTATCTTCACCTTAATCACTAACATGTTTAATGGGATGGCGGAGGTTTCTATCACTATTTCAAGGCTTCCTGTGTTTTATAAGCAAAGAGATCTCCTTTTCCATCCTGTATGGACCTTCACACTTCCCAACTTTCTACTTCGGATTCCGATATCAATCCTTGAGTCCCTAGCTTGGATAGTAGTCTCCTATTATGCCATTGGATTTGCCCCGGAAGCGAGCAGGTAAACTTAGTTATTTGTTTATATATATACTAACGTTCAATTGAAGCACGATAGGTTAACAACCTCCAATACCGTGTCTTTTTCAGAAAAAACTATCATTTTCTAATGTGTTTTATTGTCATTATGCAATAGCATTTTTGTAAGAGTCGTGATAAAATGACTAAAAAAAACATACTCAATTGACATGGCATGTGCACAAAACCGTAGATTTTGTTATGTGCACATTCCAAGTCACTTGAGTTTTTTTTTTTAATTGGTTTATCATTACTGTTTTTGTAAATACTACAAAACTTCAACAAAAATGCCATTGAACAATGATGATGAAGTCCTTAGTTATGAAAGGTTACAAGTTAAAGTGGTAGCATAAACAGTACAATTATGACAAATTTTTAACTATTACATACTACATAGTTTTCTCTCAGTTTGGACTACTTGAAGAAATGGGAATGATTTTATCTTCCTTTTTTTTTTTTAACTCTTTTGTACAGGTTTTTCAAGCAATTCTTGTTGATATTTTTGATCCAACAAATGGCAGCTGGGCTCTTTAGGCTCACAGCTGGAGTGAGTAGGACCCTGACCATTGCCAACACTGGTGGAGCTCTTGTTCTTCTTGTCGTGTTTACACTCGGTGGTTTCACCCTCCCTCGAGGTTAGCATAATTTCTATACTCTACTACATCAAGAATTTTCAGTTCTAATATGTATTTAAAGAGGTATATATCTTTAACAGGTCAAATTCCAAATTGGTGGACATGGGGTTACTGGATTTCTCCTTTATCATATAGTTTCAATGCTATAACCGTCAATGAGATGCTCGCTCCAAGGTGGACGAACAAATTGGTGTGTTACATTTATTGTTCTTCCTTTTTTCAATGGAAAACATTCCTGACCATCTTTTGCAAAAAGCATGAAAATAAATATAAAAAGTAAAAAAAACAACATTGTTTCTCTACAATGTGATAGAAATCCATCCTGCTTAATCATATAGATTGGCATACCCTCGCCAGTGTGCTACAGGCTTGACCCATGGTCGATCAGGCATGTGTGGCTAGGGTCGTGGTTGCAGGGTGGAATAGCAGGGAGGGGGGTGAAGTTAGTCCCATACTGACCATGAAATGTTTGAGATTATTGTCTATTGGTAGTACAACTCCCTTACCCGATAACAACACATTTTAAATTCGTGAAGGGGAAACCCAAGTGGACAATAATATTACCCAGTCAAGGGTGGTGGCTTTACACTTTTGTTTCATAAACACAATAAAATGTTCCAAAAAACACCATTTTACATGTTTGTTGGTGGCTAAAAATTGAGGTGGGTATATGTTTGCATAGTAACAATAATCGAGTTTCTAACATGATTTTGTTGAATTTACAGGCATCTGATAATTCTACAAGGTTGGGAGTTGCCGTGCTTGAAAATTTTGGTGTCTTCCCTGAGAGTCACTGGTTTTGGATAGGGGCTGCAGCCCTTTTTGGTTTCACTATCCTCTTCAATGTTCTCTTCACCTTTGCACTTATGTATTTAAACCGTAAGTACTCGGTTCCATTCTTTTGTGTTAAGGGGACTTTGTAAATCCTCTTCGTATTAAGTTGGGGCACAAATTATTAATTTTTTTCTACTTTATAATAGCTATTGAAAAACAACAAGCGGTCATATCCAAAGAAGCAGCACGAGAGATGGAAGATACCCATGACGAAACTATGGAACAGCTGCCAAGACGCACATCAAGGTCTAAAAGAGAGCTTCCTCGATCTTTATCGGCTGCTGATGGAAACAATACAAGTAAGAATTATGACACTATACACTTTTTAATGTTGCCTCGATTTTCCATTATAGAGTGGTTAATGAAGCATTTAGAGTGATCTTGACATGGGCTTCGGATCCTTCAGGAGAAATGGCAATACAACGAATAAGTAGTCGAGGTAATCCTAACAGACTTGATAAAAATGCTGATTCGGCTCTTGAGTTAGCAAGTGGGATTGCTCCCAAGAGAGGAATGGTTCTTCCTTTCACACCTCTAGCAATGTCCTTTGATCACGTAACTTACTCTGTCGACATGCCTCCGGTAAGATTATTTTTTTTGTTTGTTTACTTTGCTGTTTTTATTTGATCTTGAATCTTGATAAATTTATAGAAAAAAAACTTAAGTAGTATGAAGTAGTAAGGGCTAAAAGAAACCAATTCTGTTGAATCTAATAGGAAATGAAAGCGCAAGGCGTGCAAGAGAACAAACTCAAATTACTAAAGGAAGTGACGGGGGCTTTTAGGCCCGGTGTACTAACAGCATTGATGGGAGTTAGTGGAGCTGGAAAAACAACACTCATGGATGTTCTTGCTGGAAGAAAGACAGGAGGATACATCGAAGGAGATATTAGAATCTCTGGGTTCCCCAAAAACCAAGAGACCTTTGCAAGAATTTCAGGTTACTGTGAACAGAACGATATCCATTCTCCCCAAGTCACTGTAAAGGAATCATTGATCTACTCCGCCTTCCTTCGACTGCCCAAAGAAGTCAGCAACAAGGAAAAGATGGTATATAACTATGACTTTTCTATTTTTTTACTTTCAACATTGCAGCATGAAGTGTAATGTTAATCAACCAACTAATCCAAAAGAACAATCATTTGGAGAGGAGGAGAACTATGAATGTAAGAGGGTCATGGGGCATAATGGAGGTATGACACACCTGAGATTGGAACCCGTGACCTATAAGAACCTAGCGCTCTGATTCAATGTTAACCAATCAACTACTAAAAAAGACCGAACTTTTGGAGATGGAGAGAACAATGAATATGAGAGGGTCACGGGGCTTAAACGGGGGTATGATGCACCCAAAAGTGGAGGAAAATATACACTCAACACTCCCCCTCACCCATAAGGGTAGAAAGAATCGAACCCGTGACCTATACGAACCTAGCGCTATAATGCCATGTTAACCAACCAACTAATCCAAAAGACCGATCTTTTGGAGAGGGGGAGAACTATGAATATAAGAGGATCACGGGGCTTAACTGGAGTGACACACACAAGAGTGGAGGAAAATAAACATTCAACATGTAAAAAAAACAATGGTTTTTTCTCAAAACTAACTTGAATTTGAAATTGATTTTCAGACTTTTGTGGAGGAAGTTATGGAACTTGTAGAGCTTGACAACTTGAAGGATGCTATAGTGGGGCTTCCAGGGATTACTGGGCTATCAACAGAACAGCGAAAGAGGTTAACAATTGCTGTGGAACTCGTTGCTAATCCTTCAATTATCTTCATGGATGAACCAACATCGGGTCTTGATGCAAGGGCCGCTGCTATTGTCATGAGAACTGTGAGGAACACAGTTGATACTGGAAGAACTGTCATCTGCACAATTCATCAACCTAGCATCGATATCTTCGAAGCTTTCGATGAGGTTACTACTCTCACTTTCTCAAAATCTCTAAATCTCTAATTGTGATGGAGTTAATATGTTGAAATGGTTGTTCACCAGCTTTTACTAATGAAAAGAGGGGGACAAATTATATACTTGGGACCATTGGGTCGTAATTCTCACAAGATTATAGAATACTTTGAGGTATTCAATTAATTTCATTTTCCTTTCTGTTAATAGTAAATATACTCATTGTACGATTTCGTTTTCTTTTTCCAATTCTTACTACCATTGGTTTAAAATTCTTTGTAGGCAATTCCTGGTATAAATAAAATTAGAGAAAAATACAACCCAGCGACGTGGATGCTAGAAGAGAGCACAATCTCAGCCGAAATTAGACTTGGCATAGATTTTGCTGAGTACTACAGATCGTCATCTTTGTATATGTAAGTGAAAAGTAACTCCTTTCAGATGAAAATGTTATAACAATAACCGGTTACTCCTTTAAAGCATTTACAATGGAGCTATTTGTGGGTTTGCTTGTATCAGACCCACTAACGTTTTTTTTTTCAGCTCCAATGGACTCACCAAAAATACCTTTCAGGCTTCATAGACGTTAACTGCGGTTAGCAATTTAGCTAGCCACGAAATTTAAAAAATACAATAATAATTTGGGGGGTGAGGGTGTGGGACTGGTGTAGAAGAAGTGGGGGTTTTAACATGTACGATGGAGCTCATATTTATTTAGGGGGGGAATTGTTTGTTAGTGGGTGTTAAACATGCCTACGTGACACCTTTTAGTGGCTGTTTTTTAATGGCTCCATTGGAGTTGCTCTTGCCTTTTATTTTCATCTTTTGTATTTGAGTAGAAATGTGTCAATGTGATTATAAACCAGGCAAAACAAGGAGCTAGTTAAGGAACTGAGCTCGCCGGCTCCAGGATCAAAAGATCTCTATTTTGCTACAAAATACTCTCAACCAACATGGGGGCAGTTTAAGTCTTGCCTTTGGAAGCAATGGTGGACTTATTGGAGAAGCCCCAATTACAACCTTGTAAGATTCTTCTTCACTTTGGCTGCTGGCCTCTTGCTTGGGACAATCTTTTGGAGGGTGGGCCAAAAAAGGTCTGTGTCGATTCTTCTACTTATGGGACTAATCCAACTTTATCTTCGTATGATGCACGTGAATCTTTGAGTTAAAAGCGCGTTTTCGTTATGGTTCAGGGAGACCTCAAATGATCTGTCAATCATGCTCGGAGCCTTGAATGCTGCTGTCCTGTTCATTGGCATCAACAATTGCTCATCTGTGCAACCAATTGTTGCCGTTGAAAGAACGGTATTTTATCGAGAAAAAGCAGCTGGGATGTACTCAGCCTTACCGTATGCCATAGCACAGGTTTGAAGAGAACTGATTTTACTAAATAATATCGATAAAAACAAAGGCTAAATAAGTCATGACATGGGTTTGATTAAAATCAATCCAATGTTATAAAATTGGGACTCTTATGGGACTCAATTTGATTTTTTTCAATTTCCAAATTGACTTAGTTGTGTACTTCCAGAGCTCATCAATCCGTTATAGATCCAAGAATTTATAAAGATGGGCAAAACATTATAGTAAAGCTTCTGTTTGTGAACATTAATTTACATTGTGGTGCAGGTGATCATGGAGATACCGTATGTGTTCATCCAAACAACATATTATTCAATTATCGTGTATGTCATGGTGGGTTTCGAATTGACGGCAGCTAAGTTCTTCTGGTTCTTCTTCATAAGCTTCTTCACCTTCCTCTACTTCACTTACTACGGAATGATGACTGTTTCCTTAACACCTAATCACCAAGTTGCATCTATCTTAGCCGCCGCTTTCTATGGAATCTTCAACCTCTTCTCGGGCTTCTTCATTCCTATACCTGTAAGTTCATCTCTTCAATGGGCATCATATAATTCTACTAAAAGAGACCAATTTGTTCTAACAAATATATTTGATTTAACGAGTTATAACACGTTGGGCTAATAGTTCATTGTTAAAATTGCAGAAAATACCCAAGTGGTGGATATGGTATTACTGGATTTGCCCGGTGTCATGGACACTTTACGGGCTCATAGTGTCACAGTACGGAGACGTAGAGGACATAATCAAGGTGCCTGGATCAGAAGATCAGAGCATTAAATTTTTCGTGGAAGATCACTTCGGGTACCACACTAGTTTCATGGGGCCAGTCGCAGGAGTTTTGGTTGGCTTCACCGTCTTCTTTGCATTCTTGTTTGCATTTTGTATCAAGGTATTGAACTTCCAACAGAGGTAGACTTACATTGGCTTATTTTGAACAATGTAATTCTACGACGTACATTTGAATATTTCGGGAAAAAAAAATTGGGATTCAGTCTTGCATTAGTCTTTTTAGGAAACAAGATGATGTTTTGGGTTTATAGTTGTGGATTACTATTAGAGGATATAAACAGATGTGTTACATACTTTGAAATAATGAGCTTAGAAGAGTATATTTGTACATATATAAAGTTCTGCCAAAATTTGCTTCTGATCAAAGGAAGTGAAACTCTCTGTTTGTCTTTTTTCTTTTCATATATATGGTTCCTTTGGAATGCAATAGGTCTGGTACAAGAATTTCATAAAAGATTTGATAACTTAGGTTATATATTCTATTTAAATTTATAATGTGTGTTACATATATATATATATATATATATATATATATATATATATATATATATATATATATATATATATAATCAAATCCAGTCAGATTGAATTCGGATTGATTTGGATGAGATCAACAAATATTATATTGGATCGAGTCTAAACTTAAAATGACATATTCGATTGAGTATGGATCAAGTCTGGGTCTAATAAATTTCTTATTGGATCGATTTCAATTTAGTTCCAATTTTTTTATCCGATAAGATACTGATCATAAAGATATCAAACCAAATGTTAGCTCTGAAAGTATTCCACGAGACAGTACACAGCAAACTTTTCTGTGTTTGGAAGGCAACAAATTTGAAATTATTTCCGAAAAGAAGGATCCAGACTTGGTCAAAATGATCAATCAGTTGGACCTAAACCCAACTGATCACATTCGGGTCAATCCAGTGAAGGGTATGTAATCCTATGTTTAGTAGACTAGAGTTAGGCCATGTCTTAGGCCATCTTCTTTTGAGAGATTAAGATAGTAAAAGAGGAAAGATAATAAAATTAGAAGGGTATTATTAAAAAGGGATTAGAAGAGAAAATGTAACAAAATTGGAGGATATACTTATAAAGGGAGGAAGGAAAAGGGAATAAAATTGAAATTATTCATCAAGATGCATGCGAGATTGAATCTAAACCGTTCTTTACAAGGAATAAAAATTGGAAGAATATTTTATTAATTTTAATTGAAAAATTAACGAACTTCTTATGACATTGAGTTCGACGCTGCATTGACGTGGTATTGTGCACAGAGCCATAGATTTTTTTTTTTTTCCATCTATCTTAAGACAGTTATACAGATTGCGAACATAAATTAAGCTCAAATTAATTTATGTGCACAGAACCATATAGCCTTGACTTCAGTTTAAGTTGGATTGCCTGAACCCTCAACCTAAGTTCAACTCGAATTAAGGTCGCGTTGAGTTATTCTAACCCAGGCTCAACTCAATTTCTACGTAACTCAACCCATACTCGACCATCAATCTCATTGAGCTGGGGCCAGTCCGCCCAATTTGCAGCCCTAGGTATGACTAGGGTGGTCAATGGGTCGATTTTGGTTCAGTTCGGTTCCACATATACCTAGAATTGGAACGTAAATCAAACCTTGGTTTCAATTTTGATTATGAAACCCTTGGAGCAAAAATTGAATCCAACAAATATCCAAGATTGAAAAAGAATTAGAAAACCTTGAAGGAAAAAAAAAAAAAAAACCTTTAACTCTTGTAAATAAATAATGCCTATCTATGAAATCATGTTTTTCTTTTACAAATTGTAAGTCTTCAATTGCCTACTTTTTCTTCTCTTGGATCTACCACCATTAATAGATTTGTCATACCTACAAATAGGACATGTAGATTTTCGTCTCACCCACTTAGAGATACAATTTGAGTGAAAGGTGTGGTAACATCCCATGGCTTTACCATCATGTCCTGCCTCCATCTCTTCCAAGCAAATGGCACATACTTCCCCACCATCTAAGATAAACACCTCTCTCATTAATTCGTCTTCGATTTGCTTTAAGTACTCGCTCGCACGTCGTCGATGATTAATTGTATATTCTATTGGTCTATCCATTCTAAGATAATATTGTTGCATCATATAATAGAATTGGTTGTAATCTCTTCTTCTTGTTAATGATATTGTGTAATTGAAGCTCTCCATGATTATATTATATTGTGACGAGGCTTCGAGAATTGGTTCTCTACCTCTTTCAATCTCAGCACCAATGACGGCCTCCTCTACCTGAACAAAGTTCCTTATTATTTGGTGTCGTTCTCTCTCATGAAATCGACCAACTTGTTGTTCTTCCTCAATATTACTCATTATTATTTAGTTGGTCTCTCTCTCTCTCTCTTTCAATCTAAGTTTAATTGATTTTTGGTGGTGATGTTGGTTCAATCGAGTAGAGAAGGCCTGTAATTTCGTAAGGATAAGTTTTGCTCTTCTACGGAAGAATAGCATACTAGGGATCCAATTGAGAATCTCTAGGAGAAGTCCTACTTCTCTTTGGAGGGTCGAGGATTCACTAGAAAACAGAAGAGAGATTTACCCGGTGGATAATGGTGAAGTAATAACATTAAAGGAAAATGCTGAAATGACATAAATTATTTACTCACAAGTCTGATGTGGGATGTGCACATAATCATAATCATAGATGTATTTCCTCGTGATACGAGTAAAATCCATCTACGATTATATATGCATGTCCACGTCAGAATTGTGAGAATCACAATAAATACTATGTCACCCCAACACGACTCAACATTAAAATGTAGGCCGTGGGGGGAATTTATAACATGGATGTCTGTTAGAATCATAGATGCTTTCATCGAAATCCCACTCATATTTCGATGAAAAGTATCTATGGTTCTAACATATCCACGTAAGAAATGTTCCCCGTGATGTACAATGTTTCGATGTTACTACAACATGACTCTTACCCGGTAGACTTAACGGTTACATTTTTATTACAAAAACTCACTAGGAGTTCTGACGACTCCAAACAACCTTACTTTGTGAAGATTATTACCCACCAAACCTCACTTTATCAAGTTTGTTCTCGGCAAACCCTAAGGTGGGATCCAAGCCATAACATTTAAATTTATACTGTTAATTTGTTACATTGGAGTAGATTCTAACCATATTTAATTTTGACAACCAAACAATGCCACAAGGTTATAAAGGATAAAATTCTAAGAAATATTAAATATATATATATTTAAAAAAAAAAAAGTTAATTTTCAACCTTGAATTTTAATTTTAAATTTGAGAGTTTGGTAGCCATCTATTTTCAATACTTAAGATAAAGCTAAAAAGATATGAACTTTTTCCTTTGAATCTGAGTTTTTCCATGAAATTTAGAAGGATGTGTCGTTGGATTGTTAATTTGATAATCCATGTGGACCCAATGATTGTTAGTAAGATTTAAAATCTTACTAAGTTAGTCATGGCAGCAGTTTGTTAAAGTAACAAACATGATAAATTAAGGGAGTTTTTGTAACAGAATTGCAACAAATAGAGACGCCCAGTAAATCTCTCGAAAATACGTAAGGGTCTGTACTCGGTTGACTTGGCAAGTACACCACTCAACAAAGACTGAGGTCAAGGTGGAGGTGTCATCAGTTTGAAAACATTATAAAGTATCTGAAATATTTACAATAACACCACTCAACAAAGAAAGTTTAGGAGTTTTAATACAATTAGATTTAGGGTGTTTCATTTTTTTAATATCCACTGGTTTTGGGGGGAAACGTTTGTTTTTTAATCCGAGAATGCTTTCTAGGGTTTTCAAATATTCCAAAATGATTTTTCCCAATCTTTAACTAAAAATGATCATTTCATGTATTTCAAAAGGTTTTGGTTCAGAAATAGGAGTATACCCTAATAGGGGTATTTTGGTCATTTTTAGGAATGCAAATTTGCCATGTGAGCCCGTGGCCGTGCCTTACTTGGCCCAATTTTGTCCAAGCTCATCCCCCACCACCCCTTGTTGCCTTTGACCCTTTTTTTTAATAAGACCAATCATCTTTAAGCTCTATTGGTAAATTAATTTAAGAATAATAATGAAATATCTCAGGTTGGAACTTTATATCGCACTTCTTAACTCTCGATGAAAAGCATCTATCATTTCCATACGTTTTCATGTCAAGAAGTGCGATATGAGGTTTTAACTTGAGGTCACTCCAGCACGAGTCTTAATTTAATTTACACATTTATGGGAGGGGTCATATGTAGAGTACAAAATGTTAATAATTTTTAAAAATAGTAACTTTTCACGGTTGAATTTGAATTTTAAATTCAGGAGTTCAATGATTATATAATTTCAAAGTCTTTGATCATGATAAAAAAGATTAATTTTTTTTTAAATCTAATCTAGCCATCTAGGCCATGAAATTTAGCTGTCTAAGGTTTAATTCCCATGGAACTCCTTATTCGTTTACGTGATGATGTAATGTGCAACTATTTAATTTTCTAGTAAATTGAGCATATTCAACTCGACGGCCTAAAAGATAAATTCATCAAATTGTCCTCGTGATATTATACATCACATAATTTTATTTTTTTTATCAAAGAATTAAATCAAGAAATGACTGATTAGAAAAGAGTAAATCTAGCCTTACCTCGTGGCATCTAAAAACATAATTCGGTGCCATAGGATTTAGAGGATAAAATTATATGAACTTAAAAAAAAATTATTTTTCTCAATTAAATTTTAATTTTAAATTTGAAAGTTCATGGCCATCCATTTTTAAAATATATTTTAGATCAAACTTAGAAAAAGATTTTTTTTATTTATTAATATTATTTTTTTTAATTTGAGTTTTTTCAAGAAATCTGGAGAGCTATGGTGTTGGATTAATTGCTGATTTGGTAATCCACTACCCTCTTGTAAGACTCAAATTCTTAACGAGTAAAGGAAAGCGTTTCTCATTATAAAATATAACTAATTTAATAATTTGGACGAAATAAACTAATATTTTAATAATTTTCCAAAAAAGTTTTCGATTCTTTTCAGATACCATCTGTCATGACTAGCATTAGAAGTCTTCTCTATTATCCACCCTTAACATTCTCATTCCTTTGGAGTGAGATTTTTATAGCAAATTACTTGCCAAGCAAGAATACTTACCACGCAAGTAGTAACATTGGGGACCAAAATGCCCCTTTTAAATTAACAAAATTCCCTCCCCAACATCACCCATTCCCAATTTCATATTTCTAAATCGGTAAAATTACTAGAAATCTGCCTTTTTTAGGTTTTAACTATAACGAAGGAGATCCAAGAAAGAAACAGTACTATTATGGTAAATAAACTGAAAATAATAATTAGTCATATTTTAAAAATATATTACAAGACAGAATTTCTAGGAGTCTAATCTTCTTCTCTTCACAGAGATCTCAACTAGGGATTAGAATTATTATACCTACATAGAGGACAAGTAGTTTTGTGTGTCATCCACTTAGAGATACAATGTGAGTGATACGTGTGGTGACACCCCATGGCTTTGGCCTCTTCTCCTTCCTCCATCTCTTCTAAACAAATCGAACAAACTTCCCCTCCATCGATCATAAACACCTTTGTTGTTGTTGTTGTTGTTGTTGTTGTGTTGTTGTTGTTGGATTCAGCAAACCATATTCCATTGCTCCTGCTAACCATGCCATCATTTGTAAATTGATGAGTCGTAATTGTCGTGTACCCGTGAAGTTCGAGTGATTACTTGTCCTGGGTTCTTCCATTGTTGCCTCCACCATTGAATCGTGTTGTAAGCTTTCAAGAACTCGGTCAACCCGACTTCTTTCTTCCTGGAGTGAATCCATTAATGTTGGGAGAGTTTGAGTTGCTTTGTTAATAAGTTGAAGCCGTCTTGTTCTCACTTAAGAGTTGTTACATATGGTTTTAGTTTTACCTATTATAACGGATTGTTTCTAATTCGGATGGGACGAAAAGACCAAGTTAAAAGAGCTGCTATTGGCACTCCAATTCTTACTTATTCCACCTCAATTAAAAATAAAGAAAATAGAGGTATTTACGAAAACATGCACGACTTTTGTTCTAATTACAGTTTCAATACATTGTTCATTTTATTTACAAAAATATGCTAACGGTACACTATTCACTTTTACACATCTACGAACTCTTAAGTTTAAAAGTGATGAACTTACGACTTTGTAGATATTAAAATTGATGAACTTATGAGTTCATAGACACATAAAAAGTGAATAATGTACTCATGCATGTTTTAGAATTAAAATGAACAATGTACTGAAATTGGAAATTCTGTACATGCAATGCACAATTTGGAGATTCAACCAAGAAAATAAATATACAATTGAGAATAAGTAAAAGTTGGGGTGCCAAAACAAATTATGTTTCATTTTTTTTTTTTCTTTTGAGTGGAGATTTTATATGAACCTAATCATAATCAGGGGCGGAGCCAGTAAGGAGACATCTCAACTATTTTGGGCATTTTAGATCCCTTGAATTTATGCTTAAATTTGAGATACCCTTATATTTTGAACTACTGACATGCCCCATTTGACCCTGTCGCCCCCACTCCCTCATCTTCCAACCAATGTTTGCCCCCCTCCCATTTAACTATAAGTTTATCCCCACTAAAAAAAAATCCTAACTCCACCCCAGATCATATTGTAAACAACTACAGAAATTGTTTAACCAAGTGTTATAATCTTTTCTAACGTTCAGGTAATAATTTGAGTCAAGCCTTTGTAATAGTTGAATGGTGTGTTTTAATAAATAATTGGGGAGTGAAATAATTTAAGAAATTAGAGTGTACTAAGTAAAAGTTGGGGTGCCAATAGCAGTTCTCTTTGGAAAAATGGATTAATTTTGAACCAATTGTTTTAGAAAGTGAGCCAAAGGGCCAAAAGTTTATCAAATTGATCCAATCATGATCGAACCTTTATTAATTTTGGTTGGACCAATTGGTATTGATTAAAAATTAAAAAATGTCTGATATTCCCAAGCATTAGGGTACTATTTATTTTAAAGTGAAATTATAAAAATACCCCTCTCAAAAATGTGTCATTTAATAATAAACCCTGATGGATGTATAATAATTTATTTTTTTTAAATTGCTATTTGGTAAAAAAATTAATCCAGAAATGGTAATTTACCCATTTTGGAATTAATAATAAGAATTTTGCATTGAAACAGGGATTTCTAAAATTTCCTTTATTACTTTAGTAAAATAATTATTGAAATTTGTTATATTCTCTAGCTATTTCAGAGCACTATTCATTTAAAAGTAAAATATTTCACGAAATAGAAAAATCTAATGTAAATTACAAAAATACCCTCCCCAAAAATGTGATATTTAATGATAAACACTAGTGAGCATTTCAGTAATTTAACAGTTTTCTTTTTACTTTTTAATCAAAAAATTTAATTTGAAAAATGGAAATCTCTCATTCTCAAAATGAAAACCATTCAATGATAAACAACAACAAAAAATAAAATAACATAAAATGAAAAGTGCAGTGGAACAGAAATTTCACAATTTTTTTCCACTTTTAACAATTTATAATTTCTTTTTCTTAAGTTACATTAACAAAAACAGGTATTTGGAACTTGGTTCACTAATTGGATCAATTTTATTACAAAATTGGGTCGGGCCATTGGCTTGGTCGGGTGTTTTAAATCCTGATTTTAACTTCAAAAACAAAGTACAACTCCAAATTGGACAAGATAGATTCTATTGGGAGTATCTCTAAAACAAAATGTCTAATCTTAACCATACTTTTTATTTGATGGAAAACCTCAAAGGGACCAGCTAGTTGCACATCACCCATTATCAATTGCATTCCACCACTTAAAAGTTCCCCTTTGCACTTCATTTGGATAATTACACTTCAAAAATAATTTTAAAAAAATGTTACACTCTTTTCTTTAAAAAAATTGTTCTTCCTCAATTATATAAGAAATTATTCTTACTTCAGTCATTTTTACAAGAAATATTTTTTCATTTCATAACCATGTTTGCAAAGTTACGTTTTCTTGAAATACAAAAGTTCAGATTAAATTATAAACAAAGATTAGAAAATTACTGCCTTAATTAAATTGAAGCTAAAGATAACACAATCAAAGTAGAGCACGAGCAGAGAATACAAAGTTATAAGTTAAAATAAAACTTAAACCTTGAAAGATTAGGTATTGGAGTGCAAGCAGTAGATTAAAATAAAGGTTATAAAATACCAAAAACAAATGATTTTTTAAAGTTGATGTGCAACCAACCCTTAGTGGTGTGCAACTAGTCAGTCCCAACCTCAAGTCAAGTTTAACTTTAGTAGCCGTTGTACTTCGTTGCTTAGTTAACAAGGGAGAGACCTTGTTGGAATACTCTGTGGAGGAGCTGGAAAAGTAGTTCTGTACAGAAAGGGCATTTGGCAATCAACTATGTGAAGTACTGGCAGAAGTACTTTTGTGCTGGAAGTCTGTTTGGGAACCATACTGACTTCTAGAAAAAAGATCAGAATACAAATATTATACCAATTACTATTTTTTGTCTTTTAGTGTCATAATATGCCTTCAAACTATATTATTTTTGACATTTTAACTATAAATATTAATATAATATAATATAATAAATATTAATATACTATAATATAATAAATATTAATATAATATGTTTTAATCCAATATACTCAAAATAAAAATAAAAAATTGACAGCACATCCTTTAAAAATTGGATGTTTTAACTTATCACCTATTGAATTAACTTCGTCAACCCATAAAAATCCTCCAGTATGATTCTAGAATTAAAGAATAAATAAATTTCATCAGGTTATAATAAATAAATATACACACACACATATATATATATATATATATATATATATATATATATATATATAGTAGAAATTTGATAAGTTCATGTATGTCTTATTAACAATTATTACCTTCCAAGATGGACACCGATAAAAATTTTACCTTTGTTTTCTTTGGTTCTAACAGTAATAATAACTAACTCCCGACCACACGAACAACAAAGTGTCATTAAAACTATAATCAAAGATTTCAAATGCATGAAAAATCAAAATAGATAAATTTAAAATAACTTACATGAATAACAAGTCAAATGTTTAACAACATTTAAATTAAAGTACTAAATTTATAAACCTCATATTTCCCTTTGTTTTTATAGCCCAAGCAACCCCTCTTCCATCTGTTTTTCAGTTTCTATTAAGCCCCCTCACTCTTTCGTTTTTCTGTGAACAAAATCCTTTCATCTCTCTCGATTTTTCTGCCCTACAGATCATCATCAATCCACTCACCTCCCCTTCATCTTGCAGCCATTAAAGCTTCACCTTCACTGTGTTTTGCAGAAATTAAAGACTCACATTCACTTCTATTTTCACCACCAAAACAGCTTCTATCATTAGCCATTAACACCCAACTGACCTCTATTCTTTTTTATTTTTCACTCACCCAATCAACTTCTATCCCTCTCGATTTTTCATTTGCTAGACTCACCATCACACAACTTGTCTCTGATCTACTAATGAATCATGTTCTTTCAACCCAATGAAAATAAAGAACAACAACAGAATAATTTTCTAAAATAAAAAAGCTAGAACAAATGTGGGTTTCATCACCTCAGAGTATCTGACTGATCTAATAATCACCATGAAAGTAAAAGAAAAAAATTTATGGGTTTTCTTAATTGAATCCTGTTCTTTCAACTCAATAAAGATAAAAAATCAAACAGAAATTATAGCAGCCATGTTCACCTTAGATATACGAGCAATAGCAATCGATGAAAAAGGTTCATACCTTGGCTTTTTGTCTGTGGAGAGAGAGAAAGAGATTGAAGAAGACGACGGTGTCCTGGTTGGCCGAATGAGTGAAGAACACAGCAATGGAGGTCGAACGATGGAGGGCTGAACGAACGAAGAACACAGTCAACAATGGAGGCTGATCGATGGAGAAGAAGGGGTTGAACGAGCGAAGAACACAACCAGGCCGAATGAACAATGGAGAAGAAGAGTTGAACAAGTGAAAATCAGCAATGGAGGGCTTGGAGGCCGAAAGAACGATAGAGAAGAAAGAGTTTCTTTCGTTTGATTTAGGACAAATAAATTAAGGATATGTCATAGAAAATTAATAAAGTTAAGGGTATCTTCGTAAAACAAATCGTTAAATTTTGACTCCCTGCAAGATGAGTTTTGAGAAATAGGTTTTCTCGACTTCTTCACAAAGAGTAATTTCTTGCTCTTACGCGGAGTAACTCTTCGAAGGAGTTGCTCATTCAAACGCATCCAAACGACTTCTAACTCCCTGCAAGAGTCAGAAGTAGCCAAGGAGTCCTATTCAAACGCCTACTGATATTAAAACTCAAGTGATCCAAAAACCACTTCACTTCAATTCATTTAATTTCTTCAAGTTTTGATTTTGATTGCTAGAGACATGAGTTTTTATTGGAATTCTGCAACATTGGGCAGAGAAGGAAGTCGGCTTGCATATTTGCAAGAATTGGCGATGAGGTTGATGAGATTAAGAGAAACAACTACTTTGGGTGTTTTTGAATATTTTCTGAGTACAACTGAACCTGCAGTGATGGGTCGGCTTCAAAGAGAATTAGAAGTTGAAGATTTAACAACAAATGTGTTTGTTATTGATGGTGGAGATGTGTTGTGTTGCTTGTTTGTAAGAGATGGAAGAAGGGAATGAAGCCAAAGCTATGGGATGTTTTCACACGTTTCACTCTAATTGTATTTCAGAGTGGGTAAGACAGAAACCAACTTGTCCTTTTGCGCAAGTTTGATCGCGAGAAGTACTCCATTAATGGCGGTAGTATGTGCAAAAGAAGAAAAATTGGGAATTGAAGAAGACTAAATTTTGAATTTCTTTTTGTAATTTGTAAGAATCATATTTATTAGTTACTGTTGAGTTTAGTCCCACATCAGACACAAAGTGTCTTGTTTCTCTCCTTATAAGATCCTAGGCCTCTCCACTCATTGCCAATTGGTTTTGAGTTGGACCGCCAATATTATCATGGTATTAGAGTGGGCCTTTCTTTGGGGTGTATTGAGTTTAGTCCCACATCGAACACAAATTGTCTTGTCTTTCTACTTATAAGATTTTGGGCCTCTCCATTCATTGCCAATTGATTTTGAGTTTGACCCCCAAATGTATCAGTTACAGTGTTAATTATTGTTATTCTTCTGCTTCTTCTTTTTAAGGTTTTTTTTTTTGGTAAAATTTAGATTAATTTTGATATACTCTTCTGGGTTTAGGACTTTGGGTGCATATTCGATATATCCATATGGTCTTCTATGAGCAACTAATAGAAAATGACAAAAATATTCTCATCTTCAACCCTCGATTTTCTAAAGAAAAAATTAACTATGGTCTTCAACGCATTTGTCAACATTTAATTCTAGGTTTTTTTTAAAACTTTTTTGGTTTTAAAAACTATTGATTTGGTTGAATAATTTACCTACCCTTATTTCAAAAGTGTAATGATTTTATGACACCCCATAACAAAAACGTAGACCATTTCCTCAGGATACACATAATCATAAATCATTGTTTATGTATCCCGAGGCAAATGATCTACGATTTTGTGATGGGGGCCTATGTCAGAGAGGGTGTCATATTATCATGGCTCATTCAAAATTGACGATTCTCTTCCTCAATCTTTTAACTATTTAGACATCTCTCTACCAAATTAGTCCATATTGAAATACTCGTGTGTTTTCAAACTAATGAGATATGCCCCCTTTGACTATGTTCTTTCCTTTTAGATTAACAAAAAATAACCTAAATACCTTCATTTTCATCTTATAATAAAAAATCTTGAACTTTCTCTCAATAATACTACTCTTTTTTAACTTCTATATTAAATTAATTTTAATCTATTTAGATTGAAAATGAGAGGAATGAGGTCATTTGACATTTAGAGAAGATTGAAGTAAATGGGGAATGTAGATTTTGATGAATATTTTATATTTTTAAATTGATCAGGACATTACCTGCAATGACTTCAATCTTCTCTTGTAGAGTAAAAGGAAATGACCAAAATGCACTTTTTCTTTAACAAAAAAACTTTTAAAAATCTTCAAACTCCTCAACCTTAACGTTAACTATAGTCCTCTCATCATAACAATTTGAAACTCCTTATATAAATTACTCCATCATAACAATTTAGAAATCTTCTAAAACATCAAAAAATAACTCTCCAAACATATCCATAAATATAATACTAACTTTCTAATCCTATTAGAATTCAAATTAGACATTTCTAAAATTGGACATTTCTAAACAGTTTTTATTATAGCTTAAATAATAAAAATGAATTTTAAAATAAATTAAAAACTAACAAAGAATTGTACTCTTAACATAATTATGAAATATAAATCCCACTGGAACTAGAAATAAAAATCCTATTAAAATTAGAATTACAAAGACTAACTAGAATTGTAGATGTCCTACATCAAGTTGCCTCCCCAATTTATGATCCTTAGCACAAAAATAATTTGGATGGAATTCAAACATCATGTTATTATCACACGTTAATTGAGAAACCGTAAGCAAGTTTCGATTAGTTTCTGGAACGTGTAATATATTTTTAAGGAATATCTGAGATGAAGGTGTAGAAATATAGGAGGAACCAATGTTAGTTATACGCAGACCTGAGCCATTGCCCATTGTTACAGTGTCTGATTCAGTATACTCATGTGAAAATGACATTGGCTAGATCAGCCGTGAGATGATTTGTGGTGCCAGAATTGGAGAACCACTCTTCAATGTTTTGAGTCATGGCTTGATAAGCAGCAAATAGAAAGGGCGTGTCGACTTGGTAAGCATGGTTGAAACGGGGACGACACATGACTGTTGAGTGCTCAATGCGATTACAGAGTTGGCAAACTGGTTTTGATGTGGGCAATCCAGTTTGTGATGGGTTGATGAGGTGAGATCGTTGGTGTTGATGTTGAGTACGACCCCCAGATAAGTGATTTCGACCACGGCCTCTACCACGTGAGAAGCCATGTCCCTATCCACTATTGGAGTTTTTGTTGTTGCTTGAAACCAAATTTGCAGATGCAATGGCAAGTTTAGGATGGGCTACAATCTCATCATTGTTTCAAATTTCTTGGTTCACAAGCATGCCATGGAGTTCAGCAAAGGAAACATGATCACTATGAGTTGTGACCGATGTAACAAATGCCCCATAATCAGGACCAAGACCTCCAAGAGTATGGAGGATAAGATCTTATTCACTAATTGGTTTGCTGACAACTACCAATTGGTCAGAGTCTTTTAACCTTACAAGAGGTACTATAAAATAGATGAAGAGCCACATTTTACATTTTGAAGTTGTAGACACAGTTGCATAATCCACACCTTTGAGTGATTCGGTTATCTCTTACATATTGGTGTGCACTTTTAGAAAAGGGATGCAATGAGTGAGACTTTTTTATTTGTTTTGAAGTTTCTCTAGTAAAATGAGTGATTTTGATTTAATTACAAAGTGCTGATTCTTGATTTTGGTGAATATTTGGGAACTCCACGTATTCTCAAATTGTTGGCATACATCTTGTGGACTCTAAAAGAATCTTTTGTAAAACCATGCAAATATTTCATCAATTGGAAGTTTACCAACTCATGAGCTGAGTTTTGTTGAAATTATCCTTGAAGTATTTACCAAGTTAAGCTTTCTGGGTTCATCAAATGTTTCTAATTTTTAAGATGGTAAAATTTTAAAGTAAAATATCCTAAATATTCCTAACCATGTGTTGAACATCCTAAATATCCCTTTCTCCATAGTCCATTCGATAGATCCCCTTTGGCCCTGTTGAGACATCTATTGGGAGAAGTTGAACATAGCTTCGTATTTAATGGGCGTTCGTGCAAAACCATGACTTAACATGTTTAATCATCTAACATGTTCAAAGCACTTTTGCTAGCATCCCGATTTATTTTCTTTTGTTGTTCTCCATACCCTTCGGCTTGGAGACTTTTATTGATAAACTAATGAGGGACTTTCCACAGAAAAATGACAAGGACATCACTAGAAAGTATTAAATGGTGAAATGAAAACTAATTTGAGTTCTAAAAAGAAAGGGAGGCCTGGGGATTAAGGGCTTGAAAAAAACAAATAAAGCTCACTAGGCAAGTGGTTGTGGTATTTTGGGGAGGAAAAAGGAAATTTATGGAGAAGAATAATCAAAGCAAAGTATTGGGAGATATGATTCGGTTATGAGAGTGGGGAAATGAGGTCTTCTTATGGATGTAGTATCTTGAAGGAAGTCTTAAAAGTGTCTCATTAGTTTAATAGAGGGACCAAATTTAGAGTAGGAAAATGACATAAGTTGCACTTTTTGGAAGACAGATGGTGTGAAGGTTCACCTTTATCATTGCAATTTCCATGTGGTGGGAATGTGCAATCCTAAACTTTGAGGTTCATGAGGAACTATAATAATTGGTGGTCAACGAGGTTGCTACACTTCTAGAAATCATCAACTCTACCCACATTGTAAGGGTTAAGAAAAATAAGATAAAGTTGCGCAAAAATAGGGAAATAATCTTTTTAGTAGTCTTTTCATAAGGCCTTATGACCCACTTTTAAGTTTGCCTTCTACGAAGCGGCCATATGGCTCCTCGCATACCTTCAAGGTTGCTTTTTCATCTGGTTAGCCCTCTAGAAAGAATTCTAACTTTGGATAGCTTGATCAAATGGGGTTGGCTGACGCCAAATTTTTGTTGTCTTTGCAGGGCCAATGGAGAATCAGGGTGTCGTATCTTGATACATGTCTCCTATGTCTCTAAGATGTATAATTATTTCCTCTCTTTTCCACCTCGATTGGGTTTTCCCAAATTCTATTTTGTTTTTTTCCTTGAGATGGAGCTACAATATTTTCTCCAAGAGGAAAATATACCTTTTGGTACATCCCCCCCCCCCCCCCCCCCCCCCCTCCCCCTCCCCCTCCCCCTCCCCCTCCCCTTGATGGAGAATTTGGAAGGAAAGGACTAGAAGACTAGAAGAGTCTTTCAAGGGGAGGAGAAGTCGGTTCATGATGTCATCACATAAAAATATCTCTATTACTAGTGTAAATTGAGTAAGGACTCTGAGGGGTGTGTTCTTTGAGGACTTAATTTTCAGATGGGATGGGCTTTGCTCTTTGTATTGTTGAGCTTAATGGAGAGTTGTGTTTTATTGTTTTTCTTGTTTTTTTCCTCTTTAATTGCTTTGTACTTGAGACCATCTCAACCTCTTTTTTGATTTTTTTAATAAAATTTATAATTACAAAAAAAAAAATTTGTTGAGGATAAATTGTTGTATGAGTTGGATGGCTCAACTTGGCACCCATACTTATCTTAGTGAAACTCTTTCCTTAGTAAGATTTTAAGCATTGCTAAGGATCGTTTTGTTTGAATAGATTACCACATTAGTAATCCAACACAACCCTCTAAATCTCATAAAAAAAAAACCGAGATCAAAAAAAGAATGTTCAAAAAACAATTTGTTTTGGACTTAATCCAAGGTTTTGAAAATGGATGACTACCCGAACTTTCACATAAGTCCCAAATTTAAAATTGAATTCAATAGTGAAAGATAATCTTTTTTTGGAATTTTTTTATGTCAAAGTTCTTAGATTTTTGTCCTCTACAATCATGAAGCATTAGATCATGTTTTTGAATGCTGCAAGGTGATTCCAAAGACCCTTAGTAAGGGTGAAACTCCTTACTAACCCAAGAAAGCTATTTGGACTCTTTATTTTATATTCCCTTCGTGCACAATCCTTATAAAGGCCTATAGGAACAACATTTCGGATCATCCAATCGTACATTGAGTCATTATCAATATGATGGTTATTGTCTCCAAAATTGGTCCATTACCTATATAAATATTTTTTTTTGCATTGAATGTTTTTTATTTTTTCTTGTCATGGGTATTTGCACTCTTCAGGTGAGACTAATCCGACGGTTACATGCACTGCCCCCTTGGAAAGTCCTACGTGCAACTAGTTGAGTGGAGGGTTAATTCAACTAGACCCTGGAGGGTGGCCCCAAGGAATTCATTGCTTTGTGGGGTTTTGAACACGTGACCTACTTTTCTTGAGTGCACTGGATGTTACTTCTGCACTAGATTTGGGAGTCAGTCTCCATTATCTATTTTCATATAATGAAGCCTAAATTTGAAGCCACATAAATTGTGTTGGATAGAAAAGTTGTATTTGATCAACCCAAGTTGCATCCCTATTACCATAGTCACAACTCACAAGGTTCATAGAATTTTGACAATATTTGGAAAAATGTTGAAAAAAAAAGAGATAAGGTTTGTCCAAAAAAAAATGTTGATTAATCAATTAGTTAAAAGACCTAATCAAATTAACTAAATTAACCCCATTGATTAATTGCTGAGTACGAACTTCATTAATATGCCTATTACTTTTGGATTCGCTTTATCTATGTATTTTTAGGGTCAAGATTTATAGACTCGTGAATAGTGAAAACATATGTTCATACACAATCTTGACCATGTATGAACATAATTGATTTATCTTAGAGATTCGTAGATTTATCTTAGAGATCCATAATTGATTCTCTAGATACATATTTTCTCCCAACAGTTGGATCTCACATATACACGATCAGATGTGTGAACGTATGAATTCACTTTGCATGAGTCTACAGATCTTGACCCTTATCTTTCTTGCACGAGAAGTATTCAACATTCAACTCCATTAACCCTAGTATCTGAATTATTTTTTAATTAAATAATAAATATATATTTGTTCTTCACATTTTTTTTTAATTTGGTCAAATGGTGGTATATTAAGGAATGGAATTTTCAAATATTTGTTCTTCACTTTTTTTTATTGGCAAACATACTTGTATTCCTTCCTGTTTACTTTTAAATATTCATCATGTCACAAAGATTTGATTTGCCTAGATATATATATTTTTTTTCATTTTAAATTTGTTTAAAAAAAAAGTAATCAAATATTCCAAAAGAATAAGATTTGATTTGCCCTAGGTACTTTTTTTTTTCATCTTAAATTTGTAAAAATAACAGTAATCAAATATTCCAAAAGAATAAAATTAAAAAAAAAAAGGAATAATATATTCTTTTTTCCAAAAAGCCCTAACTAGTTACTAAGCACTAGTAGCAGAAAGAGAGGAAACCTCAGTAGTCAGTAGAGGTAGAGAGAGAAAAAAAGGAGTCGTGGAGAGAGAAGTATTTATTTGGGAATAAAGATATGGGCGGGTCGTCTGCCCTTTTCTTTCCTTCTCTCCCCCTCAGTCGCCTCTCTCATTTGCATCCTTCACCATCTCTTTCTCTCCCCAAAACCGGTAAAAAAGTCTCTCTCTCTCTGTGCGTGTGTGTGTTAAGTTAGGTTTAGATTAGTTTAACAAAAAAAAAGGAAGATTGTTGTAAATTGCGTCGGATTTCTTTTTTATCTTCTGCAAAACCCTAGCTTTTTCGACGCAATTTAACAACTTTATGTGTTTTTTTCTTCCTTTTGAGCTTTAATTTATTCTTCGTTTGTATTTGTGGGATTTCTTGAAGTAATTTAGTTTTGGGTGTTGTGAAACTAGACAGATATTTTAAGAACAAGTTCTAGAAGATTTGTTTCCACTACCAACACACCATCAATTTTCACCATGGTTAGTAAATTCCAACTTCGAACAACTCTGTTTTTCAAATTTTTTTTTCTTTCAAAAACCCAATTCAATGGCAATATTAATTTATTTCTAAATCACATTAAAACAGGATGAAGAAATTGTGGGGAGTGTCAAGCAACAGCTCTCAAAATTATTTGAAGTATCAATTAGAGCTACACTCCCACCTGAGTTAGTCGTGGAGCCATTGGTTGCAGCTTCAGCAAAGTTTGGAGATTATCAATGGTATTAATGAATTTTATATTTCTTTCTTCGTTTAGATTTACTATTTGTTTCTTGTTTAATTAAGTACTTGTTTATGTAATAAACAGTAGATTTGTAAAGTTATTCTTTTTTTTTGGTTAAAAAATCCAGTATGAGTTTTTTTTTTCTTTCTTGATTCAGTAATAATGCTATGAGTATATTTGCGAAGATAAAAAACAAATCATCTGAATTCAAAGGTCCTGCCGCAATTGGACAGGTAAGACTGATCTTCTTTAAAGGTCTCTTTTTTGTTGTTGTTTTGAATATAATAATTTGATTTTTTACTATCCGGGTGGTGGAGTAGTGGTTCAGTGTCCTGGGTTGCTTTTCAGCATAGTGACAAAAATCTGCAATTTTTTTTAAATCGCGATTAAATCACAATTTTAATAGTTATCGATTAAAGCACGCTTTTTTTCCTTCAAAAAATCGTCAACTTTTTGGAAAAATCTTGGTTAATCTAGATTTATCATTTTTAGCATTTTTTTAAATGTTATTTTATCATTTAATATATGAAATACATATATATATATATATATATATATATATTTTTATGCTTATTATTATTTTATTTTTTTGGTTTATCTGATGTTTTATTGACTTTTGCCAAATTTTTCGGAAGTTTTCTCTTGTCGAATTATTTTTGAACCCCGATTTTGTCACTATGCTTCCCAGAGACGTTAGATCGAGTCCTTATATTATATGTAGGGTCCCGTTCAGCAGCCAACGTTAAGGAGCCAACGCCTTTGTCTTATATGGGTTAGAAGTTTTGGAATGAGCTGATTTTTTGTGGTTTAGAATTGTGGACCGTTGATTTTTTTAGGTTAATTTGTGAACCAATTTTTATGGCGTTGGAAGTTTCAAATTGGCCTGATTTTTTTTAGGGCGATCTTCTCACCATAGAGACTACTCTCACAAAAGATCAGCCCAATTCAAAACTTTTAAGCCATATAGGACAAATTTTGGATCCCAATGTTGGCTGTCGAACGCTACCATATATATATATATATATATGGGTCGCCTTCAGGGGACAACTACAAGTGACAAATGTTTTTACATCTATCGGATGCCATCCATTTTACAAGATCCGAAAAAATGGATGGCATCCGTGTGGTTGTGTAAAAATAGTTGTCAGTTTTAGATGTCCCCCGAACACGTGCCATATATATAAAATTTGATTTTGGGAATTCACAATTTTGCGGATAGGATCTGGATTGCTTACTGTAAATTATTGTTTCTGTTCTTATGTTTTTTATGTAGGCTTTTGTGAAGAACCTTCCTCCATCTGAAATGATAGAATCCTGCTCTATTGGAGGACCTGGGTTTGTGAATATTGTCTTGTCAAGCAAATGGATAGCTAAGGTGCTATTGTACTTTACAAAAAAATTAAGTGATTTTTTTCTGTGTTATTTCATCATTTTATGAGATTTTATTTTTATTGGGATGATCCTGTTTCTTGTACAGAGTATACAAAAGATGCTAACAAAGGGTATTGGAATTTGGGCACCGAGGCTCCGGGTGACTAGAGCAGTGGTTGATTTTTCTTCTCCCAATATTGCAAAAGAAATGCATGTCGGTCACTTAAGGTCTACTATCATTGGAGATACTCTTGCTCGCATGTTGGAGTTTTCAAATGTTGAAGTTCTTCGGCGAAACCATGTTGGTGATTGGGGTACACAGGTGCACTACTTGTTGAAACTCTAACCATTCTTAGGTTAAATTGTGTACCAGTTTATAGCAAAGGCTTAAGCCATGTGCTTGTACTATCATATTTTTATTCCTTCATGCACAATAGAGTTGTTCTCTAGCTTTTTTATGGTCTTTCAGATTGTCTATATTATCATAAAGGTAGATACAAAATTTGACTGTAGGTCAAGTGTTCAGAACCTCACGATGCAATGAATTCCTTGGGGCCACTCTCTAGGGTCCGGTTGACCCTTGACTCAACTAGTTGCATGTAGGACTTTCTGAGGGGGTGGTGCGTGTGACCGTGGGATTAGTCTCACCCAAAAGGTGGGGATACCCACAATAAGAAAAAAAAAAAAAAAAAAAGTAATCAGTTTTTGTTATTATCTCTTTAGGATATAAAGTAATCAGTATCATAGTCACCAAATTTGACTACTTATTGAAAAATCCATGATTAAATTGTGAATTTTTTCCTTCACCATTTAAATTCCGGTTTATTGACATTTTCAATAGGCCACGACTTGTCAAACTTTGAAATTAGATCAAGAACTTCACAAGTAAATTGTGAACTTCGTAAACAAATTAGAAAAAAAAATTAATAGCACTATTTTAATATTGTTTTGGTAATCTGGGGGTATGTCAGCTTGGATAAAATTTCAGCATTCCCTTATCCATTCGGATGATTAATTAGTAAGAGGAGATGACATTGATAAGATGATGGTGACCATTTTACCGATGAAGCATTAGAGGATGAGGATGCTAATGAGGTTGACATTAAATTTGATGATTTTTGGTCAGTTGATCAATCCTAACTTGTATTCACGATTGTAATTTTTTTAAAATATTTTGAACAATATAAATCTTGAATGTGTTGCAGAATGTGGTTGCATTTTGTGGATGTATGGATGATATTTGGTGATTTATCAATATAGTTTAATATAGGGATTTTATGATATAATATAAGAACACTACTTAGTAGGAACTACTGCACAACCTTAACCCTAGCCTGATATTTTCCAAATTTTCTCGATTTTTTCCCATTCCCCTTGCCAACTTGTGAAACCCAACTTGGTTACTACGGTCTGTATGGATGCATATACCTTTTATGTCCGTGTTTAAATTATTACTTGTGTTTTGCAGTTTGGTATGTTGATTGAGTTCCTCTTCGAGAAATTTCCAAACTGGGAGGATACAAAGGGACAAGCCATTGGAGACCTACAGGTGAGCCAAGAATGTTTCTAAATTGTTTGGGTTCAGACATCTTGTTGATTTTTATTATTTTCTCCATGAAACTTAACAATCATGTTATCAAAAGCATTTCTTTGATGTGAATTTGAATTTTGAATCAGGCTCTTATGAAGAATATGTGAATCATGCTCTTAGAATGAGTGGAGTTTGGCCCTTTTTTTTTTTTCCTTTTGTTTTGTATTGAATAAGTATGAGTGGAGTTTACTTTGAAAATGACCCTCAACTGACGTGCTCTCAAACTGTAAATGATTTTGGAGAACACCAGTGATTTCATAGGGACACCACATTGTCACTTTTTAAGTGGTTCCTGACAGGAGTTCTTTGGGGCTTAGGAATTCTATGGTGGCTGGTATGTTTTCTGGTGGCTGCCTGGGCAGTTGTCCGTAGTAGTTGTCATCTCCTCTCACTTGTGGGAGTGAGATTTCACCGGATGACTTCTAGTTGGCATTGTGCTTGAGGGCTTGTTGGTAGAGTGTTGAAATATTTGTTGTTGGGAAGCTTTGTCATCGTTGTTCTTCAGGAAATTTGCAGCCAGGGCTGCAAATGTTTCTGTTGCAGTGGCAGCATCGGTGGGTTTTGGGTTGTTTTCATGTAACAACTATATTTTATTGTTCTTGCAATTATTAGCAATCGGTGAACAGTTGGAGTTATTGGATTGTTATTGTTTTTCTAATTTGATTAGTACTTCACAGGCATTCTACAAGGCATCAAAACAGAGGTTTGATGCTGATCCTGTATTTAAGGAAAGGGCTCAACAGGCTGTAGTTCGCCTACAGGTGAACAACTTACTTTTGTGACATAGATTTGTATGAAATTGATCTTTGTGATACTAACCATATATTGTACCAATTTCTCTATTCATGTCTTAACGTCCCTGAATTACAAATATGCTTAATGACAAGTACTATTACTATTCTTTTAAAAGAGAAAAGGATCAATGCTTTTCATTGTTGTTTTTTGTTGAATTTATCAAACTTTCTTAATATCTTTCCATAATTCAACATGTATCATAGGGTGGAGAAGCCAAGTATCGCAAGGCATGGCTCCAGATTTGTGAAATCAGCCGAAGGGAGTTTGATCAGGTCTATCAACGTTTGGGAGTTCATCTGGAGGAGAAGGTATTATTTGTTTTTTTCTTTCTTTTTGGTATAAGTATAAATTTATTAAACCAAATCAAAAAAGAAACAAAGCTAGAGGATGAGAAATCCACAGGAAAACAAGCAAAAAAAGAAAGGAAAAAAGAAACCCAAAGCAACAAGAAGATTTGTTGGAATTACAAAGAGCTCAATCCATGTTGTTCTCATCGCTGCACTCTTTTGTGTTGGCTTCAAAAAGTACCTCTACAAAGATTTTGAAGGGATCTGTTCTCCACCACCCCCCCCCCCCCCCCCCCCAACACGCACACACACACACACACACTCTCCCCTTCGAGTTATGTATATTGAGCAAACGAAAATGTTGTATTCATCTGATCTTAGATAATTAGAGAAGGGTGTTGCAATCATAATTTACATTTGGGAACAACATGGTGATTATGACTGTTAGGTGATGGTTTGAGTTCCTTGACTGTGCTTTTGTTCGTACCAAAGTTGTATCCTACTCTCATGGCTATAAAGATGAAGATGTCACATTTGAAATACTTCTTCTTTGAACTGTGGTAGATTTTTTATTCTTTATTTTTATTTTTCTTTTCATTTCTTTTTTGAGGTGGTGGTTATCTATTCTCTGTTGGAAAGGTTGGTACAAGTGTTGATATGACATTGGTTTAGGTACTTAGACATGCTAATGTCCTAAAAACATGTATAGTGTACGTTGGTATGCATATTCAGTTATTTGGTGGCTCTCTTTAATATATTGAGAAAAAACTATTCATGAATGATCGTGCGGTCATACTTTCCTTGTCTCATTATAGTTTGGCTGCTGATGTTATTTATTCGATTTTTTGGAAAGAGAACAATGAAGTGACGTGTAAAATTTATTTATTTATTTTTTGGCTAGGGTGAAAGCTTTTATAACCCATACATTCCTGGGGTTATGGAGGCCCTGACTAACCAAGGGTTGATTGAGGATAGTGAGGGTGCTCGTGTTATCTTCATCGAAGGGAAAAATATACCTTTAATTGTTGTGAAGAGCGATGGTGGGTACAACTATGCTTCGACTGATCTAGCAGCTCTTTGGTTAGTTTCTGACAATTAAATTGCCCCCTATTGATAGTATACTTTAAATTTGTAATGCTCATCCCTGTTCTTATTTGTCTTCTTAAGACTTCTGTGCAACAGGCTCACATATTAGGGATTATCAGTACACTCCTATGGTGGCTTTTATTATTTCTTGTCTGTTTCACACAAGGCATAAAATGGGTCAGATTTTATCTGAAATCCGAGTGTTCCAAATATATAAAAAATATATTATATTTTTATGTTTTTCAAAATATCTTTTTCCTACTACTTTAACATAACATGAATTCTTATAGAATAAAAGAAAAAGAATTATAGTAGTAAAATAGAATAATATTGTAATTAGAAAAGAATATAGCAATATTCTACAAAAAAAAAAAAAAAAAAAAAAAAAGAAAAGAATATAATAAGAAAATGTTGAAAGGTCTGAAATTATCCAACTTGAATCAAGTAAGTTGGTCAGGTTGGATCCAGATTTAGTGAAAGCAAAATGGTTCGGAGATGGTTTTAGCTAATAGGATCCGAGTCGGATTCAGATACCAATATGAATAAAAAATTTGGATCTAGATATGGATATACTCAGATCCGCCCCGAATCTTACCCATTTTAAGCCCTAGTTTCACGCCCGGGTTATATCATGAGCAATTGCAATTTCCATCAAGCATAACTGTTTTTTGTTTCGTTCACGTGTTTTTCATTTTATGCATTCCCCAACTGTCGCGTATTACTATTTACTAGTGACTAGAGCTTAATATATATTCATCGATTAAAGATGGATCAAAGTCATCTTGAATGCTTTTGGAACTTGCAGTCAAGTTGTACATCAGAAGTGTTGATGGTTTCTCAGTTGCTCCAATCTGTGAATTGCATATTGAGACATTGAACTTTATCTTTGACCCGGATCATGTTGGTTGAAGTAAAATCACGAGTTTCTTATATGCATAAAATTTTAAATGTTCTGTAGATGTGTTTGTCCATGGTTCAAAACAATGAATATATATTGGGTCTTGGAGATAATTCAGCTGCAATGACCATGTAAGCTACCTATGGAATTATATTGGATGGATGCATTTTCTAATGCCACCAGAAAGTAGTTTGATTAACTTTTATTCAATGTTGTGTAAGGAGCTAAGGATGCTCATGGTAATTCCACACTTGGGTTAGACCTGTACTTTTTGTTTTTTTTTTTGCAGTCTGCACCCTTTTGCAGATCACATTATAAACTTTTACTCACATGTTGCGGAGCTTTATAGACTCATTTTTTAAGACATTTCTTTTTGGATAAGTATAAATTTTATTGAAAGAAAAACAGAAGGAGGATGAGATTGTTAACATATATAATGTTTTATCTCTGTCCTTTTTGGTCTTTTCCGATTTCTATGTATCTCATATAAATAGGAAGTAAAGGAATAAAGAAAAAAATCTTTTCTCTGGAATTTTTCTCTTCTTCGCTCACTCTCTTTTTCTCCAAACCCTAGATTAAATCTTTACATGGTATCAAAGCACAAGAAGATCACGAGGGACCAAGAATCGAAGAGAACTGTACTTGAAAAGAACCTTAGGGCTGTCGCTCTCCATTTTTCAGATTTGTAGGGTTGTCTCCCTCCATTTTCCAGATCTCTAGAGCTGATGCCCCCCATTTTCCAGTCAGCAGGGACTGCTGCCCTTCACTGTTCAGACACTAGGTGCTGTCCCACTTGGATCTCCAACAAATAGGGCTGTTGCCACTCATTTTTGGTGCTGCCGACACCCAGTTTTCAGCCATAGGGGCTGTCTTCACCATCAATAGGGCCCTTGCACCCCACCAAAAATAAGATCTCTGCTGCTAAATCCTTCAAAGGTCAGATCTCTTCTTCTTGGGCTCCGTAGGACTGATCTGAACTCATCTTTTGGCTGTTAGAACCCATGTCACGGTTGTAATAGCCCTAAAGATCAATAAACAATTGTTTTTTGTTACCTAGAATGGAGAGTAGAACCAAGTCCAATGTTGGAGTAGTTGCTTAGTGTTTCCGAGTAGTACACACTTGTGATTTGGATTTTTTTTTAGAGTTGCTTTTCACCTGAAGTCATGTCAGAAGTCACTTTCGGACAATGGGTTTGGATCCTCACAAGTCAGAAATGAAAATCCCAATCTCCAGATCACCACAATCAAACTCGATGCCACAAATTATTTGGAATGAGCTCAGTATGCAAAGTTGACTATCCATGGGAGAAGAAAGGCCCATTATCTTAATGGGTAAGAGAAACAACCTAGTCCTTTACATCCCAAGTACGAACAATGGGATGCGAAATTTTTTTTGCTTGTCTTGGTTGCACTTAATGCAACCTCAGATTAGCGGAGGATATTTCTTCTTGAAAACATCCCAACAAATCTTTGGGTCAGTGACTCAGACCTATTCCCAGGCTCAGAATAGTGTTAGGATTTATTAGTTGGGACAGAACATATCCCATCTCATATAGGGGGATAAGACATTGTCAGGCTATTTTTTTGAGTTGCGCAATATGTGGGAAGGCTTAGATGACTGTGCACAATTCAATAAGCATGTTGAGAAACAACGTACCTTCCAGTTTCTAGCCGATTTAAATACCGGGTTTGAGATGGTACGAGTTCAAATTTTGAATAGAGATCACCTTCTTTGAATACAGTTTACTCATATGTTCAAAGTGAGGAAAGCTGACGATTGGCTATGGGACAATTGAATAACTTTGTGAGTGACAGATTTGCCATGGTAGCCAACAGACAGAGTGGAGGACAATTTTCAGGGGGTAAAATTTGGTAAATCTATACAGGGTGCATCCACACAGGGATTCAATGGTAGAGAGACTGAAACGTGATAATTGTGGCAAATTTGGTCACATTCGAGTAAAGTGTTAGGACTTGATAGGTCTTCTCGAATAATTTTAGCCTAAGAGTCGTTCCTCTGCAGCCCATCATGCTTCTAGTGTTGACGTGATAGATAATCCTCATAGTTTTGAGATGTTGACTTCGATGGTAAATTCACCATTCTCTCAGGATGATATTGTTCGACTTTGGGCTCTATTGGATGGTTCCACTGCGACTTCTTTTGCACAAGCAAGTATCTTTGCTTCCGCTCATCATGTTTCCTCATCTCAGTCCACTTCCTGGATTATTGATTCAGGAGCTTCAGATAACATGACAGGTATATCATCTTTCTTTCAGTTTTATGGTCCTTGTTCAGGCAAGGATAAAGTCCGTCTAGCTGATGGTTCCTTATCATCCATAGTCGGTAAAGGAATCATTACAGTTCCTAATAGTTTTCTTTTGTCTAATGTTTTACATGCTCCTAATCTTACTACTAATCTCGTGTCCGTTAGTAGTGTTACAAAAAATCTTAATTGTTGTGTTACCTTTTTTCCTTCTCACTTTGTCTTTCAGGACTTAGCGACGAAGAAAGTGATTGGCAATGGTTGTGAAGCAGATGGTTTGTATCTTCTCGACATTCCACTATCTCAACATCTTTCACAGACACATGTGTCTCAGAGTAGTGGTAATAGTAGTAGGGAAGTCAATAAATCCCGGACAATGCCATAACATATTCGATTGGGTCATATCTCTTTTCAGTATCTACATTGTTTATTTCCTTCTATATTTCAGTCCATGTCTTTGTTAGAGTTACAATGTGAAGTTTGTGAATTGTCTAAACATTGTTGCTCATCTTACCCAACAAGTTTGAATAAAAGTTCTTCATTTCTCTTATACATTCTGATGTTTGGGGCCTTTCTATGTTATTTATTTAGTTATTTTGTCACTTTTGTGGATGACTATAGTAGATGTACATGGGTGTATCTGATGAAAACTAAAGATGACGTCTACTCAATATTCACAAACTTTCATGCTATGGTCCTCACTCAGTATGGCAAGAAGATCAAGGTCCTTCGATTATACTTCAAGAATTTTGTGTTGGTCAAGGGATCGAATAACAAACCTCATGTGTCTCTACACCCAACATAATGGTATTGCGGAAAGAAAAAATCGTTATTTGTTGGAATTAAGGAGGGTCCTGTTGATTGGGTTACATGTCCCAAAACATTTTTGGTCTGAGACAGTCCTTATTCTGTACGACTTGTTATACCATTAATTGTACTCCCTCAAGTGTCTTGAACTTTCAACCTCTTTTGACAACTCTTAATCCAGATCGACCTTTATTTTCAGTGGTTCTATGAGTGTTTGGATGTATTTGTTTTGCTCATATCTTTGGCCATGCATGTACTGAACTTGATTCTAAGGCTATGAAGTGTATATTCCTTGGTTACTTCAATTCTTAAAAGGGCTATATGTGCTATCATCCACCTACTTGTCGTCGTTTTGTTTATGGATATCACATTCTTTGAGGACCAGCCTCACTTTCCTAGTTCTTACCCTCATCTTATTCAGGGGGAGTGGTTTCTTCCATCCATCAATTGAGAACCTCTTCCCGAGGTATCTTCTTCAATTCCATTGCCCATTATTCCCGACTCTACTGTAGAACATGTGCAACCAACCACATCAGCACTTAATTTTTTTGGACGCACCTACACAAGGAAGGGGAACAAGCCATTGTTGATGCACCATGTCTCCATAACTTCATCTCTGACATCTCTAGCTCCTAATGTGAATGTTTCGATTGCTTGCCGTAGAGGTAAATGTTCTTGTACATTGCACCTTATTTCTTAGTTTATTTCATATCATAGTGTCTCCTTATCGTTCCTTTGTAGCTACCTTGTCTTCTATTTCCGTCCCCTCTAGTGTGAAAGAAGCTCTCTCTAATGCCAAGTGGAAACAAGCCATGAATGAGGAAGTGAGAGCCTTAGACAAAGACAATACCTGGGTGTTAGTGCCTTTACCACAGGGGAAGCAATCTGTTGGGTGTAAAAGGGTTTTTACAGTGAAGTATAAGTCAGATGGTTTGATTGACAGGTACAAGGCTAGGTTGGTTGCTAAAGACTATGCATAGACTTATGGCATAGACTATTAGGAGACATTTTCTCCTGTTGCAAAGATGAATTTCATTCATGTTCTACTCTCTTTACCTGCAATTTATCTTGAGAACTTTACCAATTAGATGTGAAGAATGCATTCTTGCATGGTGAGTTGTAAGAAGAAGTATACACGGATGTTCCTCTGGGAGTTAGATTTTTCAATGCTGATGGAAAAGTGTGTTGGTTAAAGAAGTCATTATATGGTCTCAAGTAGTCACCGCGAGTATGGTTTGAGAGGTTCAGATCTATTATGTAGGATATGGGCTACAAACAGTGTTAGTTTTATCATACATTGTTTGTGAAACACAATGGCAATAAGACTATAGTTTTTATAGTCTACGTTGATGATATTGTTATTATAGGGAATTGTCCCCCTGAGATACAAAATTTGAAGAAAGGGAGAACGATTTTAAGTTAAATATCTTGAACCTCTCTATTTTCTGGGTATTGGGGTGGCTCGCTCCAAGACATGCATTTTTATCTCGTAACGGAAGTATGTCTTGGATCTACTTCAGGAAACTGGAAAACTTGGAGCACCGATTGGGAGAAAGTGATGGTGAAGTTTTGGAGGATATCAGTAGTTAATAACGTCTAGTTGGAAAACTGATATACTTATCTCTTACAAGACCAGATATTGCCTATACAGTGAGTGTTGTCAGTCAGTTCATGCATGCTACTCGTATGAGACATCTCAACGCTGCTTTACATATTCTTCAATACTTGAAAGGGTGCCCAGGAAAGGGGATTATTATTCCGATCGCATGGCCACATGAGAGTGGAGGCATGTACTGATGCTGATTGGGCAAGTTCAATTACTGATCGACGCCCAATTTAGGGGTGTTGCACTATGGTGGGTGGTAATTTGGTTACTTGGTGAAGCAAAAAAAATAATAATCTGTGGTTGCTTGCTCAAGTGCAATAGTCAAGTTCCGAGCAATGGCACTTGGTATATGTGAGTTGCTTTGACTGTAATTGTTACTACATGAGGTAGGATGCTAACCTCCCCAACCATTCCAGTTATACTGTGATAACAAGACAACCATTAACAAAGCTCATAATCTGGTACAACATGATCGCACAAAGCATATTGAGGTCGATCGTCATTTCATCAAAGAGAAGGTTACATCTGGCGAAATATGTACTATCTTTGTTACTCTCTTTGTATCTACGTCCCAACAATTAGCGGATGTCCTCAGTAAAGCCGTGGGTTGTGTTAGTTTTGATCATCTTATTAGCAAACTGAGTATGTGTGATATCTTTGCACCAGCTTGAGGGGGAGTGTTAACATATATAACATTTTATCATTGTCCTTTTTAGTCTATTCTTATTTCTATGTATCTCATATAATAGAAAGTAAAGGAATAAAGAAAAAAATCTTTTCTCTGGAGAATTTTTTTCTTCTTCTCTCACTCCCTTTTTCTCCAAACCCTAGATTAAATCTTTACAGAGATGTCTTCCTAAAAGAACAAGAAAGAAACCAAGAAGAACAAGCAAAACTAAAAAACACAAGTAGGCCTCTACACAACAAGAAGCTCCTCCCATCTAAACACAAAATCCTCGAAGAAAACCCCATCAAGATTTTTACTCAGTTAATGCCAAAAGAAGAGCAAGCCCAAAATCTCTAAAATCACATATCCTGTAGAATTCTCCTGAACTAGGACAACCCTTTTGTTCCTCTCTTTCCACAATCCCCAAGTGATGGCCCGTGGGTGGATCACTCCAAACTTTTTCTCCCTATGTTTGAAAGATGGGGAATCCGTAGATCATACTTTAATCCATTGCTCTTTTTCCCAAGGTATTTGGGCTTTATTTCTTACCTTGTTTTAAATGCATTGGGTTCTTCTTAAATCCTTCTTGATGATGTTAAAAGGGTGGCCTTACAATATCTTCTCTCATAAAAAGAGACATTTGTAGGATATTCTTCCTCCAGCCATTGCTTGAGGTCTTTGGAAAGAGAGAAATAACATGGTGTTCCATGGCAAGGAGAGTAATGAGCACATGGTGTTTATGGAAATCTTAGGGTTATTGTTTCTTTGGGCGAAGCTAAACAAGGAGTTCTTCGGGGTTTCTTTTGAGGATTTTGTGTTTAGATGGGATCATCTTTGTAACTTGTATTTTTGTTCTGGTGGGTCTTGTGTTTTTTCATCTTTTTTTGTTTTCTTGTTTGAGGGCTATTGCATCCTCTCCTTTGAACTCTCTTTTTGGTATTTATAAAATCTTTATACTTACAAAGAAAAAGGTGATGACAAAAGGGAGGATGACCCAAAGATAACTTTTCCTACCAGGGAATATGTTATTATTTCACTCAAGAAAAAGAGACTTGATAGACTTAGGAAGGACCCAATGCAACTGGAAGAGGAGAATAAAATGAGCCCAAATTTCTGAAACGAAAGCACAATTAATTATAATATGATTTCCACATTCCCCACTCTGTTTGACCACATTCTTCACTGTGTTTGATAACATGGGCTTCTATTTTCAGGTACCGTCTTAATGAAGAAAAGGTTGAATGGATAATATACGTCACTGATGTTGGTCAGTCGCTACACTTTGAAATGGTATTCAGTGTACGTATCTTCCGCCATCTCTACCTATGGAGCTGCTTGAATTCTACTTCTTGAACTACTTTTCTTTTTCTTCTTTCCTTATTATCCATCATAAGTAAGCTGTGATTAAATCT
Organism: Akebia trifoliata; assembly: GCF_017979445.1. Taxonomy (NCBI): domain Eukaryota; kingdom Viridiplantae; phylum Streptophyta; class Magnoliopsida; order Ranunculales; family Lardizabalaceae; genus Akebia; species Akebia trifoliata. Next base: position 4,124,472 of record NC_141386.1, on the reverse strand, counting down.
TTCATCTTGACATAAGGAGCATACTCCATTTGAGCTTTTGGCCTTAGTCCTTTTCTTGCAATTATTGATGCTTAGTATGTTATTGATTTTTGTTGACGTCTTTCTCTCATTTGATACTGTAAACAATTTTTATGTTTCTGGTGGTCATGTTATAGTAGTAGAAGCAGTTCTGCTTGTGTGAATTGCACTCTTCTGCTTAATAAAAATTGTCTCAATGCCGTCTGCACTTAAGGGTTAAAGGTGAAACTTACTTGGCACTATCCTATTTTAGGCTGCCAAACGTGCAGGTTGGCTTCCATCTGAAGATAATTCGTACCCAAAGACAAGTCATGTGGGTTTTGGTCTTGTTCTTGGAGATGATGGCAAGCGATTTCGAACTCGTAGCAGTGAAGTGGTTCGGCTAGTTGATTTACTTGATGAAGCCAAAGACCGCAGTCGAGCAGCACTTGTTGAGCGTGGTATATAACTGATCTATGCCTTTATTATTATTATTATTTTCATTTCTTGACATTTGGTTCTCTATATCTCACATACATTTTTAAATCAACTACCAATTTTTTATCACTCTTAACTTTTGACGCTACTGAATGTTGTGTATAATGTGTTCTATCTTTGACCAGGTAAGGCAGCAGAGTGGACTGCTGAGGAGCTCAAACAAACTGCTGAGGCCGTCGGTTATGGGGCTGTTAAGTGAGTTCCCTACACTTGTGCCCATTTTCAATTATACTCACTCTAGGAACTAGCCAAAATTTGTTTGTGGTGGCTTAATGGTTCTCTTATATTTATCATATTCATAGAATCCACATCATTCATCAAAAAAGTTTTTTTTTTTTTTTGGATAAGTATTATGGCTTAAGTTCAGATGGTAAATTGTTGTAGGAACCTTCTACCCAAGTCGCCATTCCTACTACTGCTTTGGAATCTTACTCTTGACCTTAGTGTCAAAAATGTCTTTCTTTTTTAAATCACATTTAAATGTGTTTTATCCATCTAGCAAATAAAATGTTTGCTCTGTAGACGTGTTTTTAACGTCCACGGCAGAAACATCTTTGGTGTTTCTGTGAGGTGAATTGTTGCTTTCTTGTTTGTTATTAAATATTACTGCAGGAGGCACATATTATATCCTTATAAAATTACTCATTATAATGGGATGCCAGGTCAATTTTCTTTATGTGATTAATTTTTGGAGTCACCTAATTTTTATTGTGGATGTTTATATTACAATATTCCTGAAACTGTTTCACACCCGAACTTTAAACGCATTCACTCAAGGACTTGGTTAATTTGTGTACAGCATTGAAGCTCCTTTTGTATCTGAGCATGTTTTCCTTGATCTGCTTGTCTTTTCCGTTTCTGACCTCCCTGTAATTTGTTGTTGCAACAGGTATGCAGACCTGAAGAACAACAGACTCACAAATTATACATTTAATTTTGATCAAATGCTTAGTGATAAGGTGTGTTTCTCTTCATTTTCAATGTACGATTTTGTAGGAAATTGTAGTAAAGAAGCGCACACAAGCACCTATACATCATTCCTAAATAGCAGTACTCTTTGATTCTTGTTTTTAAGTTCAAATTTTCTTTCATTTTCTTCTTAGCAATCTCTTCTTATTTCGGTGAACAGGGAAATACTGCTGTTTACCTTTTGTATGCACATGCTCGTATTTGTTCAATCATTCGGAAATCTGGTAAAGATATAGAACAGTTGAAGAATGTAAGTTCTTTCTTTAAGATATTTCCATGTGAAAAATTTATGTTGCACTCTCTTTGTTTGCAAGGGAATTGATCTTGGTTTTGGTTGCTGATTCGGCTATCACTGAAACTGATAAAATTTCATTCCTGCTTATAGCTAATATGCTGCCATGTTTATATGAACTGACCCATGATCATGGTTGTAAATCTTGTCCAAGACCGAGATGGCTCACCCGAGTCATCTCGGTATTGTTCAGCAACGAGACGGATATACAAGGGGTCCCAGCCTTCACACCATCTTATGAGATAAACAAGATAACTCGGATGATATTTTGAAAATCTCAGATGAGTCAGTAAAACACGGCTGAGTGAACCAGGATTTTGTAGATTTTGATTAAAATAATTGATTTTTTTAGAATTTAATTGTTTATTATATAAATAAAACATGATTTTATGATCAAACATCTTATATCTATCTTATTTTATAATAAAAAAAATTATAATTATTTTCATTTAAATATAAATAAATAAATCATTATAAACCAAGTTAAATGGCTTGTCTCGTCTGAGACAACTCGGTCTCATCCATGGACGAGAAGAGATGTCAAACCGGGTTTTGAAACCATGCCCATGATTGAGGCTAAAATATATTAGCAACTTCTATTGGTACTCACAAATCTAGGCAAACTTGGCTGAGATTTTAGACCATGATTGAGGGAAAAAGATTCTATGTTGTGAATTTGTTTCTCATATTCTATTTTGGACAGACCGGAACCATTGCTCTGGATCATGCAGATGAGCGCGTCTTGGGGCTACATTTGCTTCAATTTGCAGAGGTAGGAACCTGACCAACAAAGAAAATATTTGAATTTTCCGTCAATTCGTATTTTTCTTTGATTTATTTCTTTAGTTTGCATATTGGATTGCACTTTACTTAACCTATGTGTCGTACCACTGTATCCTCTCGAAGTAATTACATGGTCACCATGGCTTGCATGTAACTCTATATATGATTTCCAATATTTTAACTTTAATTTTCAGATCGTCGAGGAGGCTTGCACCAATCTCCTACCAAATGTGTTGTGCGAGTACCTCTATAATTTGTCAGAAGACTTCACAAAATTCTATACTAACTGTCAGGTAAGATTTCTCCATTCTTAAATCTCTCCATAACATATTTTTCTGTTTTTGCCGCTTGTTTTCCTCTCGGTCATGGTTTTGTTTTCTATATTATTGCTTTATGTATTTTAAGCGGGTCATCTTGTCCTCCTGTTTTCAAAATAAAATTTTGTACTTATTTAGAAAATAGAACACATACAGTTTAGTTGCTTGTAGACTGTGACAATTTCTTAACTAGGATTGGACAAACTAAGGAACTGAGAAGTTTTCTGATTCTTGCTTTGTTAAATTTAGAGAGATTCTATTGTCATACCAATTCATATGCAAGTCACCAAGAATTAGCACACATTTGGTGTGGGGTTAGGAAAAGTTGGTGTGGCAATAAAAGCTCTCTAAATTTAATGTTAGAAGTTCATACTGACGTAGTGGAAGCGTGTGAATCAATAGATTCGATAGATCGTGTTCAATGGAACACTCAAAATAAATTTGAATCAATAGATTTAATTGATAAACAAGCAATAACTTGAAAGAAAATAAAATATAAAGCTAAAAAAAGTAATTAAAAGAGAAAAGATAATTGAATTGATTATTTTCGGATTTGGAACTCTTTATATAGATAACTCCATCATGACAACTTGTAATCCAACTAAAATACTAAAAATTAATATTCCTAACCTATTTATAACATAATACGAACTTTCTAATTCTATTAGAACTCAAATTGGAGATTTCTAAGTACTAATTATCGTCTAAATAATAAAAACGAATTTAAAACAAATTAGAAACTAACAAAGAATTATATTCCTAACATAACTGTGAAATGGAAATTCTACTAAAAGTAGAAATAAAAATCATACTAGAAATAGAAATAGAAATTTAATAAAATTAAAAATTACTTAGAACTGTAGATGTCCTGCATCACATACTTTTCTTGAATATATCTATGAAAGAGGAAATGGGTTTTTATTGGGTCGGGAACGTGTTTATGTGTACATACTGTTAATTCTATAGCTTATTGATTCTTCTCGGGTATTTGGATGTGATGGGCAGGTTGTTGGGTCCGACGAGGAAACGAGCAGATTGTTGTTATGTGAAGCAACGGCCATTGTCATGAGGCAGTGTTTTTATCTCCTTGGAATTACGCCAGTCTACAAAATATAACAATATTATCATTTGAATTTTATTTTTGATACATTATATAATGTTTTATTACATTTGATATGGATTACATTATACAACACATGGTTTGTTAGAGAACTGCCATTGTTGACTTGGGAAAATTTTGGATTTGCAATCCATGATAGTTTTCAGGCTTGGTTATTAATTTTGGGGATAGTGGATTTGATTGAATGATTTAGAAGTGGCTTGTAACATTTTTTGAAATTTTGACTTCTCTCATGAGCATGAAATCCATGCCATACATCTAATTAAATTGATCGTATTTTGTAGTCTCTTAGAGCGTTCTCTTGATTTTTAATTGCTATACTCCTATGGCAGTATGACCCAAGAAGGTCAATTTAGAGCATGGTTTTAAATCTCAATCTTGTTCAGTGAACGATATGAATATACAAGGTGTCTCAGCATTCACATCATCTCGCGAGATGAACAAGTTGTCTCGGTTGATATTTTGGAAATCTCAGAGGAGTCGGTAAAATTTGTCTGAGTCAACTTGGATTTTGTTAGTTATTATTTTTGGACGGTAAACCCCCCATCGGATTAAATAAATAAACTTAGTCCTTGCAATGGTCATCCTGTTCCAAGATGCATTTTATTAAGGCCAGGGGAAATTCCTGAGGATACAAAGTAGTAGTTACTGTGGTAACCCCATGGGAGGCAAGGAAGTCAGTCGCTCAATTTGTCTCCCTATAGGTAAAAATTGGAGGGCCTTGATTTCATGGAGGATTCTTCTAACCTTCCAAGGGGTGATTCTGGCATTAATGATGCTTATTATATCAATAAAACATGATTTTATGAGTAAATATGTCGGCTTGTCTCATCCATCAAACTGAGTTTTGAAATCATAATGCTCCTGATTTTATTTTTATTTTTCTGGTTCTTGCTTCTAATTTAAATTTTTTTCTATTTATTGTAACTTTTATCATTTCTTTCAAAGGTGAGAAGTGCGAAGGCTGCGTTTGGATTGAGAGAAAAGGAGAGAAGGGAAGAGAAAATAAATGAATTTCTCTCTATTTCTCTTGTTTGGATTGTTTATTTAATGGGTAGAGAAGAGAAGAATCGAAGAGAATAGGAGAAAAAAAAGGCAAATTTTCTCACTCCAAAAATGATGAGAAGTGGAGAGAAATCTTTTAAAATATTTTATAATTTCAATTCTGCCCTTAGATCTCTTTCTATGGTATTTTTAAAATTTCAAAGTTGCCCCAAATTCTCTCGTCAATCCAAAAATGGTGAAGAGAAATTTCTCTCTTTTCTTGTTGAGTTTCTCTTCTCTCAACGCCATCAATTGTTTTTGTTTCCAATGGTAATTTTATTGAATTTTCCTCTACATTAACAAATGTTCTCAGGTCTCACAAAATCTAATGAAAGCTTCAATAACAATAACACATCACAAATTCATTCTTTTATATGGGAATGAGAAGCCAAGGACTGATCTTAAAAAATAAAAAAAAGAGCTACTTGTTTCCTTCTTCTCCCTCTTTTTTTTCTTGAAAACAATTCTCTTCAAAAATTGAAATCTTCATTTAGTATTTGATTTAAGATCCTTAATTACTTATAGTTAAAAGTTATTTTCAAGAGAGAGAGATTAGGAGAGACTTATAGAGCACCATATCTCGCCCAACACTCGTTTTTAATCTTTTTTTCATTAATTTGTTAAAAAAAATTAAAGAATATGGGAAATCACCCTATCTGTTTCTAATAATTCTTGCAAGAGACTTTCATTCCGATTTGAAAGAGGATTTCATTTGGTTTACAATGAAAGATCACACCACACCATACCTTAATCACCACCATGTAAGTGTGTGATCTGAAAAAGGATAATATACTTCTCTTCTATATTTCTAAAATCTTCATTAATTTTTATCAGACCTCAACCATTTGATCCAATTCAAAGTCACAAAAATATCCACTTCTACTGTAATTTTAAATCCCAAAAAGATAAAAAAAAAAGAAAAAAAGAAAAAAAAAGGGTAATCCAACACCATTTAAATGAAAATCATTTATTAATCGTAAAAATAAAAGAAAAGGAATGTAGGGAAAATGATTGTTGAGAAATCAATTAGATGAAATGAAATACAACTGCCCATTTTCCCAAATGAATATTGCAGAGAACTCTTTCAGCTACAAGTGCATTTTATTAAGCACATTGCCGATACACACAATCTCTGCTTTTCTCTTTTCAAATTCAAACCAAAAATAACTTTTTTATATAAATATGAGAAATTAATCTTTAGAGATAGTGAACATCGTTTAGAGAAAATAACAGAACGAAACAAATTAATCGAAGAGAGAAAGAAGATACGATAGAGAAGTATGGAGGGATGCTGAAGAAGGAGGAGCTCTAGGGTTTCTATGATAGATAAGGAGTGTATTGGAGGCTATATATAAGATAAAGATTATTTAGGGTTTTGTAGGTCTCACCTCCTTTTAGTAAAATTACCAATATACCCCCCTATATTTCGAGAAAATACAACGCCACTCGTATTGTTTCGTCTCGTTCATTCGCCCGAGTTAACTCGTTTCACACGAGATGCTCCATTTAACTCGGGTTATAATTATTTATTTATTGACTGCTAATTTTCTAATCAGAAAGTCTTCACTCGGTCAATAATATTAAACTGACGTGGCATGGATATGGAATCATCATAGATAGTTTTAGTTAGAAAATCATTATTCTAACTATCTATGATTTTGTGTTCATGCCATGTGAGTTGAGTATTGATCGGGTGAAGACTTTCTAATTGGAAAATCATTATTTTTATTTATTAGTAGATTTTTCTATTCAAATAATAATCAATAAGTTTCCAATATGAAAAAAAAAAAATCTTAATAAGTAAGAAAAGTTTTTTGACATCATCACCTTGTGGTAACAAAAAACATGATTTGATGAGGTTGTAGTCTTGTAGATTACAAATATTGTAAGAACTTTGATTATTTTATTTTTCCTTTAAAAAAAAAAATTTTATTTTCCATAATTTGAATTTTAAATTTCGATAACCATCCATTTTCAAGTCATGGATCTCAAATATGATTTTTTTTTTCTTCTTAAATTTGAGTTTTTCCATGAAATTTAGAAATTTGTGGTGTTGGATTTACAATGTAATAATCCATGTAGGGCCAACAACCCTTAGTAAGATTTGAAATCTTCCAAGTTAGTAAAGCTAACTAGGTTCTTTTAATCAAAGAACTTATGTTAAAAAGGGGAAGTGGTTGGAGGAGCAACCTTAGGAAAACCCTAATTCTCGTCCATAGTGATCCAACCAAAGTCGCCATTTTTTTTTTCTACAAGACACTACGCAAATTCGAAGATGATAATGAGATGGGTATTGAGTTGCAACCCAACTTCTGCCTCCTTTGTGGTACACTTAACACAATCTTTTGGGCAACATAAATCAACTTTATCATATAATTCTATCCGTTGGTTTAGAATATTTGATAAATATTAGGTTGAGGAAAAAACACAAAGGAAAATTTCAATCCCACACATGTAATGATGATTCCAATGACCAAAAATGATGATTTAGAATGATTTTATCTAAAATAATTTTTTATTTTTAAGTTAAATTGCACGACAAAGGCATCATTGATTCATCCTATCTCATACATGATTTCAAAACTCCTTCGAGATCGAGAGATATCGTCCAAGTCGTCTCGATATCAGGTATGGACGAGAAAGACAAACAAGTCAATTTTTCGAATTAGATTTAAGACCCCATATTCATTAATCAAATTTTGGAGCAAGACATCTCAAATGTATCGGAAAATCATCCGAGATGACTTGATATCTGACATGAACGAGATAAGACGCGAAATTGAATTTTAAAACCATAATCTCATATTAAGGGGTATTAATGGGATGGTTTTGGTTCTGAGTCCTTTAGGAGTCCTAATCGAAATCGTTAAATTTTATAGGCTTTAGAAATTAAATTGAAATCGTTAGAAATTTTTTAAAATAATTCTCATTGTTGGTTCTTATTAATTTCTCAATTGACTCCATTCCAATAGATTGTAATAGCTTCCAATAAAAAGGATTCAAAACCTGGGTGGGTACCCGTTAACACACCTATCCCAAAATCTTTAGATAGAGATTTTTTTTTTAATAAAAACATTGATGAATCAGTAGATCAGATAAACAGAGTCCACGTGGCACTTAAATAAGCCGGGAGCACAGACCAGCAAACTCTCCTCCAAAAACAGAAATGTAAAAAATTAAAAAATTAAAAAAATTAAAAAATTAAAAATTAAAAAATTAAAAATTAAAAAATCGAATAAACCAAACTCTGCGATTCTCAGAGTCTCACTGTCTCAGTTTCTCTTTCTTATTTTTTTTTCCCTTCCCCTCTTTCGTAGAAAAGAAAGAAAAACAAAGGAACAAAGGATCAAAGCTTTGAGATGGTTCGAGGCTTGTAATGTGGAGCGTGTTAGGAACCAAATCTTTGTTGATTTTAGTCATATTTTCATGGTTTTCGTCTGTCACAGCTTCTGTATCTTACGACGAAAAAGCTATAATCGTAGATGGGCAGCGGAGAATTCTTATTTCCGGATCCATACATTACCCACGCCACGAAGCACTCCTGAGGTATTTTATTGTAAATGTGGTTGATGGGTCTCTCTAATCTTCTTGTTTTCTGCATTTTTTGAAGTTTTTGGCCAATGGGGTTCCTCTACTTTTCTTGTTTTATGCAATTTTTTTTGTTTTCCTGGAATATTTCTCTAGTGGATATCTCTAATCTTCTTGTTTTCTGCATTTTTTCTTAAGTTTTTGGTCAATGGGGTACCCACCTCTGTTTTTATTGTTTTATGCAATTTTTGGTTTTTTCTGGAATTTTTCACAAAGGGGTCTGATCATCTTGTTTCCAGCATCTTTTTTTTTTGCTTGTTGACATTTTGCCCATATGGATACTTCTGTTTTTCTTCTTCTTTTTTTCCTCCAATTTTTCTTGAATTTTCACACTTGAATTTTTTTTCAAGGTTTATTTATTTATTATTATTTAAAAATGATGTTTTCTGGCTGGGTTGCAGATGTGGCCAGATCTTATTCAGAAGGCCAAAGAAGGAGGTTTAGATGTTATCCAGACCTATGTTTACTGGAATGATCATGAGCTTTCTCAAGGAGAAGTAATGGAACTATTCTAATTTTTCATTTATTTCTTAAATTTTTGGTCCAGAGTGATTAATGGGTGTTTTTTTTTTGAGAAAATACTACAAACTATAAATATAATATTCATGGATCTAGGATGATTTGATTTTCAACAAAAAAAAAAAAATAATAATAATAATCGAATTGAAAAATAATAAATATTAAAATACCTGAATTCGCTTTTCCGATAATTCACGAATAATATTTTGATCTTGATCTGCGAAGAATAGGCGTACTACCCCAACTCTACCTATACCTTTAGTGATGAGAACCTCTATTTCAATAATAGAATAATCTGTGTGTGCAGAGAGGGGAGACGATCACTTATATTTATAAAAGAGGATACTAGATTTTTTATCCATAGTAAAATTCTAGTATTAAGTGAATACTACTTAAACTTTGATAGGATGTTCAATAACACATCATATTTGATGTTGGTAACCAATGACAGACCACAAACATGATTTTCAATTTTATCCTTAATGTTTTGAATCAATTAGTATTTATATAAAATTTGCATATGTGAAAGGGCTACAAAATAATTTTAATAATGAAAATAATAATAATAATAATAATTCCAACATTTTTTCCTTAATTTTTTAATATTTGTAGTACTATTTTGAGGGGAGATATGATCTAGTTCAGTTTATTAAGCTGCTTAAGCAAACAGGCCTTTATGTTCATCTCAATATTGGTCCCTATGTTTGTGCTGAATGGAACTTTCGGCAATAATAATTCCAACTTTATGTTTATTTCCCTTTATAACTATCTTTAAAAAAGGAAAAAAAAAATTAATCTATTGGTGTTCTTGATGCTGAACAATCTGTTCTGTTTCTAATTTAGGGGATTCCCAATTTGGCTCAAATTCATTCTTGGTATAGCTTTAGAAGAGACAATGAGCCATTCAAGGTTGGGTACTTAGGCTCACCTCCTTGTCTTGCTTCTTTGTATCAATTATTTCTTGTTAATTTGGTTGTAATTCTTGAATGCTTGTATAATAGGCCGCAATAGAACAATTTACAAAAAAGATCGTGAACTTAATGAAAGAGGAAAGGTTGTTTGAATCTCAAGGAGGTCCAATAATTCTTGCTCAAGTAAACCAATCAATTGTCTAAGCTATCTATTCTCCTATTTCCTTGTTCTCAAGAAAAGGGGTTGTGATTCTTGGGTTGCCCAAACTCTGAATTACTCGAGCTCAATACGAATTAACATTATGCGAAAATTGAAAATTTGACTGGTCAAAGCTCACAAATTTTAGAAATTGAATTTTGATAGCCCACGACTGTAGAAATTTTTTATGTTCCCTAATTCGACGGCGTAGAGTCGACAAAATTTTGCCATCCTCATTAATTTGACGGTTTCAATCCTTCAAAAAATATATTTGACAATGAAAAATTTGATGTTTTGGTCAGTCAAATTTTATGAGATTCGATGGCCTTGGGCTGTCAAATATAGGGTTTTTTTTTCACATTGTGACTGTATCTTATGTGGGTCCTATCCCTGTTGCTTATCTTAAAATGCAAAATCTTTGTTGGATTTTCTTCTTTGTAGCTGCGGATATTTTGTTCCACCCTTTTCATCCGTAACAGTAGAATAATATTGCTAAAGCTATTAATCGAATTCCCAAATTAAGGATGTCAATGTGTCAGTTTTGGGTTGATTTCACATATACCGAGAACACGAACCTCAAAAAAATCTCGCTTCTAGTTCTTATCGATTTTGATTTCAAGTATGAGGTCCTTGGAATCAAAATCGACCCGATACCAATCGGATACAATTACTTATAAATGTAATAATTAAACTTGTAATCACTCAATTGAAAGTTAAGATCAACAACAAATTCTTTAAGCAAATTAAATCAAACATTTATTTATTATTGAAATTATATAATACATGGAAACAAAAAATGAATAAAAAACACTAATAATCAAATAGGCATCCCAAAACGACAAGTAGGGCATGTGTATCTCTTTGCCAACCACTTGATGATGCAACCTCTATGAAACAAATGCGAGCATGGCATACTTGTAACATCAACACCCACCACCAACCCATCTAAGCATATGGTGCAGCACATCTCTTCCAACTCGTCTGCTTTCTTGAATTTCTCTGTCTCTAACGTCTCAACGGAAGATTTTAATGCAGGAATCACACTTTGTTCATTAGTTCCAATCAATTCTGTCAGTTCTCTCACAATTTGTTGCATTCTTTCGTATTCTACGTCTCCAACGTTAATGTCGTGGAAAGTAGTACTAGTTAGAACTTCTATCTCTACCAAGATGTCTACATCTTTATAAAGTTTTTCCATGGCACATAATGCAGCTTTTTTAGCAAAATCGGATACAATTTCGCTGAAGGTATCCCAATAGTACATAGGAATAAGATTTGAGAGATAAAGATCAACAAAGAGACATATAGATCAGTTCATTGTCATGATGGATCAAAATATTGGGAAAATTTATTGGAAATGTTTTGATCACTGCAGCATCTTCAAATGGTCCAAGGATTAGGATGGGTAATCAGATGTGGATTCCACCCATTGATACATCCTTTTAACACTAACTACGATCTTCGCTTCGGCTTCGGTTTATAAAAATGGCTTCTCTGCATGTTCTTTGTATGACTATCCATGGCTTCTTCACGCAAACTCTCTCTCTCTCTCTCTCTCTCTCTCTAATTTCTATATTAGAGAAAGACACTTATTTATTGGGAAACTGATGAACTCCTTTTTCCATTATAATTCTAATCTTCTAATTTTATTTTTATTTTTCAATATTTTTAGACAGTTCTAGTTGTGATAGAATCGACCTGGTAATATTTAATTTTTTTGTAGTAAGATTATCCTTACTAATTTAGTAAGATTTCAAAACTTACTGGTCGTTTATCTCGTCTTGTGGAATCCAAATACATGATCCGATGTCACAGGGCCTTAGAGAGAAAATTCTTTTAACTTGAAAAAAAAATTAATTAATTTTCACCTTTTTAATTTTTAAGGATGTGTCATTGTGTATCCTGAGGGATACATTCTATGGTTCTAGCACAAGTCACGTCAGGGGAGTATTTTGAGTATGCCACATGAAAGGAGAGTCCAATTATTACGACTCTTAAATTTTTTAGTAAGATTATCCTTACTAAGAGTTCTTTTTATGGGATCCTTCGTTGAATTTTAATTTTAACATAAATAGTTTTCTTGATTTTTTTTAATTTGAGTTTTTCCATGAAATCTAGAGGACCTAGTGTTGGATTGTTGATGTAGAAAAAGTAATGATTTTCTCGCTCCCCCATGTAGCATATTCAAAATACTCTCCAGATGTGACATATGCTAGAACTGCATGTAGATCTATTTTTCTCGGGATACATAACTGCACATATTTATGGGGATGTGCAGATGTGTAGTTTGAGCCATAAAATCTATGGCTTTAGCACATGCCATGTCAAGAGAGTATTTTGAGTATGCCACGTAGGGGAGTTAGATTATCACGACTCATGTAGAAATCCATTTAAGTTCTACGTCGTGAAGAAAGTATTTTTCTTAATTTTTCCGAGTTATTAGAGTCCACCAAGTTCGTAAGATTTCAGGGTTGTTAGCCTCACCTCGTGCCAATGTAAACGACAAGGTTCTATGAACTTTGAAAAAAATATTAATTTTTTTATCATTGAATTTTAATTTTAAATTTGGGAGTTTCATGGAAGTCCAATTATTATCCATTTTGAAAACCATGGATCAAGCCCCTTTTGTTTTTTTTAATTATTTTTATTTCAATTTTTCCATGAAATCTTAAGGGTTGTGGTGTTGGATTGTCAATGTGATAATTGATTTGAGCAAAACGATCCTTAGTAAGACTTAAAATCTAACTAAGTTAGTAAGGAAACTGCTTTCCAAATTATTTATTATTATTATTATTATTATTATTATGATGAATTTTTAATCATTTAAATTACTTTTAAACATTATTAAATTTGAATTCACGTTTATCGGTCACCACTAAGATGGATTTACACCGCGTCTCAGACTTCACACCATCTCATGAAACAAATTAGAACTCAGATGTTATTTTGAAAATGTCAGTCGACATAGAGAAACTCAGCCAAGTCAACTGAGATTTTAATTTTAATTTTTTAATTAAAATAACTATTTTTTATGGTCTAAATTTTATTTTTTTAATAGAAAACAATCTTGTCATTAATGACCTTATAATCTTATTTATTTTAATAAAAATATTATAATTAATTCTATATAGATATATTTTAATAAATAGTTGTGATTCGAGTTTTATGATTTCTCTCGTAAAGCATGAGATGACTTATCCAAAATAACTCGGGTTACTAAACATGCCACTCCACGTTCATACCATGTGTTTTCAAACTAAATCGTTCATTCAATATGACCAAATGTTTGAAATCATGTTCTACTTATTTTATCTTCTTAATATTGAGTTCCAACTAAAACAAATCTTGAATGAGGACATGTTTTAAAATCCCTAATAGAAGATTTCAAAGCCGTAAATAGGGAAAAAGTTACAAAAATATTGGAAGAAATCACAAGTTAAATCTATTGAATCTCTCTTAATTGATTTATGGTCCATTACCACTTATTAAAATACAAGACACAAACATAACAAATCAAACATCATAGACGAGTCTTGAACATGATGATAGTCATGAAATTTGTGTCAACAACTGCTACTTCTTCTTTAGGAACATCTTCTATAAAATTCAGATCTTTTTAATTTGTTCTTTATCCTGGACAAAACAAATATTTTTTATGATTGTTAATGACATATTATAAAAACTATACAAAAACATTTTAAAGGTTTAAACTACCAAACATAGAGAAGTCATCACTTTAACTCTTAGCCAATGTGCCTTATCAAAAGAAGTTGAATGCTTCTACTATGAAATTCTCAACAGATCATAGATAGGTCACCTACTAATTCCATAGGTTCTATTTCATTGTATGAAATTCGTTTTTAAGAGAATAAGAATTCCTTGAAAAAATGATCATGGGAAAATGACTTCCGTTGTTTGATTGAAACCTTGGAAAATGCCAAAAAGAGAGTTGATTTTAGCATAGTTACAAAATCATCGTGTTAACTTCAAACTTGGTTGAGTCAACTCGAATTGATCGTATTTTGAGGGGATATGGCCCCAAAATTCAAAGAAACCAACTTGGAGGGTGTAATCAACTTGGTAAAACTTGAAAATGCACCTAGTCAAATAAAAAACTCGATCGTGTTATTTGATTATACATAATATTTTTGTAGAGAAATAAAATTAAATCTTTTATTTAGCTTAAAATAGAAACTAATTTTTTTTTTAAAATACTTTTATAAGTCAAATTTTATATTATTTTAAGTTGTTAGGCTTGACTCCACTGGATGGCCATCCAAGTCGAAATTTTTTACTTTTAAAACCTAACGTTTAGTAGGTCTATCAATGGATAGTCAATTATCCAAGTTCATATTCAAATAATCAAATATTATTCAAAGATTTTGAATATAGATTTGAATTTGGATGGATATATATATATTTTTTTTGTAAAAAAAAATAAAAAATTGACTTATTACATTCAATTTTTGTATAGCACTCAAATCAAATCCAAATAGATATGATAGTTATTATATAATATAATATACTTATTTTCTTATATACATATATATATATCAAATCCGAATCCGATAAGTATCTTATCAAATATGAATATTGATTTAAAATGACCATCCCATCATCTGAACCGTTGGCATGTGATATGATGTGATGATGAGAGCAAACCTCAAATCAACCAATTAGGAGTGGATTTAGTTTCTTTTCTTAATTCAAAATTCAAATGTAAAATCTTACTTAATAATTAAAAACGAACTTTACCTCTCACAGATCTCGGTGGAGTCATGATGCATGCGTGTTTCTAATATTAAAGCCCCTCACTCTCTTTTCAAGTCCCTGTTGTTGATCTTGATGTTGGGGATGTGTGATATGATGCTCCAGTCCTCTCCTACCTCCTTTTGGCAACGTGCTTCCATAACAGAGGACCCAGTAATTGACAAGCTTTGAAGCGAGGTGAGCTGTTTCAGCTCCTTAGACATGCACATCAAGGAATTAGACTCCTCGATTGACAAGCTTTGGAGCGATGTAAGATGAGCCAAACCTTCAGGGAGTGATGAATGTGGTGAAAACTTGATAAGTAGAGACTTGAGATTGTTGTTGCTATTGTTAACTTGGTTGGTGGGCAATGACCTTGAAAGAACACCTACATCCCTTATTAAAATCAACAGTTCAAGGAGTGGAGGAAGGCATGGTGTCCAAGTCAATTTTGGGCAACTAGCAATGGTCAGTTTCCTTAGTGAAGCAGGGAATATGTAGTGAGGTAGCTCCTTTAACTTGGGGCAACCATAAATTGTTAATGTGTGGAGAAGTGGCATGATGATGATTATATCTTTTCCTCCACTTCTAGCAACATATTCTTCTTCTTCCCTTGTCAACATCTCCCACTCCTGCAACTCATCCATATCATACAAATAAAGTTCTTTCAACTGTGGGAATGCTACCACAACTCTTGATTCTTCACCACCTCTTTTTGTATCATCATCATCAACATCCGCATTAATTCCTAAAAACTCAACACCTACATATTTCACCGAATTCATTTCTCTTATATTGAGGCTTTCAAGGACTGGTAAATTTCCAAGAGCTGGGAAAACCTGAAACTTTGGAAAGTTCCCAAGGGTTAATTTTCTGAGACATGGCATAATCACTCCATCTTCTACCCTTAAATCCCACTCCTCCAAGTTAACCATACCATCGATATAAAGTTCTTTCAATTGTGGAGGAATTGTCACAATACCATCATTACCAGCAATTCTACCAAACACCTGACCCATCAATTTAACCTCATACATGTTTCTTATGCTGAGTTTCTGAACAAATTGAAACTTCCCAATAGCAGGAAATTCCACACATTTCTTGCAATCAATTATTTCAAGAGCGAAGAGTTTGGGCAACATTGAATCCTCCATCCAATTAGGGAACTTAGAACCAAGGTAACCTTTTATTTGCAATTCCACCAAGTTTCGATGTGGTTGGAGGCCTTCCAGCACACCCTCAATCCTCTCGATCTCGCCTTCTCCTACGTTGCCCAAATCCCAAACCTTGAAGCTCAAACATAGACCATGGAGATGTTGCTTATTCTTCAATTGTGCTTCATTAGCCTCATTTACATCCGCAACTCTTTCCAACTGAAATATTTCTAGATCCCCTTGGAGGTGATTGAGATTTTTTAATTCTCCAATTTTGCATCCACCTCCCATCGCATCGCCAACAATGAACTTAGACAATGTTCGAAGGGAACTTAATCTACCAATTCCTTGAGGTAGGTAGCTTAGTTCATAAGTTCCTTCAAGTTCGAGATGCCTCAGCTTAATCATTTCCCCAATCCCTTGAGGTAGTTTACATAGCCTGTCACAATAGTTGAGCTTCAATGTCTGCAAATTATACAATCTACAAATTGTTTCAGGCAATTCCTTCAACCTTGTAATAGACAAGTCAAAGTATCTAAGATGTATCAACTTCTCAACCTCATGTGGTAGTTCTTCAAGATTACGAATGCACAAAGATAGTTCTCTAAGACATGTCACTTGACAAAACAAATTAGAAAGAGCTGGAGAAGATTCTGATTCCCATGCATCTCCATCGATGATGAGAGTCCGTAGATTCTTTGCCTCGTAAATGGAAGGAAGGATGGAACTTAAATCTGTAAACTGTGTAACGTTTAAATGGCGGACCTTCTTGCTATTGTTGTTGAATTCTGTGTTGTTACCATCCATGATAAAGCATTCAGTCTTGGTGAGAAATTGGGCAAAATCATGAATAAGATCATGCATCTTGCAGTAAATTATGTTTCCATCGTCATTTCGTTCCATGTTTTGAAAAAATGAGCGTGTCAGTAGTTCATTGAAATATTCAGCGCCCACTACTGCCAATTCTCTTCTTCCCGTGGAGTTTAGAAGACCCTGCGCCATCCACAACTTGATTAACTCATCTTTTATTATCCTATGATCTTTTGGAAAGACAGCGCAATACATGAAGCAACGTTTCACATTTGAGGGCAATGCATAATAACTCAACAAGAGAACAGGCAAAACTTCCTTTTCAACATCTTGTAATTCCCATGCATCACTTTCCAAGACTTGTTCCCACTCTGATCTGGTTTTTTTAAAGAACATGAGACCTCCCAAAGCCTTGACGAAAAGAGGCACACCGTTGCACTTTTTTACGATGTCCACGCTGATATCTTTCACTTTCTCACACTCTTCTTTGCTCCATCCGTGAAAAGCAATATGTTTAAACAATTCCAAGCATTTCTCCTCGGACAATTTCCCCAGATCATGAGTGTAGGCCGAATCCACCATTGATGCAACTTTCTTACTGCGCGTAGTAACGACAATTCTGCTTCCTTGTGCACCAGCCTTGAAAGCAAGCTTCAATGGACTCCAGTCGGCGTGCTTCTCAGTCCACACATCATCCAACACGAGTAGAAACCGCTTTCCCGTGATAGATGTATATAATTTTTGAATCAAAACTTCCCACTGAATGAAATTAGTGACGTCCTCACCAGCAGCTTCAATGATCGATTTGACAAGCCTTATTAAATCAAAAGGATCAGATACACACACCCACATTCTCTTCTCGAAATGGTTTTTCACCTTATCATCATTGAAGACCATTTGGGCAAGAGTAGTCTTCCCAATTCCCCCAGGTCCACATATAGAGATGACAGCTGGTACATTACTTATTTCTTCCCGACTACTCTCGCTCAACAATTTGCTTAGTATAATATCTTTGTCGTGGTCACGACCGCATACATTTAATACATCAATCATAGAGCTAGTCATTCGAAATATTGGTGGTTCCGCAGTAGTAGTCCTCATCCCACTCTCGATAAGCTGGAACTGGTCTTTCTCCTTTGCAATCACATCTAGTTTGTCCTTTATTTCTTTTATCTTATGGCCGATACTACGACGTAAAGAAACTTGATTGAAGCAATTCCAATTGCAATTGCAAAGAGAGAACAAATAGTAGCATATCTTCTCTAATACACCAACTCCCTCGATTTCCGATCTGAGAATTTCAGTGCTCCATTCGTCCAACACATCTTCCATGTCGTAGGCCACGTCTTTGAGTTTTTCTAACCAAAGCTTCACCGTTTCTTCTTTTACTTGTTTCTCCTCTGCATCTATGAGTACGGCTTGAATAGATTTGAGTGTAGAAGTAAAGTTTTCAACTTCTTGAGGGGTACCAAACACCAGTCCCACCTCTTTCTTCGCTTCTTCAAGGATGATGGATCCCAATTCCTTCAAAACAGTGGAAACGAGAGCATGCGCCATACTTGAAAATGAGAGAGACAAGGTTGAGGCAAATGGATCAAACTGAAGCAAGCAATGAGGATGAAGGGTGAAAGTCAAGAGAACAGAACATGAATGAAAGATTAGAATCTGTCATTGTCCCTTCCATGAGAGCTGTTATTGGCACTCCAACTTTTACTTAACAAACCTTAATTAAAAATAAAGAATTTTCTTCAAAACGTGCACAACTTTTGTCCAAATTCCAATTAAATACCCTGCTCAATTTAATTTCAAAAACATGTTTTTGAGTGAATTTGTCACTTTTATAATCAATGAATTCACTTGTATATTCACACATTCGTAAATATTAAAATTGACAAATTCACAAGTTCGTAGATTATAAAAATGACAAATACATGCCATGGGCATTGAAATAAATTGTGTACTTGACTCAAAAATTTTAATGCACGAAATGGATATTCACCTTTCTTCTATTTTTTTTAATAGATTTTTTTTATTTTTTGGATTTAAGATTTTATTTGAGCCTAGTCATAATTATAAACAATTACTAAAATTGTGATCGACTGTTATAATGTTTTATTACATCAAGATATAATTTGAGGCAAACCTTTCTAGCATTTGCATGGTGAGTTTTAATCTTTAATTAGGGTATGTAAATAATTTTAAAAATGAGACTGTAATAAGTAGGAGTTGGGGTGCCACTAGCGTAGTTTTCCTTTGTAAAATTTTTAATTATTTCTAAGGGACGTGTGAAAGACGTTTGAAAGTGGCATGTGGTGTGTATTGCATCAACATCTCTCTATTATTTTACTAACACCACAGATAAATAAATTTTGATTTGAGAGATTTACCGGGCAGACCTATCTGTAGCAATTTTTTACTTAAACAAAAAACCCCTTACTTCATAAGTTTTTTTAGTTGACCAAATCTTTATTAATCATGCTACCATGACTAACTTAGTAAGATTTTAAATCTTACTAATGATCGTTGGGCTCACATAGACTATCAAATCAGCAATCTAACAACAAGGCCTTTTAGATTTTGTGGAAAAACTCAGACTAAAAAATAAATAAATAAAAACCCTTTTAAACTTAATCGTAGGTATTTAAAATTGATGGCTTTTGCACTCCTAAATTTAATATTAAAAAAACTGTGAAAATTAAAATTTAATATTAAAAATAACTGTGAAATGTTCAGCACCAAACATTTTGGCAAAACATTTTTCAAAACATGGGTTAGAAGTTTTGGAATGAGTTGATTTTTGGCGAGGATGATCTCTACGGTGAGGAGATCATCCTCACCAAAAATCAGCCCATTCCAAAACTTCTAGCCCCATGTTTACAAGTTGAAAAATCGTGGATTATCCATTTTTTGTAAACCATTTTTGATGGGGTTAAAAGTTTTGGAATGGGATGATTTTTGGTGATGATGATCTCCTCACCGTAAAGATCATCCTCACAAAAAATCAGCCCATTCCAAACCTTCTAACCCACGTTTTGAAAAATGTTTTGCCAAAATGTTTGGTGCTGAACATTTCCCTATATATATATATATAATAATACATAACGGTAGGTCCCACTCTATGTCTTAAGATTTTTACCGTAAACAATGTATCTCGAGGAAATTATCCCTCCTCCTTTCTCTTGTTACTTCTTTCCCTTCCCAAGATTATCCTCAACTTTGTTGTCTTTAATCTTCTATCATTTCCACAATAACATCTACAAATTTTTATATTGCTTTCTTCTTTTTCCCTTTTCTAATACTACCTTTCCAAATTCTTTTTTTCTCTTTCGCTCCATTAAGCCCCAAGCAAACTCTAGTTTATATATGATTTGAATAAGATATCACGAGATATTTGATAATATAATAAAATATTTATACTATCCATCAAATTTCGGATGTCGTAAATGTTTTCCAGATTTAAATATTCATGTATCCATTGAACGTCCTACTTGTGAAAAACTAAAATTATAATTATTTTAATTTAAAAATAAATATAAACTTATACAAAAAATTGAAGCCTTGATGTAAAGTGTGATCACAAACAATTTGACATAACTAACTGTGAAAAATCTAACATGGAAAGTCAAGCGTAAAAAATGTGTTAACAGTTAACACAAGTCCTCCAAAAGAAAACTTATTTTTCTAGCCTTAACCTATGTCATCAGAGTTGATAAATATATTGTTCAAGTTCCTAATTATTGTGTATCTGTCCAATTTTCCACGGCGATTGCTTGCCTACTTGAATGTATAAATTATTTTATTTTTCAGACTTAACTATTGCCACTTGATCCGGTAGTTGTTCTTGTGCTTCATATTTATATTTAAGTCAAATTCAGTTATGAATTGATCAATAATACTCTTACTTCCCCAAAGTAGGCAATGGAAATATTGGCGCTAGGGCCAATAATGGGTGGGTTCAAGCCGGGCTTGACTATATGCCCTAACCCAGTCTTAAAGTGATGAACTGTAATTTAAACCTGTCCTAAAATCCTATCGAGCTTAAGTAATCTGCGGCACCCTAATAAAAATTTAGTGGGCTCAAGTTGGAATCAAGTCTTATAAAAATATTAAATTCATGCGTATTTTGAAGTCATTTTTAGATATTGGGTATCCCTGTAGACATGTGCCAAGTAAGTTAGGGTGCGCCCTCATGGGTGGTCCCTGAGGAATTTAATGCTCATACTGGGTATCAAACTCACGACCTATAGGCATTAACCGCTTATAAATTGCCATTAAGCCAACCCCTCAGGTTATTATTTTTTTTATCATAATTAGTTTTAAGAAATTATGTAAATGGCCTTATTTGAATCATGTCTATTGCACTGAAAAGTAATAATATTCCTTTGTCAAATAGGACTTGAACTTTCTCAAATTGGACTTGGATCTAACTGTTGATTCTGATTGTCTAGGTTCAATCCGTGGAGAATGTACCACACTACTGTGTATCTTGTAGCGTCGATAGCAGTCCAACTCCTTGGTTCGTAGGATCCAGATGGACTATTTTATGATCAATTGGATCAAATTCAAGGCCCTAGGTCAAGTATTCAAAAAAATTTTAATGGAAGAAATATTACGGAGATAATAAAAAATACACCCCTAATTTCTTTATTTATTGCCACTTGCTTAGTTGATTGCTCACCTGCTTCAATTATAATTCTATAATCTATGTTTAGTCGGTGGAACCTAATCCTTCAATAAGATTCTTATTGTTTTCAAGTTGACTAGCTTAACCTCGAGATTCTAATTTCAAATTTTAAGAATTATGTAATAGTCAGGATTATAAGATGATATTTATATTAATATCCTCCTAGCTGGTGTTTGTACTTATTATGTTAGTTTAGTAAACACCAATAGTCTCTGTATTAGGTGGAGGCACATTTGAATAATTAAGTTGAAAGATACCATCCCCACTTGGTTTGGATTTTTGGGTGATTTGGCTCAAAACTTATTCTAACCAACTCATAGAACCAACTTGGTAAAGTAGCGTGAACTCAATAACTAGGTTGAGTCAACGTGAAAATTAACCCATTTGGTTCAGAATAATTAACTAGAATTCAGGGTATTATATTTAACATTTTCTAGGAGAACAAAATAATAAATATTTTTTATATTATAAAATACATGTTAATAATATAAAATATTTATAAATATTTTATTTAACTTATCTGAGTCCACTCGCAATCCATCAAATTGATTTGACTCCATGAACATTTGAATCGATTCAATTGAAAAGTCAAACTTTGTTGCATCGTTCGAAGTTAAATGATATGAAGCTAAACACCCATCACATAGGTCTCTCATCAGTTTGACCAAGAGATGAAAATACGTGGAAATTAATTATATAACATGAAGATGAAATATATTAGCGCATGTGATTTGGTTACAAATGGAAAGAGTGCCAATACACAAGGAATTTTGAATATGGCTTAAAAGTTTCGTATTGGGATGATCTTTTGTAAGGATGATATCTATGATGAGGAGATCATCCTCACAAAAAATCAGTCATATCTGAAACTTCTAAGTCTATCAAAAGTGATTTACAAATTTACGGTAAAATATCGACGGTTCACAATCCTATAGCCATACCTCGAACTTTTCTATTCCTATTACTTGAAAAGCAAAAGCTATTACATGGGCAAAACCCAAAAGACTAGATTCGAATTCCTGCTTATAGTTAAAAGACAGAACTTCCCTAAAATACAAAACTAGCTCAAGCAGTTACATTGAGGGAAGCCCATCAAATGGTATACTCAACTTCCCAATTCTAACTCCTTCTAAAGGACAAATTTAATTATCTTGTTTTTATAGTTATTTAATTTCAATATGATTGATGCGTTGTAAGTAAAAGATGATGTGCTAATAGAATCTCTCTTATATAATAAAAGAATCTATTGTAAGGTTGGATGTTACAATGATGTTGCATTTTACACTTATTTGGATTGAGAGAAGTGGAGAAAAGAGACGAGAAGAGAAACTCAATTTCTCTCCACCATGTTTGGTTTGATAAGAGAGAAATTGAAATAGTTTTAAAATTTTGAAATGTCTTGAAAGAGATCTAGGATTAGAGTTGGAATTATAAAATATTTTAAAGAGGCTTATCTCTACTTCTCGCGAATCTCTCCATTTTTGAAGAGAAAGAAAACTCACATTTTTTTCTCTTTTCTCCCAACTTGACAATCCAAACAAGAGAAATGGAGTGAAACTCATTTATTTTCTCTTCTCTTCTCTCCATTTCAAAAAATAAAAATAAAAATAATTGATTTCAAGAGAAATTTAATGGTAGCAGCATATATTTAAAAATGTGTGGATTAAAATAATATTTGGGTTAGCTATATAATCCTCCTCCCCCCAACACTATTTTCAAGTCCTTAATGACGATTGGTATATATAAAGGAAAATCCTGGGGGACATTGTTTTTCACAATGATTTTCTCCGCATTGATGTCATAGACATAGATGTGTTTCCTTGAGATATTTTGTGACAGTCGTCATGCCCCGTTATGAGATTTTATTATGCCTAAAGAATATATATTTCGTTACAAAGTCCCACAAACTAGCCGCACACACACCATATAAAAACATCATCATATACAAGTTACAACAGGAAGAGACTATCTGCCTAAATGATTCTTCCACATTCAGTAAATATTTGCAGCCGTGGATGGGCATTCAAATCTTGAAGATCTTACATTGTAGGGAGTATCCATGTGTTTTATATACATCCTTGATCGGTCAGAGCTTGAGCAAGAGTTAGGAAAGCAGAGATTGTTGATCAGTGTGCTAAAGCCCTGCAATGTAACAAACCATTGTAGGTTGTATTATTGGAAAACAAATGTGGTGGGGAATGCTAACATACCCATGAGGTCTCAGACGTTAGCATTCCCTTATACATACATATATATATATATATATATATATATATATATATATATATATATATATATATATATATATATATATGTTGCGTTCGGGGGACATTTACAAATGACAATTATTTTTACATCTCTCAGATGCCATCCATTTTACAAGATCCAACGGCATCTAGTAGTGTTGTAGAAAACATTGAAAAAAATGGATGGCAGTCGAGTGGTTGTGTAAAAATAGTTGTCAGTTTTAGATATCCCATTATCACGTTCATATATATATATATAAGGGAACACTAATTGGACATCATGGGGACTTTAGCAACCTCCACAACATTTGATTTTCCAAAAATACTCCTACAAAGTATTTATTAATGTCTTTTAATGCAAGAATGAAAGAAAAAATGATACGGGTATCTTGGCCATTGTGCAATGGCATTTTTGTAATCTCAAAAAAGTAATTTATAAATGGAGTGACTAAGAGACCGGTGCTTTTTACACTAAGGGCGTGTTTGTTTATAGGGAAAATATTTACCTGGCAACTTATTTGCCAAGCAAATCATTTTCCACTGTTTGAGCACATCATGGAATATCATGCGGAAAACTAGATTAATTTTATTTTTAGCATTTTTTAAATGTTATTTTATCATTTAATATATGAAATTTTACATTTAAAAATGCTAAAAATAAATTAATCTGTGATTTTAAATGACATTATATTGATATCATATATTAGATATTTTTTAATTTAGGTTTGTTGCCTAAATTAAAAAATGCTAAAAATAAATACAAAAAAATAACATTTAAAAAATTCTAAAAATAAAATTATTTTTTTATTATTTTAATTAAACTAAAACTACTACCTTCTACTTTTTTTTTTTTTTTTTTTGTTTAGGATCTTTTTTCTTTTAATTAAACTAGAAGCTATCTGGCTGGATAGATATATCTTTTGCTCTTGGCCTCTCTCCCTGAGAACTAGACTCACCGGTACGGAATGAAACTTCAGTTCGGCTTAACTGACTCCACTAGTGCGCAAAAAATGTAGTATATGCAAAAGCACATGTATCAAAACGTCTTGATCGTAATTTAAAATATTGATTAAAGGGTTTTTTAATATTATATAGTAAAAAAGGATATTTTTGTAGTTTTCTTGAATAAATTCAAGGACACAATTGAAGAAATTCTAACCATCAAGGGGAATGGTTTGTGAATTCCGAACAGCTATAGTGGATAAACCTAATAAGATAGCAGTTACAACCCAAGAAGTGACAAGTACATGGGCATCGACTTAGAAACCTCCTATTTGCTCATAGAAATGTTGGCCTACTTCCACACCGGTCCTGTAACTCTTTTAGTATGTTGATGGGACATGATAAAACATGAATATTGACCTCTAGAGTCTGGACTAATATAACCACCTTGATTATAGAGTCATGGGTCGCAATTTTATTGATTTTACCAAAATGACCTTGATTATACTAAGTTTAAAAGCAAAAGTGGAGGGCATTAATGAGATCCAAGTTTTGGTCTCATGTGGCAAATCGTTTTCCTAGGAGGGAGGGGTGAGAGATTTTTCACCTGAAGCGGCAAATCTGATGGCCAAGGCAAGTCTTTTTTCCCATGTTTTTAATTTACTTTGTTGGCAAACATGGTAAATTATTGGGCAGTGTTTGCCTTGCAATCAAACACACCCCAAAAGACAAAATAATGAAATATTTTTCAGGTGCATTTATGAAGAACCCAAGGTTGTGGAGGTTGTTAATGTCCCCGTGAAGTCTTTGGCGTTTTCATATAAATAGTATATTGCAAGGTGGTGAGTATGGTTTGAGCACTTACTCAGGATTCTCTTTTGAATATCCAAAGTCAATTGCTGCTTGATCGTAGGTATTTAAAATTGATGGCTTCTGTATTTCTAAATTTAAAACTAAAAATAACAGTGAAAATTAAAATTAAAGGCTTCCATAATCCAGAACCACAACCCTCTAAATTTCATCAAAAAACTCAAATCCAAAGATATTAAAATCAATTTCTTTTTTTGAGCTCAATCCAACATTTTGAAATTGGATGGCTACTGATCTTCCACCTAACTCCCAAACTTAAAAATAAAATTTAATAGTGAAAAATAAGAGTTTTTCAATATATATATATATATATATATATATATATATATATATATATATATATATATATGGAGTTCATCTAATTTTGTCGTTACAGCCTTGAAGCATCTGATCATGTTTTTGGATGTCACAAGGTGAGCTTATGGACCCTTATTAAAGGTGGAATCCTTACTAAGTGGGGTTAGTCGGAGTTTTAAAATATCCCACCATTAGTATCTTATTTGAATATGGTTAAATATATAATATATTTTTAAATTATAATATATATATATATATATATATATATATATATATATATATATATATATATATATATACATAACCGTAGGTCCCACTTTATGTTTTAAGATTTATACCATAAACAACGTATCTCAAGGAAATTATCCCTCCTTCTTTTGTTTTGTCACTTCTTACCCTTCCCAAGAATAACCTCAACTTTCTTGTCTTTTTTCTTCTATCCCTTCCTAAATAACATCCACAAATTTTTATGATGCTTTCTTCTTTTTCCCTTTTCTAATAGTACCTTTCCAAATTTTTTGTTTTTTGTTTTTCTCTTTCACCCCACTAAACCTGAAGCTACTCTATTTTATATATGATTTGAATAAGATATCCGAGATATTTGATAATATAATAAAATCTTTATGCTATCCGTCAAATTTTAGATGTCATAAACGTTTTCAGATTCAACCATTCACATATCCATCACTACAAAATTTTAGGTTTTTAGCGGGGGGTCAAAAACCGCCGCTATTATTAATAGTGATGGCCACGTGTAAAGCCACTATAGGTGGTGTAGGTAAAGGCCATATGGAGCCCTATAGTGGCGGTCAAAAACTGCCGCTAATATTACCGTCGCTATAGATATGAGTGAGTCCTATAGTGACGATCATAAACCGTCGCTAATAGTGTATTACCGTCGCTATAGATATGAGTGAGATCTATGGTGGTGGTTAAAAACCGCCGCTAATTAGTTTTTTACCGTAGCTATAAATACAATTTTGAATGCCTATAGTGGCGGTAATGGCCACCGCTAATAAGATTTTTTTTTTTTAATTTCTTTTATTTTAAAATTATTTCTAATTACATACCTATTTTTATACAACCTGTCAATTAAATACAATTACTTAGTAAATCAAATTAGTTAAGAGACAAGTATAACAAAATAATAAATCGATTGAATTAAGAGTCAATGCTTATAAATCCACGTTTGATGCTTATAAATCCATGTTTATCACTCAAAAAATAAAAACTATCTATCATGGTTGTTGTTGTGGACACTGATCATTGTCGGGTTAATTGTGCTGCTCATTAACCTACAATTCATATACATTAATCAAATTAATCATATCAATAAATATTTATTTATTAATAAAATATTTTAAAACACAACATATTCTATTATCAGTAAGAATCTACCTTTCGCATTAGAGTAATAATCAATTCCTTGAGTCTCTCCACCTCAACATCTCTCACAATCTGTTGTTGCTCCAAAGACTCTAGTTTCTTCTTCAACCTATGTACCTCAGCAGAATCGCTAGAGGAATTTTTAGAATATGATACAAATAATTTGCTAGGAGTCAGTCCCCGGCCGACACCAGGAACACGACCATGTCTATCAGGACCCAAGACCTGAGATAATACATCATTTCGACCTGTAATATCTTAAGAGCCTTCTGGTAATAAACTCAAAAGTTCTTTTATCTTATCCTACAAAATATTTTAAAAATTCTTAGTATCTTTAAATTCAGATATTAACATAATTGATTAATGCTTGATGAAAATTATCTAAAATTAAACTTACAATCTTCTCCGTTGTGGCCAAATCATTGGGCTTGTTTTCATGAGAAATAAGATTGCTCGACTTGGCTTAGTATTCGTTGAACTCTTTAATTTCTATGTGCATTACATTAAGACAATGACAACAAGATTAGTTTATAATATAAATAATTGGGCACGGAATTGATAGACAACATAATAAAGATATATATACCTCATCATATCTAATACAAACTATACTTTTCGTCCCAATCATATGGGTCATTATCTGTTGAGCACGATTTGCCTTATTTCTATGACTTCGAGACTATACATTAAATAATTTGTGAGAAGTTAAATGTATGAGATATAGAGTACCTTATCATTTGTTTGCAACTTTTCATAACTCAATATGTATAACTTTCAAATACAAAATGTACTTGCCCCTCCTTCGAATTCCAAAAGACTACGAGAGAATACCATTGAGCCTCCAAAATATAGGATGGACGATCGGCACATCGGATTGCATCATCTTTGTATTTATTATAGAATTTGATTTTCAACTTACATTTATGATCCCTCTACTTCTTGTCGATAGATTGTAACACAACTTGTTTAAGCGTGGGCGGGATATCAAATTTGGCCTGTATCAAAAATCAATTGAAAATTATAGAGTCAAAATTGTTCAATACTAAACTCATAAATTATCTAATATTATATTATAATTAATTTATACCAATGTTATCTGCCATGCATTTTCCTTCATTGATTCTGGCATTGCATACCAATCAAGGATGTCAAGGGGAAACATATGACCATCGCGGGCCAATATACCCAATTATCTTTGGAGCTTAGCCACATGCTTCCCCACAGGCTGTCCATGGCTATCTCGCACTATTTCAAACATTTCTCCTGGCTTTAGATTCTGTAATGAAAGGCATCGAGTGTGGCCTCTTTTTCTCTTCGACTTTGTCCTCTCACCTGATGAACTTTGTCTAGGTTCCATCTGCAAATGAAAAGTGTAATAGAAAAATGAATTATTTATCTAGATAATTATGTTTTATGTACTAATTGTGGAAAAGCATATACAACAAGTTATGCTTTGTTTACTACTAAAACAAGTTAGATTCACTAACACCCCATACAAGGACTAGCATTAAAGAGAAAAATTTGTCAAGTTGTTAAGTTGAGTCAATATAAGGTTCAATATTCTCACATGAGTCATAAATGAGAAAACAGAAGCATTCATGATATGAAAGATTTCTTAAAAAATTATCACAAATGCTAACTTTCATCCCTAACTCTTCACTTCCGAACAGGCCCATGCTGTCATAGACAGGTACAATGAATGATGATGATGATTTGAGAGCTTTCACAAAATTCAACATAAAAGAAAATATCAAATAAAACTCTATAAGTTCAAAGTAGTTCTATAAGTTCAATTGTAAGAATTTCAATAAAATATTCTATACAGAGGCCTTCCACACTAATAAGTATCAGAATGCACATGTTCAACTAACAATAATTTCACAGCTAAAGCACTCGCAAGTTATTAGAAATCTGACTTTTAATGTCCCCTTAACCTGGGACTTTAATCTCCTCGAAGGATAAGGAGAAGGAGAAAATTAAAAATGCATTGACTTGTTCTAATCCACCTTGTGCCTAATTCCACACAAAATGCTCTGCATAAACCTTGAAAATCAAGTTATTGGCTCCTATGAAGTAGTCACAAAAAACCAATTCAGAATTCCTATTCTAACGATAATCTTGAAAATCAAGTTTTGCGATACCCATTCTTACAAATAATCTTACCAAGAAACGCAAAACCCACTTTGCTCTACTGTGAACCGCCAAATGGCGAGTCATAAAGCACCTTTGGATCTAAACACTGAAATCATAACCCTTTTCTATTCTAGGATGACAACTTCTTGGAATCTACTATCTACCAAATTGTCCAGCCATTTTGTTGCATAAAATAGAAAATGCTTTGTTTAATCTTTTCCAATGTATCATCCATTGGCACTAGCATCTTAAAGGCCAAAATGAAGCATGATGAACAAATTGAGAAGCATCTGCTATGAAGGTAATGCATGTCCAAAATGAGATATTTCTAAGCCGGCATCCTAAAGGGGAAAATGAAGTCTGTAGAGCAAATACATATTGGACAACATCTCATTCTTCCTGGACAGCATCAATGTATCTCCACATAATTCCCATGGTCTAGAAGTTAATTAGATCAATATGAAAAGTGTTTCGGTTTCTTTTTTCCGTAGTTAAAGATTATGAGGTGGAATTCTTGTTTTGTTTGTACCAAAGTTGTTGTAGGTGGAAATTGTTGGGGACTAAATTTAGCTGTTGGCAGCAAATGAAGGAATTCAGAGAGTTTTTGTGGACCACCAAAACTTGTATGATAGGGGCAGGACAAGACCTACAGTTGGATGTTTTGCATTTTTTGTCTTTTTTTCTGTTCCAATACAAAAGGAAGGTTGGTAGAAGATATCTATACTTCTGAAAGCTTGCTGCCCATCTTTGTGACATTAATCGACAAATTTTTTTTGTCCAGATAATTAAAACTAGAGATTAGATATCAATGATCTGTGGGTCTAATCCAAGTTAGTTTTCTTTATCACCAGAGATGAGACAACCTCTCTACACAAATTGAATTTAGCTTAAGCAAGTGTTTTCAGATAATGGCAAATTATCTGCTTAATCGGTTGAAAAATATGAAGTAGTAATCCATGGGACTTGACTTGCTTCCGTGGATGTAAATTCTGATCAAGAAACATGAAATAACTAATAACAATAGGAAACAACTTAAAATCATCATATTCATTGAAACCTCATCCCAAAGCATTGGAGTCAGATGAATAGATCATGCCAACAAAGCATAGCCAATCTTATGTTGTCTCATAAATTATTATTTTATTTTGATTGGGGGATCTCAGTTACATAGAACTTCAAAAGTACACCTATATGAAGAAATGTTTCATAAATAATGTGAAACTGAACTTATAAAGATTCAGCAGTGAAAGAAATGTTTCATAAACTCATCAAAATGGAATAACTACAAGAAAGTGAATAACTTTGAACTTGAATTTTTTTTTCACTGTGTAAGGCTCTATTTGGGAACAGAGAATCATCTGTAAATTGATACCAAAATGTCTCAACCAAAACAGTCTAAAATGAAATAAAACTTCAAACCATGGGCTACGACCAACCCAAAATAAGAACAATTTAGATCTACCAAGGTGGGATAAGTGTAATGTATAATTTGATCTCAAATCTAAAACTGATTTGAGCATTTTGATCTTTAAATCAATCTATAAAATGGAATAATTGAGATCGATTTGATCTCCAATCAAACCAAAGTGGAAATTGCCATTTGATCTCAAATCAATCTGAAGTCTTAAATCGAGTGGAAACATTTGATTAAATCGAATGAGAAGATACATAGAGAAAGAGATGAAGAAGAAGATACTTGTTAGAAAGAGTAGATTTCCGCCATTAATTCCGAAAACCCTAGAATCGTAGCTGGATAGGAGAGGAGAAGATACAGAGAGTAGAGAGAGTGAGATGATTTCGTCCATTTTGTTTAAGACGAATGAGAGAGAGAGAGAGAGGATACCTCTTCTACCAAATTTCCGCCATTAGCAGAGGAGAAGATACAGAGAGAGTAGAGAGACTTTCGATTTAGTAATTTTCGCGCGAATAATTTTGTGAATAGTTGCATGGAGAAGTGATTTGGTAGATGGGCAACAGCAGAGGTAAGTAAAAGACGAGCCCTATAGTGACGGGAATTTTGGCCGCCACAATAATATTGTCACTAAAAACTCATAATTTTGTAATGCAACTTCGTAAGATTTCAGAATTGTTAGCCTCACCTCATGCCAATGTAGAGGACAAAATTCTATGAACTTTGAAAAAAAAAAAATTAATTTTAAATTTGGGAGTTTCGTGGAAGTTTAGTTGTTGTCCATTCTAAAAACCATGGATCAAGCCCATTTTTTTTTATTTCAATTTTTTCATGAAATCTTAAGGGTTGTGGTGTTGGATTGCCAATGTGATAATTGATTTGAGCACATCTTAAGGGTTGTGGAGACTTAAAATCTAACTAAATTAGTAAGGATACTGCTTTTCAAATTATTATTATTATTATGAATTTTTAATCATTTAAAATACTTTTAAACATTATTAAATTTGTATTCACGTTTGAGACAAAGTCATCTAGGCGTCGTTCACCACCAAGATGGATTTACACTGCGTCTCAGATGTCACACCCTCTCATGAAACAAATTAGAACTCAGATGATATTTTGAAAATGTCAGTCAACATAGAGAAACTCAGCCAAGTAAACTGAGATTTTAATTTTAATTTTTTAATTAAAATAACTATTTTGTATGATCTAACTTTTATTTTTTAAATAGAAAACATTCTTCTCATTAATGATCTTATAATCTTATTTATTTTAATAAAAATATTATAATTAATTCTATATAGATATATTTTAATAAATAGTTGTAATTCGAGTTTTATGATTTCTCTCGTAAAGCATGAGATGACTTATCCAAAATAACTCAGGTTATTAAACATGCCACTCCACGTTTGTATCATGTGTTTTCAAACTTAATCGTTCATACAATATGACCAAATGTTCGAAATCATGCTCTACTTATTTTATCTTCTTAATATTGAGTTCCAACTAAAGCAAATCTTCAATGAGGACATATTTTAAAATCCCTAATACAAGATTTCAAAGCCATCCATAGGGAAAAAGTGACGAAAATATTGGAAGAAATCACAAGTTAAATCTGTTGAATCTCTCTTAAATGATTTATAGTCCATTACCACTAATAAAAATATAAGACACAAACATAACAAATCAAATATCACAGACGAGTCTTGAACACGATGATAGCCATGAAACTCGCGACAACAACTGCTACTTCTTTAGGAACATCTTCCATAAAATTCAGATCCTTTTAATTTGTTCTTTATCCTGGACAAAACAAATATTTTTTATGACTGTTAATAACATATTATAAAAACCATCAAAAAACATTTTAAGGGTTTAAACTGCTAAACACAGAGAAGTCATCACCTACTAACTCCATAGTTTCTATTTCATTGTAAGAAATTCGTTCAAGAGAATAAGAATTCCTTGAAAAAATGATCATGGGAAAATGAATTCCATTGTTTGATTGAAACCTTGGAAAATGTCAAAAAGAGAGTTGATTTTAGCATAGTTATAAAATTGTCGAGTTAAATTCAAACTTGGTTGAGTCAACTCGACTTGAGCGGATTTTGAGTTGACATGGCCCCAAAATTCAAAGAAACCAACTTGGGGAGTGTACTCAACATAGTAGGACTTGAAAATGCACCTAGTCAAATAAAAAACTCCATCAAGTGATTTGATTATACATAATATTTTTGTTTTGAAATAAAATTAAATCTTTTATTTAGTTTAAATAGAAACTATTTTTAAAAAAATACTTTTATTAGTCAAATTTTATCTTTTAAGTTGTTAGGCTTGACTCCACTGGATCCAAGTTGAAATTTTTGGTCTATCAATGGATAGTCAATTATCCAAATACATATTCAAATAATCAAATATTATTCGAAGTTTTTGGATATGGATTCGGATTCTGATATTGAAATATCCTCTCAATAATATTCATTTCAAACCCAAATAGATATAATAGTTATTATATAATATAATATACTTATATTATATATATCAAATCCGAATCGGATAAGTATCTTATCAAATTTGAATATTGATTTAGAATAACCTTCCCACATCTGAACCGTTGGCATGTGATGTGATGTGATGATGAGAGCCACCCTTAAATCACAACCAATTAAGTGTGGAGTTGTTTCTTTTCTTAATTCAAAATTCAAAATTCAAATGTAAAGTCAGTCTTAATTAAAAACGAACTTTACCTCTCTCAGATCTCGGTGGAGTCATGATGCATGCGTGTCTCTAATATTAAAGTCCCTCACTCTCTTCTTATGTCCATGAAGTTGATCTTGATGTTGGGGATGTGTGATATGATGCTCCAGTCCTCTCCTACTTCCTTTTGGCAACGTGCTCCCAAAATATAACACTCTTCAATTTCCAAGTATTGAAGCGAGGTGAGCTGTTTCAGGTCCTCAGACATGCACATCAAGGGATCACAGAAAAGGATTGACATGCTTTGGAGCGATGTAAGATGAGCCAAACCTTCAGGGAGTGACGAATGTGGTGAGGAATAGATAGACAAAGACTTGAGATTGTTGTTGTTGTTGTTAACTTGGTTGGTGGGCAATGACCTTGAAAGAACACCTACATCCCCTCCTAAATTCAACTCTTCAAGGAGTGGAGGAAGGCATGGTGTCCAAGTCAATTTTGGGCAATTACCAATGAACAATCTCTTTAGTGAAGCAGGGAATATGTAGTGAGGCAGCTCCTTTAACTTGGGGCACTCACCAAGTTCTAATGTGTGGAGAAGTGGCATGATTATATCTCTTCTTCCTCCACTTCCAGCAGCATGTTCTTCTTCTTCCCTTATCAACATCTCCCACTCCTCCAACTCAGCCATACCCCACAATTGAAGTTCCTTCAACTCTGGGAATGCTAGCACAACTCTTGATTCTCCACCACCTCTTTTTGTACCATCATCATCAACATCCACATTAATTCCTAAAAACTCAAGGCCTATATGTTTAACCGAACTCATGCGATCTATTCTGAGTTTTTGAAGAAATTGAAACTTTCCAAAAGCAGGAAATTGCACACATTTCTTGCAATCAACTATTTCAAGAGCGAAGAGTTTGGGCAACACTGAATTATCCATCCAATTAGGGAACTTAGAACCAAGGTAACATTTTATTTGCAATTCCTCCAAGTTTTGATGTGGTTGTAGGCCTTCCAACACACCCTCAATCCTCTTTATCTCGCCTTCTCCCATGTTTCCCCACCCATCGCACTCAAATATCAATTTCAAACCATGGATATGTCGCTTATTCTTCAATTGTGCTTCGTTAGCCTCATTTACATCCGCCACTCTTTTCAACCCAAATATTTCTAGATCCCCTTTGAGGTGGTCGAGATCTTTTAATTCTCCAATTTTGCATCCACCTCCCCTCACATAGCCAATAATGAACTTGGACAATGTTTGAAGGGACCTTAATCTACCAATTCCTTGAGGCAAGTAGCTTAATTCATCAGTATCTTTAATTTCAAGATGCCTCAGCTTAATCATTTTTCCAATTCCTTGAGGTAATTTACATAGACTGTCACAATGGTTGAGTTTCAATGTCTGCAAATTATACAATCTGCACATTGTTTCAGGCAATTCCTTCAACCTTGTACTTGACAAGTCAAAGTATCTAAGATGTATGCATTTCTCAACCTCATTTGGCAGTTCTTCAAGATTAGGAATGCACAAAGATAGTTCTCTAAGACATGTCAATTGACAAAACAAATCAGAAAGAGCTGGAACATATTCCAATAGCCATGAATGTCGTCTATCGATAATGAGAGTGCGTAGCTTCTTTGCCTCGTAAATGGAAGGAATGATGAAACTTAAATCTGTAAACCGTGCAATGTTTAAATGGCGGACCTTCTTGCTATTGTTGTTGAATTCTGTATTGTTACCATCCGCGATGAAGCATTCAGTCTTGGTGAGAAATTGGGCAAAATCATGAATAAGATCATGCATCTTGTAGTAAATTATATTTCCATTGTCATCTCGTTCCATGTTTTGGAAAAATGAGCGCATCAGTAGTTCATTGAAATATTCAGCGCCCACTACTGCCAATTCTCTTCTTCCCGTAGAGTTTAGAAGACCATGCGCCATCCACAACTTGATTAACTCATCCTTTCTTATCCTATAATCTTTTGGAAAGACAGCACAATACATGAAGCAACGTTTCACATTTGAGGGCAATGCATAATAACTCAACAAGAGAACGGGCAAAACTTCCTTTTCAACATCTTGTAATTCCCATGCATCACTTTCCAAGACTTGTTCCCACTCTGATCTGGTTTTTTTGAAGAACATGAGACCTCCCAAAGCCTTGACGAAAAGAGGCACACCCTTGCACTTTTTTACGATGTCCACACCGATATCTTTCACTTTCTCACACTCTTCTTTGCTCCATCCGTCAAAAGCCATACGTTTAAACAATACCAAACATGCCTCCTTGGACAATTTATCCAGATCATGAGTATAGGCCGAACCCATCATTGATGCAACTATTGTACTGCGTGTAGTAACTACAATTCTACTTCCTTGTGCACCTGCCTTAAAAGCAAGCTTCAATGGAATCCAGTCGGCGTGCTTCTCAGTCCACATGTCATCCAACACGAGTAGAAACCGCTTTCCCCTAACAGATGTATATAATTTTTGAATCAAAGCTTCCCACTGAATGAAATTAGTGACGTCCTCACCAGCAGCTTCAATGATCGATTTGGCAAGCCTTATTAAATCGAAAGGATCAGATACACACACCCACATTCTCTTCTCAAAATGATTTTTCACCTTATCATCATTGAAGACCATTTGGGCAAGAGTAGTCTTCCCAATTCCCCCAGGTCCACATATAGAGATGACAGTTGGTACATTACTTATTTCTTGCCGACTACTCTCGCTCAACAATTTGCTTAGTATAATATCTTTGTCGTGGTCACGACCGCATACATCTAATACATCAATCATAGAGCTAGTCATTCGAAATGTTGGTGGTTCCGCAGTAGTAGTCCTCATCCCACTATCAATAAGCTGGAACTGGTCTTTCTCCTTAGCAATCACATCTAGTTTGCCCATTAGTTCTTTTATCTTATGGCCGATGCCACGATGTAAAAAAACTTGACTGAAGCCATTCCAATTGCAATTGCAAAGAGAGAACAAATAGGAGCATACCTTCTCTAATACACCAACTCCCTCGATTTCCGATCTGAGAATTTCAGTGCTCCATTCGTCCAACACATCTTCCATGTCGTAGGCCACGTCTTTGAGTTTTTCTAACCAAAGCTTCACCGTTTCTTCTTTTACTTGTTTCTCCTCTGCATCTATGAGTACGGCTTGAATAGATTTGAGTGTACAAGTAAAGTTTTCAACTTCTTGAGGGGTACCCAACACCAGTCTCACCTCTTTCTCCGCCTCTTTAAAGATGACGGACCCCAATTCGTTCAAAACAGAGGAAACGAGAGCATGTGCCATACTTGGAAATGAAAGAGACAAGGTTGAGGCAAATGGATCAAGCTGAAGCAAGCAATGAGGATGAAGGGTGAAAGTCAATAGAATAGAACAGAAATGAAAGATTAGAATCTTTTATTGGTTGGGTGGAAGACTAAGAGTTTCTCTTCCCTCCCCTTCCCTCAATCCAAACACAGCGTAAAGTAATGATTCCACTGTCTTGTACAGTGTTAGGCTGCTAGCTTATGATACTTTTTGACTTCAGTAATTATTATTTAAATTATTTCTAGTAAAGCTGTCATCACCTTTCTTTTTTCTTTTTCTTCTTTTCCCTCTTCGAGAGTTGTTATTGGCACTCCAACCTTTACTTATCAAATCTTAATTAAAAATAAAAAATTTTCCCCCAAACGTGAACAACTTTTGTCCAAATTTTAGTTTCAATACCTATTCATTTTAATTCCAAAAACATGTATCTAAGTGAATTTGTCACTTTTATAATCAATGAATTCACTCGTATATCTACAAATTCATAAATATTAAAATTGACAAATTCCCAGATTTGTAAATTATAAAAATGACAAATACATGTTTTGGGAATTCAAATGAACGATGTACTCGACTCAAAATTTTCAATGCACAAAATGGAGATTCACCATTCTTCTATTTTTTTTTTAATAGGTTTTTTTTATTTTTAAGATTTAAGATTTTATTTGAGCCTAATCATAATTGTAAATAATTACAAAAATTGTGATTGACTGTGATAATGTTTTATTATATTAAGATATAATTTGAGGCAAACCTTTCTAACATTTGCATGGTGAGTTTTAACCCTTAATTAGGGAATGATAAATAATTTTAAAAATGAGACTGTAATAAATAAGAGTTGGGGTGGCACTAATGCAGTTTTCCTTTTTTTTTAATTTTAATTATTTCTAAGGGACGTGTGAAAGACGTTTGAAAGAACTCTCATTAGCCTGTCGTAAGGTGTCTATTGCACCGACATCTCTCTATTTTTTGACTAACACCACTGAGGTAGGTAAAGCAACCACCAAGATTAGGTTTACTCTCTATACGAGATAAGTAAATTTTGCTTTGACAGATTTACCGGGCAGACCAATCTGTAGCAATTTTTTACTTTGAACAAAAAAAAAAAAAAAAAAAAAAAACTCTTACTTCATAAGTTTTTTACTTAAACAAATCTTTATTAATCATGCTACCATGACTAACTTAGTAAGATTTTAAATCTTACTAATAATCGTTGGGCTCACATAGATTATCAAATCAGCAATCCAACAACAAGGCCTTTTACATTTTGTGAAAAAACTCAAACTAAAAATTAAAAAAATTAAAACCCTTTTAAACTTGATCGTAGGCGTAGGCTTCTATACTCCTAAATTTAAAATTAAAAATAACGATGAAAATTAAAATTGATGGCTTCCATAATCCAGTACCACAACCCTCTAAATTTCATCGAAAAACTCCAATTCAAAGATATTAAAATCAATTTCCTTTTTGAGCTCAATCCAACATTTTGAAACTGAACGACTACTAATCTTCCACCTAACTCCCAAACTAAAAAATAAAATTTAATGGTGAAAAATAAGAGTTTTATATATATATATAGGGTCTCGTTCAGCACCAAACGTTTTAGCCAACATTTTAGCCAACCATTTTTGTCCTACATGAGTTAGAAGTTTTGGAATGGGCTGATTTTTGGTGAGGATGATCTCTACGGTGAGGTGAGGAGATCATCCTCACCAAAAATCAGCCCATTTCAAAACTTCTAGCCCCATGTTTACAAGTTGAAAAATTGTGGACCGTCCATTTTTGTAAACCATTTTTGATGGGGTTAGAAGTTTTGGAATGAGCTGATTTTTGGTGATGATGATCTCCTCACCGTAGAGATCATCCTCATCAAAAATCAGCCCATTCCAAAACTTCTAACCCATGTTTTGTTAAATGTTTGATGCTGAACATTTCCCATATATATATAGGGAAATGTTCAGCACCCTAAGCTTTACCACACACTTTAACAAACGTTTTTTGTCGTACATGGGTTAGAAGTTTTGGAATGGGCTGATTTTTGGTGAGGATGTTCTCTATGATTAGAAGATCATCCTCCCCAAAAATCAGCCCATTCCGAAATGTTTAGCCCCATGTTTACAAGTTGAAAAATCGTGGACCGTCCATTTTTTGTAAACCATTTTTGAGAGGGTTAGAAGTTTTGGAATGAGCTGATTTTTTGTGAGGATGATCTCCTCGCCATAGAGATCATCCTCACCAAAAATCAGCCCATTCCAAAACTTCTAACCCATGTAGGACAAAACACGTTTGTTAAAGTGTGTGGTAAAGCTTAGGGTGCTGAACGGGACCATATATATATATATATATGGATCAGGTTCAAATGACAACCATTTCACCACACATATAGACAACGCGTTTTGTCTTATATGGGCAAAAATGTTTGGAATGGGCTGATTTTTTGTGAGGATGATCTCTGTGGTGAGGAGATCATCCTTGCCAAAAATCAGCTCATTATGAAACTTCTAGACCGTCCAATTTTTGTTGAAAAATTATAGACCGTCCAATTTTTGTAAATCAATTTTTATGGGGTTAGAAGTTTTGGAATTTGATGATTTTTTGCCAAGATGATTCTCTCATCACAGAGATCATCCTCACAAAAAATCAGCCCATTCCAAACATTTTTGCCCATACAAGACAAACACGTTGTCTATATGTGTGTCGCAATGTGTGTTGCAGGAACCCGACCCTATATATATATATATATATATATATATATATATATATATATATATATATATATATAGGGTCCCTATCCGTAGCCAACAGTTTGGCAAACACTTTTTCAAAAAATGGGTTAGAGGTCTTGGAATGGGCTGATTTTTTGTGAGAATGATCTCTACGGTGAGGAGATCATCCTCACCAAAAATCAGCTCATTCCAAAACTTCTAGCCCCATTTTACAAGTTGAAAAATCGTGAACCGTCCATTTTCGTAAACCATTTTTGATGAGGTTAAAAGTTTTGGAATGGGCTGATTTTTGGTGATGATGATCTCCTCACCATAGAGATCATCCTCACCAAAAATCAGCCCATTCCAAGACCTCTAACCCATGTTTTGAAAAATGTGTTTGCCAAAATGTTTGCCAAACTGTTGGCCATTGAACGCTACTATATATATATATAGGGGGGCGTTCAATGGCCAACTTTTTGGCAAAACATTTTTCAAAACATGAGTTAGAGGTCTTGGAATGGGCTGATTTTTGGTGAGGATGATCTCTATGGTGAGGAGATCATCATCACCAAAAATCAGCCCATTCCAAAACTTCTAACCCATGTTTACAAGCTGAAACATCGTGTACCGTCCATTTTTTGTAAACTGTTTTTGATGGGGTTAGAAGTTTTGGAATGGGCTGATTTTTGGTGAGAATGATCTCCTCACCGTAGAGATCATCCTCACCAAAAATCAGCCCATTCCAAAACCTCTAACCCATGTTTTGAAAAATGTTTTGCCAAAAAGTTTGCTAAAAAGTTTGCCCTTGAACGCTACCCATATATATATATATATATGGGAAATGTTCAGCACCCTAAGTTTTACCACACACTTTAACAAACGTTTTTTGTCCTACATGGGTTAGAAGTTTTGGAATGAGCTGAGTTTTGGTGAGGATGATCTCTATGATTAGAAGATCATCCTCCCCAAAAATCAGCCCATTCCGAAATGTTTAGCCCCATGTTTACACGTTGAAAAATCGTGGACTGTCCATTTTTTGTAAATCAATTTTGATGGGGTTAGAAGTTTTGAAATGAGCTGATTTTTGGTGAAGATGATCTCCTCACCATAGAGATCATCCTCACCAAAAATCAGCTCATTCCGAAACTTCTAACCCATGTAAGACAAAACGCGTTTGTTAAAGTGTGTGGTAAAACTTAGGGTGCCGAACGGGACCCTATATATATATATGGGTCAGGTTCAAACGACAACCATTTCAACACACATATAGACAACGTGTTTTGTCTTATATGGGCAAAAATGTTTGGAATGGGCTGATTTTTTGTGAGGATGATCTCTGTGGTG
The DNA here is from genome assembly GCF_017979445.1 of Akebia trifoliata. Lineage (NCBI taxonomy): Eukaryota > Viridiplantae > Streptophyta > Magnoliopsida > Ranunculales > Lardizabalaceae > Akebia > Akebia trifoliata. The sequence continues at coordinate 4,083,470 of NC_141386.1, read as the reverse complement.
AGGAGATCATCCTTGCCAAAAATCAGCTCATTAGGAAACTTCTAGACCGTCCAATTTTTGTTGAAAAATTATAGACCGTCCAATTTTTGTAAATCAATTTTGATGGGGTTAGAAGTTTTGGAATTTGATGATTTTTTGCCAGGATGATCCTCTCATGACAGAGATCATCCTCACAAAAAATCAGCCCATTCCAAACATTTTTGCCCATATAAGACAAACACGTTGTCTATATGTGTGTCGCAATGTGTGTTGCACGAACCCGACCATATATATATATATATATATATGGGTCATGTTCAATGGCTAACAGTTTGGCAAACACTTTTTCAAAACATGGGTTAGAGGTCTTGGAATGGGCTGATTTTTGGTGAGGATGATCTCTACGGTGAGGAGATCATCCTCACCAAAAATCAGCTCATTCCAAAACTTCTAGCCCCAGTTTACAAGTTGAAAAATCGTGAACCGTCCATTTTTTGTAAATCATTTTTGATGGGGTTAGAAGTTTTGGAATGGGCTGATTTTTGGTGATGATGATCTCCTCACCGTAGAGATCATCCTCACCAAAAATCAACCCATTCCAAGACCTCTAACCCATGTTTTGAAAAATGTGTTAGCCAAACTGTTGGCCATTGAACGCTACCCTATATATATATATATATATATATATATATATATATATATGGGAAATGTTCAGCACCCTAAGTTTTACCACACACTTTAACAAACGTTTTTTGTCCTACATGGGTTAGAAGTTTTGGAACCCAAAAATCAGCCCATTCCGAAATGTTTAGCCCCATGTTTACAAGTTGAAAAATCGTGAACCGTCCATTTTTTGTAAACCATTTTTGATTGGGTTAGAAGTTTTGGAATGGGCTGATTTTTGGTGAGGATGATCTCCTCACCATAGAGATCATCCTCACCAAAAATCAGCCCATTCCAAAACTTCTAACCCATGTAAGACAAAACGCGTTTGTTAAAATGTATGGCAAAGCTTAGGGTGCTGAACGGGACCCTATATATATATATATATATATATGGGAAATTTTCAGCACCCTAAGTTTTACCACACACTTTAACAAACGTTTTTTTGTCCTACATGGGTTAGAAGTTTTGGAATGGGCTGATTTTTGGTGAGGATGATCTCTATGATTAGAAGATCATCCTCCCCAAAAATCAGCCCATTCCGAAATGTTTAGCCCCATGTTTATAAGTTGAAAAATTGTGGACCGTCCATTTTTTGTAAATCATTTTTGATGGGGTTAGAAGTTTTGGAATGAGCTTATTTTTGGTGAGGATGATCTCCTCACCATAGAGATCATCCTCACCAAAAATCAGCTCATTCCGAAACTTCTAACCCATGTAGGACAAAACGTGTTTGTTAAAGTGTGTGGTAAAACTTAGGGTGCCGAACGGGACCCCATATATATATATATATATATATGGGTAGTGTTCAAGGGCAAACTTTTTAGCAAACTTTTTGGCAAAACATTTTTCAAAACATGGGTTAGAGGTTTTGGAATGAGCTGATTTTTGGTGAGGATGATCTGTACGGTGAGTAGATCATCCTCACCAAAAATCAGCCCATTCCAAAACTTCTAACCCTTGTTTACCAGTTGAAAAATCGTGGACCGTCCATTTTTTGTAAACTGTTTTTGATGGGGTTAGAAGTTTTGGAATGGGCTGATTTTTGGTGATGATGATCTCCTCACCATAGAGATCATCATCACCAAAAATCAGCCCATTCCAAAATCTCTAACTCATGTTTTGAAAAATGTTTTGCCAAAAAGTTTGCTAAAAAGTTGGCCATTGAACGCCCCCCTATATATATATATATATATATATATATATATATATATATATATATATATATATATATATATATATATATATATATATAGGGAAATGTTCAGCACCCTAAGCTTTACCACACACTTTAACAAACGTTTTTTGTCCTACGTGGGTTAGAAGTTTTGAAATGGGCTGATTTTTGGTGAGGATGATCTCTATGATTAGAAGATCATCCTCCCCAAAAATCAGCCCATTCCGAAATGTTTAGCCCCAAAACTTCTAACCCCATCAAAAATGGTTTACAAAAAATGGACGGTCCACGATTTTTCAACGTGTAAACATGGGGTTAAACATTTCGGAATGGGCTGATTTTTGGGGAGAATGATCTTCTAATCATAGAGATCATCCTCACCAAAAATCAGCCCATTCCAAAACTTCTAACCCATGTAGGACAAAAAACGTTTGTTAAAGTGTGTGGTAAAACTTAGGGTGCTGAACATTTCCCATATATATATATATATATTCATATAATTTTGTCGTTACAGTCTTTAAGCATTTTATCATGTTTTTGGATGTTACAAGGTGAGCTCATGGACCCTTGGTCTATTAAAAAAAATGATTTTGTATATCTATATATATATTCATATAATTTTGTCGTTACAGTCTTAAAGCATTTTATCATGTTTTTGGATGTTACAAGGTGAGCTCATGGACCCTTGGTCTATTAAAAAAAATGATTTATACAAAATCTTAAACCTAAAACAAAAGAATCTAAGGAAAAAAAAAAATGAGAGTTTCTATTGGCACCCCAACTTTTACTTATTCTCAACTATTCACCTATTTTCTTTAAAGATTACTAAGATTTGCCTCAAATTACAATTTCAACATAATAAAATATTATATCACTCATTCAAATAATTTTAATAGTTTGTTACTATTGAAAAAAGATTCATATAAAAACTTAAATCCAAAACAAAAGAATATAAGCAAAAGAAAAGAAAAAAATGAGAGAGTTTCCATTGGCACCTCAACTTTTACTTATTCTCAACCATTCAATTGTTTTCTTTATTTTTAATTGGGGTGTAATAAACAAAAGTTGGGGTGCCAATAACACCTATCTTAAAATATCTCTCATAGTAAAATGTCGAAACACCTCCTTTTATTTTTGCAGGTTATTTAGAAAAATATTTTTCATTCATTATTATTTTTTTTTTTTCATTTTTTTATATGAATTTTCAAGGAAATCATTTTCATTCAAAAAGCATTATTTGTTTTACATAAATTACTTTTTTGATTTTTTTTCATAATAAAAAACGTTGGTATTGGATTGCCAAATTTGATAATTCATTTGTGCTCAATGACCCTTAGTAAGATTTCAAATTTTACTAAGTTAGTAGCAAAAGTGCTTCTCTAAAATACTTTATTGTGTCCAAGTAACCTTGGGCTCACCTTGTGACATCCAGAAACATGATCAGATGCTTCAATATCAGATTGGACAAAAGTATATAAATTTTGAAATTACAAATCCCAAAAAAGTAGTTATTTTTTCACCGTTGTATTTTAATTTTAAGTTTGGGAGTTATTTGAAAGTTCGGTAATTTTCAAAAACTTACATCACGCTAAAAAAAAAAAATTGTTTCTTGAATTTTATTTTTGCGATCTGAGTTTTTGATGAAATATAAAGGGTTGTGGTAGTGTTGGACTGGTGATGTGATTATCCATATGAGTAAAACGACCCTTTGTAAGAATTAAAATCTTACTACATTAGTAAGACAAGTGTTTTGTTATTCCAATTGAAAATGACGGTGTTTGGATTTGTATTTAATTAATAAAAAGTATAAGGATTATAAAAAAAATTAAGATGGGGAGACTGGTGCAAAAAATTTCCAAGCAATCCTCCAATAAGATTGCGCGGTCACTATGGGTCAACAAAGGCTGCTAGCTTATCCTCTTTATGACTTCTATCACTATTATTTGATTTAGGTCTAGTAAAGCGGTCATCGTCTCTTTTTTTTCCTTCCTTGAGAGCGGTTATTGGCACTCCAACTTTTACTTATCAAACTTTAATTAAAAATAAAGAATTTTTCTCAAAACGTGCACAATTTTTGTCCAAATTACAATTTCAATACCCTGCTCATTTTAATTCTAAAAACAGGTATTTGAGTGAATTTGTCACTTTTGTAATCAATGAATTCACTCGTATATCCACAAATTTGTAAATATTAAAATTGGCAAATTCACAATTTCATAAATTATAAAAATAACAAATGCATATTTTGGAAATTCAAATTAACTGTGTACCCGACTCAAAATTTTCAACACACAAAATGGAGATTCACCATTCTTCTATTTTTATAGTTTTTTGAGTGGATTTTTTTATTTTTAGGATTTAAGATTTTATTTGAACCTAATCATAATTATAAACAACTATTAAAATTGTGAACGACTGTTATAATGTTTTATAATATTGATACCTAGTTTTAAGGCAAACCATTCTAACAATGGTGAGTTTTAATCTTTACTTAGGGTATGATAAATAATTTTAGAGATTATGAGTTGTAATAAGAAAGAGCTGGAATGCCACTAGCACAGTTTTCCTTTTTAAATTTAATTTTTTTTTTTTTTTTTTTTGTTGTTGAAACAGACGTGTGAAAGACGTTTGAAAGTACTCTCAGTGGTACGTGGTGTGTATTGCACCGCAAGATTGTACCTCACACATGGTTTTTAAACTCGTCCGAGACCGAGACGTATCGCCCGAGTTAACTCGGTATCGGAGCCTAACGAGACCAACTCACAATAAGTCATGAGACGACCGCGTATCGTGAGATAAGCGAGTCGTCTCGGACAATATTTTCGAAAAACTCGGGCAATACGAACAAGATAAACGAGACAGCGCAGATTTTGTTTTAACTCGTGAGATAAACGAGTTGTATCGGATGAGATTTTCAAAATCTCGACCGAGTTAACCGAGACAACCGAGTTTTGCCTCAATCCTCAATTATTTCACCCCCAAATCGATTTTCCTCTATTATTTCTTCATCTTCTCCACCAAGTGAACAACTGAGTTTTTTTTAATTTTATATTTTTTGAAGCGCTTCATGCCATGCCTTCAAATATTTAAAAACATTCTTACAAGCAACATCAATGTGCAAACATTTATGGATTGCATGCTTTTTTTTTTTCTAGAATGTAAAAATGTAATATATTCCACAAGGTCATAAATGCCATTTAAAGAAGCATGACAAACAACACTGCAGCTATGATTGTTCATCCATCAACACAATAAACACTTTTTTTAGAAAAAACATGGAACTCAATTTATTTTGATAGGTATATTATGATTTTTTTTTTTTTTTTTATATTTTTTTTGGGTTTATTTTTTAATAGGAATTATTTTTGAATTTTTCCTGATTTTTTTTATTTTTCAGATTTTTTAAATGGTTAAAAACCATTGTCTCAATGTCAAACGAGACGAGACGTATCGTTCGAGTCAACTCGGTATCAGAGCTGAACGAGACGAGACCAAATACCTAGTTTAAAAACCATGACCTCACATCGTAACATGTGGTGTTTATTACACCAACATCTCTCTATTTTTTCACTAACACCACTGAGGTAAGTAAAGCAACCACCAAGATTAGGTTTACTCTCTATAAGAGGTAAAGTAAATTTTGATTTGAGAGATTTATCGGGCAGAATTATCTGTAGCAATTTTATTACAAAAACTCCCTTAGCTCGTAAGTTTGCTACTTAAACAAATCTTACTTTATTAATCATGCTACCATGACTAAATTAGTAAGATTTTAAATCTTACTAATGATTGTTTGGCTCACATAGATTATCAAATCAGCAATCCAACAACAAGGCCTTTTAGATTTCATGGAAAACTTAGACTAAAAATAAAAATAAATAAAAACCCTTTTAAGTTTGATCATAGGTATTTAAAATTGATGGCTTCCGTAATCCAAAACCACAACCCTCTAAATTTCATCAAAAAATTCAAATCCAAAGATATTAAAATCAATTTCTTTTTGAGCTCAATCCAACATTTTGAAATTGGACGGCTATTGATTTTCCACCCAACTCCCAAACTTAAAAATAAAATTTAATGGTGAAAAATAAGTTTTTTTTTTTCCAGATATATATATATATATATATGAAGTTCATCTAATTTCGTCATTATAACCTTGAAGCATCTGATCATGTTTTTAAGGTGAGCTCAAGGACCCTTAGTAAGGGTGGAATCCTTACTTAGTGAGGTTAGTTGGACTTTTAAAATATCCCACCAATAGTATCTTATTTGAATATGGTTAAATATATAATATATTTATAAATTATAATATATATAATAAAACATAACAGTAGGTCCCACTCTGTCTTAAGATTTATACCATAAACAATGTATCTCGAGGAAATTATCCATCCTCCTTTGTTTTGTCATTTCTTATCCTTCCAAGAATATCCTCAACTTTATCTAAATAACATCCACAAATTTTTATAATGCTTTCTTCTTTTTCCCTTTTCTAGTACTACCTTTTCAAATTTTTTGTTTTTTTTTTTCTCTCTCACACTACAAGAAAACAATGAATCAGGAACAAAATTATAAAACAGATTTTATCCGTTTCTAATTAAAAACGGGTTTAAGCCGTTTTACATTTAAAAACCGTTTTATCTGCATTTTATCCGACCCGATATCCGTATGATTAATTGGAACGAAAGCTCTCTCAGTCGTCTCTCCCAATTGTGTGTGTCTCTCTCGATCTATGTCGCTCTCTCGTCTCTCTCCCTCTCTCGATAGTCTCTCTGGATCTCAGTCGATCACCCTCGATCTCATATCTCTCTCTCGGTCGCTCTCCCTCGATCTCATCTCTCTCTCGCTCAGTCGCTCTCCCTCGATCGTTTCTCGATCTTAGTCGTTCTCCCTCGATCTCATCTCTATCTTGCTCAATCGCTCACTCAGTAGAGGAGAACCGAAGGATTCACCAAGCAGCAGAGAACAGAGAGAAGAGCGATTCAATTTCTTCCCTGACCTTGTGAATCGAAGGTTCGAATACTCTTATTTAGGGTTTCAAGCTACCTTAGCAGTGTTCTATTTTTATTTTTATGAACTCGTGTTTTTTGCTAGATTTTTTAAATCCATTGTCCGTTATTGATCTCGTTTACAGTTCTCTTTAGTTTTCAGATCAGTCTTATAGTATGAGTTACATTCTTCTTGCAGTTGTAATTTTGATTGTTTTAGCATCTCTTATATGAAACATGGGCAGCTATTTGTATTTCTGATGTGAATTGTGATCGTGTTCAAACTTAGGGTTGGAATAGTTTTGGATGATTAGCATCTCTTATCACAGATTCTTTTTGAAGCTGTGGGGAACACGAACAGAGATTAGCAACATCAATTGTTATAGATTAGGTGTTTCTGCTTTGTCTTTTGAAATCAAATTACTTTAGGGGATTGTTTGGGAACATGAATTCATAGTTTGCTTCTTACACGTGTCCCTTCTTTTCTATGTAAGTTCTCAAAGTTTAAATATTTCAGATATATGCATCAGTAAGTATTGAAGTGAACTTACATTTTCTTAACTCCAAAAGGTTTTTTGTACTGATATTATGAGAAAGTTTTCATGCTCATTTTATCATTTCTTCAAGTATCAAATGTGTTTGTAGAACTTGAATTAATTTGGACATTTAAGTTCTCAATAAATTTGTATTTTGGTACCTTGATTTTATTTGTTTAAGTTGGTAGGCTATTTCAATCACCTTCTAAATGACAGGATAAGCACTCTCATGCCCATTTATCCAAGCAATTCAAGCAACACACCATCCGTATAGTGTACATCAGTCTTACTACTGGAGTTCCCTCCCCTATGGCTGGACGCATTGGGTGGTTCATACCTACCTTGAAAGTTAATATGATGAATGAAAAGAATACTGTAGTTGTACTCTCTGTACCATACTATTTGGACCATCCACACTAAAGAGAATCCGTAAAAAAAAATTAGTTAAAGTAGTGTGCATCTTATCACAAAAGTTCACTTTGTTTTTTTATTATGGTTACAGACAGTTTTTACTTGTAGCAGACACAAATCCAAAGGTAATTCTTGGCTGTCTCTTGGGAAATCAAAGTTTTGATGCTCTACCCCTGCTGAATTGTTTGTGATGCCCATTTTTTTGGGTTTTGAACCCAGGTTTTGGCATCAATACTCAAGACTTCATCTAGTTTGTTAGGCAAGCTTAATATTAAGGAATTACTCAAAAAAGGACTAACAAACGATTTAAATAAGAGGTCTTTATAGAATCTGGTGGATCCATTTATGAAAGGCATAAATTGAATATCTGGTTTTCCATCTTACTTCATGTTTGAGACTATATCTTCTTCATGCAAACTACATCAAGTGTTCATCAAATATTGCCTAGACATTTCAAAATAGGTGTCCTACCCATGTCTGATTATTCAGTGTACTAAAATAAAGTTCCACAAAAATAACTACACCATATCCATGCCATCTCTGGGTAGCACAGTTCACTTCATTGTCAAACTTTGAATGTCAGTGCAATATGCTGGGCAGTGTCTGATATTGTTGTATGCATGTATGAGAGATCTTTTGGACCTCCCATATTTTCAATTTTCTCTTATAAAGTAGGGGGACTGCCCCTGAATCCTTGTAATACTTCTTAAATACAAATCCTTTCTCAGTGGAAAAAAAAGGAGGTCCGAGGGAACTCTTCACCCACTTGTCCTTTCACTTTGTATTTCTCTTCAATTTACACTGTACTTATCTTACTTCTATGTGTTTGTCAGGTCTGCAAAGGAATATAGAGAATTTAAGGAAAAATAGAAGAGAAGAGAAAAAGCGTATGCCTACTTTCCCTTACGAGTTATTTCCATAACTAGTGTACCCTTTTGGGGTTATACTCTTCTTTGTTCTTCTATATCATGCTTAGTTCGGCTTATTTTCATAATTAGTATTTCCTTGTGCTAGGTTTGATCAATGGAGAAAAGAGAGGAAAGGATTGAAAAATAACAGTGAATAAGGTCAGGAGGCGCCGCTTTCTTTTTCCTTGCAAGGTAAGTTGGCATTCTTGTTATGTGGAATTAGTTAAATATTTTTTTTCCCATTTTGTATCCTTTTAGATTATAAAGGGGACTATAACTTATAGAATACAAAAATCAGTCTTGGCCGATACCGATATGTATTGACCGATACATTCTGTTAATTTAAAACCATGCTTGTGGGTAAAATCTGAGATATCCCTTAGAAAGATTGTTTGAAAGCCAACCAAGTCTGAACAACATAACAGTCCAAGTTATCTATTGGCGGGGAATTTGTCCCTCAATTTGATAGACTATGATGGTAACTTGCCCCTCAATCACACACTATCTGTGTTTTTTTATGCGACTTGTTAACTGTGTGGCTGTCTATCCTACCTTGTTGAGGCTCTTGTATTTGCCAGAACAGTTAACATTAAATAGGAACTAAAATAAGGTTGATGGAAGTATTATCGAATATTTTCTTGTTGGATATATCGGTTACTGTTTTCGGATTTGTTCAACAGAATTTGTTTGTGATTCTGCTTTTAATTACTTTGGTATTAGCTGACAACACTTTTCCTTATTGTGTTATGCCTCGTACCTAAGATAAGCTTCTAAGTTGTATAACTAACACAATTTTCGAAATCCAATTTGGTTTCTAGAAACTTGACTGAGCTGGACATACAGGAGAATGGCGTTGAAGATCTCGGGGGAAGTTGGTTAAGTTGCTTTCCAGAGAACTTCACATCATTAGAAGTCCTGAACTTTGCAAATCTGCAGACCGAAGTAAATTTTGATGCACTGGAAAGGCTTGTGGCCAGGTGCAAGTCACTTAAGGTTTTGAAAGTAAATAGAAGTATCACCTTAGAATAGTTAAAGATTTTGCTCGTGCGAGCTTCTCGACTTCTAGACCTTGGGACTGGCTCTTTCTCATCTTGTTGTGATACCAGATTTCAGCCATCTCTGTTGTGGTATATGTGTAAGTAGTTGCTGTTATTTACACCGTGTTTTAAAACTGTTATAATGTTTTTATAGTTTTTTAATAATAATATGTTATCACTTATCCAACGTAAAATCATCGTTAGCATTATCTTCATGAACCATTTTTGCTATTGGTGCAGGTATTCGCAAACGACATTGACGAGGACATTGGTTTTGATGGCTGCAAGGGCTTCCAGGGTTGAGAACCAAGACGCTATCGATGCTTCTATTGTAGGCATGTTGGCTGATCCTAAGGAGGTAAGATATAGATAGAAAAAAAAAGGAAGAGCATGATGAAGTCTTCTCTGGGTCCACTTGCAAGCAAGGTGGAATCGAGGCCATTGTTATAGCCACTGGAGTCCACACATTCTGCGGTAAGGCTGCATAGGTTTTGACTATTTATGAACTTTGTTTTAGTCTGTATTTTCAATCCACATCACATCATTAGTTGTGGTTGTCACTATATTTCAGTTTTGGTGAACATTAATGTGGGTACATATCACAATCTTACCTGCCTTCCATGAACTAACCATTCAAACAATATGTAATGGATGCAAATGTCTACATAGATCGAACCTATATTTACAACTAGATAGTTGAAGGTTGTGCTGTTTGGTTTTCCTTTTTGACCATTTTTCAAGTAATATAATTGGATCTGCCTAATTGGATTAGGCTTCCTTGAAGCTTAATGTTTACTATTTTCGCACTTTTTCTAATTGCAGATGCCTGGTACTATTGAGGAATTGGAAGCTGCAATTCAGGATAATTTTTTCTGAAGAATTGTAAACTAGTTGTCATTGCTTGAAAAACAATTTTCTGATCCAAGAGATTTTGCAGGAAAACTGGCTTCCAACTTTGAGAAACCTTGTTGCTCAGATAAATGAGACATTCAGTCGAAACTTCCAAGAGATGGCTGTTGCTGGAGAAGTTTCATTGGGTACTTAATTTCATTCCCACGGCTGTTAACAAATTTACTTCAAAAACAGTCCCCCTGGTTTTCATTTCATTTTTTATGATGTATTTCAGATGGGCATGACATGGACTTCGATAAATTTGGGATCCTTATAAAAGTGAAATTCAGGTGAGTCACATTTTTGGAAAATGACTTTTTACTACATTTGTGCTAGTAATTATAACCTGTGACAAATTTTGCTATATCATCATCATCACCATTATGACCCACGACAATTTTTGCTATATAATCATCACCACCTTTATCCCAACTATATTGACATGAATCACATTCCTCCATCAATAATTCTTTGTAAAACAATAGCTATTTATTGTGTTCCATTGATAGTGAAATAATTGATTAGACAGCTATCTGCATCATCTTTGAGAGTGGAAGCTTATCTGCATCATCTTTGATTGATCAGGAGCACTTATTTCAAACACTCTTTTGAAGGTGCGGAAGCTCATCGTGAGAGTATGCAATGTGGTGACACGAAAGAATTCTTTTATTGGTAGTTGCAGGCATTTTGGGGATCTTAAAGAAGATAGGGAGGGATGGGAGTGATGGCATTGCTTCCTTGTAAGCACTTGTGCTTGTGTAATGATTGTGAATGGTTTATCGATGCATTGTAATTTTGGATTTGTAAATTATGACTCATTGCAACTCTTTTTTTGTATAAATTAATGTGATAGAGAACTTCGATGTTCTCTATTTGGATATATTTTAACTGTGGGTAATAGGCAAGTAGCAAGAAAAGAAAAAAAAAAAAAAATTTAGATATCAATTTATAATAATTTTAGATATCGGTTTATAACCGATATCTAAAGTCTCAGACGTAGGACATCAGTTTTATAAAATCCGATGTCTCAAATCTTTCGGGTTATCGTGTGCTGTTATATAAAGACGCAGATTAGGAAGGGTTTTAAGCCGTTCCAAATTCCGACATCGGGAACGGTTTTCAACCGTTCCAAATCATGAAATATAGAACGGCTTTTAGCCGTTTAACCTCATTAACGACGCCTCAATTAAAGACGGTCTGCAAGCCGTTTCATAGTGGCTTAGGAACGGTAATAAACCGTTCCTAATTTCCATATTTGTTGTAGTGTCACCCCACCAAACCTGAAGCAAATACTATTTAATATATGATTTTAATAAGATATCACGAGATATTTGATAATATAATAAAATATTTATGCTATCTGTCAAATTTCAGATGTCATAAATGTTTTCCAGATTCAACTATTCCCATATCCAGTGAAGGTCCTACCTATGAAAAAATAAAATTATAATTATTTAAATTTAAAAATAAATATAAACTTATAAAAAATAAATTGAAGCCTTGATGTAAAGCATGATCACAAACAATTTGACATAACTAAATGTGAAAAATCTAACATGGAAAGCCAAGCATAAAAAAAGTGTTGACAATTAACACAAGTCCTCCAAAAAAAAAAACTATTTTTTTAGCCTTAACCTATGTCATTATGTAGGTGACAGGTTCAGCTAATTGATCAGGGCTGAGAAATATATGGTTCAAATCCCTAATTATTATGTATCTAACAAATTTCCCACATAAAACTCGAGAATTACGTCGATTAACGTATAAACATCATCACATGTCGAAAATCGTGAGAAATCTACACCCACTTAAAAAAGAAAAAGAAATGACAAATGAATCGCATTCATGATAGTACTTGAACCCACCATAATAACTAAACATTTGAAATCTAAAACCTTAAATTTTTGCTCATGCCATTGGGAAAGATGAAGAAAACTGCTGTTAGTTCTTCCATTTTCTATTGATTCTAAGGTTCAAAAGGTTCTAAAAATCATTATTTCGATGGATTACGAAAATAAAATATGATTACTATTGAAATCTCATTTTATTGTTACATTTTCTCATTGATTTATTTCATTTATTTGAACTTAAATTAATAATTCTCAAGAACTCAATCTAAAAAGGAAATAACTCAATCAAATGACCACAATTACAATGAATATGATAGTTCAAAAGTTGTAGATAAAATTTGTATCTTTTCATTCATTTATCAATTTTCGTTTTCGTATTGTAAGTTTTATAGAACAACTGTGTCACTCCAGCATTAGTCTACTCATATTCTAATTACAATTTTTCAATATAATTTACGAAGACAAGACAAAAAATAATATGTCCAGTACATTTTTTGTGAGTGTCTTTTTTATTTTTTATTTTTAATTTAAAAAAAACAATAAATGTGTATCTATGAAAACAAATAAAGTTTAAAAATCAAAGCAACTAAGAATCAAGTAGGCATCTCGGAATGACAAAGAGGGCAGGTAAGTTTATCTTCCAACCACTTCATGATGCATCTTTGGTGGAATAAATGCGAGCATGGCATCCTTGTAACATCAAGACCCACCAACTCATCTAAGCACACCATGCACATCTCCTTCAACTCCCCTTTCTCAAATTTTTTCATCTCTAAGGCTTCGACAAAAGATTCTAATGCAGGAATCACATCCAGTCCATTACTTTCCATTGTATCACACACAACACATAGACTAATTTCTTCTACCTCTTCATATAAAGTCCTAGTTAGAATTTGTACTTCTACAACTATGACTACATGTTTATAACATTGTCGTATGGCACATATATTCAACAGCCTAAAAGTCACCAAGCTCATGCAAGAACTCAAAAAAAAAAAAAAAAAAATGAGCATCACAGATGTGCTTCAAGAAAATGCAGGTCAATCGCGACTTTTAAAATTCAAAATAATCGAAAAATCACAAACAAACATACCGTGTCCCCTTTTTGTGCTTAAAAGCCCTAAAAATCATGAAAAGCCGCGTTTTGAAGTCGAAACAAACACTGCCTGAGAGATAGCAAACTTTTTGAAGTTGGGCGTTCCAAACAAGTACGATTGTTGCAACTTCTACGAGTTGTCAACTTCCAACCCCCAACTCTCTCCTTCCAAACATCCCTTAATATCCATAGATTTGAACCAACTTGAAAACTTGCGAGTTGATTAAGGCATGTCAAATGAATATATTAATTGTTAAATAGTTAAAATAATTTATTAAAAATTTAATAATATTTTTTATAATAAAAATTAAATACCATCATGTCGTTTGGTTGAGCTAGTTTCTAATGCAACTATATGTGTATCCACATCAACTCGGTGGTGTCATTGGGTTGGCACGCGTGTTATTGGTTCAAACGATATTTAGGATCGAGCCACCTATAAATATAATCAAATCAAGTGGACTCAGTCAAGTTTTAGCCTCCTCGGCCACTTTTGAAATAAAGATCACAACCATGTAGAAAAAATTCAGGTTGCTATTAGCCCTTGGATTTAATAAAGTTTGGTCACTTGTTTATAGCTCTTTTTTTAGAATCGTGATAATCTGACTAGTCTACCCCCACGTGGCAAACTCAATCGACTATCCTGACGTGACAAGTTTGGGAATCGTACATCTGCACTCCTCGGGATACATGGCTGCATTTCCCCATAAAAAGTGTATCTCGAGGGAATCGTGTTTCCTAAAGAGCATAGATCTACAGTTCCCAAAACTTGTCACGTCAAGTAGTCAATTGAGTATGCCACATGGGGTAGTCAGAGTATCACGACTCTTCTTTTTAAAAGTTACAAGTTAAAACTCTAGTTATAAGGTGAGAATTATAACTTCTTATTAATTGAGAATTGATCTATAATTCACCCTAGAGCCCAATAAAAATGATGGGGTTGATGATGATCATTATATATGGAAATATCGATAGAAACAAGAACTCAAGTAATAAATAGAAAAATTATACTAGTGGCTCATGGATCTATACTACTCCATCTTAAGGGTATTTTTGTAATTTCACTAATATTATGTAATACCTAATTAAATTTCCTGGGGGTATTTATATTTCTCATTTTAGTGAAAAAGTGTAATCAGTAACTTCAAGTTTTCTCTTCGTAGTGGAATTGATGTGATCCGTGGACATACTTCAATCTTGAGGGAACCACATAAAATCTCTGTGTTTCTTTATGTGATTGCATCTTGTATTTATTTTTTCAATTCATTTTCTTGTTTTAATTGCATATGTTTTCTTAACAAGTAATGGGTCAGAAGGTGTGACAAATTGGTGTTTGTAAATTCATGGATGGGCACAAATTAGTATGCCACCTAGTCATTTAGATCAGTGTGGTTCTCTATACCCAATCACCATGGTTGAAGCATTTGATTTAATGATCTAATTATTTCACTATTCAATCTACATTCACTATGTGAAAAAAGGGGTAAAGTTGATGCCAAGGTCTGACTATATGGGGATCCATTACTTCTCGAACTTGACTTGCAATCCAACTCCTGTCTCCTTTGATCTACACTTAGCACAATCTTTTGGGCATATTGGGTCATTGTTTTAGGGTTTTTTTTTTTTTTCTTAGTAGCTCAACATATATCAACTTTATCTTATAATTACATCCGTTGGTTTAGAATATTTGGTGAATATTAGGTTGAGGAAAAAACACAGGAAAATTCCAACCCCACACATGTAATGATGATTCCACCAACGAAAAATGATGATTTAGAATATTTTTTTATTTTTAAGTTAAATTGCACAACAAAGGCATCATTGGTTCAGCCTATTTGATATATGATTTCAAAACTCCTCAGAGATCGAGACGTCTCGCCCCAAATTGCCTCAATATCAAGCATGGACAAGACGAACAGACAAGTCAATTTTTCGAATGATATTTAAGACCCCACATTCATTTTTCAAATTTAGAAACCAGACATCTCAAATGTATTGGAAAACTCATATGAGATGACTCGGTATCTAGGATGAACGAGATGAGACGAGACATGATACTAAGTTTTAAAACCATAATCTCATATTAGGGGTATTAATGGGATGGTCTTGGTTCTGTCTCTTTTAAGGAGTCCTAATCTAAATCATTAAATTTGATAGGCTTTAGAAATTAAAATTGAAATCGTTAGAAATTTTTTTAAACAATTCTGATTGTTGTTGTTATTAATTTCTCAATCAACTCCATTCCAAAAGATTAGATTGTAATCGATTCCAACAAAAAGGATCCAAAACCTGGGTGGGTACCCATTAACACACCTATCCTAAATCTTTAAGATAAAGATTTTTTTTAATAAAAACATTGATGAATCAGTAGATCAGATAAAAGAGAGTCCACGTGGCACTTAAATAAGCCGGGAGCACAGATACTTCTGTCTAACTTAAAAGCACGCGCTAAGCTCCCCATTTTGCGAACCACCTCAACACATTAACGCGCTTTTAAAACTGCAACTCTCAGTCTCTCCTCCAAAAACAAAAATGTTATAAAAAAAATAAATAAATAAAAATCTAGAAAGAAAAAAAAAAAAACCCACTCTCAGAGACACGCACCTTGTCTCACACCTTGTTTGGATAGATAGGAGAGATACGAAGTAATTTCTTCCATTTTCTCACTTCATCTGCAAATATCTCCGATTTGGGGGAGAACAAAATTTCTCTCTCATCACTCAACTTCCCAAACAAGAGAAAGGGAGAGAATTGCTTGCACCATTGGTTAAATATAAGGTCATTTCAATTAGTCTTGAGAGTAGACAGAGGTCCAGGACGGTATAATAGGAAGAATAATTTTTTTTGATGATAGGTAAATGCATAATATATTCAATGTGATCTGAGTTAACCAACAAAGCAAATGCAACAATACCGAACATGACACCCGACAATTGTCACTCCAAATTTCGAACCCATTCCCATTTACCTATAAAATCCTCAAAGAAATCTCCTTTGAATCTTTGAAACCTTTTACAAACACTTAAATTGACTCCAAAAAAGTCTCCCTTCCTTCGAACACTGATGAGGTGACTCCTCTCTTTCTAAAGACCCCAACATACCACAAAAGGAAGAAGAGATCATGACAACAGAGCTGTTTTCTGATCCAAATTTATTAACCTAGTAGATATTCTAATTCAATCCAAATTTATGCTTTTGTGATTTTCCTCCCATTCCTTCTTTTTTGCTTTTTTTTTCTGATGATGGGGGGTTCTTGATCATTACTTCTTTTTTTCCTGCTGGATCCAGAAGAATAAAGAGAGAATTTAAATAAAACAGAAAATTTAAATTGGTGATCAAATCCTATCATCGATCAAATGATCATATGACAGTTCAGAAATTTAACTTGATGTTAAAATCATCCACACGATGGGTGTTGTAAAAAGGTACAAAGGATTCCCTGTTATGGCCGGGCTTCAGGCACAGATGTACTGTTCCAATGATAGTGCAAGGGCTGTAGCCAAAAACAGCACCATTTACCAATTATAGCATCTAATTAATATTCTTCCCAAATAATAAGATTAGGTTGCTAAATTATTAAGAAAATATTTTTTCTTTTCTACTCTAATGTTTTGATGAGTAATTATAATTTATAATATAATAAGGTTCAAACATACCTTTGGAAGATTTTGAGGGTTTGACATCCAAATCCATCTCCTCACTATCACTATCAGCCACTACCGACTGACTCTTCGGGTTATTTCCAAAACCATCCAACAGATCATCCAAACCAAAGCTACATGCAGAATTTATATTGAGTCAAATACCATAGGAAAAAAGATGTTTTTTGTTAGGGCATGATGACCAATCAAGAATTCACAAAGATTCCCATAAAGAAAATGTTTGTTTTCAAGAAAATTGGCAAAGGGAATAATAGGACCACTACATTAGAATCATATTTATAGATAATACCAGGGTATATATTGCACGTACGATGAAGGTACAACATATCCATCAATGGGCCTGAACTCCTCTCCCAAAAGACTATTCCATTTGATGATCAGAATTCCTAGCTTGATAGTTTATTTATTTATTTATTTTTTTAATATATAAGTAAAATCCATTCATTCTCAAAAAGAGCTGGTTGAAAAAGGTAAAGATAGTCTATCGTCCTTTCTTGTCTCACAAAATCAAACCCCCCCCCCCCCCCCCCCAAGACACACACCAAAAAAAAGAAAACTCTTAACCGTGGATTTGAAAAATTCAGATGAAGCTTCACGTTGAAGGAAAAGGTAAAGGTAAAGATGCCAATAAATTGTTTACATGCAATTCATATCTTAATAACATTTTTTTTTTTTTTTTTTTTTAAGTTACGACTTAAAATATTTTAATATGTTTAAACATATGTATTGGCTTCTGACTCAGCATGTGTGAGCCATGTCTAAGGTTACCTATTGAAGATGGTATGGGCCCACTAATAAATGGATTATCAGATAAATGAAGGAATGTGAGGTTAGTGAGGAGGCCAATTTTGTGGGGTATCTTACCACTGAGTTTGTTCCTTCCCAGGTAAAGGGATTCAAGTTTGGTAAGATACTTGATTTCTGATGGAATTGGTCCCTCCCATGAATTATTTGTTAGGTAAAGGTTTTGGACGTTCTTAAGAGTAGTAAAGAGTTGCACTGGAATACAACCTGTTATTAGGTTATCAGACAATTCAAGAATGATTAAGTTGGGGAACTGAAAGATGAATGGGGGAACCTCATGTTCCAGTGAGTTATCATTGAGGCAGAGATGGGTCAATGATGCCATGCCCTTGAACTGAATCGGGTCTGGATTCAGTATATGGTTTCCACCAAGATCGAGATATTGTAAGTTTTGTAAACTACTAAGCTCATGTGGAATCGCACCAGATAGGGAATTCGTGTCAAGCCACAGAGATTGGAGATGTAAGAGGTTTCCTATCTCAGAAGGGATCATACCTGTGAAATTGTTGTCCTAGCAATAGCTGACCTGAAATTCAATTTTAAAAGCATGGCGTTGCTCAGAAGTAGCAGCCTCTGATAGTTCAGAATGCAGAGCATAGTCAAGAGTAGCTCCTTATTCTCCATGAACTGTGGTGTTATTCTCTGTTGCTACGTCACTTTGAGGACTCTTCGATGGATAAAAATCTCCAATTCGCAATTGTTGGTCCATCCAAGCACCCATTGATTTAATGATGCCAACCAAGAACTTGACAGATTCAAGTCGGAACGTAATATCTTGGGCAGGAGACAATGTAGTGGTAGAACCAGGAGGCAGACCCAATTCAGTTTAGAAGGCTATTTACTGTCCTGCAAATATCTGATGGAATTAACAGGGTTTTAATACATCTTACTAAAAACCAGCTACAAGAAACTGACACTTTGAAATTCAAAAAGAAAAATAAAGTTTGCATATGATAGGGAGAGGGGAATTACGCCTTATATGTCTCCTAGGAATACATAAATTAGTTAGTCTTATTAGCCACCAAACAGCCATCTCTGTCATGAATTGAGGCTATCTAATCAGTGACCAACCTTGGCAGAGCCATAGCCTCACAATGTTCACAAAATTGGATGATATAAATATCTGAAAAAGTTAACTCACGTGGGCACAGTTTTTTTTTTCCCCCCCTTCTTTATCAATGAAACCAAGCTACTAATCAAACAGTTCAGATAATCCAATCAGTTTGATTGTGAGAGAACATTTCATCCATCATGTGGCTTATATTGTTAGATTGTTTGGATCAACAGCACTTGCTTAGTTGGGAAGGTAAGTCATGGCTGGGCAGCTAACAGTCCATCATACCATTTAATAAAAGGTGTCTAAGCCAATCATGGATAGCTAACAAGACTATCCAAGACAGAGAAAAAGGCAATTATTAAACTCAATTTTTGACAGGTGTCTACCATCAAAAGTAAATAAAACATGTGCTAGGAAGATACCTTTCAAAAATATTTGGTGCATCCACATCACAGTCGTAATTCACGAAAACGTCAAATAATGATTTGTGGGTCCTGAGAGATCTTCTCCAGCAAGTTGAGAACTGTCATTTTCTGTAGAAAACTAGGCTGAAGCACATTTTCAAGTACTCTAAGGACGATCATGGGGAAGAAAATTCCGATTTCTGCCTTCAATCCTAGTCTAAACTTCAATAACAAACTCATAAAAATAGAACATAGAATCTGAAAAATGCTCATAACTGACAATGCACTATTTTTCAACAATGTTAAGCATAGATATTGCTTGATAGCACTTAGAAACCTGCTCCAGGACAAGAAAATTAAAATTTAACAGAAAAAAAAAAAAAAAGAGCAAAACAAATGAGGTTAGAGTAACCTGAAGATATAACGAGAAAATCAGAGAGACGCAAGAAACAAACTCAAAAACCACAAAAAGATAGATATACCAAGCAGTAAAAGCAATGGGGTCAACTGATCATTTGGCAAGTAAATTGGTCTCAAGACAACTTGGACAAATTCCGTGTGGATTAGCAGAGTTTCTCGAAAAATTGATGATTCGTTTCGACTCAAAGAATTTTATTTATTTATTTATCTATTCATTTATTTTGATAAGTAAAACTTCATTAGAAGGAAAAGATAGGAAAGGAGGCCGAGAAGGCCTACATACAAGAAGAAGAAAAAAAAACATAACTCACTCTCTAGACTTATATATCTGACCCCACCTAAACAAGATATCCTTAAGAAAGACACACTCATAAAATAACAATGATAGGAATGAATCACTACCAGGAGAAAGTGCTCTTTTCATTCAAAGATTTTGCTGTGCATTTCATTCCAGATTCCCCATCATATGACAAAAGGAGCAAATGCCCACACCATTCTCTATGTGCAAAAAGGCATTAATCACAGCCAAGAGTGGAGAAGATCTGAAACCAAACTAGGAAAGCACCAAGCAACATGGAAGAGAAAAAGTGAGCCAAAACCTCACATACAAAAGAGCAATGTGGACCTAGAAACCAAAATTGTGAAGAGAAAAACCATATTCGTAAACTTAGATGTAGAAGGTGCCACTTAGCTAAGTGGTAACACTTGTAGAGAGTTGATCCGGAACCTTGGTCCAAATCCCCTTGAACTCACCTTCACCACCATTAACCACTACCCCTTGCTTGCCTAGCAAAAAAAAGTTGTATATGTATAGCACCCTGAGTTGAAACAGATTGAGAGATACTCTCTTATAAGAGGCAAAATTGTCTCGGGTGTTCTACCATTGAGTCCCGCATAGAAGTTGACCACTTCAAGAGGTGAGATAACATAAAGGGATGGGAAGTGATCAACCTGAAAGGCTATAATAACAACCTTGTCTTCCACTTTTTAAACTATCCTACTTGGTGCTTTCGCCACAAAAATGGAAAGGGGAGAAATAAAGGACCACTTTATTAAAGACAACAGATTTCCATTAACAACGATCAACGGAGAAATTGTACAAATGAATACATTCATGCACTTCCTCTATCCAAAATCGAAGTGCATTCTCCATTAGGTACAAAAAAGCTCTACTTAATGTAGTCATACTTTATTTTTTAATGTCCAGTACAAGGAATACCCAAAGTCTTCACTCTGAAGTTAAGGACAATACATTCATTTGCAACGAGAATATTCTCAATGATTGTCCACCATGAACAAAAGTTTCCTGATAAGGGGATATGGGACTCAAAACACAATTCATAATCAAAGTTACAATTTTGGCCAACAAGTAGATTATATCCAACAAACTAATAGCCAAAATTCCTTAAGACCCCAACTTCTCTCTTAGGTACCAAAGCAACTTCTCCCTCAAGTACTTAGCCAAAAAAAAAAAATACCAAAGCAATTTTATCTTTAATCATGTCTTCAGTCAAGGTGCATTTCTACATTGGCATTTTTGAACACCAAGCAGAAATCTGAAACATTGGCATTTTTGAACACCCTTTAGAGTGATAAAAAAAAAAAACCAAAAAATAAATCCCTGCTAGAGATCACTATGACAACAGCTCAAGAAACCTCATATCTTTATCTGCTGCTGCACATGAAAAGTTTGAAAAAAAAGAAGAGAATGAGATGATAAAAAAATAAACCCATAAATTATTTCTCATTGGAAACACAAACACCCTGTGGTTCTACTTCAACATCAATGAATTCTTAGGTTGTGGAATAGGTTATTAGGTTTTAAATTGTCATCTAGATAGCTATTATTTTATACCTATATTTTAGAAATTTAACTAGCATTGAATCGGGTTCGAACTGGTTTTAAAGGGATAGACTGACTCAGACATGTTTCCTATTTTCTCTTCTATTTACAAAATTTAAGAAGAGAAACTGTTTGGTTAAACTTCTTGAATCTTTAAATAAAGTTTCTTTAATATTTTCTGATAAGTGACCACCATACAAGTTCTATCTTCTCTCAATTAGTGTTTCTGAATCACTTCTAGTTTTGTTTTAGTTTTACAAAGTTTGCATGATCAGATGAAGGAACCAATCAGTCAATTCAGGCTCATTGCATCATGATTTCTACTCTACACTTTCTTGTTGTTTGGGTTCATTAATGCCGACAATCCCACTCTCTTCTTTGATTGGACTGTTTCTTAATCTCAACGTGCACCTCTTGATGCACCAAAACAGGTTTATATCATTAAACTCAAATCATCCATTTTACAGTTTTTCTTTAAAATAAATCAAATCCCATAATTATCTGATTTTGTTGATTATTTAGGTGATTGTGATCAATGTTCAATTTCCTGGCCCATTGTTAAATGTGACAACAAACGACATTGTTAAGGTTAATGTCCACAACAACTTGATCGAGCCCTTCCTCCTCACCTGCTAATGTGATCAAGTGAACGATCTCGACTGTTTAGTTGTTGCAAATTGGTACATCACACATTCATTAATAGATTTGGGTTTCTCTTCAAATGCAAAGAAAACAAACCAGCAAGTGACCATGAAAACTGTATTTTCTCTCCAAATGCAATACAAGCCTCAATCATGCAAAGGATTTCTGGATACAAAAAAGTAGATCTTGATTTTCAGAAGCATTACCTTCTTGATGACCTTGCATAGTTTCTCTTCTCTTATCTTCGATTCCCTCAATCCAAACACACCTGTAAAAGCTATGGAATATGGATATTTATGTGAAAATGGCACCAGGAAAAGAGAGACAAATATATTTTTAGGATCAGATCTTCAAGAGCCTTGCATCGCTGGTCATCCTTAATTTCTATGAATATGTTATTGTAGAAGCTACCTATAGGTTCAAAGGGATGATAGTCCTCATAGTTACAAGCAAACAGATTTCTTATCGTCATTACTTCAGTTTGTTTTATGATAGAAAAGATATATTGGTTAATTTACTCTGTTTTATATTAAAAATAATTATAATTTATAATCTCATAAAAGTACAATTTTCTGGTAAAATATGAAATTCTGTGGGTTGTTTCAATAGTTAATCAAGAAAATAATTTTTTATTAGAATTTCAGTTTTTGGTTCACAAGTGGCAGGAAAGGATTTGACATCCCCCCTTGAACCGGAAATCTCTTATACTATCTGAAAATGACTGACCAGATATAACCATATAAATACACAATTGGCATTTATTTTTATTTTTTTGCACAGCAATGCATTCATTTTCATTAAGAGTCTTTTACAGGGCAAGCTTCAAATCCAAATACAATTTATACATCACCTCTAAAATTGGAAAAACTCCCTCAAAATCTCATTTTCAAAATAAGTTTTAAACTAAAAGTTAGGTATAATTGTGGTGTCCAACGTCTTTGGACTCAGAATGCTTCCAAAGACTCGTACCATGTGTTTCTGAGAAATCCAATAATAAAGAAATTGTTGATGCACACAAAAGGCAAAGTTTATTAAAAACCATCAAATAAATTTACAGAATCAAATTGAACATCCTTCATATCTGATAAGGTGAACATTATCATGTTAGATGATCATAAATGACAAAATACGCATACAACATAAAACCCTGGAGACTCGATCAAAACTGTGAAAACTCAGTGAGACACGGTGGCAACAGATTCTAAAGGAGGCTCAACCTTGTTAAATGCTTCCCAGTCAAGTTCTCTCAACATTTTGAACCTTTCATCTAATGTTATGAACTCTGCCTGAGGAGCAATAAGACGGCATGTCCCAGCTTTATACAGTAAAAGCACACTAGCCCCCATATCTGGGCCATGGAGCTTCCCTGTCAGCAAGACTCGAAGAGGCATGAATAGAGATTTCCCCTGCCACAAGCATTGAGATAGGACTGGAATGAAAAACAAATTCATTCAAGTAAAAAAGAGTAGAATCCTGACAATAGTGAAAAAGGATATTCACATCACTCGTCCATTTGAAACCAACCTTGCGTTTCAATGATTTGCCGAACGTCTTCACCCATTTCTGCCAACCATCATGACCCTTTTCAAGTGCATCGCGGAGCTCTCCACTGTCATAGGCAGTGAGCAAGCTGGTTGCAAATTCAGAAAGTTTGTCTTCCAAGACAAGTTTACCTTCAGGACTGCAAATGGCACAAACATTTATTATTATATTAATCATTAAAAAAAATATTGTGTGGTCTCACTTGTAAGCAGAAAAATGTGTGTGTGTGTGTGTGTGTGTGTGTGTGTGTGTGTGTGTATAGGGAAATGCTAACGTCCAATACTTCATAGGGATGTTAGCATTGTCCAACACTTTTTTTTTCCAATAATACCCCTCCTCGTTTTGTCTTTTAGTGAAAAAGACAAGAGTATGGTAGTCTTTTACACAATAAATGCTTGTTTACATGATAAATGCTATGAGCATTTAGGTATTTTGAATTAAAAATCTTTGTTGTAGTAAATGCTTAGACAATCGATGCCATCATAATAAATGCATTTATTAATGGCATAATAAATGCACTTATTATATTAAAGGCTACCATACCCTTGTCTTTTTCACTAAAAGACAAAACAAAGAGGGGTATTATTGGGAAAAAAAAGTGTTGGACAATGCTAACGTCCCGATGAGGTCTTGGACGTTGGCATTCCCATATATATATATATAGAGAGAGAGAGAGAGAGAGATTTAAGTATATGCCTTCTACTAGAGAGATTTATGACCTATGCCCCACATTCAACCAATCCCCATCAAGTTGAATAGTCTGGATTAGTGAATTCATGGACCAAGTTTAGAGTACGGAACAGTGTTCACTAGGCTGATGGAAATCAGGCCCATCATTTCACCATAATCAAAGGCTTATCGCAAAAATTAGGGATCAGCTGAACAAATATTGTATTCAATTCTGTCACAATCCATGTCTTCCATTCACTCTGGTTTGTTCAATCTGCCTTTGCCACCTCATATAATCCACATAGTATACAGTCTTTTTGGTTATGATACTCTGACAAGCAAAATATATATTTGCTATAATGTTAAAAAATATATTCATCCATCAGAAAATATTGATACTGATATATTCTAAAAATGTGAAGAAGATTTAATATAGCATTGCAAAAACTATTGACATATTGTGGGCTCAAGCACGTTTGAAACTTTGATACAGGCAATACACGAAAGTGGTTGATATATATATATATATATATATATATGGGTCCCGTTCGGCACCCAACCATTTACCCAACAATTTGCCCAACATGTTTTGTCCTACATGGGTTGAAAGTTTTGGAATAGGCTGATTTTTGGTGAGGATGATCTCTATGGTGAGGAGATCATCCTCACCAAAAATCAGCCCATTCCAAAACTTCTAACCCCATCACAAATGGTTTACAAAAAATGGACGGTCCACGAATTTTCAACTTGTAAACATGGGGTTAGAAGTTTTGGAATGGGCTGATTTTTGGTGAGGATGATCTCTCCAGTTTTGGAATGGGCTGATTTTTGGTGAGGATGATCTTCCAACTGTAGAGATCATCCTCACAAAAAATCAGCCGATTCCAAAACTTCTAACCCATGTAGGACAAAACATGTTGGGCAAATGGGTGGGTAAATGGTTGGGTGCTGAACATTTCCCTATATATAGAGAGAGAGAAAGAGAGAGAGCGAGAGAGAGAGAGAGAGAGAGAGAGTAGGAACTTCACCCAAGAATCCAGTGATCCCATTTGCGCAAACTACAAATGGTTGTATTCATGTTTGGAACTTTGATACAGGGCAATACATGACACTTGTATTCGTCCATCTAAAATAGAATTTGTTCAAATTAAACTCCAGGGATTTAGTTTCACCAGAGAAAATGGTTGTGATTCATGAATTGAATGAACAGGACCCATTTAGCGAACCCAAGAAAGTTAGTTATTAAAGAAGGTTCAACACACATTTTTTGGGGTACATTTTCTTTATTCCATAAAATTGTTTATCACAAAAGATTTCCTAGATTAGTTATAGGAGGTGCAACTTCTTGGATAATAAATTCAAGATAGTTCATGAAAAGAACATTGTGCAGCCAATTCTTTGGCAAGAAAGAGGATATATCATGAAATTCACCATGTATTGGTCACTCCTTATATACCTTTAATGTTCTTGTATCTTTTCTTTATTTTAAAAGTCTAGACTCCCTCTAATGATCAAAAAGCACAAAGGTCACATACAACCAATAAGAATGTAGATTCAAAATATGCAATTGCAGTCAGAGACATTTACAGGTCATATAAAAGATGTTAAATAACAACACAAGACTAATGAGCTATACATGGTAAGCTCAGGAAGGGTACCTTGACAAAGTAGCATACAATGGATAAGAAAGTAAATTTGAGAGTGGTTTATCTGAATCTGTCACTAAGTCAATCCCATCCTTGAGTAGCTCAGCAACTTCCTGTTTTAGAAATTTATTTTATGAGTATTAGTATTTGGTTTCTTTGCATACAAGATCAAATAATACAAACAAAACAGTACTCAATCAAAATGCACGGATGAAGAATCTTACCTTTACAAACATTCCTTCTGATTCTATGAGGATACCAGCAGTTTTCCAGTGTTCACCCAAGAGCTTTATTAACTCTTCTGCCGGAAGAGCTCTCAAATACTGACCATTCATCCACCTTAAATTCGTGGAAGAATGAAGGAAACAGTGGCAAAAAACATCAAACTATGAAAGAACAAATATCTAAAT
The DNA here is from genome assembly GCF_017979445.1 of Akebia trifoliata. NCBI lineage: Eukaryota > Viridiplantae > Streptophyta > Magnoliopsida > Ranunculales > Lardizabalaceae > Akebia > Akebia trifoliata. The sequence goes on along the minus strand of NC_141386.1, from coordinate 4,056,835 downwards.
CCCAACAACCAATGAAACCAAAACTGAAACCTCGTATGTGTCCATGGCATGGTTTAAAATATCATACCATTTTCAGAATGTATTGGTTGATACATATCATTATCTGAACATTCTGATATGAAACATGTCTAGAATCAAGTTAAAATGAATGCTTTGATCTGTACCGGTTTGTCTCAACATGTTTTGATTTGCCTTGGAATGTTTCAACCGAAACATTCTTATCAGAACCAAAACATAATGATCTTGAGTTTCATATTCTAGGATGCCCCCACCATCTAAAGGTTATCATCCCGTGTTTGTTCAACATCGGGTGGTACACATTCATCCCATCAGATTAAATGTTTAGAGATGTCTTGGATGACCCAGATAACTGCTGAAGAGCCATGGCTTACCTTAACTTCGTCGAATCAAATATAGCTCCACTCTTGTTGACACGATCAATTGAAAACTTTTCCGCTGTAAACCACAACTTTTTCTAGTCAAGGGAACTGGATTAAATGAAAGACTGGTCCTTTTGTGTTTTCAAAACCATTCTAAGTGTCACAATTTTTTGGTATAAGAAGCTGAAAGGAAAGTACTAACCAAGCTGCTGGAGGGTGAAAAATTCATTTTCGGTACCATCTCCCCAACCCAAGAGTGCAAGGTAATTCACCATTGCTTGAGGTAAATATCCCATCTCCCTAAACTGTCAAAAGACACGCCATTAAAAATTAAAATGCTACAAGCCAAATGCAGCTTGTAGTAAAATTGGAAAAATATTTGTACTTCATCTGGCCAATAAAAGATAGGCATACACTAGTATAACTATAATACCTGACCCACTGAAGTTGCTCCATGACGTTTTGACAATTTACTCCTATCAGGAGCAAGAATAAGAGAAACATGTGCAAAGTAAGGCATTGGAAATCCTAGAGCCTGTAATGGAATAAATAATATATTAGTCAGGTTCCTCAGCATCAGTGAATGAAAATGAAAAAGAAGAAAAATAATAAAAAAAGATTCAAAGTAGTACAGTAGTTTGAATCTCAAAAAAATGATTACTTTGTATATCAGTGCCTGCCTCAAAGTGTTGGGTAAATGTTCTTCTGCTCTGAAATGTAAGTATTGAGGAAAATTGTAAGCAATAATGAAGTATGCACAATAGGAGAAGAATCACCAGATACATAGCAGATTTCACCCACACTAAGGTATAAAGTTTACCTTATAACATGAGAGATAGCCATTGTAGCATCATCAATTGTGACACAAAAGTTGTATACAGGTTGGCCATTGCTTCTCATGATCACAAAATCTCCAAGTGTATCTAAGCCCCAACTGACCTTCATGAAACGATCAAAAAAATAACAGGACATACACAATCAAACATGCTATTGAATGTGACAAACAAAAGTACGAAATACCCAGTAGGTTATCAGCTACTACACAGAAGATCATAATGACACAAAATCTATAGTAATGCTACCATGAGATCACATTCACGATAATGGATGGAACTTACTTCACCACGGATAAGGTCATTGATTTTCAAATTCCCTTCTTTTGGAACACGAAATCGGTATGTATATGGTGTACCCTTTGCCAACTCTTCATGTACTTCATCATCTGTGGCAGTGGCCCACTTTCCTATGTACACTGGTGGTAGTTGCTTTAGCTTCGCCATCTCCTTCATTTTCTCTAGTTCCTGGAAGAATCAGTATGGACCTTCTATTAGGATATCATAGCATTTCCATCCATAAAGACAACTCGTGAAAACAAAAGGATGCATCTCCATGATCTAACACCTGGATTTCAAATTACAATATTTCTTTTATAAAAAAAAAAAACCCTAACCAAGTCATCATAACTACGCTAATGATGATTTCAAATGAACATAAATAAAAGTAAGAAACAAAGTGCCAAAAAGACCCGGTAAAACTAATTCTCAAATGAAAGCAAAAAGACCAATATCCCCTTATAGATCATAATAATAAACTAAACTACCGATGATACACTAACTTTTTGTGGGCCCCTACATTCACATGGACATACAAGTTCATGTGGACAAAAACATTGAAGGAAAGGCACCCCGACCACCACACAAACAAGAAATTTATCCCTATCATATATGACGAATAGTTAAACTATTACAACAGAGCAATTTTTCATAATGTTCTAATGGCAGGACCAACTGTAGCCATGTCCTCATCCGCATCCTAATTAATTGAAAATAGCCTCCTCCCAAACCTCTTTTTTACATCTTCATCAGCAATCAAATGTGAATCACAGTCAATATCTCGTATTTTGTTTCGTCTAATTTTATTTCAAAAATCTCAAGGAGTGGTATTCTGCATCTTATTTAGTCTTCGATGCAGAGGAATTATGTGAGGTGCACGGTATGTGATGTCCAATAATGGCATGTAATAGTTGACACTTTTTCTCAAGAGTTTCTAATATGTTTTGGAGACTCCGACAACTGCATGCATCATGTCAGTATTTTCTTCCAGGCGCCTCTCTCTGTGACCCACGAGGAACTTAAGGACTTGTCTAGAGTAGTAGTAATTCTTATAACAGACCACCCATTTAATAGCTCTTTCGGAATGATCATTGGTCACAAACTTGTCCTTCCAACAATATAATGAAAATACACACTTGTTGCACTAGTTTGACAAGCATCTACAACTCAAGTTCGCATGAACACCGCTACCTACAAGTGTGCATGTGTCTGCGGATGTGGAAGGGGGGCATTCGTGTTTGTTATCTAAGCGTGTGCAAGTATAAGACAAAACATTACTGCCTTGTGATAGCCCATTTAAAAATTGGCAAACATTACCACTAATGGATCGTGAAATTACCTCATTAGAACAAAAGCAGCGGTAAACATGACCAGACTCCAAAAGCTTCTCTGCAAATTGCTTGTACAAAGCATTTCTCTCTGATTGCCGATATGGACCATACTCTCCACCAGCAGTAGGCCCTGCATATTAACCACAAAGTATCATCTGCACCAGTAAATTCATTGTTTTTTTTATGGGTAAGCTGGAGTTGAACCCACGATCTCAGAGTTGGTTTGCAATGTGTCAAACCACTGAGCTATGAGTCAAAGCCCGCAAATTGATTGTTATGTGCAATGGGAGTATAACATTGGTAGAACAACTACCTTCATCCCAAGTAAGACCGAGCCAGGTTAAATCTTGCAGCATTGCTTCCTCAGATTCCTTTGTGGATCTCTCCAAGTCAGTGTCTTCAATTCGAAGAACAAATTTTCCGCCCTTGGACCTGGAAGATTGATCAACATGAATGGAGGAAAAAAATCTGTCCTTCAAACCAGTGAAATTGAGAATTTGGGGAACTCATTTCAAACACGTAAATTAGCTTATTTGAAATCTGTTCAGTGTGTTCAAGTCACGCACACGCAAAGGGGGAAAAAAAAAACTTATTTGCAACCAAACAGATCCTATATGCACTAAAACTAAAACGAGCTGCTCTTAAGAAGGGCGCCAAGAAATGTAGGAAAAGAAAAGGAACGATTAACAGCGAGAAAGTCGAACCTGGCGAACAAGTAATTGAATAGAGCTGTTCTAGCTCCTCCTACGTGTAGATTTCCAGTTGGAGAAGGAGCGAAACGAACCCGAACTTCTCCTTCACCCTTCTTGAGGACATTGGAGTTGAGACTGGAGATCGAAGACGCAGAAACTGAGAATTTCCTCGGACAATAGAAAAATCTAATATTTTGGAGTAAAGATGGGCGAAAATTTGGAGGAGCAACCTCAGAAAAAACCCTAAATCTTGTCCATGGTGATCCAGCCAAAGTCGCCATTTTTTTTTTTTTTTCCTGCAACACTACGCAAATTCGAAGACGATAATGAGGGGTATTGCGATTTTATTTATTTTTTGAGTAATGCTGGGGTAACGTTGGATTTACTGCGATTCTAACATCTCTAACCAGGAGGTGCGAACATAACCGTAGATGTATTTAATCGTATCTCGATGAAAAACATCTATGGCTATCATATCAACATAGTGAAAAGCAAAGTCCCCCCAAGATTTTCCTTATTTTTTTTTTATTTAACCTTAACTTTACGTCAACTGATTATTAATTGGGTTATTTAGGGATGACTCTCCACATTTCACTGAATATTTGAGATATCCCCCATGTTTTTTAATAGATTATAAACGCCACTTGACTGGGGTCTACGCTGGAAGATTAATGAAAATGACCTCATCTTCAACCTCTTGCTATGTTTGATTTCTTTTTACCAAAAAACCTTCAAACTCTCAAACCTCTGAGGAAAAAAATTTTAATCTATTCAATCCACTATTTTCATTGTAAAAATTATTGACTTTTTCTACCCAAAATTTTGTCATAGAAATTGAGGATGAAAGGTTCTAGAGAGAAAGATAAAGGGTCTTTCTATTAAAATTTGAATATGAGGGTGTTTAGGTCATTTTTATTAATCTTTAAAAATAAAATGAGATATGTCATCACTTTTCTAAGATCATTTTTTCTCCCCACCTGTGATCAAGAAGTGTGTCCCTGAAGATGGGTATTTTCTACAAAAGTTACAAGCTCAATTTATGTAACCCTCGTAAGGTTATCACACGTGTCGTCAGATTGCCCAGGACACTCACAAATGGGCACCAACTTAATCGTTGTTCAGTCTAAGGTTGCCCAACATAATAGGACAAGGAATTTAAAGCGATTAGGGCACTCCCACTTATTTTATCTTGGTATTTAATGAGATATTCTATGGTCTTTATCAAAAAGGACTACATACATGACATTCTCTTACTAACCTATCCCAAATAATGATATTATACCAACTAAACATTAAATATCCCAAAATACTACTAATTCAACTCAAATAACAACATAATAAAGTGTGGGCACAATCCTCAAAAGTATAATCAACAGCACCCATCCAACTCAATCACAAGCTAACATTACACCTAGACCTATCATGTCGTGACAATTGACTATGGATTTCAACTATAAAACCCCATCTCAAATATTAAGAGAGGATTCAAAACTTGAATTCTCTCTTCAACTCCTGATATCTACGCACTCTTTGCAATTGTATCGTCCATCATCCTCCCCAAGCGCTCTTTCCACACTCTACCTCATTTTTCATCACCTTATTACCAACTTTATCATTGGATAACCTTTGGTAAGCGCCTTCTCTTTTATCCTTCCTACCATTGAAGTAGTTTGTAAGTGTTTCCAGAGTCAAGCTATATCAGGGATACATCAACCGTCAGATCAAATATTAGATTGTCATCAAAGGAGCATACGTAACTCGACGAGAAGAAACTCGAAAAAGGGCTCCTTCATCAATTGAGGATTGGTGTGACTAAATCATCCTTATTATTATCAATTATAATGAGGAGAATTGACTTTAAAACCAATGACTATAAGATGTAAATGGGCCGGATCAAGACTTTATTTTTACAATCTTTTTAAAAGCCACGCTTGATCTGAACCAATTCAAATTTAGTCTTCTGGTGGCTTATTTATACAATCTTACGCATACTAGCCTTGAAATCATTAATCGTGCAATTTCTGTCTATGTGAACATCAATCATTGGTAGGCCAAAAGTTCATGGGATTAATAGATTTAATAATAAATCACATGCAATGTTGACATGATCAATGGATTGAAGGAACCTAATGTCTAAATTAGTTAAAATCATTGAGTATTGATACCATAACGTAGGTTCAAAACACTTTGAATATCTAACATACCCTTACTCTTAATCTACCTAGGAAGATTACAAGATTGGTGTAAATGCCTTCACATTAGTTATAATCATTGAGTATTTTTTTTTTCTCGCATAAATCCATTATCTTCAACCTTTGGGATAAATTATTTTTAACCAATTACACATCATCTCTGAGAGAAACAACCTTCCCGACAATCTGCTTCATGAATTAAAGGGTGGCACCAAGGAAGACAATTGAAGACCGGGAATTCAAAGAGAAGGATCTCCAGAGATCAATATCTGGCATTGAGCCAGCCTATCATAAGTATGAGTTGGAAGAGCGAGTCAGTACCGCCTATTCCAATGCCCGAGTCTCAGTGACTCGTCAAAGCCTAGGCCTAACCCACCTTAGCTTGAGCCAATCATTGAGCCCTCTACTGAGCATGAGTTGGAGCTAGTAGATTATGACTCAGAATCTAAACCTGATGTGTTAAGTCTTCAATCTGTTAGAAAAGACTCGATTTTTCCACTAATAGATCTCAAATCTTACTCTTCATGTTTGAAGATTGAAGGAGAGAGAATGACAATAATGAATATGAGAAGGGTAATATTCAAAAGAAAATTGTCGATGCACACAAAAGGCAAAGTTAATTAAAACCCATCAAACTTTTTTAGAGAATCTAATTCAACATCCTTCATATCTTATAGGGTGAACATTATCTCAATGGGTGATCATAAATGCTTCCCAATCAACTTTCCTCGGCATTTTGCACTTTTCATCTAATGTTATATGCCTTCTACTAGAGAGATTTATGACCTATGCCCCACATTCAACCGATCCCCATCGGTTATGATACTCTGGCAAGCAAATATATATATTTGCTATAACCTTCTAAAATATATTCAGAAATTATTGAAAATGATGTATTCTAAAAACATGAAAAAAATTTAATATAGCATTGCAAAAACTATTGACATATTGTGGGCTCGAACATGTTTGAATCTTTGATACAGGCAATACACGAAAATGGTGGAGAGAGAGAAGGAAAGAATAGGAGCTAGTTCTCACCCAAGTATTCGGTGATCCCATTTGCGCAAACTACAAATGGTCGTCGCATGTTTGGAAATTTGATACAAGGCAATACATGACACTTGTATTGATCCATCTAAACTAGAATTTGTTCAAATTAAACTCCAAAGATTTAGTTTCACCAGATAAAATGGTTGTGATTTATGAATTGAATTAACAGGTCACATTTAGAGAACTCAAGACAGTTATAAATGAAGGTTCAATGCATTTTTTTTGGTACATTTTCTTTATTCGATAACTTCTTCCTAAACCCTATCTTCTTTTTTATGTTTAAATGTTGAAAAAACTAATAAGTTGGAGGTAAGGGGGTATAAATGTTATCATCTTCCATGTTTAATTGAGGAATCATTGTTTAATTCTTGGGTAATTATAAAAGCACCCCATGAATTAATAAGGGCAACCTGTTAGAAGTTTCGGAATTGACTGATTTTTTGTGAGGATGATCGCTTCATCATAGAGATCATCATCACCAAAATTAACTCATTCTAAAACTTTTAACCCATATAAGACAAAACAACTCGGCTATGGTGTGGATTGCCCTTATTAATTTGTGGGGTGCTTTTTTAATTACCCTTAATTCTTCAATATTAATTGGCTAATCCTTAATTGGGAGAATTTTGTGACTATGGCTAGGAGGAGAGGAAAGATAATAGAGTTGAATGTGGTGAAGAGGAAAGGATTAAAGTGCCTGACCCGACTGTGTAAGCATAACACCAAATGATTGGGATTTAATACGAATCCCAATATACAAATCTCAATGATACATATCTTAGGAATAATTTACAACCGTTGGATTACATATTTACACAATTAAGATCATGTATTATTCTTAAGTCAAGGAACCTATCTTCTATATGTGTGTATCTTTTGGATTACAAGTTTAATTAAGTACAATGTAACAATGAAATCTCAATCGGTTGGGACTTGGGACCATTGACTAATGAAGAATGGCACATGATCCCAACCGTGAAAACATGAAATTCAACTATTGAAATTTATCCTCGACCATATAAATCTCAACAATTGATTTCATGTTTACACGGTTGAGATCATGTGTTTTCTCATGAGTCATTGGAACCTGACCCATCTCAAAAATCTCCATTGCAAGATCCATATAATTTATTTCCTATTTTAGAGAATGATTAATTTAACATCTTTGTAGAATTTTTTTTCATATTTTAGAGATTCATTGATTTATAGAACCTTTGAGACATTCCTTATATAAGGAATTTTGGATCAATCTTGTGGATTACAAGTATGACAAGTACCATGTAAGTATTCATAAAGAAATCTCATAAATACCCAACATAAGATTTTTGTGATTTATTTCCTACTAGTGATTTGCTAGTTTATAAAAACCCCAACATATCTATATATATATATATATATATATATATATATATATATAGCCTACTTTAGAAATTTGTTGATGTATAGGATCTTTGTTACCTTCCTTGTATAGGATATATTTAAGGGAAAATTATTTAAAGGACCCTGATAGAGGGATTTATTTATAAATAGTCTATAAGTTTTGAGCGATAGTTTGATAGTCTATTTAGTAAAATTTTTATTTATTAGTGGTCTCTCGTAATTGGCGAACTCACTGCTTTTTATTTAGTGTACAGTGCACCACTTTTTATTTTGTCGAACTCACCACTTTTTATTTATTGTCGAATTCAACATTAGTAAAATCCATCCATTTTAAATTTTCGAGTTTTTCCGATTAAAATACATGGAAAGATCGACTAAAAACTTAAGATAACAACTTGTTTAAATGATTCAAATCAAAAGAAATACTCTTGATCGATTTTCATCAAAAAACGAAGAAAGAAAAAAAAAAAGTGAAAACTCCTTGATTTTTTACACACGTCTTCAAAATGTTTTAAAAATCCTTGAAAATGATTTCTTTTTTTACTCTTAGATCCTTTCTAATAAAATGGAGTCTCCGTAACTCAATAGAGATGTCAAAAATCCATTTTTTATATGAAAATAGTGAGTTTGAATGGTTAGGAATTCAATCACAAGAAATGTGAGAAATGTTAGAAATGATGAGGTTTAGGAACAGATTATAAATAAAATTTTACTAAATGAACGATCAAAAGATACCCTAAAACTTAGGGCAAAATAGAAAGAACTCCCTCCACCAGGAGGTCTTTTAAATAAATTTTCCTATATTGAATCATTCTTTGGGATTACAAGTATGTCCAAGTACAATGTGATTGCAATGAAATCTCAAAAATCCATTATACAAGATTCTTAGTATTTATAACTTGATTGATTTGTAAGATGCTTGAGATATTTCTTCTAGGTTTTATTATTTTTTTTCCTTAACAATTAATTAATTTTATTGGATCTTTGAGATCTTCCTTACATATGATATCTTTAATAGATCTTTTGGATCACAAATATGATTATGTATGAATTATGATATATTTGATTACAATAAAGTCTCACAAATCTTCAATGGGATTTACTTCCTAGTTTTGAGATTGACTTGTAAAATTAGAGGATCGCAGTAAATCTTCACAAAATTAGATAATATTTTTATATATTTTTGAGAGATTCTAATTAGATAAATGAAAGTCTCATGACTTTGCTCTTACCTAATCTCAGTTTTTGTATGTTTTTTAGATTTAGATATTAAAAATTTTCCTCAAGTAATTGACAATTGTGTGGATACTTTCTTATCTTAAAATTTCAAACTCAGAAACTTTTTAACTAGTTTTAGAGTCATGGGGCAATCTAAGTCAAGTTTGCTCTTATCATTTATTGGGTTGAGAGCTGGATTCATCCTTCACATTTAGGAAAATTTTCCAAAACCTAGAAACGAGGGAATCTCTCTTGAAGTTTTTTCAATCGGTCTCTCCTTCAAACGTTATCCCTTTTGGATAAATGAATAGAAGCAACATATGCTTCAACTGAAGCCACATATTTTGAAGTGGATCAAAGAATACACCATGGTTCGCATTGACATCATAAACTTCTGAACCAAGGTTGATTGTGGTCTTAACTCAGGATCTAAGAGGAACGACGTCATGAGGTTGATCCTCCATCTATGACGAGATACCTGTGGAAAATCCATGCAAGAATCACACTAAAATCAAGTTTGAAAGAGAGAGAGTTGGAATTAGAGGGAGAGTTTTTAACAAAAATAGAAAACAGAGAGAGGTATAGAGAAGATGTCTTGGTTTTCCGTTAGATTATGCCAAATCAAATGGTTGCCCTTTGTAGGGTGAAACGTCTGATGCTGAACAACTCCAACATAAAGCTACAACATGTTTTGTCTTATATGGGTAAAAAGGTTCAGAATGGGTGGATTTTTTGTGAGAATGATCTCTATGATGAGGAGATCATCATTGCCAAAAATCAGCCCATTCTAAAACTTCTAGCTCCATGTTTGCAAGTTGAAGAATTTTGGACCGTCCATTTTTTGTAAACCACATTTGATAGGGTTAAAAGTTTTACAAAAAATGGACGATTTTTCAACTTATAAACATTGGGCTAAAATTTTTGGAATGGACTAATTTTTGGTGAGGATGATCTTCTAATTGGTAAGGATGATCTTCTAATCATATAGATCATCCTCTCCAAAAATCAGCCCATTCCAAAACTTCTAACTCATGTAGGACAAAACACGTTTGTTAAAGTGTAGGGTAAAGCTTAGGGTGTTGAACATTTCCATATATATATATATATATATATATATATATGGGTAGCGTTCAATGGCCCACTTTTTGGCAAAACATTTTTCAAAACATGAGTTAGAAGTTTTGGAATGGGCTGATTTTTGGTGAGGATGATCTTCTCACCGTAGAGATCATCCTCACCAAAAATCAGCCAATTTCAAAACTTCTAACCCCATCAAAAATAGTTTACAAAAAATGGACGGTCCACGATTTTTCAACTTGTAAACATGGGTTAGAGGTTTTGGAATGGGCTGATTTTTGATGAGGATGATCTCTACGGTGAGAAGATCATCCTCACCAAAAATCAGCCCATTCCAAAACTTTTAACTCATTTTTTGAAAAATGTTTTGCCAAAAAGTTTGCCATTGAACGCTACCCTATATATATATACATATATAGGGAGCGGTTCAGCAGCCCTAAAGTTTGCCAAGTTTGGTGCCAAACATTTTTTAATCACTTTTGATGGGGTTAAAAGTTTTGTAATAAGCTGATTTTTTGTGAGGATGATCTCTACGGTGAAGAGATCATCCTCACAAAAAATCAGCTCATTTTGAAACTTCTAAGCCTAGTTTACAAGTTGAAGAATCGTGGACCATCCAATTTTTGTAAATCACTTTTGATGGGATTAGAAGTTTTGAAATAGGCTGATTTTTTGTGAGAATGATCTCCTCATCATAGAGATCATCCTCACAAAAAATCAGCTCATTCCAAAACTTCTAACCCATATTTTGAAAAATGTTTGGCACCAAACTTGGCAAACTTTAGGGCTGCTGAACTGTCCCCGTATATATATATATAGGTCCCGTTCAGCACCAAACATTTTGGCCAACATTTTAGCCAACCATTTTTGTCCTACATGGGTTAGAAGTTTTGGAATGGGTTGATTTTTGGTGAGGATGATCTCTACGGTGAGGAGATCATCCTCACCAAAAATCAACTCATTCCAAAACTTCTAGCCCATGTTTAGAAAAATGTTTTGCCAAAATGTTTGGTCCTGAACATTTCCCATATATATTTTTGCTTTGGCGGGCCGCACGTACCTCCGCCCTATACTGTGCAGGCATTTAAATATAGTCTTGTGGAAGAATATATAGAGATTCAAAGTCACGACCTCGGGTGCACACCCAATCCCTCCTTACCAACTTAGCTAGCCCTAGTATATATATATCGTTGGATCTCATATTTTAACGGTCAATATTTCATGTTTTTAATTTCCCTATTGATTTGACCACATTCTACACTAGGGACGGATGTATCAACATACCACCTAAATGGGCAATAACCAAAAAAAGAAAAAATCATGTTCAAAGTAGCTTTCATCTTCTCTCATTTATTAAATTTGGATTTGGATGGATTTTATCTTACATAGGATGCTTTACTTATTTCCCCCAAAAAATGATATAAGAGTGAAAGTCATGAAGGTGATTTGTCTTCTTGGAAATCAGTTGAGCTTTGCAAGCAAGCCTTCACTTTATTCTCGATGATACATATCTCGAAGATAATTTCTAACCATTGGATTACATATTTACTAATTTGATAATCCATGTGGGCCAACGACCCTTAGTAAGATTTCACATTACACGCTAAAGATTCTGTCTAAAATGGTTGATTTTGTTGGTAGACCTTAACGCTATGTTTGGTTTAAAAGAAATGGAGAGAAGAGAAGAGAAAATAACTGAGTTTCTCTCCATTTCTTTTGTTTGGATTATTAAGTCGGGAAAGAAAAGAAAAGATTTAGAGAGAAGAGGAGAGAAAAAAATGTGAGTTTTTTTTTCTCTCCACACATTTTTTTCTCTCCCAAAGTGGAGAGAGGAGGAAAGAAATAAAAAGAAATCCTTTTAAAATATTTTATAATTTCAACTCTGCTCCTAGATCTTTTAAAAGATATTTTAAAATTTCAAAATTATCCCAATTTCTCTACTATCACCAAACATGGTGAAAAGAAACTGAGTTTCTCTTCTCTTCTCTTCTCTCCACTTCTCTCAATCCAAACTTGACCTAAGTATGATTCAAAATCGGCAAAAATAATTAATTATATTTATTTTAAGGGTAAATTCTCTAATAATTGCTTAAATTTAAAAAAATATTGAAAGTGTTTCATTTGTTGACACAACACTACCTCGTAATGTTGATAAAATATTATCAAATTATCATCACATTCACAACATTTAGGAAATACCAAAAACTTTTGTAATTATTTGGAAATTTATCCTTATTTTAAAGGGTGGCGCCTTTAAAATATTATTATAATAATCCCACGCAAAAATATTAGTACAATGTTAAAAACCATTTTTTTTTAATAACAATCCTTTCTTTCTAAAAAGATATAGTAGCGTGATTTACATAATTTGTTACTTAATGAAATCTTAGTAAAGGTCATTTGGCCCACATGAATTATCAAATTAGTAATCAATCACCACATTCTAGATTTCATGAAAAAATTCGTATTAAAAAAAATATATATATCTTTTTTGAGTTTAACCATGGTGTTAAAATGGACAGCTACCTTACTCTATAAATTTAAAATTGAAATCCAATGATAGAACTTCACTTTTTTGAAAATTATTTTTTTCAAAGTTTTTAGAATTTTGTCCTCGCAACCAAATCATGTTTTTGGGTGTCAACAATCGATGCGGGGAACATTCCTACTAAGTTGGAAAGTGTTTTCTTTCTTAAAAAACTAACTTCCACCCACAGCTTTTAAAAAATTTAAAAACCTATAAAACCCTTGGTATAATGTGTATGTGATTAAAAGAACATAAAGTATTAAATCATTTAAAATAACATTGATCCCACTCAAAGTTTGAGTAACAAAGTTGATCGAATAGGTCAATCTCAACAGGATCGAAGAATAATACATAGTAGGTCAAAATCTATAAATATGATGTTCACCGTTGTAGATCTATCATTTGTATAAAGAAAATCATCCTCTTACTTGATACAAGATTTCACATAATATCTTTCATCATGAATGTTGACTCATATTATGTGTAGAAAAAAGCATTTTACCCTAATTATAAGAAACAAACTATCTTGGGAAATTTACAGGAGGTTCCAAGCTACCCACCAGAATTGCAAGATTGAGGTCTTTGTCCTCGAACTTTTTGATGAACGGATGGCTCTGAAAACAAATAAAGAGATTTAGTATATACTCTTAAAAAAACATAAATGTCGACAAAAACAAATCTATGATATACTAACCACAAGGTCTAACGACGACATTCTTTCTTGTGGGTCTTTTTGAATGCTGCAAACACATCCAACAAAAACTTATTTTACAAATAATAACGTTAAAAAGGCTTGTAACTTATCAAAAAATGAACATCATAGGATTGTAACGGTTGAGATTTTGTGTATCTCAACAATACATATCCCAATGATACTTATGTCGAGAATAATTTTCAACCGTTATATATATATATATATATATATATATATATATATGTGGGAGCGGTTCAGCGGCCCTAAAGTTAAACAAGTTCCATGCCAAGTTTTTTCAACCGTTAGATCTTCACGCATCCGACGGTTTAGCGGTAAAAACACGATTTTAATTTAAAATCAAACTAATTACAAGTTACCCCCTATTTAATTTCTAATTCTTTCATAAATCCCTCCTCTTCTTCGGCAGAACCCTCTCTTCTTCTTCGGCAAAACCCTCTTTTCTTCTTCGCACTCTCTTTCCCACTATAAGCTGATACTCTCCTCTCTCTCTCTCTCTCTCTCTCTCTCTCTCTCTCTTTTGGGGTGCAAATATTAGTTCTTGAAGTTTTATTGGCTTAGTTGTTCCCATCCAATTTTATGCAGATTGAGAATGAGTATGGACCATCAAGTAAGGTATCTGGGGTTATTGGCCATGCATACTTGACTTGGGCTGCAAATATGGCCGTCGGATTGGGTACTGGTGTCCCATGGGTGATGCGCAAGGAAGACGATGCCCCAGATCTAGTGGTAAGTGACCTTGTCCTGTTTGCCTGCCAGATCTAGCTTAGCTTCAACCATGTGTCTCCAAAATAATAATAATTCGATCATGGGTGATGTCTTGAAGCTCTTTTCCCTTGCTTGGTTCTTTAGTTGTTGGGCTCTTGGAGTTCACAGTGTTGCATTGATCTATAAAAGGAAAAGAAAAATCCGTTTCCAAACATGATAACAATCTTGGTTTCAAAGTACTGTGTAAGAAGTAGAGGGTTCTGTGTAAGAAGTGGGAAAGAGAGTGCGAAGAAGAAAAGAGGGATCTGTCGAAGAAGAAGAGAGGGTTCTGCCGTAGAAGATGAGGGATTTATGAAAGAATTAGAAATTAAATAGGGGGCAGCTTGTAATTAGTTTGATTTTAAATTAAAACCGTGTTTTTACTGCTGAACCGTCGGATGCACGGAGATCTAACGGTTTGAAAAAACTTGGCATGGAACTTGTTTAACTTTAGGGCCGCTGAACCGCTCCCTATATATATATATATATATATGGGTCCCTATCCGTGGCCAACAGTTTGGCAAACATTTTGGCAAACACTTTTTCAAAACATGGGTTAGAGGTCTTGGAATGGGCTGATTTTTGGTGAGGATGATCTCTACGGTGAGGAGATCATCCTCACCAAAAATCAGCTCATTCCAAAACTTCTAACCCCATTTTACAAGTTGAAAAATCGTGAACCGTCCATTTTTGTAAACCATTTTTGATGAGGTTAGAAGTTTTGGAATGGGCTGAGTTTTGGTGATGATGATCTCCTCACCATAGAGATCATCCTCACCAAAAATCAGCCCATTCCAAGACCTCTAACCCATGTTTTGAAAAATGTGTTTGCCAAAATGTTTGCCAAACTGTTGGCCATTGATCGCTACCCTATATATATATATATATATATATATATATATGGGTCCCGTTCGCCACCCTTAGTTTTACCACACACTTTAACAAACACGTTTTGTCTTACATGGGTTAGAAGTTTCGGAATGAGCTGATTTTTGGTGAGGATGATCTCTATGGTGAGGAGATCATCCTCACCAAAAATCAGCTCATTCCAAAACTTCTAACCCCATCAAAATTGATTTACAAAAAATGGACGGTCCACGATTTTTCAACATGTAAACATGGGGCTAAACATTTCGGAATGGGCTGATTTTGGGGAGGATGATCTTCTAATCATAGAGATCATCCTCACCAAAAATCAGCCCATTCCAAAACTTCTAACCCATGTAGGACAAAAAACGTTTGTTAAAGTGTGTGGTAAAACTTAGGGTGCTGAACATTTCCCTATATATATATATATATATATATATATAGATATGGTAAAGAGTAGTCATACATGATTGCTTCAAAGATACAAAGGAAGTTAGTCTATAAACCACGAACTAGAATAAGATAAAATGACATCGCATATGGACAGATCTCTGTTGCTGTGAAAGAGAACAAGATACATACCAGGCCGATATAAATGAACAAAACTCAGGTGAAAACTGGTCTGTTGGAGCAGAAGGAGGTGGTTTTCCCACAATAGCCTCCAAAAGCTCGTAAAAGCTTGGCCAACTTTGTTCTTCTTCAGATTGTATGTAAGGGAAACGTCCTATGGCACACTCGAGTATTACCATTCCCAAACTCCAAATATCACTGCTGTAGTCGTAGGTACTTCCACTAATTCTCTCAGGCTGAAAAATAAAAATATAAAGAGAATAATGGCACCAGAAATAATATTGTTCCCATAAAGTAGAGACCCAGAAATAGATTCGATAACTCTCATATTTAAAGAAAAAAAAATGTAGTGCATATGGAATGTGCCTAAAGTTTAGGACTCTCTAAATTTTCAATAAAGTAGCAAAAAAATATTAGACTAGGATAGGGGTATAATTACGTTTTATGACGTGGACCAATAAAATGCCTCCCCGTGGCCACTAGTGCAAGGCAAGGATGAATAGGAAGGGACATGCATCATGTCCTCAAAGTAGGAGGAACCATTTGGCAAGAGAGAGGTTCAGCCGAGACATCCATTCCTTGCTTTAGCTGACTCCTTAAGGGGACTCAGCCTAAACGACATGAGTAAGTACTTGAAGCACTCGGCTTAGAAAGGCCAAGAACCTAGTCCATGGGGGAAGATCACAGAATTAGAAAGAGAATAAGAGTGGACATAAAGTGGAAGGTTTCATAGGATCTACAGGATCCTAATTAGCATGGGATTGTTAGACCAATTTGGAAGGAGATTAACAGAAGAAAGAATCATGATTCACCACGGAATCAAAAAGACAGATGAAAAGATCTTAATCCAAGGAGGATTGGGACATGTACACAAGATTGTCAGGAAAAAAGTTATCAATTCAAGAATGATTCTAAAAAGCTATAAATAGAAGCATCAACACATAAGTAAAGGATTTTTTTTTCTCGCGTTCTAATTCAGCCCTTCTGGTTTTGCTGCTAACTTGATCGTCAGAGGGTCTTAATCTAGGTAACTCTCCCAGATTTGAGACTTTTTGCAAGAACATGAGAGAGATCAGCCTCGAGATTAGAGTCTGGGGTAAGGTAATTTATTTTTGCCTAGAACTAACTAGTTCAGTGCTTTTAAATAAAAAATGGAAGTATGGTAATTCAACATACCGACATATAGTTGTACGTGCCAACAAATGTATCCCGCTGACCCATGGAGCTAGCAAGCATGGCACTAACCCCAAAATCTGTTATCTTTACTTCCCCTCTTTGATTTACCAACAAATTGGACGGCTTTATATCTCTATGAATGACATGTTTTTCATTATGCAAATACACAAGGCCAAGTAAAACCTGGAGCACAAACACAAAAGAGGTTAGATGGAGAAATACAATGCAAAAAGTATAAAATCTAGAAAGAGGAAGTAGACTGACCTGCTTACAAACAACAGCAAGATATGGTTCAAGTATCGTTTTGACTTGTTTAATGATATCTGCTAGAGATCCACGGTCCATATATTCTAAAACAAGAGAGATGACTCCATTGTGGTAGAAAGAGTGGTAACAAACTACAACATGTGAACACTGTGATGCTTGGTTTATTTTCAGTTCCTGCACTATTTGTTTACGGACATCCTCTTGAATATTCATCTGGATGACCTGCATGACACATAACCAGTTAACTTCCTAGCAGTCCCTGAAGGGCTAAAGTCAGAAATGTTCTAAACCTTCAGAATTATTCAACATGTAGACCACTCATCAGCCCTTAAATAACTAACTATATATTTCTTTACAAAAAAAAAAAAAAATTCAGACCACATTCACCTAAATGGATCATTATGTGAATTGAGGATGAATTCTTTTCATCTTCCTTATTCTACGTATTTTCGAAATCATTTAGGGGAATTCTGTTAGAGATGTTAAAAATTTAAGTCCTGTAAATTCAGGAAATATTTTTTTATATTCACAGAGCCATAGTTTTTCACTTAAAAATTCAACTTAAGTGGACTTTCTGCACTCTTTGAAAAAAGAAATACTGGGTGCAAAGAATTGTTTGATCTATGTAAATGAATAAAGTCCTTTAACTTCTGTGGTGAAAAAGGTACACTTTGTTTTTCCATACATTTCACCTGCTCTGTTCTCTTGATCCTCATTTCTTTTTTTTTCTTTTTTTTCGGTGGAAAAGGCCAATAGTTTTATGAATCTTAGGAAAGAGGTCTCATTGAAAGAAAGAAAAAAAAACACTAAGTTAGCAAATATTTACTACAAATTGTAAATATTCCCTTCAAGATTCAGTAAAACTGGAATGCCCTGCATCCAAAACTTCATCCCTAGAAAGAGTCAAACCCGCTCTTACAATGAAACAGATTCATTTAATTTGGAGGATTTACTTATTAACAGTGTTCCCATTATTCCACATGATGCAGAGTCATGCAAAATTTAGCAATAGAACTAACGAATTACACCAAGAATAAATTCAATAGCATGTTAACATTTCTTCCTGTAAAACAAACATGTAGCTAGAAAAAGAAAGTCTCTAGAACAATGACCTTTAGAGCAAATAATGTTCCAACCCATTTATGGCGAACAAGTTGAACGACTCCACCACTTCCCTTTCCAATGACCTTGATAGTCTCAAGGTCTTCCAACACGAATTGGAAGTCAAGCTCTTTAGAATCTGAAAGCTGCCCATGGGAAGAGTAAAAGCAAATTAGATTAAGAGAATCAAACATTAGATAAACAAACACAAAGAAATAAGAGAATGATCATGAATAATATTCTCTAGTTCATGCCAAGCATCTCGCTTCTTTGTGTACCAATAATATATGGTTCAACAAATTGTCAGTCATTCGATAGGGAAAAGACCAATTATTCTATACTCATTTGGTAAATGGTACCAATGGAGAAACGAGTACTAATTAATATTGGCAAGAAGATTGCAATCTCTTTGAGACCACCGAGTTTAGGCTTAATCCTTGAGGCTTGAGGTGTGAGAAATAAACCTCACTGTGAAGCACATAAACTCATAAAGGGGCAGAAGATGAATCAAATCATCTTCTTCCTCTCATTTGTACTACTGGAGCTAATATTCATGGTTTGGGTAGCTTTAGTGCTTGAATAGTCTCCAAGTAACTGCACTTCTATGATAGTGGAGAAAAAAAAATGCTAGAACACTAAACTCGTCACAAGAAAAGAGAAAAAAAAAACAACTTTGCATGGGCAGGACAAAGTATTCCTAAGGAACACTCTCAAATAAATCATAAACCTCTCATGATAACCAACACCACTATCCTGTTAAAAGTACTCATTATTATTTGTTGGATACCTGGGTTATTGACCAATCGTGGAACAATATCACATGAGCATTGTAAATTGTTGTAAATAGATGAGCAGTATACATTACTAAAATAAACAAAAATAAATGTGATATAGGAATTAAATAATAAAGGCTTTGAATGATAGAAAAGAAGAATTTTATGCTTCATAAAAGCATCAAATAATAATTAGCCTAATTTTAAGAAATACAACCTTGAGCTGTGTGTGTTTTATTGGTAAATCATAAAAAACAAGAGCTCCTGAGTTCTTCTCTTATTCCTGGTTGTTTGAAGGTTCTTATATATATAATGAACCTTCTCTAAAACGGCCTGTTGCGAGATGTCTATTACATTCTTATTGGGCTTGGACTTCAAGAGGCAAAACAGTATCAAAGGGGATCTTTTCCTCTTGCTCCAAGCCTTGGCCCCGGATCAGGCTACTCAACTGACCCATGCAGGGGTTCGGGGGCAACGCCCCTGAGGCAATTTTTTTGGGGTATATATATATATATATATGTATTTCCTGGGTAGGGTTTTTAATGTTTTTGCTCTGTGAGGTTCCTTGCGGCTGAGAGAGTGTAATCTTTATCATTCATAATGGATTTTTTTCTCCCTCTCCTCTGTGGACATAGGCAATTTGCCGAACCACATAATCTTTGTTCTTTGTGCGATTGTTTTCTTCTTTGTTTTTTGCTATTGTTACACTTCTGCACAAGATGGCCTTCCAGCTTAAGGTCCCAACTCTCCAAGCTTGCTGAAATATCATATTTTCTCCTTGTAATGTTCATAGATGTATTTCCTAACAGAATGATAACATCGTCTCATACTACACATTTGATCCTATTTTGGGCAGCTATTACAATTTAATCAAGCACCCATTTTGCCATGAAGAATATTACAATTAAAGTTGGCATTTTTAACTTAGATATTTTCCTTCTCTTTGCAGAAATTGTTGGCTTCCAATTCTTGCGGCAGATCTAACAAAACCACGAAACCCCTCTTTTTCAGAGTTATTTAGTGGCCCACAGTGTCTTCAACCATCACGTTTCCTGACGTTAAGAAACGTGACCCACGAATCTATCACGTTGTGGCAACCAACTGAGATGTGGACGAGTGTTTGATGGAAGCCTCGATCAAATCCGGTTATTTTAAGCTCCGTTTGGTCCCCAAAACTCACTCACTCTCTCAATCTCTCCTTCATTTTTTTACACAATCAATTAAGAGTGAATCAGATTTTGGAAGTGCCAAATCGAGACCGAAAGATCCGCAGCGCAAGAGAGTGAAAATCAATGGCTGGAGGTATGTATTTTCATACGATTTTTTGGGGTATTTTTCAGATTTCGATTCTTAGATTATTTCCGTATTTATTTTAGAGAATCGATTTTTAGATTCAGATTAGAATTACAGAAATCTCCAAATTCCACCAATAAGACCTCAATAGAAATTGCCATATATCTTAGAATTACAAAACTCTAACATGTAATTACTACATAAAAAAATGTAACAAAATCAAACAAATGGTTAGTTTTAATTACAAAACTCAACAACCACATGTGAAAGATGAATAATAGTGATACCGAAATACTGATGTCTACTATAGGAATCAGTATAAACTTACTCGATTTTCCTTTTCTTCTGAGATCAATCTCAAACCTTTCTGATTCAAGAGCAGATCTCCATCCTGAAATGTTCCACTTGCAGTCCTAAAAATTCAACAAACCTAAAATTAAAATTAACCCCAAAAACAGAATAAACTAAATTCAGAGAAATCTTCGATTAGAAGTCCATTCTGTGAATCGTGTAAAACGAAAATGTAGAAAGGAAATTTAAAAAAAAAAAAAAATCAAATTGATCACATTTCTGTAAAAAAGAGTGTTACTTACAGGAAGTTGGTAATAGGGGTTTCTTGAGCAGGAACAGAAAGCTTGAGCTGTTTTGGATTTAATGGCTTCTTGCTCTTCATCATCTCTTGGTTTATTTCTAGGGTTTCTGATTTTTTAGGGTTTAATGGCGGACTTTATCTCTGTGTGTAACTGTATGTGTGAGAGAGAGATGTGAAACAAAGAAAAAATAACGAATTATAGTTCTTTATTTTTAATAGAGAAGCCGACGAAATTCAAATTACGAAGACCGCGAAAGCATTCTTTAACAGTTTCTTTTGCCTTTTTTTTTCTTTCAGTCTTTTACTTTTTAATCTAACGGCCCTTCTCACTTCTCAGTCTCACAGTCACAACTGACGACTAAGATATATATTACCACCGATTTAATGGGTTGTGATAATAGCACACCATTATACTATGAATTCACATCATAAGTGATTTTATTAGGATATTTTAGAAACACACCCTGTAAAATTATTGATATTAGATTTAACCCCTTACAATATGTAAGATTAGGATTACCCCTTGACCGTCAGCCAATGCTCTTTAAATTAATAAATTAAGAGGGTGTTAATTTTTTAAGTAATTATAAATAAATAAATTTATAAAAATTAACAAAAGCAATTTAATACGCTGGACCGTCCGACGTTTTACATTTTCCAAATATTTTACCTAACAATGTGAGAGGCGTATGAGTATTGTAGAAAAATATTTTCTTTACTAACTTAGTAAGATTTGAAATCTTAATAAGAGTAGTTGAGCTTCAAAGAAATATCAAATTGGCAAGTCCAACATGACAGATTTCTCGATTTCATGTGGACCAAATCCAAGGTTTTGAAAATGAACAGATACCCATCTCCCAAATTTAAAATTATAGTTTACTAATAGAAAAAAAAATTATTTTTAATTTCAATTTTCTTTAAAGTTCATATAATTTTGTCCTCTATATTCCTATGGAATCTGATCATGTTTTTGCATGTCACAAGTTGAGCTTCAACGTAAGATTTGAAATCAAGTTGGTATGTCTAGCCTTACTCTTTTAGTATTCAAATATGAAATTCTCCCTCAAACGTTGGACAGTCTAGCGATTTGACAAAGTGCGGAACAGTTCCATGACTTAATTCATTTTCGATAATTAAAAAAAAAAAAAAACTATATTTTCATAATTAACTAAAAAAATTAACTCTCTTTTATTAATTTTAAATTAAATTCTAAAAAATCAAAATTTTACGTTAAATCATCAAGAAAAAGCAACATTGACTTAAGGTGGTGAAGAGCTATAAGCCTAATCTTGCATTTTTCCAAGGGAATAAAACTAATATCACCAATTTTAAAGTGGGGTATTTCTAAATTACCCATTTTATTATAAAATCAGACCATATAGAACAAGATTTTGAAGGTGAGTGATCGATTGTAGAATCTGATTCTTACTTATAATCGGATTTTAAAAGCCTAAAAATATCGTTTGGTTTGGATCTTTTGCACTAAATCTTTTATAACCAGTGATCATCAAAAAATAGAAATGGATGCCTTCTTATTTCTCACATTTTTGAAAGACTTATTTTATGTCTTTATAGGAAGTTATCAAATGAACCACATTACTGCTCCTCTTGTTTAAGATCATGGGTTCAAGTCAGTCCACCTATCCTCTAAGGGAGAAAAAATAAATAAAAACAAACCATTTTACTACTTACATTAGGACTACAACTTGGCCAGGTTTGAGCACAATTAGCAAGGGTCCGGGATTGGGTATGGGTAAAAAAAAATTTGACCTAATCAAATTGGGTTGGGTTCGGACAAAGACGTTGGATTGCCCGAATCTAAGCTTTGCCCAATTTGCTTGAACTTAAACTTAGTATGATTATAATTTAAAAATATTTTAAATATCTTTGTTTCTCTTTCATTCACAATTCATATTTCAAACTTTAGTTAATTCTCATAATCTTTTTTAGGATACATAATTATAGATTTTATATATTTTTTCATACTACTTATCTTGATATAAGTCATTATTATTCCTAAATTATCTCGTATGAATAAGGAATGAGCAAACTCAACCAACCCGACTTGGGTTGGGCTCGAGTTGACTGTTGAGTATTTTATGCTTGAGATCAGGTTGGACAAGAGCACGGGTTGATTCCCAACCTGCCCAAGTTGTAGCCCTAATTTATATCAATGTTTTAAATCTCGAACTAATCAATGACCTAATTGACTAGTCGGGTTGATCCAAACATGTGTCATTTGTATACTCAAAATCAGAATCATGACAAGTTTCTTTGTCTTTTTTAATTTTTTAAGAGTCATGATCCATAATGGTGTCCCATTCCTATAGTAATGTAAGATGCCTACATGGCACGTTTTAGTTGGATTTAAAATACGTAGGGCTGCGTGCACATTTTGTGAGGGACCCATATGCTTTGGTTCTGGCCCTAGCTCTTTCAGCCCCCTTAGTCAGACTTAAGTTAGGACACCTCCCATCATATATACAGGGTAGCGTTTGGAGGCTCTAAAGAGAGCCAAACATTGTGCCAAATAGAGAGAGGTAGACATTCTCTCTATCAAAGAGGCTCTAGATTTGATGAAAAATTATTAACTTTG
This sequence comes from Akebia trifoliata, assembly GCF_017979445.1. Lineage (NCBI taxonomy): Eukaryota > Viridiplantae > Streptophyta > Magnoliopsida > Ranunculales > Lardizabalaceae > Akebia > Akebia trifoliata. The sequence continues at coordinate 4,033,182 of NC_141386.1, read as the reverse complement.
TAGATATACTCACTCTCGTGTTCGATCCATGGTCTATTGAAGATTTCCATCAAAGGAAAATAATCTCTCCTCTATTCTTTGAAATAAAAATTCAAATCATTTATATATTATTATAATTTATATATATTTATCTTCCATAGTTACATAAATGAAAAATGGTAGGAAAAAAATCACAAAAAATTTACAATTTTGTTCATAAAAATTTTCCAGTGTCGAACCTCGATGCTATAATACATTATAGTGTTAAAAGCTCAATGGTACCTATTGTCAAACCTTGACAAAAATTTCTAACGGAGTTTTTTAAGTGAAAAATGTCCATAGCGTCAAACCTCAAAAATAGGTACCATTGAACCTCAATGTTATAATGCATTCCAGTGCTGAGGGTTGACACTGAGTAAAGTTTATGAACAAAAATCGTAAAAAATTGTGAAAGCAATTTTCCTTTTGCTAACATTTTTCATTTATATAACTATGAACGAGAAATATATTAAGATTATAAGAATATATAACCAATTTTAAAAAATAAAATAACTAAATGAGAGATTGATATCATTTGCTTGAAATCTTTAATAGATCGTGGATTGAACACGAGAGTGCGTAGATCTACAAGGTTAATTATTTTTCATCAAATCTAGAGCCTCTTTGGTAGAGAGAATGTCTCTCTCTCTCTGTTTGGATGATATAAAATGTTGCGAGAGAATCAAGTTATAATTTAGAATATTATTTTTCAAAAGTTTATTAAAGAAATAATAGGTGAGGATATTTTATCCAAAAACATAAGATGACGTAACGAATAGCCCATATTTTGAGTATTAAAAATAAAAAAAAAGTTATCGCTTTTTTTCTATAAACCCATGAAAATTTTATGTTAAATGTCCTTTTGATAATCTAAATGCTTAAAAAAATTTCCTCGAACTTCCTTTTGCTCAAATGAGACTTATTATGTGATGTATGATAGCCGTGACATTTTATTACTTAACTCTTTTTTTAATTATATTGCGAGACCATCATCTTGGTCACTTTTTTTATATTCAATAATAATAAAAAAAAAGAGTCGTGATGAATGCACACGGTAAATCATACGTGGTCGACGTGGTAAGGGCACAAAATCATAGATCTTTTTCTTCAGGATACACAACAAATAGATCAACGGTTCTATGCCCTTGCCATATTAGTCATATACAGATCATGTATGATTTACCGTGTGTGCATTCATCATGATTCATAAAAAAAAATTATCTAAAAAAGTATAAATAATCTAGACGTCTCGTTAAGTCATCTCGGTATCCTTCGTGGATTGATATTGAAATTGAAAACCATGAACTAAGTTGGAAAAATAAGGTTTAGAGGGAATTATTATAACTTTTAAGGGACACTATGTAAATAATTAATTTGATTTTGTGTTTGCCCCCGTAAAATCTCTTCTATTTATTTACCCAAAATTTTCTTTCTTCCAAAAAAAAAAAAGTAACAAAGAAAAGTGAAAAAAATACAGAGAAAAGCAGAAGAGAATAATAGAAAATGTCGTGGCAAGCGTACGTAGATGATCATTTGATGTGCGAAATCGACGGTCACCATCTCTCGGCTGCTGCAATCATCGGTCACGATGGTAGCGTTTGGGCTCAGAGTGAATCTTTCCCTCAGGTTTTGTTTTTCTCTTTCTTTAATGCTTCATTTGATCTGATTCGGTTCTGATTTGTGATTGGTTTGATCCAAATTATGGTGGCGGTTTTCGTTAAATTTTGTTCCATTTTTTTCTTAAAATTTGATTATATTGTTTAATCCAAATTCCATTAGATTTGTTCTTTGTTGGATTTGGATTGATTTGATCACAATTTTGTTATATTCCCGACCTATAAATTTGATCACAATTTGTTACATTCCCGACCTATAGATTTGATCTTGTGGTTCATATCTGATTGAGGTGAGTTCATTGTCATACTTGTATGATTGTTTTATTGGATTGATTTATGTGTTTTAGATCCAAATGATGCTTGCTTTGTTTCATTTAGAGTTGATTTCGTAATTCGAATGGGAAGATAATATGATGAGATCAACATTACTTGTTGGATCTATGAAATGGTGTTTTTTTCAATGAATTATGATTGTTTCGAGATGTAAGATTGGATCGGTAGTTGGATTTCTTTTACAACTTATTCGCTGAGGGGCATCGGTTTGTTGATTCAATAATTCATTTGATGAAAATGACAGATCAGGATTTTGTTTAGCCATTAACCATTTTTAACTTTTGGTTTATAATAATATTTCAAACATGAACGAGACCGAGTCGTCTCGGACGAGTTGTCCGATTTATTCGAGTCGTCTCGTTCAACAATGAGACAAAGGAGTGACTTTTGACAGACACGTCAAGTTTGGGATGACTTGTCAACCCGTCTCATTGGTTGACGATACTAAGATGAATCGTCTCAGTCTCGGACGAGATTTAAAACCATGATTTCTAATTCAATACTTTTGAGTCTCGTTATAATGACATTTGCTTAAATTTTATTCTAGTACATTTGTTTGGTATCTTTATCAGTGTTTTTAGAAGCGTTTGAGCCTCACGAGTCTTGCCTTTAGAAGCGCTTCAGGAGGAGGCTCATTAAAAACGTCCTGTGGCATTACACCTCATAAAAGCGTATGCCTCATATTAATTTTTTTTTCCTATATTTTTTTAAGTGTAATGATTTTCTGATGCCCCCCTCTGACACACGCCCCATCACCGAACCGTAGATTATTTGCCTTGGGATACACATAACCATAAATATTTTCTTGTGTATCCCGATGCAAATGATCTATGGTAATGTGAAGGGGGCGTCATATTATCACAACTCTTTTTTAAATTATATGTCAACTGTATTTTCTTCTTTTTTTTTCCTCATCTTACGTATTATTTTCTTCTTCTCTCTTTTTTTTTTATTATTAATTTCTTTGTTGTTGCTGGCATGCAACATAGTTGGAGCATATAAAAATAAATTCAAATATAAAGTTTAATATATGTAAATAAAGTTGTTGGATTGATTTGATTCATAAATAAAGTTTTGTAGTATTTAGAATAATGCAAAGAGATTATAGAAAAGATAGTGCTTAGTTATATTTTTGCAATAAACAAAGAATAATCATTTAATACAAAAACTTTTTAATTATTTCAAATATAAAATATGCATGTTTTGTTGAAATATAAAATATTAACATTTTATATTAACAAAAATAATAAAATTTTAGATTACTATTATTAATGTAAGGAATTCATACTTGGAATTAGACTATATGGATTTGAAACTTGAAATTTGGAAATTTGTTATATGTTATATTATTTATATATGTTATACTATTTATTTAAAAATTCAATCTAAGGCCTATATTTGAAGGCACCGTCTAGAAAAATGCCTCGCGTCACGTCTCCGCGTGTTTGAAAACATTACTCTTTGTAATGATTGGATGGGAATATTTATGCAGGAGATTATTTATATGTTCCCATTCCTGGTGATATATGTATGGAATTCGTTTATCATAGCTGATTGGAAATGCTAAGAGTTTGAAATGTTGAATTGGCAATCTCTATTATCTGGTCTTATGAGGGTATCTATCTTGAATGATCCCGGATTCGAATCATTCATATAAACCTTTTTTTCCTACTATGCTTTTTCCTAAAAATTATTTCATCTAGAATTGTACATCAGAGAATTTATTTATTTATACTTTTTCTCTTTTTCTTTTGCAATAGTGACCATTTTTATTTTTATTTTTATTTTTTTTAATATCTTGGTGTTTATGTGCAGTTTAAGCCTGAGGAGATCACCGGCATAATGAATGATTTTGATGAACCAGGATACCTTGCCCCTACTGGCTTGTTTCTTGGGGGCACAAAGTACATGGTTATCCAAGGAGAGCCCGGAGCTGTGATTCGTGGAAAGAAGGTGATTTATAAAAAATTAAAAATTAAAAAAAACTTTTACTACTTGCTATTGTTTTTCTATGTTGTTAGATAATTTTCTGTTTACCTATCAAAAGAGTTAATTTATATTTTTAATTCGTAATAATCATCTCTTTCTCAATTGGTCAACCAACAGGTACACAAGGCACATTTTTTTATCGTCTCTCATTTTTTTTTTTTGATCCACTAATATAGAAATGTATTCATTTGGAAGCATTTCTAGCTGATTATACCTAGACCATGCACATTAGATTCGCTAATATAGATGACGCTGCCATCTTGATGAGTTGGTAAACTCCATGTGTGGCACCACATACCTGGGGCGACCCACGTTCACACAAACCTTTAAAATATAAATGAAAGGAAGAAGGGTTGGGAACACATGGATTCATTGTATGCTGGCCCTCTCCTTCTTGACCTCAATACATTTCTATATTAGTGACCTTGATTTGGGCAAAGGAAGACTTTTTTCTTTTTCACATATTGGGTATTCTCCTTTTAACAACTTGGAGATTAAATCATATTTATTAAGATTGCTCTTAGGAGTTAGGATAGATAATAAAATGAGTGATATTTTGAAAAGAGAACGAAAATAGATAAAATTATAATGCCCAGACATGTATGTGCTGCAGAGTTGAGGCCTTAGTTTCCTTTTCACTTCATGCCTTAAGCAGAAACCTTGAGGTGAGATGCTTTTAAACAATAGAATGCTCCCCTTCCCCTCACCTTCCCCGGTTGGCCGTGCTATTTCACATAATTGCGATCGAACCTAAGATGCATATATAATAAGACCCAATAGAATTTAAAATTGGAAGTCGTTGTAGATGCTTTAGTGAAGACCAGCACACACATAAGTTTCTTATGGGAAGGCAGATTCTACATTTCTTCAAATAGAATCTAACACAATCTAATCTTTGGGTCGGTGGTCCCAAGAAAAAGTAAGCCTTATGAGACCGTACGTGCATAATCTTTGCTTTCATCATTCTCTAGTTTCTATCGAAAAAGGATCTCCCACCATTTGATGCATCTTACACATTCATATTTATTGATTGGGAGACCCAGCACCACCACCTTCAGAAATAAAAGCTGATTGTGAATCTCATATGAGAGGGACCCTAATAAGTTGTCATCGGACCTTATCGAAAAGGGGTCTCCAGCCATTTAGGTGTCTCTTACGTGGGGTCCAGGTCTAGCGCATGCCCATTGCTATAAACACATGGCTAAGATCAACTTTTGCTTTTGCATTTTATTAGATCATATCAAGAAAGGCCCCCAACCCACACCTTGTCGATTTTGGGGCCAGTGCAGATTCATATCTATTCACATGAAAGCACACTCACAGGCCCGGATTGCTCTTTCTTTTACTTTTGTTCGTCGTTAGATCCTATCACGAATGTGCTAGCAATCCATAAGGTCCATCTTTTGGACTATGCCACGTAAATAATCTCAAATGGGGTAATTTATACTCAAAATATAACATTTTTTGTGTTGCCATTGATAAAACAACCGCCCATAACATGAAAGTGTCTGAGTCGTATTCTGAAATATTCTAGCACGTGTTCTGTTTGTTTCACATTTTGTGACTCGATTTTCTTGTTACAACCTTTCAATTTTCCCATGGTTGTGCCGTTAGTACTAATGGCTGATCAAATCTATTAATGTCAAGTTCTCACCTTTTACTTCTACATCTGTATTTTATTTGGCAGGGAGCAAGTGGCATTACTATAAAGAAGACAAACCAAGCCCTTATTTTTGGTGTCTATGACGAGCCTTTGACTCCAGGTCAATGCAACATGATTGTCGAGAGGTTGGGAGATTACCTCATTGATCAGGGCCTCTAAGTCCAAGTTGCATTAATGACTTCCTTTCTATGACCGTGAAGTTATTGGAGAAAATAAACTTGTCAAAATTGAATCTTTTTTTTTTTTTTGAGTCGGATCGTTTGAGATCACATCCTCCCATTCCATGTTTTTTTGTAGTTGTGCAATCCTTGTTTGCAATATCAATTTCCAAATTATTTTGGATTTAAATGTTCATGTCCCATAATCTTGGATCAGAAATTCTTTTAACATTATTATTAGCAATTTGTTTAATGATATTGCTGATCCCAAGCTAAGAAATGCATTTCTTTTTTCCTTTAAAAAGAAATTCTATTATTTTGCTACCCATTTTTCCAAACAATTGTAATTGTAAGCGAACTTTTGAACTGTCATTGGCCCATCCTCACTAGGCACAAGGGGCGGCATAGTCAGGATTTTTATTCACTGGGGGCTAAGTGCTAACAATGGTCAATCATAATTTTGATTTCTTTCTATGCCAAAACATAGAGGGTTAATCATCATTTAAAGAAAATAAAAAATAAAAAATCACTGCCCTACATAATCCAAAAAATCACTAAAACAAAAATTTCAAAAGTTTTATAAAAAATTGTTAGATTTGGCCCCTAAATGATAGAAATTTGCAACTTCAATTTGGTGCTGGCCTGGACTCCGGAAGTTATTGTACACATGTAACCTTATTTTCTTTTTGGTCTTCTTGTTTTGGCTCCCGAAGTTATCTTACACATGTGACCTTATTTTTTTGGTCTTTTTTTAATCCATCTGATCCAAAAACAACAATGGCAAAGTATTACAAGTTTCAGCACTATTAGTAGAAAACAATATACTTATCTGAACAATCATGAAAATTGAGTCATTTTTTATGCAATATATACTCACTAAATATATTACATTTTTGTAACCCAAGGTTCAATACACTACAACATTTTTGGCCTACAGCGGCGTTTTATAACAGCGGATACGTTTATCCGCCTCTATATATATACATGTTGCAGCGGATATAATTATCCGCCTCGATAGATACCCAAGCAAATTATTCAATTCCTATAGCAGCGGACCAGTATGTCCGCCGCTATAAAACCAAAATTTCTTTTATATTAAAGTTCGATTTAGTGAGTTTTGCTTATAAAATTGTTTTTATTTGAATATAGCAGCGGATATGAGAATCCGCCAGTAAAAAATTCAATTTTTTTTATATAAAACATTCTGTTAATGTGTTGCTCTTTACCAATGTATTATAAAATTTAATATAGCGGCGGATTTGGATGTCCGCCCCTATAGAATGATTATTTTAAATATTTAATGAAAATGGACTATAGCAGCGGATTAATGTATCCGCCACTACAAAAATAGATTTTATTTTATTATTTTTTTGAAGTATAAAAAGTTATGTTGATGAGCTCTTTATCAATTTATTTTTAATTGAATATGGCAGCGGATTATTCTTTCCGCCGCTACAGAATGAATTTTATTGTAGAAAAAAATAATTCATTTTATTGAGAGTGGATAAATAGTTAAAAAATTATTTTCTTTTATTTTAAATTGAGTATGGCAGCGGATAAATAGTTCCGCCACTAAAAAATTAGTTTTTTTTAATATAAAAAATTCGATTTATGAATTCGTCTGTATTAATTTTTTTAAAAAAATTAATATAGCAGCAGATGAGGGTATCCGCCACTAAAAAATAGTTATTTTAATTGTTTCACTACAACATTTTTATCTACAGCGGCGGTTTATAACAGCGGATAATGTTTCTGCCTCTATAGGTATATTTTTTGCGGCGGAAAATTGTATCCGCCTCTATAGGTGCATTTTTGCAGCGGATAATTGTATCCGCCGCTATAGAGACCTATGCATACACACCAGCTTATCTAATACATATAGCAGCGGAAAAGTATATCCGCCACTATAAGGACCCCATGTATATTCTCCTATGGTAGAAGTTTTGCAGCGGATCATTTTATCCGTCCCTATTGTGCACAAATGGCAGCGGAAAAAAAACTCCGCCGGTAAAAAGAGTAAAAAAACAAAAGGAAAACCCGCGAAATTCCCTCTCATTTTTCCCTTACGCTGTGTTTGGATTGAGGGAAGGGGAGGGAAGAGAAACTCATTAAAGGAAGGGAAGGGAAGGGAAGTTTCTCTTCACCCTGTTTGGATTGAAAGAGAAGAGAAGAGAAAAAATCATGTTTCTCCTGTTTGGTTAAGATTCATAAGAGAAGAGAAGAGAAATTATTATTGTCAAATGACTATTATACCCTTCATAATTTAAAAAATAAAATTCTTCTTGTATAATGATACAAAATATAAATAACTAAGCATTCAAGATCAATTTGAGGGGTACCTTTCGTTTGAATGCGTATAAATGAGAGTTTCTATTGCCACACCCACTTTTACTAAGAACATTCTAAGCAAAAGTTGGTGTGGCAATAGAATCTCTCTAATATAAGGATTTTGTTAATCAAACACACCCTAAATAATTTTCCTTAAAATAGAATAACTCCTTCCATTTATTTTTATTTTTTTTGGATTACGACCTCCTTCCATGCATTTCTAGCCACTCGAACAAAATTAATTGATTTGAGGTTAGGATTAAATGCTTTAAGGACGCGTAAAATTTTCCATGTATGACCCATGATTTGGACAGTTTAATGTTATGAAAAACACTTTCCTTACTTAGCTTAATAAGATTTTAAGCTTTCCAAAGGGTTGTTTTCACTATGTGAAAAAGGCCCATATTTGACAGTCTTAGCCCGTCAAATTTTGAGAAATTTGACGGACCATCCCGTCAAATATGCCCATCAAATATTTTCTTGTAGAAATTTTTTTTTTTTACGGCCCTGGAATATCAAATTATTAGAGAATGAGCTTAAAAAATAAAAATAAAAAAAATTCATGGAGTATGACCGTCGAATTTGGAGGTTTAACAAACAATAGCACAGTCCTCTAATTCACCAATTACAATAAACGAAATAATAATAAAAAAAATCAGAAAAATAATAAAACAAACTCCAAATTAAACTAAACAACTCAAAATTCATATTATATATTGAAATTCCATACAAAGATATATATATATTATATAATTGATAAGGCAAAATTTGACTGTACACTAGGTTTACAACTCTTATGTCACTAGGGAAAGCTAGGAAGGATACCATCTAAGGGGGATGTTATACACATCAACAACTTCTCACATACTTGTCGTAATTCCGACGAGTGACTCATTGAGGAAATACTTGACAGTACTGATCTTGCTTCCAGTAGCTCAACCGATATACTCTCCACGACCACATCTTCACTTGCCATGAGGGATGCCATTACTTTCATAGCTGCCATCTTTTTTTGCATGAAAAAATAGTTTACCGATGGTAAAACACCTGAGAAATAAGAGATGTCGATGTTGTGATGAGTTTGACTCATCTTGGGTAGGCAAGATTTTTTGAACTGTGAGTATGTGTGTTGCCATTCACATATCCAAGGTAGGTCCAATATATAAATAACAAAGAAACTAAAGTTCTGTTGTAGATTGTAAGTCAAAGAAAACGTAAAAAGAAATGGATTCCAATATCTTTTCTACTCCTTTTTGAACAACTTTTACGGAAAGTTTGATTAGATCGAGTGAGTAAGGAAGAATTGCATATTTGAGATGGTACATTGTTGAGAATAAAACTTGTATGAATGCAGCCCTTACCTCTGAGTCGGTCATCATCTGGCATCATTTAATACAAACACAAAATGTGACAATAAAATGAGCAATAGGAAACTATGGATTTTAACATTTGGAAAGACTTTCTAGTGATGATGAAGATCCCTAATAACCAACAAACCTCAAAGACAAAAATTTCCATAACAATTAAAATAAATGCACAACAGGATTCAAAACTTCAAATGCACACAAGCCAAATCTGTAATCGAGGAAAATAAATAATTGTTTACACTTCATTAGAAACATCTACCTTGTTTTTATATACATAAAGGGAACAATGAAACAATATGGCAACTGAGCAATGTATGCATCAAATGGAACTAAACCATCAACAAAAGAAATGAATCATTACAGATTAATAAGAACTCTCCATGAATATAGTGAGTGGCTATAGGCAATCTAGATTAGGCCCGATCATTTGACAAGAAGGCAAGAACAATGCACAAGTAAAAATACAGCACCCTTGTATTATCCAAATTAACCTGAAATAGTTGAGTTTCATACAAATTGGATCCCAAAAGGATCAATTGAGGGAGTCAAATCAATAATCTACATACAAAAAAGAAAATGGAATAACAAGAACACGAGATGGACAATTGAATTTTTATATAGCATAATGAGAAGCCTTGCATAACACCTTACCTTGTCTTTAAGCAAATATATAGTCTGTAGGTCCTCATCCTCAAGTGGGCGAGAAATCCATACTAATGCAGCATATTGCTTCTGCATGAAATACAATGGGAATATAACACTAAGCCCATTCAAGGCCTAATTTTCTAGAACAAAGCTAAAAAGATAATATGGTAAATAGTAACATAATGATGGCATATTGACCATTAAGAAAAAAAGATAACCTGTTTCTCTACCTCTCCTTCATGCATCAAGGTCCACCCTTGACTACCTACCTCCTTCAGGTTTCTCTCCAATTCAGATGGAAAATTCAACACAACCTTCAGTAAAAGTACATGAATGGGTGGTTTTTTACATAACAAGCCACTGAACTTACTAATTTGACTTTTGAGTTGTTTATCTACTCTTCCATTTCTTTGATAGACTCCTTAGATGGAACATGGCGTGCATTTTGTACTTCAACCAGGAAAGGTCGACTTGAACCCAACATTCACACCTAGACAAACAAGTTGTTCTTGATAAGAAGAGTATTTATCAAATCCATGCACACAGTAAAGAAAAACAGGTCTTGTAGTACATCAATATGTTTTCTACCGGCAACATGAAACTAGTAGTTGTCGCCTCGACATATAGGAAGAATTCTGCTTCCTATTATTTACTACAGAATAAGTACCATGAGGTTGTTAGCTCATCACTTGCAATTCTGTATGCACATGCTTGTTTGGGATTACAGGAAATAATCCTCCATAGGCTATATTGTTCTTCCCCAAACCACCAAATCCATTTCCTTAAAAGAGTTGAATTCATGACTTTCAAGATCCTAATCCCCAAGTCTTCTTTGGAGTGCTCATTGTCCTCCAATCGACCAATTAATATGTTAAGACATCATCTTATGCACTCCATTGAAGTCTTTATTAAGCTTTTCCAACTTCTCAATGCTCAACAGAATGGTTTGTAAAAAACATGTAACATAGTTTGATTTGCATACGTTAGCCTATTTATCCTTGATCTTACTCTGTTCATCTTTGATAGTTTTAGATAGACCTTTTATTGTGTGCCTTCTCTTTTTATTAATGAAAACACTATTTATGTATCAGAAAAATAAACAAATACCGCAGGTTTTCCTTTCTCCCAATTTGAAGTATTCATACAACTTAAGACAATGAAAGCAAATTTGATCAGGATATAAAATTGAGTTCAAAGAACTAATACTTCTCCACTGGCACAACAATAGGTGGGATGACACCAATTCTTGTATACTGGAGGATAGCCACAAATGTAAAATGTACCTTAATTGTGAAAAGTAGTAGTCAGGGGGCACAAACAATTCAAGTATTATTGTTGGAAGATCGTTTACAAAAGCATGAGCAATGGATTGAATTCACTTTGCTCAAGACATTTTCATAAAATTCTCCAAATATTTTTGAAAAATGGGAGAATAAGGGGTTGCCCGATTAATTCACCGAATTAATCAGCATTTCATGGTATTAATTGGCAATTCTCTAAATTAATTGATGAATTGTTGAATTGAACAAAAGAATTTATTTATTTTATCAACCAAATCACCCCTAACCTTTACCTCTCTCCATCTCTCGAAACCTTAACTCTGTAATACACCTATTTTAGTGCTTAAAGAATCATTTTTATAATGCCCAAATTTTTTTGGAATCTTTTCCAAATTAAATTGAACCCACCACCCCCACACCCACCCCCACCCACCAAACCATTGCTAAATCCGAACTTGGTTTCTTTTATTTAAAGGAATTTGACTCTCTAAAAAACACATGTAACCCTTGGGTCTTCATCCTCCCAACCTAACATACTTATCTCAATAGATCCATGGAATCAATTTGCAATTCTCCAAATAAATTGGTGAATCTTTAAACAAAAAAATATTTCCTTTTTGTAAGCTAAATCATCCCTAACCTCCGCTCTCTCCATCTCTCAAAACACTAACTTTATAATGCACCTATTTTATTGCTTAAAAAACCAGTTTTATAGTCATTGAATTCTTTTCTGAATCTTTCCTGAATTAAACCAAATGCTACAATATGAGATTTAAGGGGATTTGACTAACTAAACAACACATATAACCCTTGGATCTTCAACCTCCCAACCCTAGCACAATTATCTCAATAGCTCTCTGCCAAATGGAGAAACAGCATCCTTCCTATTCATTTTCATCCTACTTAATTAAAACTTGTTAGATAAGGTAAATATTTCCAACCCTCCAAGTGGCAAGAAATACGCAGCTTCTCCAGTGAAGAGATTTGAAACAACCTCCAGAAACATTTTTCCCTACTTATATGATCGATTTAAGAAAATAAAACTAAACAACAAATGTTCAATTATAGTAATACTTCGAAAAATGTAAATTAAAAGAAAAAAAAACACACACACATGAATGTCAGCGAAGTTCAAATTTACTGTCGTAATTCGCAATCTTGTGTTTAAAAATTACTATGTAATTAAACTGAGAACATATGTTCAGCAACATGAGATATCCTACAATTCGTATTTGAGGATTTTGAGATGAAATTGAAACCCTAAAAGTAGAAATCGAAGTAATGACGAGCTAGAAAGGAAATCAAACATCAAAGAAGAGTGAGAAAGAAGAAAAAGAAGAAGAGACTTAAATGAATTTTCAAGATCAGTAGAATGGAGGATACAAATACTAAATACAAGAATGGTTCATACTTCACCAAGATGTATAATGGTTTTGAACTTCCGTACAAAAGGAGAACGCGCTTCTTCATTGAACTGCAAAAGAGGGGTCGTCGCCTTCGTCCTTCTCTAGGGTTTCTTCTTCGTCTTCTTCGTCCCTTCTCTAGGGTTGAATTGTGTTTCATAACTTGGGGTGCAACTAGTAATAGTTGGCCTGTCAATATTATATATCTTTGGAAATTTTGAAAAATTTGGAAATAAAATTTTGTTCTCTTCCCTTCCCTTCCCTCCTCGTCACTCCGATTTTGGGGGGAACAAAATTTCACCATTTTTCCCTTCCCTTCCCTCCATTTTTCTTCTCTTCCCTCCTCACTTAACAATCCAAACAGGAGAAAGGAAGAGAAAATTACAAATTTTCTCTTCCCTTCCCTCCCCTTCCCTCAATCCAAACACAGCGTTAGTCTTTTTAAATAAAAATAAAATGCCGCTTCGTAGAGAGAAAAACAAAGAAGAACGAGGGAGATGGAGAACTTTAAACGAAATCGTAGAAGTTGCAGAGGAGAGAATCAAAGATACATGGTTGTTGAAGAAGAAAATCATGAACAAGGAGATGAAGAAGACCAAGAACAAGGAGAATCAAAAGGGGTTTCGAGGATTGTGAGCTTAACAGATGAAGATCTGGATGAGTTGAAGGAGTGTTTAGATCTTTTGGATTAGGGTTTGGATTCAATTAAGAAGAAATTTTGGAGCTTTGTAACACTTTACTGGCTTTAGATCTCTGTTATTCGATGAGTCAGAGATTCATAGATGAGCAACAAAAGCCGCCTGAAGCTTCTACCGAAGCTTCAGCTTCAGCTTCGTCTGCAATGCCGACAGAGACATTTTCTTCTTCGTCGTCTATATCAGACCCAATTTCGAATTGGAAGATCTCTAGCCCTGATATGTAATGTGGGCTTCTATAATTTTTTTTTTTTTTTTGAGTTTTTTTTTTGTTACTAATCTGAAAAAACTTACTTGAGTGCATGATTTTTGTTTGATTTATTGTAGAAGATTGGTTTTAAAAAAAATTAAAATTTTCCTGAATTATTTGGGATTCTATAGGTGTTTGGATAACTAGTTTTGCATCAGAAAATCAAGATAATTTCTTCTATAAAAAAATTATTTAGAAATATCTCTCTTTTGGCACATCAATGGTGATCCAAACAGGTCACAGTTCTAATTAAAGATTAATATCAACAGATATAAGAAATCTTCTCCCTCCTTTTTTTATTTTTATTTTTTTATAGGTAAGTTGAGATAAAATACCTGATTTTTGTTTAATTTCTTATTGAATATTGATATAAATATTCAATTTTTTACCTGAAAAAATTTCTTTGAAAATGTATTCGGATTCTTAATCTACTTGTGATTGATTTTCTGACTGAAAAGATCATCACTTAAAAATTTATTATATATATTTGGGTAACAAATTTTGATTTTTTTTTGGATACCAATACACCAAACAGAGATATATATGGTTTTACAACAAAGATAATGAGACATCTTGTTGATCAATTTCTACAGATCACAGTTTCTGATCTGAAAGACTTCTTGGTTATAATCTTGGCTTGCAAAACATGGGATTCTTTAGTTTCAAATTCAATCTTAATTGGGTTGTTAAATACCTCTTGATATTCAGTTCTCGGTTGCTCCTTCGCGATTTGACGTACCATTTTATTAGGTGCTTGGTTACCCCGCATCGATCACAAATTTGTTTGGTAGTAACTATGTAATTCTAATTTATTTACCTCTATAGATATGGGAGTATGGGACCTGAGGGTCCCAATCCAACAATTAAGAAAATACCTTAGAGCTAAGAACATGATACAATGAAAAATGAGAGAACAAATAACGGAGTTGGAAGAAGTATTTGGTACCAGGATCAATATTGTATTATGTTGATAAGCATATAACTACCGCTAGAAGTGTCCGACTATTAGAGCCTTCGTAACTAGAAGTAAGAACTGACAGTATTAGCAAAAACAAAACACTAGTTGCTCTTAGAGATGCGGTAGATATGAGAGTTCTTTGTAAGAAAGAAGCTGGACTTTAATTGAAGTCTGTATGATTAGAGGAGGGTCACTTATGAAACAAAAACAATGACCCTTCAAACTGACCCGAATACGTAAGGAAGACTAAAGTCCAAAACCTTGACACTAGCAGACAAGGTTTGTTTCTTATCTTTTACAATTCTGTAAATCAAATTGAGGTGTTTTATTCCCATTTTTAGCACACTCTTGGTAAGTAAATTTTTCTTGTATGCATACTATAATGGTTGTTTCTGGTACTCAATGTTGCAGGACAAATGTAAGGCAGAAAATTTCTTTGTAGGCACAGCAGGCTTTGTATTTCTTTGTTATGTGCTTGGGGTACTTATTAGTCAACCTGAAATCCCATTTAACATGAATGGGGTGCTAACAAAATTAAGTGGAGAGAGTGTATTCACACTCACAGGTACCCTTCATTCTCTTTTTAATAATTTCTACTTTTATGTTCTCTTTGTATCCTTCACATTTTTAATTATTGCTATTAGATTGCATAAATCATCTTCTTTATTGAGTAGGCATTTAGTTAGAGGTGACTAAGGGGAAAGTAGGGTAACAATGCATTGTTCCTTTGGCTTTGAAATTTGAAAATGACAATATCTTCTCATCTGACTTTTGTCATAGTATATATTGCAATATTAAATAGCTGTTGTATCTGCCTTGTTTTCTTCCCCTTCCCTGACTGTCGTCATTTTTCTTTTTCTTTACATTAACCCATTCTCATCTGACTTTGGTATAGTTTTACCTGAACATTTGGCTAACATATCCCAGTGACCTTCACTATGAGAAGCAATGTAATGTGTGAGAAGAGCATCTTCTTCAAGAGTCCATGCTAAGGATGCTGCCAGAAAGCTTTACTTGTGGGCGATGTTGAAGAAGAAAGAGGTATACATCTGCTATTATGCCATGCACTCTTTATTTTGTTCTGACGGCGTCTCACTGGATGCTTTTCTACTCATGCTTTTCTGTCTATATAACTCTTTCCAAGAGATTTAATGAATACTTTATCTACTCATGCTTTCCTGTCTATGGCGCCCATAGTAAATTTAGTTGACCTTTTTAGACTGTGTGATCAACTTCAAGATTTTCAATATTAGATGTTTATGGACAGTATGAATGAGATTATTCAATTTTCTGATTTGGAGTCGTTCATCAGTAACGATTGATATCCTAACACTTTCACCTTAGTACTCTATTCCACTACCTTCTCACCCTAGACAGGTTTGTGATATTTGACAAGGGAATATAGTTTCAATGTTCATATAGCCCATCGGTACACATGAATGTGTAATAGTCAGGTCAGGTTGGGTATGATAATTCTGGAATATTTGGTTTTTTCTCTTTTTCCTACCTATTTACTTCTTTGTGAACTTTTAATTGTACATTACCATTGTCCTCTTTCATTTAGTAAGAGTCCCATGTTCTAGAAAAATGGAAGAACAGGATGCAGTTTGGATCCAAACTTACTAAAATTGATTTTCTGATCACTTGGATTTCCTTCAAATCATAGTAACCATTTATCTTCCATTGATGATCTATGCTTGTTTCCATTTGGGGCCTATTGATTGAATGCCTTCAATTGATGATGTGGTGCATGGACCACTTGAACATGAAGAATAGATCTTTTGTAATGAAGAATATATCTATTGGTATTGGTGAGGTTTTAGTAGTAAGTATGTAATACTCTTGGTAGATTTGTGGAGCACTTGAGATTCACCTTTGATGAGATGTGGGATCCCATAATGAAAAATCTTGATTTGTTCATAATTTGGTCTAAAGATATGCATGTAAAGAGTTGTCTCATGGAAGTCTAAATGAATGTAAATATTTTGGCTTAGTCTGTGTATGTTCATACTTTTGCTCCAATTGAGTAGTCCCATATTCCTCAAATTTGAAGGTTTAATTAGACTTAAGAGTACCTTATTTTCGAATATAGGATAAAATTGTGATATGACTTAACAGTTATGTGATCATGTGCCCATGCAACACGTCGAATTCAGGTGATGAGATGCAGGGCGTCCTCCCATGTAGGGACTGTCTACTAATAATCCATATGTTGTTCTTTAAGTAAAAAATTCAACTCTTTTTCTTCAAAAATTCTATTGAAGTTTCATTCCTTTATTTCGATGTCATCCTATAGTTAGAATAACTATATTTTTTTTCTAACTAGAATAAGTGTAATATTACACAGAAATATGTTACATATAAAGAGATTATTTTCATATTTAAATATATTGAGAACTTAGAATAAGTGTAATATTACATATAAAGAGATTATTTTCATATTTAAATATATACGTGTGTAATGAAAGCTAAAATGTCCATCTTATTCTTTGCCATCCCGAACACTGATTTGAACAAACAGTCTACATGCAGAATTTGATGAAATGTGATCTTAGACAGGATTATGTTGGACACCATTAGAGCATTGCCTCATAGATGTTTGTATCCTCACACATTCATTTGTTTTGTTCATAGTTTTCATTACTAAAAGTAAGGTGAGATAAATCATAAATTCAATGAGACAGATTGCGCCCTAAGCTCAACAAGTAACTACCTCTCAACCTGTGAACACTAGGACCAGATTATTAGTAGGGTGCTCCATGCATATACACTAGTCTTCTATAGCAACCAACACAATCATTTTAATAGAATAACAACACTCATGATTACTAACCATGTCAACAATGTTCGTTATGGTTGGTAGCCCTTCTTTTTTTCTTGTCTCTCTTTTGTATCCTTTGGCATAGTCATCTCGATCTCCTTAACTAGTGCAGGTGGTGTTCAAACATTAACTAGTGCTTGACAATATCAAAACCTTATATTTGGACTCTTGTTTGTGGTTCTCACATGGATAACATTTTGCACAATCTAACTGTACAATTAGCTGTTCTCAATATCATGATGATCATCAAAACAGGAAAAATAAATAAAAATCAGTCTATTCTAATCTTGATTGAGCTTGTTAGGTTAACAATTGTCTTTCTCATATTCATACTAGAAAGAATGGGCACACCACATATTAACATTCTGTTTATTTGCTTGCTTTCTTTCCAGTTTGCTTTTGAGGACTGTTACTAGAGGTCATCAAGATCATGATTGACATTAATGTCAACGTGGAATCAGCTGAGATAGATACAGAAGTATGTTTTCAGAAGTTTCTTCCTTAGGTACTTTCACTATGTTATAAAACCATTTATGATACCTTTTTTTTTTTTCTAAAAATAGGGTTTGATGGTATTAGTTGTTTGATTCTGCCATCACTGATTTGGATTCTTGTTTTGTTCCATTGATATAGGCACAGTGTTAGATGAAGGAGTTAGGATTCAATGGGTTAGTGTCATGGCATATTATACATGGCAATTAGCTTTATTGGGATTATAACTATAGCAGCAGTGGCAACCGTTAAGTGGTAAAAGAAGAAAATCCTGTAGTAGATTGAGATGGGGATACTAAAAGAGAGAAAAAGATCAGAGTGATAGAGAGGAAACTCATTATTACAATGGCCTTCAAGTGGAAAAAAAAAGTGTGTTAGAAAGCCAGAGAGTCAGTCAGAGGGAGAGATTATGGGAATGGATTCCTTAGTTCAACTAAACATGGAGTCAAAAACAATGGGTTCGAAAGAAGAAATCAGTCTTGGTAATTTATTATTTTATTTGCAAAATTAATGATGGGTTTTTTTTCTATATATATTTGATGACATTCTCCCTTCTCACATGAGACATGGTAACATTCTCCCTTCTTACATCTGACTTGTTGATTGCTTTATCTAATATATGCATATCAATTCATAATTTTTACAATATCATTATGCAAATAGAAAGTAAATGAAAATTATATATTTGGGTCCTCAATTTAACACTAACAAACTAGTGCTACATAGTTATCAGTTACAAACTCAATTCTTCTGTCTATATTATTTTCTTGTGCCTTGAATATATTAGTTAGGATCTAACTTGACTAGTGCTGCAGGTCGCAAAATTTTGGTCTGTGAAGGTGGAGAAACTCGTGGCGATAGAACGATACTCCCATGTCATGCACATCAGCTCCACGGTGAGAGTAATGTCTGCTTCCAATTTTTAATGTTGGTTCAATTTGTAACTATTAACTAATTTGAACTCTGTGAATCTTAGCTACTTAACAAGAGATATTATAAAATGTTTGTATAAATGTGAACGTGAATCGAGTCTCTAACCACTCATTTACATAAATAATGATGATAAGGAGGGAGAAGTTTGAATGATAGTTTCAAATGGATGCACTCGTACCGTTTTTGTACCCATGAAAATCGTTGCCCATGAGGCAATATTTTAGAATATCACAAGCACATAATTCTACTCTATCCATGTTTTCTTTTTGTGTTTATTTCAAATTGTAGTAGTATAATAGTGGTTTATGTCTGTTGACATTACTTTCTCTTTCGCATTACCATATTTATTCTGCATTTCTCAATCTTCAGAGGTGTTTATGGTATGAAAAAGGTGTTTCCATGTAAATAGGCTCAAAGCCCTTAAGGGAAAATTCTGAGGCATTTAAGTAAGCTTATTGAATATTTTGAGGTAAGCCCACATTTTTTTACATGAAAAATCTATAGCTATCATATCATACATAATATTAAACAAGTAAACTTTTAATGATATTGACACTACCAATGCTCTCTATGTTTATCAATTCTTCCATTCATCCAATCAACCACATTAGAAGAGGTCCAGTCCAGTGGAGACCTCATCAATATAAGAATCAAGAGCCATTTGAATACCCCAGAGAACTTCCCACAGTTTCACCAAGGAGGGTATACCCAAAGTGCAGAATATGAACTTTCAGAAAAATTCATGACCTTTCTATTAGACTAAGTTCACAAAAAATCTCATGAACTTTCAGAAAATTCATGCAGAATATTGCTTTTTAGTTTCAGCATTCTGTGCAGAATTAATTAACTTGATACTATGGAAACTACCATTCCTTTTTGTCAATATAGTCTTGACTCTTGAATAAAGATGTTAGTTTAAATTATAAACATGTGCAGTTCTTTGGTGATTTACTTATATATTAGTGCGGGATTAATAAAAGTTAGTGTGCCAATAGCAGCTCTCTTATATTATTTATTTTAAAATTTTCAATCTGTACAGGTTAGAGGACACAGGTTAAATGTATATATATATGAAAAAAAATTACAGCAGTGGATACAAATTCCGTCTTTATATATTGTTTTTGAAGGATATATAATAAATTTTTTTTTTAAAAAAAAGCGTATAGCAGCGGATTTTAATATCCGCCGTTATATGTGTTATATATTTTTTTTTTAAATTGACCTATTACAGCGGATCTTAATATCCGCCGCTATATGTGTTATATTTTTTTTTAAAAAAATTGACCTATTGCAGCGGATCTTAATATCCGCCGCTATATATATTATATATTTTTTTTTAAAAAATCGACCTATTGCAGCGGATCTTAATATCCGCCGCTATATGTATTATATTCTATTTGTTAAAAATTCGTTCTATTGCAGCGGATATTAATATCCGCCGCTAAAGGCACTACCTGCAACAGCGGATTACATTATCCGCTGCTATAGTTAGCGACGGAGGACACAGCAACGGATCTTTGGTTCCGCTGCTCATCGCCGCAATAGCTTTTACCGGCGGAAAAATCACCTTGTAGCGGCGGAAAAATCCGCCGTTGTAGATAAAAAATGTTGTAGTGATAGCTCAAGAGTTTGCAAGTAAGACGACCATGGGTGAGCCACATGGTTAAATTTATAAAAATATATACAAATATCAAAACAATTCGGTGAAGGTAAGATTCCTAAAGTTATTCCCATTTTGATGTTAATTAAATTTAAGAAATTGATTTTACCCAAGATTACAGGCTTGAGAATCAAATGGTATCCATGAATGTTCTTATTTATATAATAGTTTCATGTAGTCTGAATAGCAATATCTTTAAGAGTTTTCATAAGTACTGTGTCGCAATATCTTGGAGTTGATAAACTTGCACTAGTTGCCAATGGCCTAACTTGATAATTTCAAGCTCACTCTAAGTTTGATTTCAAATCTCATTAAAATTAGTTGGATCTCCACTTTCAGGTTTGCTCGGTAAAAATGCAATTTATAGGTCTCATTACAAAATTTTAAGTTTTTAGCGGGGGTCAAAAACCGTCGCAAATACCAAAAATCGGGCTATAGTGGCGGTCAAAAACCGCCGCTAATAGATTATATTACCGTCGCTGCAGATATGAGTGAGTCCCATAATGACGGTAAAAAACCGCCACTAATAGATTATATTACCGTCGCTATAGATATAAGTGAGTCCACACAAACCGTTAATAGTGTATTACTGTCATTATAGATATGAGTGAGATCTATGGTAGTGGTTAAAAATCGCCGCTAGTTTTTTACCGTAGTTATAAATACAATTTTAAATGCCTATAATAGCGATAATGGCCATTACTAATAAGAATTTTTTTAATTTTTTTTATTTTTAAATTATTTGTAATTAAATACCTATTTTTATACAACCTGTCAATTAAACACAATTACTTAGTAAATCAAATTAATTAATAGACAAGTATAACAAAATGATAAGTCGATTGAATTAAGAGTCAATGCTTATAAATCCATATTTATCACTCAAAAAACAAAAATTATCTATCATGGTTGTTGTTGTGGACACTGATCAACTATTTATCATGGTTGTTGTCGTGGACACTGATCATTGTCGGGTTGATTGTGCTGCTCATTAACCTACAATTCATATACAATAATCAAATTAATCATATCAATAAATATTTATTTATTAATAAAATATTTTAAAACACAACATATTCTATTATCAGTGAGAATTTACCTTTCTCATTAGAGTAATGATCAATTCCTTGAGTCTCTCCACCTCAGCATCTCTCACAATCTGTTGTTGCTCCAAAGACTCTAGTTTCTTCTTCAACCTATGTACCTCAGTAGAATCGTTAGAGGAATTTTCAGAATATGATGCAAATAATTTGCTAGGAGTCTGTCCCAAGCCGACACCACGAACATGACCATGTCTATCAGGACCTAAGACCTGAGAGAATACATCATTTCGATCTGTAATATCTTGAGAGCTTTTTGGTAATAAACTCAAAAGTTCTTTTTATCTTGTCCTGCAAAATATTTTAAAAATTCTTAGTATCTTCAAATTCAGATATTAACATGATTGATTAATGCTTGATGAAAATTATTTAAAATTAAACTTAGAATCTTCTCCGCCGTGGCCAAATCATTGGGCTTGTGTGTCATGAGAGGCATCGAGTGCGACCTCTTTTTCTCTTCGATTTTGTTCTCTCACTAGATGAACTTTGTTCAGGTTCCATCTGCAAATGTAAAGTGCAACAGAAAAATGAATTATTTATCTAGATAATTATGTTTTATGTACTAATTGTGGAAAAGCATATACAACAAATTATGTTTTATTTACTACTAAAACAAGTTAGATCCACTAACACCTCATACAAGGACTAGCATTAAAGAGAAAATTTTGTCAAGTTGTTAAGTTGAGTCAATATAAGGTTCAACATTATCACATAAGTCGTAAGTGAGAAAACATAAGCATTCATGATATGAAAGATTTCTTAAAAAATTATCATGAATGCTAACTTTCATCCCCAACTCTTCACTTCCGAACACAACCTATGGAATAACTCAGTCTATTCTGCTCCATAAGGTTTTCAGCCTTGCTTGGATCGATGACTGCTGCATTACTATTATTATTTTTTTGGATTAAGTACATGAACTGCTACATTCAGAACCTAATTAGCAATCTAGTATATTATTCACATTTAAAAGGACAGATCAAGGTGTCTATGAAATTTGCAATAGAAGAAAACAAGATGAATCAAACATTTCAACAAAGCAATCTTAAAATCAGCACAAATGGTTGCATCACTCAATAATTAAAATCACTTTTGACCACTGATGCTACTAGGGGCGGAGCCAGGATTTTGCTCATGTGGGGGCAACCAAGAGTAGAAAAGAAAATTTGTGGGGGACATTCAAGAGTGAAAAAAATAGTTGTGGGGGCAATTAAGAGTAGAAAAAAAATTTGTGGGGGCAATAGTGATAAATTTCTTTATCCGCTGTTCAAATCTGTCGTAATAGCACATTATGCCATGG
This sequence comes from Akebia trifoliata, assembly GCF_017979445.1. Taxonomy (NCBI): domain Eukaryota; kingdom Viridiplantae; phylum Streptophyta; class Magnoliopsida; order Ranunculales; family Lardizabalaceae; genus Akebia; species Akebia trifoliata. Next base: position 4,010,173 of record NC_141386.1, on the reverse strand, counting down.
AATTTGAAAACTCTTGTGGGGGCAAGTGCCCCCACTGCCCCCACTCGAAATCCGCCCCTGGATGCTACCGACAATTAAGAATAATGAAACACACGCCATTGTAAACCGAGGAAACAACATCATTGGTCACTTTTGTCCACCTCTTCCTGTCTCCACACCTACTTGCACCAAGATCCCACCTTCCATCACACAAGCACTCATCCACTACACAACTTCAGACATCACACCACAACAAACACTCAAAGAAATCTCTGTAACAGCTCAAGTCCTAGAAAATAAGTCTCCATGCAACTTCTTAGTCTTTGGACTTGGTCATGATAGCCTCATGTGGAGAACTCTAAATCATGGTGGCCGTACAGTTTTTCTAGAGGAAGACAAATCATGTATAGATCAAATCAATGCGAGGTTCCCCACGTTATTAACTTACCATGTGGTGTATGATAGCAAGGTAAACCAAGCAAAAGATACGATGAAGATTGGCAAGGGAGAGGACTGTAGGGTTGTGGGTGATCCTCGATTTTCCAAGTGTCACTTGCATTGAAGGGTGTACCTAATGAGGTGTATGAGATAAAATGGGATTTGATCATGGTTGATGCACCAACAGGGTACCATGAAGATGCACCAGGAAGGATGAGTGCTATATATACAGCTGGAATGATTGCAAAGTAAATATTAGAGAAGCTAAATAGATCATGTCATGTTGGATGCAATTGAACAAGAAAGAGAAATGTGGGATTTTGACGAAAGACAACCCCATCACTAAAGGACCAAGACATCACATAAACAATTAGAAACCTTACAAGTATAGTTAAATTAGATTTATGCATCAGAGAGATTCCCAAAGACTAAGTGATCATTCTCCAAATCTAAAACAAGAATGGTGTAAATCCACTAAGATTTCATATAAAAATAAATAGCAGAGTTGATGGATATCATACCTGCACAAATCTGTATTGCCTTGTTATTCCTCCTGCAACATAATACAATTGTGTTAGAAAGGCTTGTGTTTTTGTAGTACCTTGACAAGAGGTAGAGATACAAGTCACTTGTTCTGAAATACAATTAAATACAGGATGAGTAACAAAATAGCAGTCAATAGCTATTTACAAATTTAGCCTCATTGTTATTATGCACTCCTCTAAATAATGGAATGAGCCGAAATAATAATAATTTAGTCTCGTCATCTGATTAGTACTCACTATCCCCTATTCAACTCTACCTTCTTGCTCCACAATTCACATCTTCTCAACATCAGGATGACAAAAGTCACATTCCCAATGGCTTTGCTATTTCTTAGTTTGGTTAGTACTCTTTCTTAGATGGGCTTTATAGGCGAAGAAAAGAAAGCTTTAATAGTGTGGAGGATGCGAGCTAAGATTTGGAGTTGGAAGGCATATCTAGTATGTGTGTATGTATATATAGAGTGAGGAAATGTTATGTTGCCAATCCATTCAAAAGGAGTAGTAGGTGGTAAGGGTGTCAATGGATAGCCGAAATCCGAATTCGAATTCGAAAATTCAGATATTATTCGAAAATTTCGGATATCGGATTCGGATTCGGATGTCATTCTAACATTCGAATGAATTTCGGATACGAATTCGGATATTGCGATATCCGATTCGATAATATCCGCTCCGATAACACTACATGTCATGTATTTATGTTTTACAACAAAACGTTTCTATATGTATATATGTGTTATGTATTCGTTACATACAACGAAAATTTATCTTAAAACTTCGTCTTCTCAATCTAACCCACCTTAGCCGTAAAGAACCAGACGACACAGCTGGTTTCGATCGAACTTCGACCACTATCTTCTCCGGCCGGCGAGTATCAGGTACGCATTCTCTCTTTCTCTCTCTCTCTCTCTCTCTCTCTCTCCGATCTGAACGGCTGAACCGGTCGGAGTGATTTTTCGGACAAATCTGTGGGTTTCGTCGTTTCAACTATGCGAACTCCGACAAGTCTTCCCCGGCCGGCGAGCATGCAGGTACATACTCTCTCTCTCTCCGATCTGAACTAGTCGGAGTGATTTTTCGAACAAATCTGTGGGTTTCGTCGGATTTTTTATCGAATCGGATATCCGATATCTTTTTCGGATTCGAATTCGAATGTTTGTCAGGATATCCGATCGGATTCGAATTCGAATTCGGATAGTATTATTTATTTTAGGATTCGAATTCGGATAGAGCACTATCCGATCGGATAGCTATCCGTTGACAGCCCTAGTAGGTGGTGAGGAGGCACGATCGGATAGCTATCCGTTGACAGCCCTAGTAGGTGGTGAGGAGGCACAATTGGCTAATTAAGCTTAAGGACCTACACCTCATAAAGCATCACATGGGTTTGCTCATTTAGTGTTCTTATCCATCAATCAATTGATGTTGCATCAGAACCACTTATGCATTTGAATTCATTATTCAAATAAACATTATTAGAACTCAGGGGCAATTGATAACCTTATCATTTCTATTTCGATGACTTCAATTTAGCCGTAATAATTCTAAGCAAATTAAACTTTTATGTTTCTTTCTTCAAGATTTATCACTATGACCTTCTTTGTCTCAGATAGGTCTTCCCAATAAACAATTCTTAAAATTGAATGACAAGAATGCATGGAATGCAAAAGATGTTGCTGATTCTGTCTTATCTGACAAGTTTGCATTGGTATTTGGTTTGTTCAGCTCTTTACTTGACACAGCCTTAAGTTTGCAACAATGACCCATGGGCCTTATTAGAACTCAGGGGTCAGAACCACTTTCTTTTGAGTGACCCATGGCTGATTTGGATCTTCCGACAGACTGTGACCTCCATCGATTGGATAGACCAAATCGAAGAGTGTAACCATTGACTAAGTACAGTGGTGAGGTCCAACAGTCCGTGATGGGAGGCTTCTCCAAATTGTATTAAAAAAAAATCACCTTGTAAACTCAATACTGGCTTGAACTCACATTCTATTTACTGTTCAGCATGTCACCTCCGCACAACGCTTGGCAGAGAGTTCTGTTCTTGATACACATTCAAGCAAAGTGTACCCATTTCCTGAGTTATGAAATCAGATCTTACTGGTCAATAATATAGTGATGTATTGTTTTGTTTTCCAATTGTTCTCTTTTTAGAATAGAATAAGCAGTGTGGGTTCATGATATAGTTTATGGGATTTGTGAATGTAACAGCATTTTTGAACTTCTCATAGATGCACATTTGTTTTATTACGGGAAAGCTGCCTTGGGCTAATTTAACGAGAAATTGGTTGGAACCAATTTAGAGGAAGTGGTATTATAGTTAAGGTTCAAAGGAGTCTTTTTTGGTGAGAGGTCATTTTCAAAGGAAGTTGGCATCAAGGTTGCACTTCTCCCTTTTGGGAGGTTTGGTTCCATGTAGAAAGTTTGATGTTCATTCTAACTAGTGTGTCTTATTAGTTGACTAGTGTGTTTTAAGGTGACCCTGATAGGTGAAGCTGATCCATTCCAGATCATAAAAAAGGTGAGGAATTGTATACAATCAACCTAAGATGAAGGCATAATAGCCCAAAACGAAAAACTAACAAGAGAATATAGCCAAAACTTGAAACAGATAGAAAAGATTAGGTTCACATCAGGAATAAAATCATCCATAAGACAGAATTTTGAAGTTCTGGAGGTCAAAAATATTTTCACTCACAAATAAGTATAGAAAAAAATGATGCACAAAAATCTTAAAACCCATTCAAACAAAATGACCTTGACAGAGCCAACCAATGATCAAATATTCTTTTACTTTTACATATATTTCCTATCTTATTTTTATTTTGGACTATAAATTATCTGGCATAGATATGACTACAATATTGCATCAAAATACATGTGTATGGACTTTTCTTGTGGGTTTCTTGAAGGTGTTGTGTTAGACACCTAGATTTGTATTGGATACCAACATACATCTTTGTATCATTGTTACATAGCGAAATATCCATTTCAACATTGCCAGGGTATGGAAGAGTCTCCTCCATTATAGGATTTTAAGTAGTGGTTGTGGACATATTATGAATAACTTGATGGTGGAATCCTATTTCTTCAATCAAAAACTGAAATTTGAAAATGCTGAAAGATGCAAAAAAAAAAAAAAAACACATTAATCATTACTCCACAAGAATGACTAAAGAATAATGAACTTAATTCACTCCATGTATATAAGATTGTGAAACTCCACAAAAATATCATTGAATGATACTTTAATGTTTGTGCAAGAAGGTAATTTTTTCAACCTAATTGGATAATTAAATAACAATTAAACAGAAACAGACCTGCAATCAAGCAATCAATAGTTTAAATGATTAAATAACAATAAATCAAATGTCAAGCAATCAAGCCAAAAGGCTTTTATATATCAACATGGATTGTAAAAATAGGAAAATCTCATAGTTTAAATGATGAAACAAATACAATATGCTGATTTTTTCCAAACGTAGAGTGCAAACCAAGTATTTTTACCACAAACTCTTCTCGCCATTACAACAAAGATCAGAACTTCAAAACAAAAAACAAAGCTACAACAAAGCCTATATCACGGACCAATTTATGAATTGGTCGGTGTGCTTGAGACTATATCAAGCAATCAACCACTAGATTGATGTTGAAAATGACATCACAAGGAACATAACCACTAAAAGAGCGACTATATCACTCATTCCATAAGGCTAGACATATAGAAAAGGGTGGTCACAAAAACAGGACCTTTTACCTACTAGAAAAGGCTTTTCAGATTGCTGGGATTGAAAGCGAGAAACCATGAAACTAGGGAAACCCAATAAATTTGAAATAGGCTTACTGATTTAATTTAAAAATAATTAAAAGCGGCAAATCAGTAAACTGATTGAGCTTCTCTAGAGAATGCAGTGAGAACAATCATTGATTCAGATAAGACTTCTGTTAAAACCCAAAAAAAAATTGCAATCATTAAAAAAGGATAAACTAAATTTCGTTCCATAAATAAATGTATTTTTTCTTATTTTCACTTAAATCTCGCACAACTGCATTATATTAAGAACCTTGCCCTATTAAACATCATTTTCAGACTTCCATCAATAAATAAAAAATTCCATATCCCACAAACAAACATAATGAAAAACTCGAACACCTTTTCTCTTCCCACTCTTGATTGTGCCTATCCACTATTCAATCAATCAACTACACCCCTGTATGATTGCTATTTTGCCAGAAGAAGGAAAGGTTTAGTTGTAGACTTGTATAAAAAATAGAAATAAAAAGTACTTAAATTATGATACATAGGTTGGATCTAACCTGAACTAATGAATGGAATCGAACTGAACTTCCATGGTTCAAGCAATCTCTGATAAAAATCTCCCTCAAATGCTACGAAATTTGCAAAAAAATCATCCTAAACCATAAATCTATCGAATTTGATGGGAGAAAGAAATATAAGAAATTTTATTTTGGGAATCATACCTCGTTCTGCGATTTGGATTCTCAAAACCTCAAAGAGCTACGAAATTTACGATTTCGATTTTCAAAACTTCAGAGAATGTGAAGAGGAGATGTGAAGAGCAAATTTCGATTCTCAAAACTCCAGAAAATGTGAAGAGAAACTTGATATAGAGAGAGAGTGATTTGGATTCTCAAAACCTCAAAGAACTTCAAAATCTACGATTTCGATTCTCAAAACTCCAGAAAATGTGAAGAGGAACTTGATATAGAGAGAGACCTATTAGAATGAAAATCGAAACCCTAGATGTGAAGGAGTTGTGATTAACTTGATGGAGAGAGAGAGGTTCTCACAAAATCTGTTGATAGAGGAGAGAGTTTTTTTTTTTTTTTTTTTTTGCGAAATTTCGGTTTTTGGCGCGCAGGTTGTGTTTTACAGTGGCGCCTATTTTGGACGTCGCTGAAAATGAGTCGATAAAAGACGTTATTTTTGTTGTGTCTGCTGGGTAAATCTCTCTATTTTCATTTGGTTTACTCCAATTCCTCAGATCTTTTTTACTTTTTGTAATATTTTATTTCTTTATTCATTTTTTTTTTAATGCAATACAACTAACGGCTTTGTTCTTATTTGAATTCTGGTTAGAAGAGATTTTGCAAATATAGAATATTTTGAACTCTTTATATAAATGAATGGTAAAGTCCACTCAATACTTTACTGGCATGGGTTAAATAATTGTGGAAGATCAGAATGAATTTATTTAGATCTTCTTTTGTAGAGAAGGTCTCATTGTGGAGGATTTATAGAGTAATTGAATCTGTTTTGAAATTAATTAATCATAAAATATATGTGTTGAGTGAACTTTCATGAACAATGAACTGAAATGAAGAATACATGATCGACGACTAGAATTTTTTTAAAAAAATAAATGTTTATTCATTACAAATGTTTGATTAAAAGTAGGAGGGCTGCATTTTGGTCTTTCAAATTTTGTGGTCAACAAACGTCTGCCTCACTCTGGGCTTAAAATGGGTTGGATCTAAGAATATCCATATAAATATATATCTGATTATTATATTCAGATCTGGATCGGTATCTAAATATCTGGATTTGGATTCATATCCAACTTGGATCTTATTAACTAAAACCATATTCGAATCATTTTGTTGTAACCAAATCCGATCCGACTGAATTCTTTCGGGTTGGTCGAATTGGAAAATTTTAGACTGTTCATTTTTTTTTTTGTTACTATATTTATATTCTACTTGTTATACTATTAAATTTAGAGTCGTGTTGGAGTAACATTGTGGGGGGACATTTCTAACGTGGAAGTGTGTAGGAGCCATAGATGCTTTTCATCGAGATACGGGTGAGATTTCGATGAAATGCATCTATGATTCCTACACACTTTCAGGTCAAAAATGTCCCCCACAATGTTACTCCAACACTATCTTTCAATTTAACTATTAAAATTCTTTTATTTTATAAGAATTCATATTATCTTAAGTAATAAAATAGATATTTTAAAAAACATTAAAATATAATTTTCATACATCATTGGGAGGCAGATATAAGGATGGATTTGTTTCCGACCCAGATCCAACTCAAGTCAAGGGACATCAACCCATATTTTTATCTTAATCTACTCCAAGGGTCCAAATTCTCTAGGATTCAAATCACTTGGATTTTGAATAAAATTCGACACATTATACAGTCTGCACTCCTTATGTTAGTTAGTTTTTAGTCTTATAAAATTACAGACTTTTGTTATGTTATTTACAAAATCAACTTATTAATATTTCAAAATCACAAAAAGACCCTTATAATATTTTAAATGATAAAATATGATATAAAATTATATTATATATTCAAATTAAAAATAAATAAATTTTAAATTAATATAAACAAATTTAATCATCCATAAATCCTAATTTTTGTAATGAACGTGGGGTTCCTTGCACTGCCACCTCCTAGTGCTTATAAAAAGAAAGTTGAAAAAATATACAAATCTCTCTAATTGGGTCAATACTCTACTAAATTAGAAAAATAGGATATGAGATGAAGAGGTTTTGGAATCTTGTAAGATTTAAAATAGAATAATTTACCAAAACGGTAGAGTTTTCGAAATTAATTCCGAAAATGGTACATTGTAGCAATTAATTCCGAAAATGGTAAATTTACCGTTTTCGGAATTAATATTTTTTACTAAAACGGTAAAAATAGTAAAATATATTTTTTATATACCGAAATACCCTTTTTTTTGTTTTACATATATATTTATAATTTTAACCTTAAAAAAATGAAAATCTAACTAAAAAGATTCACTTTCTTTCGATAATCCAACAATCATATGTATTTATAATTTTTTTTTTACCAAAATCAATTTTATTTTCGTAATTTCAGTCAAAAAATAAAAAAAGGGCATTTTCGGTATAAAAAAATACATTTTACTGTTTTTACCGTTTTGGTAAAAAAAATTAATTCCAAAAACAGTAAATTTACCGTTTTCAGAATTAATTGCTACAGTGTACTGTTTTGGTAAATATTCGAAATGTTGTGCATGTTTTGATAAATCTGCCTTTAAAATATCGGAATGTACATATGTATCGATATCAGTATCGGTATCAGCCAAGACCTAATACGAAATGTTGACCCCAAAACATTGAATGTTTTGGGAATGTATCGGTTGATACCGTATCAGTTTTTCATTTATCAAAACATTCAATTGATACAGAATTTTATATCGTGCTTGCAAAGACTTAGATCGATATGATACAGGATCGGTGAAGTCTATACTTACTCCTTATTTGTGCTGGTGCATGTATTGGATTGTTTAAATCTCGGATTCACAAAATTTCTATTTAGTTTATTCTTAACTTTATGAAAAAAATAAGTTCAAGCTGAGAAATCATTTAAAATTAGAATTATTAGAATGGGTTGATTTTATTTTATTTTTCTACTGATTCTAGGTTTTTTGAAAATGATTAATTATAATTGGATCATCCAATGTTATTCATATGGATCTCACAAGTAAAAGTAAATATAAATAGATTCTATCATATGTTGGAAAATGTGTATATAAATTGAAAAAATTCAATGAAGGAGATTTTATGATTTCAAGGCTCGAATTAGATTCGATATTTTTTAAACAAATATTCTCCCCTACTGGTTAGAATCATAGTATACAAAGGGTAAACGAACAAATATTTTCAGGATAAAAGAAGTCTACACTTAAATTATTAAATCGGATTATGTACGATCCGATTTAATTTAGAACACTTGAAGATAATTAGGAACTAAAAATACCAAGTACTTAAATTTAGACAATGGAGAACATATAATAAAAAAAATTCCGATGAAGAAATCTGATTTCTGGTTGATTTTTAATAGTCATTTTTGTGTTTGTTGATCGAAAGTCATAATTAAATATCTCTTGGTTCAGGAGCCATTGAATCGTGTCTGATCTTAAATCTAATGATCCAGATCGCATCCTATCGAAGGTATATGTCTCATGTCTTTTAATCATCACCTTTGGTTGAATCTATGTGATCTAATGGTTTTAATCGCGCCCGATCAGTCACCACTTGATCTAACGGATCCGATCGTTCCCGATTGGATACCAATTATGAATCAATGCACTCGATTAATCTTGATCGGATTAATTTGATCCAATGCATCTGATTGTTCTTAAGGTATTATTTTGATCCATCGTATCCGATCGAATACTAGTGTGATCTTATGGTGTAGATCACACTTGATTCATCACACATGACGGATCAACCACAGTTGTTAGATGATTTCGAATCTTGTAAATTTTAAGATTCCCCAACTCTTCATGACAATGCGTACATAAGGTGCAAAGTGCGCCTCAAAGCGCCCTAAACGCCTAATTGCCCTTTCCTCAAAACTCCCTAAATGCCTAATATGCCTTTTGCACAATGCGCATGCGCAAGTGGTATTTCGCATCACTTCGAAACACCGAATCAAAACCTTAAAGATATGACACAAATACAACTAAATATGTTGATATAAGGTATCACACATTCTCATTTGTGAGTAATGTGAGATTAAATCTTGTACATACAAAAATTCCCAAATTTCTAACTTAAGAAAAAATCAAAAAATTAAACCATAAAATCTATATTATATTTTGAAAATTCCAACATCATATACAAGAGAAATATGAAATACATCCTTGACCCAGGTCCTCATCTGGAACACTTAAACCATCACATTAATTAAAATAAAACCTAAAAAAAGGTCAAATTTTATCCAATCAAAGGCTCTAAAAATGATCGACCATTAAACTCTCATCCCATATTGCAAATGTGACAATCAACACTAAACTTTTCTAAAATCATAATTTTGCACATTTGTACTTTACAATAAAGAGCTACTATTCCCTCACCAACTTTTACTAATGCCACACCAATTCTTATAAAAAGCTTCAAAAAAAATTGCACATAATTAGTGTGGCATTAGTAAAAATTGGTGTGGCAATAGCAACTCTATTACAATATCATAGATAGGTTGTTTTGAATGCATTGAAGAATTCACACCACTTAATTGAAAAGAAAGCAATTTACATAAAAATCATTTGAGTATAAGATTTCTTTCATCCCAAAACCTCATTTTTTTAACGTTTAAAAAAAAAAAAAAATTCTCTTTCTATTTTTCTTTTTTTACATTTAATTTTCACAATTAGTTGCTATGGGGAACCTCTATTGCACTCCCTCTTTAATGGATGTAGAAAGTCAAAATGAGACAAAAGGGGTGATCATTATTAATTGTATTTGAAATTTTGAATCTAGTCTCGAAAATAAATCATGAATGTTTGTAAGTTCGTTGAAGATCTTGTAACAAAGACGAAGACTAATAAGAGAAAAGATATAGTATAACTTTCCTTCTTTGAATCTATTTGAAATTTTCAATGATTTCGACATACCCCTCAATGTTTTGACAAATTTTGACATAGACATATTGGCTTCGGTTAATTACAATAATAATTAATGTAAAATAACTAAAACACCCTCAACACTTGTAGTCAAAACCCTTTTTATCATCTTCAAGTTTCTAAAATTTGGAGGGTGTTATTTTCTCCCTAACACCAAGGGGTTGATTAGTGGCAAGTCTAGTCTTGATAAGCTCCTCAGGAAGGATAGGTCAAGTGTTCGAAACTCCATGAAGCAATGAATTCCTTGGTACCACTCTTCAGGGTCTGGTTGATCCACAACCCAACCAATTGCATGTAGGACTTTTTGAGGGGGCTGTGCGTGTGACAATGGGATTAATCCCACCTGAAGGGTGGGGAGAATACCCAAGATAAGGCAAAAAAAAAAAAATGTTATTTTCTTCTAATTCATCCATACTTCAACCACTTGTAGACAACCTTCTATTTTTCTACTTAAAATCTATAACCATACAGTCTTTAGCTTCGACTCAAAATCCTATGCTGTTCTCGAGCTTTGAAGGTTGAAGGAGATGGAATCTTAAGGTTGGACATGAGAGTAAAGAAATACCATGGAGTTTGAAGATGATGGCTTTAAGATAAAGAAATGGGCATTTGGTCATTTTATGTTATTCTCTTAGAGACGATTGAGGTCAAAGTAGTATGTCATCAGTGTTAAAACACAAGAACCTCAAATATTCACAAAATAAATCACCCAAGCTTTTTTTTTTTTATCAAATAAATCATGAATGCTTATAAGGGATGATTATAAATCTTATGAAAATTTTCATTAACTTGCTAAACTAAGAGAAAAATAACATGAGTGTTCGAAGTACGTACATAAACATCATCATCAAATTCTTATCCCAACAACCTGGCATCATCTTAAGTAAAGCCATGCTTCATTAATTCAATAATATTCAAATTTTCTCTAAATCTCAATCTAAGTATTTTTTTTTCTTTCTTTCGATACTTTAGAATCTTTAATTTACATGGTTTTTGGTTTGACACATTGCAAAGCAACTTTGAGGTCGTGGGTTCAAGTCTAGTTTACCCATAATAATAATAATAAATTACATGTATTTAAGGTAGATAATGCAGATAAGGCTTTGAATGAGCATGTACAGAGGAAATAGGGTAAGGTGGATCAAACATCCGCCTAACTTGAGAAGATGGTCCTTTAGGGGTTGTTGCACAAGGCGGAGGGGAAGAAGATGTAGGAGAATGAGGAAAGATTCGATTAGAAAGGAGAGAAGATGTAGGAGAGAGAGAGGCCCAAATGATTCAAATATCCCTCTCTTTAATGTATACAAATTAGTAGATTGCATGACATGAAATACAAAATTTACTATTTACATGAGATTAGAATCTACTCTATAACTAACTTAAAAAATTGATTTTGATATTTCAAGAAGACAGTTGTAGAGGGTAGAAACCTCAAGATCACTAATGATGATATGTGTCACATAGGGATTAGAGATAGGATGAGATATTTTGACTCATTCGAGACATTGTCCCAAGGAGATATGAATGGTAAGTTGGATCTCAGGGCAACATACATGGATCCATTGCTCAAATAATTGGGGATTCGATTGGGCAAGTTTCTATTTTTTGAGATTAAGTCAAATTCCAAAAAATCAAGGACAACTCGATACAACCATAGTCAGGATACCATTTTGGTAAGGATATAGGAAACCAAATTAAACCAAATTGGGAAAGGTTTCTCTATAAATATGACAATGATCAAAAGAGAAAAAGGTACTAATTTTCTATCCTAAAATTTCTTAGGATTTACTTTGTTCTTAATTTGGATCAAGTAGTTCATCAGCCAGACTCTAATCTCGAGGTGGATCCAGAAAATTGCATCCACAATGGTCTATTTTTATAATGTGTTGATTTTTTTTATTTATTTTTAATTTGAAAGATTAATTAGCCAATATAATAAATAAATTCTATTAGTTTTATCTGTTGGTTTTTTTTTTCTTCTTCTCTCATTCATAAGATGTTTGTTATTCAAAAATTACTAGCAAAATGGCACATCAAGGTTTGTATTTGACCCACCGGGGGTTAGTTGAGATGGTGAGGAGCGTCTGGGTTTGCTTGTCAACGTGACTTCGAGTCTCTACATACCCCTCAACATAAATGTGATGACTTAAATGTCATAACACGGGACAGGGTGTAGGATGGTGTGTGCGGTCCCAAATAGATTAGTCTCACCAAAGGTGGGGATACTCCCTGGGTTTATAAAAAAAAAATAAAAATCATATCTGACCCCAAATCCAATAACTTTGAAAATGGATTAAGGATTTGGCTTTTGGTAAAGATCCAATTTGATAACCTATATGATTAGCTTTAAATCAATCATATCTCGATAAATTAAGAGTGGGATCCAATAAAATGTGAGAAAGTAGGAAAATCATATTACATTTTAATTCGCATTTCATCTCACTCAAACCTGATCCAATTGTTATTGGATCCTAATATTGAGATCCGACAAAACCCGATCTAACAAGATCCATTCTTATTGGATTAGTTTTGTATCCGATCCAATCTAGTGACAATCGAATTTATTTTAGCATTATTAAATAGAGAAACATTTTCCTTACTCATTATCTAAGATTTCAAATCTTACTAGGAGTCTTTGAGTTCAAATAGATAATCAAATTGATAATTTAATATACAATGTTTTAGATTTCATGAAAAAATTCTGATAAAAAAAAAAAAATTTAGACTTGATTAAAGGTTTTGAAAATGGATGACTGACTATTAAATTCCCACCTAACTCATGAGTTTAGTGAAAAATAATTTTTTCTAATTTTTTTATATTTTATTTTAATATCATTGAATTTTGTTCTCTGCAACAATGTGACATTGGATCATGTTTTTGGATGCCATATTATGAGTTCAACCATCCTTACTACGATTTGAAATCTTGCTGACTTTGTAAGGTTAGAGTAGACTGTAAGGTATTTTGTTAGGTTTAGACTTTAGACTTTAGACTTTAGACTTTAGAGCTCAATAGGGAGAAATAAGTAATTTCAATAAAATTGCGGACGTGAGGGGCACTTATGCAATCGAATTATGAGTGGCAGAAACATCACAACTTTCGTTATTTAATCTTTTTTCCTCTTTTCGTAGTTTTGACGCTATTATTAGTTATAATTCTTCTCTCGCTGAAGAACAGAGCAAAAGCTTCGGCTTTGCGACCAAAACAGAACAACAACAACAGAAAGGGTAAGAGAAGAGGAGATCAAACATGTCTTGGCAAACTTACGTCGATGAACATCTGATGTGTGACATCGAAGGTCAACATCTCGCATCTGCAGCAATTATCGGCCAAGATGGAAGCGTGTGGGCCCAGAGCGAATCTTTTCCTCAGGTTTACTTTCATCTTCTGCTAAAGTTCCGATTTTGATCTCTGAAATCGGTTTTTTTCTTGATGGGTGCGGTTTATTTTTGGTGGGTTTTGTAGATCATGTTGGATCTGTATTGTTTTGGTTGATTGGATGATGGATTTTATATATTGGGATAAAGATTGTTTTTTTATTTGAAATTTTATTGATTATTTATGTGTTATTTAGTGATTGATTCGATCTAAAATGTTATCCTCAGATACCCATTCTGTGTCATCGTTTATTGATTTGATTTGATTTTCATTAGTTGTAGTTGAGAGTTTGGGATTTGATCTGATTTATTAGATTAGTGATGTATTTGTTTCTGTTTCAGTCAAGATTTAGAAAAAAGATACATCTAATATGGGATTCTGATTTCTAATTCGTATGGACATGGATGGATCTCATAAATTAAGAGAGATTCTATTGCCACACCACACCATCTTTTACTATTATCACACTAATTCATATGCATACCATCAACGAATTAGCACATATCTGGGGGTGCTATTAGTAAAAGTTGGCTTGGCAATAGAATATCTCTAAATTAAATGATCCCCTTTTAGAGATATAAGAAAAGTTCCATCTTTTTTCTGCCCAGGAACCCAATCATAGGATGCATTGTTTGTCTGAATCCGAATCTGAATACGTTGATCCTGTTCTGATTATTATCATATTTGTTGTAATATATTTTTGTAAGATAATTTCCAATTTTATTTATTTATATGATTTATCATCTGATTGCTTTAAAAAGATTAGTCTATGTGATCTGTTTGGTTGGAATCACAAGAGCAAGATTTTCCTTGGGATTTGTTATTCTATTAATCGCTTTTTTTCTATTAGTGTTCCTATGGATCATTTATAAAATATTTTTCAATCCATATGGGGACCAACTTTGGATTTAAATGCTTACGTGAATGTGTGTGCGCATTTACATTTTTAAGTTGAATGTACCTATTGTGAACGCTTATTCATTGCTTTTAATTTGATGATGATGTAGTTAAAGCCTGAAGAAATCACTGGCATCATGAACGACTTTAATGAACCTGGATCGCTTGCACCAACTGGTTTATACCTCGGTGGCACAAAGTACATGGTGATCCAAGGTGAACCGGGGGCTGTCATCCGAGGGAAGAAGGTGATGATTTCATGTCCTACCCTGGTTAACTGACTTGTTCATTTTTCATATAAACTTAATAAGATATACCATATTATTTTAAATTATGTTAATGTTATATATAAAAAATGATGGTTCTGTGTCGGGCATTGTCACAAAAATGCCTTTGTTTAAAGAAAAGTCATGTTTAAAATGTGTTTGTACTATACAAATTTAAATGAGTAAAAAATGCAACTTTTTTACATTTTAAACATGATTTTTTTTTTCTCAAAAATGTTGTGAGCTTTTGATTAATTGTTGCGGCCTTATGGTTGTTTGTGATTTGGTTCATTAATGTTGTTTAATGCGGAAATTGGACGCAAAACATCGGATTTGGTGATTCATAAATATAGTTTAATATGGGTTTTGGTGATATGATTTCTTGATGTTATAGTTTTTAATTTTTTTCCTTCTATAGTGAGTTATTTTACCCAAAAGATAGGTCGATGGTTAGAGTTTTTTAGCATCATAAGAGCAATTCCAACCCGAGGCTTCAAATTGGCATCTTCTTCATTTTGAAGACTCCGAACCTCTTTTAGACTCCAACCAGCCCCATCATCAAATCACTATTCATTCTCTAAAACACTATTTACTCACTCGTAAAAATAAAAGGGGAATATAATAGGTAGGGGACAAATAATAGTATTTAAAACATGTTTCATGGAAAAAGAAGGTCAAAACTGCATTTATGAAAAAATGGGAAATAATAGGTATTTAAAAAATGTCAACAGTAATAGATATATGAAGATGTGAACATTGATATAGAGACAAAATCTTCATTTTGAAGTCCGGTTGGAGTTCGCTTCGCAGGGCTCCATCTCTAAATATAGAGATTTGAAGCCTTGGAGTTGCTCTAACATGTATTTTATCATTCATAGATATTTAATAGTGTTTTTTTTGGGGCTCAAAATTTTATTGTAAATTCACACCAATTGCACTAAAAAGAGAAAATTTGCAGTTACAGAAAATTTGAAGCCTTGAAAGTTTTCCTTTTGGGGCTCTGCCCCCGAACCCCCCCGCCTTCTAGGCAAGGGGGCCTCCAACCACACCCCCCAGCAAGCTCAGTGCCAAGCTTGAACAACATCTTTGCTGTGTTAAAATGATGAACAATACTTCTTAACCAGTACCATCAGGCTCCACAAACCATATAACAGCATCGCCCCATATTTGACACATTTTTTATTTGGATCTAGTCCAAGGATCCGAAATTAACGAAAACCGTTAATTTCGTATCACTCAGATTTCGGATAAAAATCCAACCCATTTTATACCCTACTTGCAATAACAATTTTCTCAAGGGATTTGGTTGAAATAGATAATCTCATTGGGATGGTTCCAATATTAGATTTTCCAACTAGTGTTGAACTTGATGTCTTACTATGCTGTGGTTGCATTATACTACATTTGCAGGGTTCTGGTGGTGTCTGTGTCAAGAAGACTACTCTTGCCCTGATCATTGGTGTCTATGACGAGCCTCTGACACCTGGCCAGTGCAACATTATTGTTGAGAGGCTTGGCGATTATCTCATTGAGCAGGGTCTTTAGTCGTCACCTTGGTATGTGTTAGTGATTATTTTTGGCATCGTCGTCGTGGTCTTCTTCATTGGCTTGCATCTACCTACCTACCTACCCACCCTACTTGCTGTTGGAATGGTTGCAGTGAAATAATATTACATAATTTGAGGTCTTGAGGAACTTTCTATGTTGGAAGTGTTTGGTACAATGTAGGTGATAGATATGATTTCTTTCTTGTTTTATGGTCTGTATCTGTCTCCCTGAAAGGGGGGTTTATGATGTTTTTAATTGAGGTGTTGCTATCTTATCTATCTATCATCTATTTATTTATTGGGTTGTAGTGGATTTGTTACATTTATTTTTGTTGTTGTTTCTTTCTTAAATTAATTCTTAGTTATTAGGTGATTTCTATTATGTGTTTGCCAAAGCCACTGTTGTCCATTTAATGGATTTGATCCTTCTCAATGTCTCCCTTAGAGCAACTCCGGCCAGCCTTCAAATCTCTATTATTTAGATATGAAGGCCTCCAAATCAAACTCTAACTGCCCTTCAAAAAAGAAGAAAACTCTTCTCTATCACTGTTCACAGTTTCAAATATAGATGGGGGAGAGAAGATTTGAAGATTCATCATTTTCAGAATATCTATTGTGTCCTTTTTTTTAAGGGTCAGGATCACTCGACTCTTAAGAACGACTCATGAAAAAAACACATGATCCCAACCATTGGATTTTGTGTTTAGGCGTCATGTTGGGTTTTTTGGTAAGTCATTCTTAGGAGTCATGATCGCAATCCTTAGTTTTTTTTTTTTTTTGTTTTTTTTTAATGGGATTGAATAGGGATTTTGATGAAGGAATAGTGATTTAATATACACTTTGTGCACAATAAATGATCAGATCAAATTTAATATATATATATATATATATTATTGAATTTATGATGTTTTATTTAGATTTTGTATGTCAAATTGAGTTTGATCTGATATGGTTGTCGTTAGATTAGATTTGAATTCTATTATTGAGATATGATAAAAAGGACGAGTTCTATCCAATGCTTATTGGATTTGTACTGATCCTCATTGGATTGATCCCAAATTAACCCCAATCAAATCTAGACCTAATTGTTGACGGTCCTTCCCATCTTACAAAGAGGGGTTGAGTCAAGCTTTTTTGAAAAAAAAAAAAAAACGCGCACACATACAAAATGAAATTATGAAAATAATTTGGATCATTGCCCACTCCAATCATATTTCTTGGGGCCTTGATCTATGGCTAGTTGGTTGACATTAGTGCAATGGGACTTTTGGGGTCATGCCGTCAATGTCCAGCTTTATCGATTGAAAACAGGCATCACCACTTTGGGGTTGGCTCAACGGTAAAAATTAATGCATGGGGGGTTTGCTCTAGTCATGGTCATATGTTCGAAATTAGGTTGTCTCTTAGGAGAGGGAGAGGGAGAGGGAGAGGGGGAAATGATTTGGTGAATAAATTTGAGATACCTTCTGAGAGATTAACTGAAAATGGTCAAAATGCTTTTTCTTCGACATCCTGCCAAAAACCGATGAATTTTCTCCCTAACTCAATCATGTTAAACCACCTTTTGGGAAGAATCTTTCACCGGTCTTCAACTTTTAGATCTTCTCCTTTAAACTTACAAGTCTCATGGAGACACGATAAGATTTTTGGGGAAGTAGAAGATTGTTGGAATTTTGGGTAAAAAAAACTAAGGATTTTCAACAAAATTTGTTAAGGAAATAGAAGATTGACATATTCTGGGAGAAAATCCAATGGGTTTGGGTTGGAGTTTTCAATTCTCTCCATCATTTGAGTTATTGATTTTTTAGGCATATCGATACCAAAAAAAAAAACAAAAAAGGAATTCAAGTCGTAATGAATGCATGCGGTTGGGTATGGGGTGGATGTGGCAAGGACACAGAACCACAAATCGTTTTCATTGGGATAAACAGGAAAAAGATGTGCAATTTTATGCCCTTGACATGTCAGCTTCGTATCCAACTGCGTATCAAGACTGCATGCATTCATCATTAGTCAATTATTTAACATCAAAGAACAATGCTTTCAGACCCTAATGTGGCAATCCATGTGGGCCTGATGACCCTTACTAAGATTTGAAATTTTACTTAGGTGATGTTTGTTAAACTGAAAAAAGTAAGTGCTGAATAGCCTTAAGTGCTGAAACTTATAAGCACTGAATCTAAGTGCTGAAAAAGTTGTTTGTTTAGATGCTGAATCATGTTTGTTACACATTGCTAAAACTGGTAAATTGTCTTTGTTACCTTTACAATCATATTATACATTATTTGCATGTTTCAAATGCTTATTTATTATCAAACACAATAAAATATTATTTCTTATAAAATTAAAATACAATTCATTTTTAAATAATAAATAATACTTAAATATTCAATTTATAAATAATAATTTCTATTTATAAAAGCCAACAAATTTCAAATTAAAAATAATAATGTCATACAAATCACCAAAATTTGAAATCAACATTAAAATAACTTAATTTTGAATGAATTATTTTCGATGGAAATAAAGGATGTGTAATTATAAAACACCCTATGAATTAATAAGGGCAACCCACACCATAACCAATTTTTTAGTGAGGATGGTCTATATGGTTTAGAGATCATCCTCACCAAAAATCAGTCCATTTTGAAACTTCTAATTCGTCAAAAATAATTTTAAAAAAAAAAAAAAAAAAGTGGACAATTTACGGTTCTTAAACTTGTTTTGATAGGATTAGAAGTTTCAGGATCTGCTGATTTTTGATGAGGATGATCTCCTCATTGTAGAGATCATCCTCATCAAAAATTAACTTATTCCAAAACTTTTAATCCATATAAGATAAAATAATTTAGTCATGGTGTGGGTTTATTAATTTGTGGGGTGCTTATATATTAATGAGGAGATCATCCTCACCAAAAATCAACTCATTCCAATTTTTTTAACCCATATAAGACGGATAATTTAGTCATGGTGTGGATTTATTAATTTGTGGGGTGTTTATATACTTATCCATGGGATGTAAGAGGTAATATCCTTTTAAGAATAAGGGCATACTTTTCCATGCTAAAAAAAAAAATGAAGGGCATACTTGTCCGTGTCAAAAAAAACGAAGTGTTTATCGCTTCAGCACTTTTTTTCAACATCAAAATAGTGCTGAATTTTTTTCACTTATTTTCAACAATAAGCACTGAAAATATAGAGTAAACAAACGCGCTATTTTGACAGAAAATGCTGAATTTAATTTTTTTCAGCAATAAACGTTGAAAAATAGCACAAACAAACACTGCCTTAGTAAGATTAGCCTAACTCAAAATTACATGTCCTTTTGATTGGAAGCAATGCTGCATCACTACCCAATTCAGCTCTTTCCTCTCATGTCTTTTTTTTAAAATTATCTTGTGGAGCGAATTTAGCTTGGCACAACATGCTAAGAGAAGGATGCCTAATAGTTCTCAATCCCAACAAGATAGGGTACACGATTTTCCCCTTATATTTAAAAGTTAAACGTTGATCGATCAAGAGGATATCGTAAAAAATCCTTTGATGACACTGATTTCTATTTCTCAATGATATCCCACAATCGAGACAATTGACAGAATCTTGAAAAAGCATTTCGTAGAAGTTCATTGACATCTTCTTTTTATAAAGCAAATCGATTTCGATTCTTGAATAATCTACATCACTTCTAATTTTATTGTAACAAAAGATTTATTTTTGTGTGGAAAAGGTCTGTATCAATAATTATGATTTTACATATAGAAGACTCAAAAGGTCTTGGATAGAGGTAATGAAAGTAGGTATGAACTTACTATCAATAACAAAACACTTGAATATAGAAAGAGTGGAATGGAGGAATATGATTGTTTAGTTGATCCCAAATTAGTAGGTTAAGGTTTTGTTGTCGTTAACAAACCATACTTATGTGAGAAACCTTACAAATTTAGGCACAAAGATGAAATCTTCTTCGTTGATCATAAACATTTGTCTCATATGTTGGTTGTAGGAGATTTTTTGGATATCTCACTCCTTAGGATCTATATTGAAATTGTTGTGCTATGTGCGGCAATTATGATGAATAATACGAAAAGAAAAAAAAAACAAGAAAAAAATAAAAAATACATAGATTTAACATGATTCGACTGCGTGCATACATCCACAAGAGTGATGAGCTGAATTTTTACTATATCAAATTGGGGTTACATCATATGAGTTTTTAGTAAACACTAGCCATATAATAGGTATTAGAAAATTCTAATAATACCCTTGTACCGTATTGCAGGGGCATTGCCCCTACACCCCAACCTATTAATTTATCCCCAACAATCCCAAAAACATATGCCATCGTTTTGTTCCGTTCTATTCGGAACGCAACACTCCCCTCTCTCTATTTCAGTATTTGCCTGCTTTCTTTATATACGTGTTCCACTTAATATGAGCCACATACTACAACATAAATTATTGTTTTACTTCGGTCTTTTTCTCCGATGATCTTCTAAGTTTTCTACCGTCTTCTCCAATAAATCTTCCTTTTTTGAATCGTCTTCTCCGCAATCTTTACTTGAAAAGACACTAGTGTAATATCAATTAAAGAGTCTCTGATAATTAAGTTAGTACTTGATAAAAATTACAAAGCAAATAGAAGAAAATTAGAACAAGAGATTTATGTGTGATTTCTCTCTTGGGTTTGAGTGGGAAGAGTCTCGTTATTTGTAGAGTGAGTTCTTTAATAAGTATAATAAACTCAATTGTAACCATTTCCCATGTTATCTACCATTCATAGTAGTAAATATTCATAATGCTTTGATGATAATGAAGACTCATTCCTCATGATTCTTGTAACCTACATGAGAATGAGGAGTGACCTTAATTGTGTATCTGCTCGCGCTTGTAACTCTTTTGGGCACGATGTCTGTTTTACCTTGATGATAGAGAATGTTTTAATGACTTGTGCTACTAGAGTAACCTTGTTAGAGATAATGATTAGTTATATAGTGCTTTCTCGTGTTGACATTTGGGTATCTTTGTGATATAAGATTACTCTTTTGTTACTGGGGTGGATTGGTCCACTATATGTAATTGATCATAGAAAAGAAAAGTAGGCCAAAAAGGCCAAACCATTTAATGTTAAGGCAAGAGAAGTTGGCCAAGTGGCCGAACCACCTCAAGCGATTATGTAGAGGGTCGGCCAAGGAGGCCGAACCACCTAGTATGGGATTAAATAAAAGGGTCGGCCAGGGGGTCCGAACCACTTAGTGGATGAAAATAGAGGGGTCGGCCAAGGAGGCCAAACCACTTAGTTATACTGCTCCATGGTTGCTGATCCACCTATGTTTTCGAATCGGATTTACAGATTGGATCATATTAGAATGAATCCAATTACTTTGATTTAGTAAATTTGCTATCCCTTTGAAAGGAATATTTTTCGTTCTTACATGGGTGATTCTAAATATTATATATCACATATTATTTATGATGCATGGGGTTTATGGTTATAAAATTGGTTCCACACTAAAATGAATCTCAGAGGTAACCAATCAACAGGATCTATGTCAAAGCCCATCACATTGACTCGTCCAAGATCAGAGATGACTCTAATATTTTAAAAATCTTAATCAAGCCTATAGAAACTCGACCTACCAAATTTTGAGGTACCCCTCTAGGTTTTAACGAAAATCAGATAACGTCCATATTTTCAAGATGACGACACACCCCTTGACTTCATCCTGCATGATAGATCGATACAAAATAATAAATATTTCTTAGAGAAATTTATCAAAACGGTACAGTTTTCATAATTAATTATCAAAATGATAAATTGTAGTAATTAATTTTGAAAACGGTAATTTTACCATTTTTGGAATTAATATTTTTTACCAAATCGGTAAAAACAGTCAAATGATTTTTTATTTATGAAAATACCCTTTTTTTTTACATATGTTTTTACCATTTTAACCTTAAAAATAAATTAAAATCCAACTAGATCTTTCTCTTCCTTTTAATCTTCCTAACACTAAATAGAAGTATGAAAGAGGAGAGGATTTTTTTTTTGTAATTTTAGTCAAAAAATAAAAAAGGGTATTTTTGGTAAAAAAAATTACATTTTACTGTTTTTACCGTTTTGGTAAAAAATATTAATTCCGAAAATAGTAAAATTATCGTTTTCAAAATTAATTGCTACAGTTTACCATTTTGGTAAATAATCGAAATGTGGTGCATGTTTTGATAAATTTGCCTATTTCTTAAGGATATTTTTAAAAATTATAAAATTGTGAAGGTTGCTAATGTAATTTGTGAGGTCAATAATAATAAAACTCAAATCAATGGCTATAAATGTCTTACAAGGTTGATTATTAATGCATTTTTTTTAAGTGCTCTCATTGCACACTTTCTTAACCCCCGACTTCATGATAACGTTAGTCGGGATATAATTAATAGATGTTTGATTCAAGTATTTTTAAGGTTGTTATTACCACGCTGCAATACTTGTATTTTATCCAAACATATAGATTTAATGTAATAACACCACATCATCATATTTAAAATCGCACCATAAGTGAAGAAATTATTATTTTTAAAGAATCTAAAATCATTAAATTTATTTAAGGGTGGATAATTATGAGGAACTCCTCCAAGTTTTTGTGAAAATTAGAGACACACCGTGCTTTCAAATTGATGATCATGAAATGCTTTCTGACTACGGTATTTCATGAGAGACTAATGTACTATGATTGAAATACTTTTGACCTTGAAAAGGTTTAATAAGTTTTTTTTTCAAAAAAAAAAAAAAAAAAAAAAGATTTTCGGACACCTCCCTATGCCCCCTTCACAGAAACTTAGATCAATTGTCTCGAGATATGCAGAACCATAAATCTTTTTCTTATGTATCTCGAGGCAAATGATCTATAATTTTATGATGGGGCGTATGTGTGTGTGTGTGTGTGTGTGTGAGGGGGGGCATTAGACGTTCACGACTAAAAAAAAGGAGAGATTCTATTGCCACACCAACTTTTACTAAGAGCACCCCAATCCTTGTGATAACACTTAACAACAAAGCATTAACACATATTTTGGGGTGCTCTTATAAAAAGTTGGAGTGGTAATATAAGCTCTGAAAAAGATTATTGGTGAATTACCATTTCGTGAGCTGAAATGAGTTATTTACGATTCTGGCTAACTACTCATTTTAATTATCAAAATGTGAATGATCACATTTTCGTTAAAAAAAAAAATTCAGAACGATAATGAATTCGATGGTTTTAAAGTGCCTATTTCGCGAGTTTAAAATAACTATTTCCAATCAGTCACCTTAAACCCTCCAAATTTGTTATCGTTCACATTTTGGTAATTAAAATGAACAGTGAGCCGGAATCGTGAATTCGTCAAAAGTTGATCACTTTTTTGTAAATATCCCAAAGAGTATCTCAGTAGAATGTGATTTTGGAAAAATCACGTGTTTCTATCACGAGGTTGTAGATGAGGGTGTTTTGATCATTTAATGTAAGTCTCTCATGGAAGATTGAGTCAAGGGTTACATCAGCTTGAAAACACATTGAAGAATCTCTAATAATGCTAATATCCAATGGTCAAAATCACTGGTCCACCAAAAGGTAGATGGCAGTGAACAAGAAAAAGTGTGAAAATTGGGGATGATTTTATAATATTTTTTCTAAATTAAACTTTTGATACAGATGTCGGTATCAAAGTTGAAATGTGAGTTTGCGACTGAAGTTGTGTAACTTGGCCGTTAGACAAAGATTATGTTTGAACTTTAGATGTCATCATGGGCCCATTTGAAGGAAACAAAAATCCATGGCACAGCTCTTTTTGTTCCTTGGAAATGCCCTTTCACATCTTTTGGCCCACACACCCATAAATCATAATTTGATTAGTGGTATATAAAAGTAAATTAGAAATTATAGATGTAAAAAATCTCTAATGGACCTCAAGATTTGTAATTAATGTGCTTTTGATCTTGATTTTACCTCAATCCGAGATAAATTACTTCATCTTTTTCACTGATTTTCCCCCTTCTATAGATTTTTTTAAGGCATGATCACTCGCTACTCCTTCGATTCAAACCCCTTATCACACTAATAATCCCATAAATTTTTGTAATTGTCGACAATTCTTGATTATCAGAGTAATCCAAATTTCCATCCCAATCGTCAAAATAAGTCAAATGGTCGTGTCTAGCTCTAAATATATCTAATTGGAGGTCAAACTTAATATCTATCACTTAACTCTGAGGGCTAGTTTGGGGTTCTGATTGTTTTTTGTCTCGTATCTCAAGGTAACATGTGTATAAATCAATCATGAAAAATATATAAATTTTATTATTAAAAGTAAATCATTCAAGATAATTATTTATGCATCGTTACACAAAAAATTTGCCTATAAGATTAATGGATCAAAAAGTATTTCTTAAGACATTGCAGAGGATAACTTTGTGCTTCTAGCGACTTCTTACTTTCTGTGCGAAAAAAAATAAAAAATAAAAATAAAAATAAATAAATAAATAAATAATAATAATAATGTATGTGCCCTAATTAAAGATCAAAATCTTAATGCCCATTAATAATTTAATATGAGTATATGTTAAGGTAACCAATACGTCATGCTTGTTGATTTTCATATAATGATATTGTTGTAAACAATTGTACAAGTAGGGCAAATGTTTGTTGGCAATCATATGGAAAGTTAGGTGTGCAAGCCAGCCTGCTTACACTCTAATTAAGATTAGACTTTAAATGTGGAACCCACCAAGAGGACTAACCTAAGTAATTATTAAGGGCCCATATTCAATCATCCCATCAAGATCAGGAGCTTGATTCGATAGTTATTTGATGGGAATTTAGTTTGGTTAATTCAGATAATTTTTGTAAAAATAGTAATTATGATTTCGGACTTCTTCTGCAAAATCCATTGTTTTCAACCTCTCTAAGAATCCTGTCCTGATAAAATTCGAGAGATTCTATTGCCACACCAACTTTTGCTATCGTCACCCCAATTCATATGTAAATCATCAAAGAATTAGCACACATCTTGGGGTGGTGTTAGCAAAATTTGGTGTGGTGATAGAAGTTCTATAAAATTTTAAGTTTGATTGATAAAAATATTACCATATATGATAATTAATTGATAAATCATTAATTAACTCGTCAATTTAATTGGCTAGTCTTTTGTTTCGAGAATTTCACAAATTTTGTGACAAATTGGGAGAATTTTGTAACTATAAACATGCTGAATGATCGAACCCACATCAAAATTAGCTGTTATATTCAAAGAACATAATCATACAAAGTGGATAATCTACTTTGAAGCCAAGACACCTGTTGACAGGCTTGCTTCTATTCTTGATCAGGATAGGAGTGGTATGTGTTATCTGAGGTTGTAGCTGTTTTAACCCAGATAGTCTTAAAAAAAAAAAAAAAAATCAAAATATGAGTGATCCGAAATCCAAATTTAATCGGTTTGGGTCCTTGAAGTAGATCGAAATAAAAAAAATAGGTCGAATATGGATTGATGTCCCGGATCTGAGATATCTGAATTATTTTTTTGCTTTAAAAGTTATATTTTAAATTTTTTTTTAATTTCCCTTTTCAAAAGATTGAATTATCAAGACAAAAAATAGGTTTATCAATTGAGAAAAAGAAAAAGAAAAAAAAAAAAAAGAAGAAAAAAACACGAACTCAAATCCAATTGGTTCTTTTTTGAATAAACATCAAATGTGCGATTGAGATAAGAGGAAAACCACAAGAGTCTTACGTGTGAGTGAATATTTTCTATTAATTTATGGTAAAATCTTTGAATAATGATACCAGGGACTTGGGTTCAAATCCTGGCAACACTGAGATATTGAACTCATTAAAAACAAATTTACCAATAAAAAAAAATAGTTATAAAAATTCCCGAGAATAACTTCTCACCTCAAAAGTATGTTTGATGCCATGCAAAAGCACTAATTCAGAATCTATCGAACCAGTTTTAAACCATTTGATCAATAATACATAAAATTTATATCTATTTTGAATATCAAATTAGATTTGAGCCGTTTATCTAGACACGTCCCAATTGTTGTTGGATCCGGTTTAGATCCTATATATTGGTAAGATCAATCCAATAAGAACACCATCAATATCGGATTGGTCTCAATTGATCCGACCCGATCCATTGACAGTCCTAATATTAATGTCATGGGTACACATTGTCTGCCAACTTGTCAATCTGAATGTCTCGAAGCTGTTCTCCATCCAAGATCTGTGGGCCGACATCCATTGCCAGTCTAGATCAATGATATACTGTGGGCCTACATTCAAGTTATTACTATTTTTGGTTATGGACCTATAACTCTAAGATTTTTATTAATTTTAATTAAATGGGCCGTTATATCCCGCCGTCATAAACAAATTAATGATACATGAATGACACGTAAGCATTCGATGACTCGCGATATTTGCGCCGATTCGCTACACATCATGACAGCATGGATACAGCCCACTACAGCTGTGTTGGGACCACTGTGCCCCACTATGTGGGCCGTCCCGATAGAGAGAGTGAGCTATATATTCGCAACATCAATTTCTCGAGAAAAATTGATTTCTTCTTCAATCTCGTGCAAATTTATAAAATTACATTTTTTATTTATTTATGCCAAATAAAAGACTATTGAAAATAATACATGGGTAGTCAATATCTTATAATCTACTTGAAAGTAACATATTTTTAATAATAAATAAATAATAAACATAAAATTTTATAAAATAAATTATAAATTTATTCATAAAAAATATTAATATATATATATAAGAAAGAACTATAATTTTCCAACTCGAAAGTTATACTTGACCTGTACTCTATTAACGTGATAAATACACAAAAACATAGGTCTTTTTCTTAGTGTTACAAAAAAAAAGAAGTAAAATCATAAAATTAAATCACAAGTTATTTCAAATTGAACTAAATCAACCTAAAATCATCGATTTGGTTCAATTCTTGATTTGAACCATACTAAGTTGACTCCAAATATAAGTCCATTAATTAAAATCACCAATCAACTTATGATAATTTTTAATGAGAGAGATGGGGCAAATGTTTTTTTAATGGGGAAATTAAAAGAAATAAAAAAAGAAATTTTATTATGATATATCGCGGTAGAAAGATATTTTGGCGTTTTAAAACCCACCGAGTTTCCCGCGAAAAATCACCCACTAAGAAAACGTAGAGAGAGAGAGATATTAAAGATGGCCAACATTCCAGTCGTCCAACAAAGATAGATGTTTTCGAAGCTCTCTTGCTTTGCTTTAAACGTCTCTCTTCTTCTTCCTCTGCAAACCCCTTAACGACTTTCAATCCATCTTCTCTCACATAAAAATCGAAATTCAAACAGGGAGACTGAGAGAACGCCATGGATACATGCCCATTTGTTCGAGTCAAAGTTGAATCGCTCGCTCTCAAACTCCCACTCGCCACCAAACACGCAGGGTCGGGCGTCCACGATTCCACCACCCCATGTTTCTGCAAACTCCAACTCAAACATTTCTCTTCCCAAACTGCCCTTCTACCTCTATCTTCCACCTCTGGAGACTCCCCACCTGAGTCCACAACCTCCTCCGCCGGTTTCCACCTTGAGCCATCCGTCCTCAGTCGTTTCTCAGGTAAACCCACCACCCTCCAAGTCTCAGTCTACACGGGTCGTATGGGTCGCACGTGTGGGGTTAGCACGGGCAAACTTCTTGGCCGGGTTCGCGTGAACATCGATCTTGAGGGGACTGAGTCTCGAACGTGTGTTTACCAGAATGGGTGGATGAAACTTGGGAAGGAGTCGGATAAACCGTCGGCTCGACTTCACCTGTTGGTTCGAGCCGAACCGGACCCACGGTTCGTGTTTCAGTTCGGGGGGGAACCGGAATGCAGTCCTGTGGTTTTTCAGATACAGGGGAATATAAGACAGCCGGTTTTCAGTTGCAAGTTCAGCGCTGATCGGAATTCGAGATCCCGGTGAGTTTTCATCTCACTTCCGGCGCATTTTAATATTTTCCTTCTAAAAGTTCTAACTTGCGCTAGGGTGGGGGGGGGGGGGGTGGTGGTGGTTAGAGATGGAAGGAAACATCTTCTATGCAAAATTCCAAATTCCTTCCTTTAATCGTGATTTTGCTAACTTGCGCTGTTTCATGGGGTGCGTACTTTAGCTTTTTATTCGTAGTAATTCTAACTAACGCGGATGGTGCCAATGATCTTGTCGTCAACTCTGATTTCTGTTAAATTGTTGATTGTGAAGTATTTCTCTTCAGTGTCATTGAGAGGAACTCAAATATTCTAAATTGGGTGTTTTCTTACAAAGATTAGTGTCGAAACCATTTTAGGGAATTTGATAGTGTACTTTTGAATAATAGCACATGTCAACAAACTTGACAAAATTTTGATCTTCCCCATGAAGGACTAGAAACGAAACATGTCTAAGAGCATAATTGAAACCCTCTAATGGTGATCCCTTCAACCTCGGCTACAATCTCATAAGATTACGATCCCAAAGAGATAAGGTACAAGGGCTACCTTGGGACTCGGAAATAAGGGGGCCCAAGTGAAAACCACCACAAAGTGGGCGACCACTGATGATTTTGGCGTTATAGACCACAATTAATATCTCATTAATGTATCAAGTGTTTAATGTCAGCCTCGTGCGCTTGTGAGCGGCCACATGTGCCAATTTGTATCCAAATATCACACTTTAGCTTGATATAGATGGTTTATTTCTTGCCTTGAGTAGATCTTCAAGAATTTCCCATCTCAAATTTCAAGTCAAGACCTTCTTCCTTGTTTAACTAGATGATTTCCCAAACAGGTTTTCTAAGGAAATATTTAAAGAAAAACTTATTATTAATTCTATTTGCATTTTAAATTTGGTCAAATGGAGAAACTCAAACAAATTAATAGATCTTCCTCACTTCCAAACCTACCTCATATACTCCCATGTGCATTTGTTTCGTTGCATTGGTTGTGGGCATTTGTTTTTCTTTCCAAACTTGGTGGTTGTGTGGTTGTTTAACCTCTCTCTCTGTTTCAATCATTTTTTTCGTCTCATTTATTAAGAGAGCTGTTATTGGCACCCCAACCCGTATTAGAATTTAATAAAATAAGTGAATGGTTGAGAATAAGTAAAAGTTGGGGTACCAACAGAAGTTCTCTTGTTTTTTTGGGTTTAGGATTTTATATGAGCCTAATCATAATGGTAATCAACTACTGAAATTGTTTTAATGAGTGTTATAATGTTTTGTAATGTTGAGATTAAAATTTAAGTCAAACCTTTGTAATGTTAGAAGAATGTGTTTTATCTTCAATTGGGTTGTGGTAAATAATTGAAGTAAACGTTGGGGTGCCAATAACAGCTATTTTTATTAATAACTCTATTTTATTTGTATTGGTGGTGTTTGTTTTGATGTTTGTCTCTTGATCTTATATAATATCAGGTCTATTCAAATAGATCCCTCAAACAACACTAGAGGTTGGATGAATTCCTTTGCAAGTGATCGAGAACGTTCAGGAAGAGAACGTAAGGGGTGGATGATCATGATTTACGATCTCTCCGGCTCACCTGTAGCCGCCGCATCCATGATCACTCCATTTGTCCCCTCCCCAGGCTCGGATCGCGTGTCTCGCTCAAACCCAGGCGCATGGCTCATCCTCCGCCCTCATGGGTTCTGTGTCAGTAGTTGGAAGCCATGGGGTCGGCTTGAAGCATGGAGAGAAAGGGGTCCCATAGATGGACTTGGCTACAAGTTTGAGCTCGTATCTGATGCGGGACCCAACCGAGGAATTTCCATAGCCGAAGCTACCATGAGTATTCGAAAAGGTGGGATATTTAGTATCGACACTAGCATTGTTGGAGAGACGACGAACCCATGGCCTTCTATTAGGGGATTCGTAATGGGTTCAACCGTCGAAGGTGAAGGTAAGGTGAGTAAGCCCGTGGTTCAAGTGGGTGTACAACATGTGAAGTGCATGGCCGATGCTGCACTCTTTATTGCACTTTCAGCTGCTATCGACCTTAGCATGGATGCGTGTCGGCTTTTTTCTCATAAATTGAGAAAAGAGCTTTGCCATGATCAACCAGATTACCTCTCATAGAATCTTACCATAAACCTCTTCTAATGCAGTGATGATGAGTGGGTTCTTAATCTTCTCTTCGGTTCAGAACTATTTGTTGAGTATAGGAGAGGTTTGCATTTTCTTTCTTTTTTTTTCTCCTCAATTCTTTTTTCTTGATTCTTTTTTCCAGATTTTAATCTCCTAATACCTTTTTTTGGAGGGTGGGTGGCATCTTGATTGGTTTGTGAGGTTGACCCTGATTGATTATTTGTGGTTTTGGTCTACAAAATCATTAAAAAAATCTACTTTTTTTTTGTGGGTTTCTTCAGTTAGTTTGGGGTTTGGTACATGAAACAGAGATGGGATCTACTTAATCATAGAGAGAAATGTTTTTAGTTTATAGCTTCATACAGATTGAAACTGTACATACAGCAAAGAGAGTTGTTTGATCTTTTATTTATTTATTTAATTGTTCTTTGCTTGAGATTGAAGTTTCCAGCTTTTGGTTGAATGAGTACAAATGTTTGATGAGTTTACATTGTTCCATCACCCCCCCCCATCTACAACTATTATTATTAGAGCTTTGCCATATCTTTGGATCTGGATTGGGGATTTGGGTTCTTAATAGGATTCAATTTTATTGACTATTCTGATCCAATAAAATGTGAGAAATTATATATATATATATAGTGTCGGGTTCTTACGATCCCTATTACGACTCACATTAAGAACCCTATTACGACACACCGTTTTGTCTTATATGGGCAAAAATGTTTGGAATGGGCTGATTTTTTGTGATGATGATCTCTACGGTGAGGAGATCATCCTTGCCAAAAATCAGCTCATTATGAAACTTCTAGCCCCATGTTTACAAGTTGAAAAATTTTAGACCGTCCAATTTTTGTAAATCAATTTTGATGGGGTTAGAAGTTTTGGAATGAGCTGATTTTTTGTGAGGATGATCTCTGTGATGAGGGGATCATCCCGGCAAAAAATCATCCCATTCCAAAACTTCTAACCCCATCAAAAATAGTTTACAAAAAATGGACGGTCCACGATTTTTCAACTTGTAAACATGGTTTAGAAGTTTTGGAATGGGCTGATGTTTTGAAAAATGTTTTGCCAAAAAGTTAGCCATTGAACGTGACCCATATATATATATATTAAATATACATAGTCTATGTATATATTTGATTGGATCGTTATCAGATTGGATTTGGATCCTAATATTGAAATCGTATTTAAAAAAAACAAATCTTTTTGGATCCGGTCCTTATCGAATCGATCCTAGGTTGACCTTGAACCGAGCAGGATCCAATCCACAGCTCTAGTAACTATCTAATCTTTGGTTGCAAATTCAAGTTTGTAACTTTTTTCTGTGATGCAAAATCATCACCATCATGGAAGCCTTATACCAAAAGCTTTATTCTATGTAAAAATCAGATCTACTGATAATTTAATTGTGATCTTCTCTCTCACTTATTCAAGATATTTTCCCTTTGTTGTGATCTGTTTTGGGAAATTTTTTGATTTCCCTATTTTAGGTTAGAGTCGGGGTGGAGTGACCTCAAGCCGGAATCTCATATCGCACTTATTGACGTGAAAGTGGATAGGAATCATAGATGCTTTTTCACTCGTATCTCGATG
This sequence comes from Akebia trifoliata, assembly GCF_017979445.1. Lineage (NCBI taxonomy): Eukaryota > Viridiplantae > Streptophyta > Magnoliopsida > Ranunculales > Lardizabalaceae > Akebia > Akebia trifoliata. The sequence goes on along the minus strand of NC_141386.1, from coordinate 3,977,974 downwards.
AGAAGCATTTATGGTTCCCATACACATTCACGTCAAGAAGTGTGATATGAGGTTACAGCCTGAGATCACTTCAGCATTATTCTTTAGTTTTTAGTTAAACAAACTTACAAACTCAATGGTAATTTCAGACTGATAAGTGGTTAATGCCCGTAAGTTGTGAGTTCAATACCTCTTAATTTCTCATGAGCCGCTTGCGAGGGCGCACCCTCACTTACCATGTGCGGGTGTTGCACATGCCCGTGGACTATTCCTTAGACAAGACCATAGTCTATGAATTGAGTAAGGCCCAGATACGGCCCGGTCCCCTGGCACTATAAGATCCAGGTCCAGCTTCGCGGATAAGTGATCTGTTGTACATTTGTACCCATTAGATTGTAAGCCTGGCTGGACCAAGCCTCATTTTAAGGCCTGACATATAGGCCTCTTATATAGCCTTGAACTTGTAACAAATTAGGCTTTTTAAAGTCTATTGGGGCCGTTATATATAATTCCTATTTTCACTATGTTGGAAATTAGGGAAATAGTTTTTCTAATAATTTCCTGTGATTTCCAATTAATATTTTTCTGAAAAAGCAAGAATAAAATTTCTGCTTTAAACAAACGATCAACAAATAGTCTTAGTTAGATTGAGACCACCAAAAAGATCTGTCGTTGATAATATTTGGAATAAGGTGTTAATGATGATGACGATGGAGTACAAATATTAGGAATGGAGTATTTATAATTGGAGGGAAAATGTTGTCAAGAAAATCAAATTCTGACAAAGATATGTTCTGAGAAAATGATTTCTGTTATAAAATGTCTGTAGTTGTCTGAGTGCACCTAAGAAAATGTCAACAAGAGAGTTTCTTCTTTATATCAACCCAATCAGGGTGTTGTAATTCCATTTTTCATATTGGAACTATACATCCCAACTCCAATACATTAGAGAGCTGCTATTGGCAACCCAAATTTTACTTATTACACCCCAATCTCTTAAATTATTTATCACACCCCAATTAACACACTGTTCAAACATTACAAAGGTTGATTCAAATTATAATCTCACATTACACAAAACATTATAACACTCATTCAAACAACTTCTGAAATTTTTTTTTTTTTTGAACAATTACGATTAGGCTCATATAAAATCTTAAACCCAAAAATAGAAATCTAGCAAAAAATAAAATGAAAAAGAGAGAGCTTCTATTGGCACCCCAGCTTTTACTTATTCTCAGCCATACGCTTATTTTCTTCATTGGGGGTGTAATAAGTAAAAGTTGGGGTGCCAATAGCAGCTCTCATGCATACATAATAGAAGATTAAGAGGTAGAGTTTAAATTGAAAAGTAAACAAGTAAATAACTCTTGTTGTAGAATCCAGAGAAAGAGGGGTCATGTTGTGAAGTTCTCTCTCCCACTACACAATTCTTCCTGCAACATCTTTAGGGGACCAAATCTATAATACAAGGGAACCCATAAAATTACAAACAATCTGATCTTAAAAAGAATCCAAAATCTTCCATAAAGTGAGAGAAACGAATATCAACCTTTTAGGTTGAACAACACATGTCACAACCCTTTTTCTATATGTATATTATGTGGAAATAAACGGTCCTCCACCTTCTACTCCAAGATTTATTTTCTTATAAAAATTAATAATACTTGGTACATTAGTTACCTAATAGGTAGGGCTGTCCATGGATCATATAATACCAAAATCTGATTTGTTCCGATTTGGTAACTATGGATCGGATCTTATAAAAATCCGGCTTGATAATTATCTGATCAATCCAAATTTGAATCGACTTGATTCACCCTTCTTCCTTGATTCTAGACTCACCTTGGACTCTCTCTCTCTCTCTATCGTTGGAACAGTTAGGGCTTGTAGTGATTGATGGATATCACTTTCTAAAACAATACCCTTCACAATTCAATATTCTTATTGCTTTTTACAATGAACCATAATGGGGTGTCGTCCTTTCTTAAATAGATTAGAGTTGAGGGCCTAGAGTTTCTTTATTAGTAGGATTCCTATCTATTAACGTTTCCTATTAAAATTCAATGAGGATCTTCTTAAAATTCCAATGGTCCATCCAAAGTCATGGTCTAACAAATATTGGATTAAGTTTGGACTTAAAATTATGAATTTGATTTGGTCCTGGTTAAATAAATTTCTTATCGATTCGATACAAATTTGATATACCAATACAATTTGAGATTGATCCATGGACAACCTTAATGTTGTGGCTAGATCCCAAGCCACAAACGGAAATCGGTTATCGAAATTAATTCCTTCTAACAACAAATGAATCAATTTCGACAACCAAATCCCAAGAATGTGTTGTAAATCAAAAACAAAAAAATAAGAAAAAAAATAGGGAAATGAAAACAACACAAAATATACATGGTTCACCCACAATGGGGTACATCCACGGGCAAGTTAGTAAGTAGAAATTCACTATTCAATGAAGAAATTACAAGAACGAAGGTTTATACTTACCTCAAATACTCTGATGAAGCCCACAAAATCTCTACACCCAACTCTATTAAGAACCAAACACGAAATCTTGTCCCACTCATGTTGTCACAAATCCGTGATCTCACTCAAATAACCTTGAGTTTCTAGATTTTTATAAGAGAAAATAATACTCACATAGAGACTCAATGCTTCCTCACACTCTCTAACAAAGAGAAAAATCCTTTTAGAGAATCCCCCTTTCATGGACCATAACTATCATATAGAAATCCCTTTTGTTTTTCATAAGCTAATGAAAGGACATTACCCAAAATACCTTACATAAGTAAAAAAACTCATCAACCTGTAAAAACAAAAGAATGTGGCGCTTTTATATTATCAAACTCCAACAATCTTAACCTTGATAGAAAATCACCTACATGCCATGGGCAAACCACAAAACTCACATTAACTTAAAACCTAGAGAAGTCAAGATCTTCTCCAACTTTTCTATTTGAACCATCTTCGTTAGCATATCGGCTAAGTTCCCCTTGGTTCCCACCTTTATCAACCTCCCCATGTTTTCTTCACTCATGTGGTCCAACTTCCGATGTCATAACTCAGAGCTGAATTGGAAAGTATCATTTTTTTTTTTTACCATAGTTGCATCTTCAACTACCATTTCTCTAACTAACTTGTATAAATTGCCAACTTAGACACCTTTCATGACAACCAATACTCCTTTAGTAATCTTGAGAACTCCACCTTGCCAGGTGAATTTGTAGCAACTTGAGTCTAATTTTGAAAGACAAATCAAATTCTTCTTCAAGTTCGGCACATGCACTATATGAAAATCGGAAAATTCTACAAGATAATTCGATAGGCCAAGGCCCATGAATTTTAGAAATCAAAATTTGACGGCATAGGGCCATTGTAACTTGTGATATTCCCTAGATTCGATGGCTTAGAGTCATTGAATTCCTCCCATCTTCCATTAATTTGACGATTTTGACTCGACGAAAAAAAAATTGACAATGAAAATTTTGACGCCATAGTCCTTCAAATTTGGCGACCTTGGACCGTTGAATATTAAATTTTTTCACGTTGTGATGTCTAACACCTTTTAGTGTTCTTACTATTCCATCAAACATTCTTAATCTTACTATGCCAATTCCAACCTTTTTTCTAGTTGAGTTGTTCCCATCAAAACTAAATCACCTTCATAGGATTCATATGAACTAAACCAAGACCAATGGGGGCAGATGACTAACACTACTATCAAGAATCCAATTTTGATAATAAAAAAAATAGGATTTTCTTGAGCCATGAACATTTCATCTTCCATAAATCCGAATGTAGACTCTTCAACTTAATTGACTTTTTTTTTTTTTTTGGCACATTGTTTCTCATTACTCATATCTTTGCTTGAGTTTGAATCTTTATTCGATCTCTTTCTTTTTCAACAATCTTTTTTTTTTTCATGTGTCCTTTTTATGAAAATACTAACTACTTTACTAGTCAAAGAGACCTTTTGATTTTGATCGATGTTTGGATTTGTTCTTTGAAAAATCATTTGATGAACTATCCTGCTCACTTGATTGATCTCTCGAGCTTCCAAAGGATGCATTCCTTCGAAGCTCATTGATAAGTAACACACTATATACTATATCCAAGTCAAGAGCATCTTCTTTGGTAAACCTCAAAATAGTGACCAATTTGTCATAAGACTCCGACAATATACTTAAAAAAGTCATTGCCTTGTCCTCCGTTTTCATTCTTACATCAATAATTTCAAGTTGACAAATAATATTGTTGAACTCATTTAAGTACTTCGAGATCTTTGTGCCTTTTTTCATTCTTATGGAACACAATTTTTTGAAAATTCGATTTGTTAGACATTTGATTTGATACAAACTTTGTAATTTCACCCACAAGTCTTTTATCTTTTTCTTCTAACAAATATTGAATAATATTTCATTCTCTAAACACAAACAAATGGTTGCTTGTACCTTCAAATCAAGTTCTTGCCAATCATTTTCACTTATTATTTCCATTTTCTTGTCTTTTTCATACAAAGCTTTGTGTTGCCCTTGTTGAATTAACAAGTCATATTTTCATTTTCCATAATTCAAAATCCTTTTTTCCTATCAAAATTTTCCACCTCAAATTGAATGCCCATCATCTTTGTTACAAGCAATTTATCAAACACCTTGCACACACAACACTAATTCTCTGATACCATTTGTTGTGGCTAGATCCCAATCCACATATGAAAATCAATTATCAAAATTAATCAATTCTAACAACAAATGAATCAATTTCAACAACCAAACCTCAAAAATATGTTGCAAAGCAAAAAATAAGAAATAATAAAGAAAGTAGTCAAAGGAACACAATCACTACATAAAATATACGTGGTTCACCCATAATGAGATTACATCCATGGGCAAGCTGACAAGTAGAAACCTATTATTCAAAATATAAATTACAAGAATGAAGGTTTATACTTACTTCCAATACTCCGGTGAAATCCACTATGTATTTACATCAAACTCTAGTAACAACCAAGCAAGATATCTCGATCCCACTCCCATTGTCACATACCCGTAATAACGATGTGAAGATCTCACTCATATAACCTTGAGCTTCTAAGTTTTTACAAAAGAAGAAAAATACCTACATAAAACCTCAATGCTTTCCCATATTCACTAACAAAGAGAAAAACCCATTTTAGATAAACTCCTTTTTATGAACCATAACTATCATTTAGGAATCCCTTTTGATTCTCATAAGCTAATGAAAGGATATACCAAAAAGAATAATGATTTTTGACGCGCCCCTCTAACAATCGCTCTCACACACCCCATGACATGGCATGTGCTAGAACCATAGATTCTTTCCCTTGGGATACACAACTGGACATATTTTATGGGGATGTATATTTATGTATCTTGAGGGAAAAAATATATGGTTCTAGCCCATGTCACGTCAAGGGGTATATGGGGTGTGTGTCAGAAGGGTGTTAGAAAATCACAACTCTACCCGAAAAATCTCACAAAAATGAAATAACCCATCAACCTTTAAAAACTAAAGAATGTGATGATTTTATATCACCAAACCCAACAATTAAGTATAGTGCACAACCAATTATGCATGTATTTTTTTTTTTTAATTTGCTAAGCATGTGATAATACCGCTTACATTTAGCTTATTTATTTATTTTTGCTTGGTGGGTTAGTGATTAGCATAAGAAGGGGTTCATGAGGTTTGAACTTAAGACTTTGGGAACAATTTCCACAAGGTCTTACCACTTAGCTAAGTAGTCCTTCTTCAGTTACCTTTTGCTATTTGAGTAAAAGCTACGGAAAAGCTTCATATCTTAATGTTAGAATTCTTCATCACAGTCTTGTCATTCTTAAGACTTTCTATATACATTGAAAAATCCTAAGGTTCTTGCATGATCCTATGCAATGGAGTTGTAGAGGACATAATTATATGAATTTTTTTAAAAAGTTATTTTTCACCGTTGAATTTTATTTTTAAATTTGAGTACAAGGTTGTAACGCCATGCAATTTTATTATCAAAAAATTAAGTCAACTATATTAACCTATTTTTCTATTAAGTTTAAAAAAATATATATTAAAAATAAATCATGACATTGTCGAGCTAAAATAAAGATTTGTTAGAAGGAGAATTTGACAAATGAAAATTTTGATAAACCTTACCATGATTATGATCAAAGAATTAAAATATTTAGTCAAAAAAGATAAAACTCAAAATTTTATAGAAAGTTCTTTTGATCAAATGGACATTATCATTGAGTTTAAAAGTATCAAAAAATATAGTTTAGACTGTAAGCATGCTTAAATTCAATTTTAATATAATAAGTTATGAAAATATTAATTTTATAAAGAAAACTTAAGGCGTAAGGAGTATTTTGATCAATACAAAAAATCGATGAGGAATTTCAAAAATTCGATATACACAATTTGAATTGGTCTAATGTAACAAATAACATAACATATATATATATATATATATATATATATATATATATATATATATATATATATATATATATATATATATATATATATATATATATATATATAATATTTAATTATTATTTTGATAAAATTGAGTTTAATTATAATTATTTATATAAGAGGGAATACATTTGAAATTATTGAAGTGTTAATGTGTTAATAGATTAGATATCCAGGTGTATTTCTTTTATATATTATAATATAATATATTTTATTATTATATATCATAAAATAAGCTGATATTCATTCATATTGCAAGAGAAAAACAGAAATAGAGACGAGTGGATTTTGATAATGGGTTCGTGTACGTTACATTCGATTTAGATTTAAACATGTTTTGAATGTAACTTAAGATATGATAGTAAAGAACAAAATATTCTACAACATTGATATCTATTTAGTAATCGGATTATTTTATTGAATTATCAAGAAAATTAGTTAGAAAAATCATTTTAATGTTGTAAGGACGTGTAAAACCCAACTGCAAAGGTAGGAAACTCATAATTTCAAATTCGTAGTATAATTTTCAATGAAATTTATTTTATTTTAATTTTGATAGTTAATTTCAAATTTATTATGATTTAAATTTAAAATTCATATATCGAATTGTAAAAAACTTTATTTTATATATTTTCTCAGATATTTTAAAATTGTGAAATAAAAATAAATGAATTTGGGTGAATATAACCAAAAAATCATTTTGTTTAACAAATTGATTTTCATAGTAATTTTCGTATTGTGCTCATTTTAAAAACGGTTAAGATGCATTGTTTTGAAAGTGTATTTTCATTGAGTGATAATTTATAAACAAAATAAAATGTTTAAGTTTAAATTTGAAATCGAAAATAAAAGTCTTGATTATTTAGAATTGAGAATGAGATTCTCGATTGGTTAGAATCAAGAATGAAATTTTCAGTTGTATGTGCTTATATTGATAAATTTTCAGGTTTAAAGTGCTTTAGAGCACTGTGTAATAAAACATGAGATGCAATTAAGATTGTAACCGTAAGACGGTGTATCTACATGATTATTACTTTCGATATACTACAATATGTTTATAATTCTAGAATACTTGAGAATGTCATCATACTTGTAAATTTATTTTAAATAAATTTTAAAAAATATAAATATTATTTTTGTTATCCATTAAAGGGATAATGAATGCTTATAAGATTAATCAGTAGCTCTTTTTTAAAGTAATAAATTAATTCGGAATAATTGGAATTTGATATTCTATCTGGTAGTATGATACCACTTGAGAATATCATTTTACCAATTATTCAAAAAATTCTTATCTTATCTTTATTGAAAAATAATAAATTGTATTGTAAAGATGATTTGTAAATTACTGGCTTAATTGAAGACATATGCATACCACAAAGGTGCGATGAAGTTGACTTATCAAATGATTATTTATAGTTTATAGTAGTCAAACGATTGATCTCCGTTAGGGATCAACAATCAATCTGAGCTGAAAAACATGGTTAAAAAATTATGATAAATTTTAAGACCGATCATAAAATTAAGAACTAATAGTGAGTTCTACACTAGTTAAGTACCGGAGCATCGATATACAGATTGATACTTTTATATCGATCATGTACCTTGTTATTCTTATCAAATACATTACCAAGATTTATATTTTTATGTATATTTTTTTTTTGTTTTATTATGAGATAGAAATATTTCGTTATTTTTTATATTAAAGATTAACATATTTCGAGTGTTATTCATTTTTATTTACTTATTTAAATACCTACATTATTTGTAATAGATTAACTTGTTTATTCATTCATGTTAGAATTATTAATTTGAAATGTGAATTTACTATTGAATAACTTCCCTATTATTCACCTTACCAACAAAACATTTCAGATATCTCAACTATTGAGATATTTATTTTTGATAAGGAATATTATTTAAAGGGATTACAAGATCAGGATGATGCACACTATTTCTGTTACATGTAAGTCAAAATTAATGTTTAATGAAACTATTTTTGTATATTTTTAGATTTCTTTATATATATTAACATTATGTGTGTTGTATTTATATATATATATATATATAGGGAGCGGTTCAGCGGCCCTAAAGTTTGACAAGTTCAGTGCCAAGTTTTTATGGTCGTGCGATCGTAACAGATCCAACGGTTCGCTGCTGTTTTACGGTTTTAAAAGAAAAATCCGTTTAATTAAAACTGACTCCCTCAAATTTTAGTTTTTTTTGTGTTTAAATCCCTAAACATTAAACAAACCCCTCTTCTCTTCTTCTCTTCGAAGGCTGCTGTAACCTAAACCCATCTTCTCTACAGCTCTCTCTCTTTCTCTCTCTCTCTCTCTCTCTCTCTCTCTCTCTCTCTCTACAGCTCGAAAGACCTCTCTCCTCTCTCTCTCTCTCTCAAGATCTGGTTTGAACGAGTTCCTTGTGGAGAGCCAAGTCGCCGTCGCCGTTGCCAATCAATCTCTCTCAACCCTCTCTCGCCGTCGTCGTCGCAAATATCTCTCAAGTTCGATTGAAAAGGTAATTCTTTCACTCACGAAAATCGATTGGTTTATTAATTTTTAATTTTTTGTAGTTGTTGAACTTGAAACTTAAATGATTTGGGTTTTTTTTTTTTTTTTTGAAACTTAAACGAGTTGTTCGAGTGGCATATAATTTTCTCGATTGTTAGGAATATAGTTGGGTTTTTTTTTCGTTGAATGAGTTCTTGTCCAGTGGCTGTACCTGTAAACTGTTGATGCCGCAGCTTTGAAAACTTGATGGTGAGTTCGTTGTAACATGGAAGGTAAGATGTAGGGAAAATTTTAACATCTTTAAACAAATATAAAATCAAAAATAAAAAACAAAGAAAAGAAGATAGGCTCAAGTGTGGGCCAAAAATGCCAACTTATGAATTAGAAATGAACGAATTTGAAAAATAATTTTGGGTATAAATTCTTTATGAATTACCCATATTATAAAAACAAAAATGTCAATCGAATTTGAAAAATAATTTTGGGTATAAATTCTTTATAATTTCAGTCTTGTTAGATGTCGAAGTTAGACTTAGAATGATGGCGTGATTTTTTGTGGAGATAGTTCCTTGTGGAGAGCCAAGTCGTTTGATAAGAGAATTTTGTGATACTTTTTAGTGTTTTTTAACTAAAATTTTGGATTTTTTAATTGAGAACGAGGTTAGGGTTCTATCTTGATGGTTTAGTTCTTTAAATACTCCAACTGTATTTTCAATCAATCTGTGGTGGCTGATGTGCTATAACACTTGCAAAGTAAACACGAGCATATTATTTAGGGCATATAGTTCTGTCCTGTTTTTGTTAGCTGATCTACTCTTTTCCATGAAGAAACAGAAACCCCTAATTTCTAAATGTGTCTTCAAATTAATTGAGACTCTTATATGGCGTGATGAGTTTTTGAGTCAAATTTGTAAATCCAAAAGAAAAAATAAGATGAACCCATTGAAGCTCTCTCTCTCTCTCTCTCTCTCTCTCTTTCTCTCTCTCAAAATGTTAGATATAATACGTGTAAATTAATTAAGAATCAAATAAGGCGTGATGAGTTTCAGAGTCACAACTGTTTGATCCAATAGAAAAAATAAGATTAACATTAAAGTTCCCTCACTGATCCAAAGGAAAAAATATATATATGAAACATAATAAACTTAACACATTGACAGAAACAGAAAGTTAGAAACTAAATAAAAATTAAAAATATACACTTTTAATACTAAATGAAAAATTAAAAATATACACTTTTCAATGAAGAAACAGAAACCCCTCATCTCTTAATATGTCTCTAAATCCAACCTCTCTAAAGCTTTTTAGAACAATAAAAAAAAAATTCCATTTTTTGGTGAAGAAACAGAGACCCTTTGCCCCTCTCACAACTTAAATCAGATTTCATCTACTGCAAGACCCTCTGCTTGTAATTTACCAAGAAGGGTATCGGCCAATTCATTAATAATGATAACATCGGCCCAAATCGATTTGGCGAGATTTTCGTTTAGAGCTGCAGTAGTGAAATCAGAGCTTCCCTTCATATTTCAAATTCTAGTACACGTTTTACATCAATAACTCTTTTCTTAATTGCTACAATTCTTTCAAAGGAGAACCGTTTGTTTTTTCTCAGATGTGAGCAGGTAATCAATCACCTACCATTTCAAGTCTTGTTTATATGCATTCACACGTATTTTTCGACAAGATAGTGTGCACTTGATATTTCGATTTCACGACCTATGTATGTTTGGCATTGAGCATTATTCACTTGGTGAGCATTATTTGATACGATGATATCTTGATGTCAAACAAGTTCATCGCCACCGGTTGTCACATTGTATTTAACAAGGACATAGATACTTGTGTTGTTGCCACATTGAGATAATAAGAAGGAAAATCGATTGTTTTGTTTTGTTTGTTGATTGTAGAACTTGAAAGATAATGTGGATTGATTTATCAAATCAATTCTCGCAATTCCTTCAACTCATTTGATTGCTTCCAAGCTTCTTGTATTATGGTTACTAATCATATCTGCTTAGATTCTTTCTATGTATTATCATTTATGCTCCAATTGGATTTTGCTAGATTTTATTTATTTAAGTTTCAATTTTATTTATTTGATTAGTCATTTATTTAAAATATTATATTTTTTACAGGTATTTAGGATGACAAAGTTTTATGTCGTTTTTGTTGGAAGTAGACCAGGGATTTACACAACGTGAGAAGAATGTCACAAGTATACAAATGGATATAGGGGTAATTGTTTTAAAGCGTTTGCGACATTTGAAGAAGCCGAGAGGCATTTTTTGACTTACAATCGACTTCACTATGGAAACCCAACACAATTACCTGAAGAAAGTCAAGGGCAAAAGAAGAATTCACAAATTCTTGAAGAAAGTCAAGGGCCAACAAAGAGATCGCATAACTGCGAATGTCCGTTGTTTTATATAATTTTTCTTTTTATTGTGTTTATGGTTGTGTTAATGATGTATAAATTTATCAAATAGAAGTTTATCTGATGTATAAATTTGGACTTGTAAACGTTTGAGCGACTACTTAATTTATTTTTGTGATATTTTTATTTCTCATATTATTGATTGTAGCATTTTATTTAGGATGTATCCAATAAATTGTTCCATGGCAGTCCATGTATTAGTTAGGAATTGGGATCCATTGACTGATAAAGAATGACCCACGAGTACGCAAATGCTTGATCTTGACCGTGAGAATACAATAGTTTGATTTTGTATTTAAAAGGTTGGGATTATGTGTTTTTTCCACGAGTCATTCTTTACGAGACACCTAATCATGACACTTTAATTAATACTGTATAGGTTATCTAATTTTGGACAAGATTTATGTATGGACTTCATGAATTTGTGGGACAAGGTCTGCATGCTTGGCAAATATCAGATTAATATGTTGAGTTGCAATATGAAATACCATATGTACCCAGACAAGGTCCACTGGTATACAAGTATTATTACTGAAGTGACAAAATAAAATGGTTACAACTTATGAAAGTTGCAGTGTCAAGGAATATGTTACAATAAAGATTGGGGTGGAAGGAAAAAATATAACATTGTTAACTTGATTCGAAACAAGTGTGGGTGAAAAGAGGGCTTTTTGCCATCATAGTTCGTTTAAGTCAACTCTAAAGGAAACCCAGATTCGTTAGCACCTTGAGCAGTGTTTTACGACCCCATTGGATGTCCTTTTGCAAGACATCATCATCATCATCAACTGTTTTGTAATCAGTCTGTGCTTGCTCTTGAGTGAAAGGAGGTTTTCCTTTAGGTTCTTCCTTGGTGGGCTCATCATGGAATGTCATCACAATTGTTTCTTCCTGATCTAGGTTCCTACCTTGTTCTTGCTTGTTTTTCTGATTTTCATACGGTTATCAAAAAAAAAAAATGAAACAATGTCAGGGATTTATGCTAATGGAACCAGTGGAATGCATCATGTCAAGGATGCATTAGTTATTGAAGCACAATTACAAATTAGAGTGCTTATGAACTGCCAAGCTTTTTTGTTTCTTTTGTTAGATACACTGCAGCTCATTGTGATAACATGTTTGGCATGTTAGTTAATTACCACAAAAAAGAAAAAAAAAACCCATCTTCTCCTGATACTTCAACTTCTAATTCAAGTACTCCAAGATGGACATGACTTCTTGGATGTAATGTAATACCACGTTATTATCATTAAGCAAATGAAAGAGATTGTAACGTTGCCATATTTCATCTCATACTCCTCCCATTTCTAAGAAAATTAATTTTCAACATTTGAACTACAATCAACACATTTTTATTGATGGTGGGAAGGGGTACATTACAAACTGTGTAAATTCCTAACCAGTAAGGACAAATAAAAACAGAAGTTGAGCATGCCAAGGAAAATGAAAAAAAAAAAAAAGTTCAAAAAGTTAGAAAACAGAAACACGTCTCATCAAACAGTTACCTCTGGTGATTTGTGTTCTTCATCTTCAACAACTCCATTCGAGGAATCAACAACATTGCCATTCTCACCATCATTAGGGACAACTTCTCCAGTAGTTCGTGGTGAAAATGGAGACAAACAAGGTATCAGAACAGGTTCCCCTTCATGGTTAACGAAGCTATCCGTATCTGTCATGCATATTGACTTTTCCTTGATAAATTCATTGAAATTCCATTTGTTTCTCTGGGGAACTTATTAAATGCATCTTCAGATTCTAAAATGGATGGGAAGAACTCCAAGAAAGACTTCAATTCATCATCCTAAAAGACCAAAACACACTGCTAACTAAGCACACAAACCATCCTCTCCTTTGATTACACTAAAAGGTGGGGGCAAAAAACAAAAAAAAACAAAAAAAAGAACCCTCCACATGATGGCATAGAGATCTGTCACGAAGACCACGTGATGGGCGGAGTAGGTGCACTCTGAGGGAGTTGTGGAGTCAGACAATGCTGTTGCTGCGACTGTGGTAATCCTCTTACTTCACCTTCCCCCATTTGAAGAATCTCCTGTGCATCTTCAATCTCCATTTTCCCATCTTCTTCTTCTTCTTCTTCGGCTTCCATTGGCTCTGACAGCTCCATGGTAGGTGTATCCATTCCGGTTACATGAGGCTCTATCATGTGTTTATCTGCCACCAAAAATTTTAGAGAAAAAACAGATTCAGAATTTGTTAGCATTGGGCCATATTTGCAGCCCAAGTCAAGTATGCATGGCCAGCAGCCCCAAATACCTTACTTGATGGTCCATACTCATTCTAAATTACAAAGAATTACAAAGTATTTAAGAATAGAGAACCAAAACACTGAAATTAAAAATTATGGAGAATCAAAAATCAACTTTTGAAAAAAAGAAATCCATTTTTAGAGCTAATAACTAAGGCATCCTATGGATGACTAATAAGGGTTCTTTCATGACTAATTCTTTCATGGTGGAAGGTTATTGGGCAAATGCAATCAAGTGTACAGAGGTTCGGGGTCAAAAGCAAATTCTTTTGGGGTTAGTTAGTGTTACTGGATCATACAAGGGAACTGATGAAAGGCTGGAGTGCTAGACAATTATTTTTCTCAAAATCCAAAATGCCAATGATGTCACGAATTCACCCCCAAGAAGTGGTGTAAACAGACTCCTAGTTCATAGAGAATCCCCTTTCCTCGAGCATTATAGTTGTGGAACTGATTGAGTGGATATTAGTACAGTTAGTTGTCAAAAAAAAAAAAAAAAAAAGGTTGCTAGTAAATATATTGGAACTGTAAAACAATTGCATCAAAAGGCCATTTGTAGAGCTTCGTCATGGCAGAAACAATAGATCCCATTAGAAGATATAACACCCAAAATAATACAGATAAAAGCAATCATGTATTAGCTATCCAAATGTTCCATTCAATGACATTCATTTCTAATTTTTTCATCCCAACATAAACATACACCATTTTCATAAATTCATATTACAATTCAAGAAGAAAAAAACTATAACAACAGTTCCATTTTGTTTTTCCTAACATACACCATTTCATATACGAATCAATGTCAATTATAATATGGGTAATTCATAAAGAATTTATACCCAAAATTATTTTGCCGAAATCACAAACCTCAAAGGAACATCGTAGTTCTAATAACAATTGATACGATTATAAGTGGTACTCATATTTGAGAATCAAAATAGAGATTGGGAAGATGAGTGCAAGTGAAACAAACAATTCAATAAGCAGTAGACATCACTGTGCACAAGGGAGAAGCAGAACATCTCCTCCTTAAAATAAACCTTTCATTTTATTCAGCACATCTCTCAATTTGGCAGAGCCTTGATTCCTTCATCCATTAAAGAAGTGGGAACAAAAATTTTTTTATAGGCTTTGGCAATCTATGTGTTCACCTCTACCATTAATCACGCCATCATTCTAAGTCTAACTTCGACATCTAACAAGACTGAAATTATAAAGAATTTATACCCAAAATTATTTTTCAAATTCGATTGACATTTTTGTTTTTATAATATGGGTAATTCATAAAGAATTTATACCCAAAATTATTTTTCAAATTCGTTCATTTCTAATTCATAAGTTGGCATTTTTGGCCCACACTTGAGCCTATCTTCTTTTCTTTGTTTTTTTATTTTTGATTTTATATTTGTTTAAAGATGTTAAAATTTTCCCTACATCTTACCTTCCATGTTACAACGAACTCACCATCAAGTTTTCAAAGCTGCGGCATCAACAGTTTACAGGTACAGCCACTGGACAAGAACTCATACAACAAAAAAAAAAAAAAATCCAACTATATTCCTAACAATCGAGAAAATTATATGCCACTCAAACAACTCGTTTAAGTTTCAAAAAAAAAAAAAATCCAAATCATTTAAGTTTCAAGTTCAACAACTACAAAAAATTAAAAATTAATAAACCAATCGATTTTCGTGAGTGAAAGAATTACCCTTTCAATCGAACTTGAGAGATATTTGCACGGCGACGACGAGAGAGGGTTGAGAGAGATTGATTGGCGACGGCGACGGCAACTTGGCTCTCCACAAGGAACTCGTTCAAACCAGATCTTGAGAGAGAGAGAGAGGAGAGAGGTCTTTCGAGCTGTAGAGAGAGAAAGAGAGAGCTGTAGAGAAGATGGGTTTAGGTTACAGCAGCCTTCGAAGAGAAGAAGAGAAGAGGGGTTTGTTTAATGTTTAGGGATTTAAAACAAAAAAACTGAAATTTGAGGGAGCCGATTTTAATTAAACGGATTTTTCTTTTAAAACCGTAAAACAGCAGCGAACCGTTGGATCTGTTACGATCGCACGACCATAAAAACTTGGCACCGAACTTGTCAAACTTTAGGGCTGCTAAACCGCTCATATATATATATATATGTCTAGAGAGTGAGAGTTAGTATTTATGACGTGGATAACTATTGATTGATATGAGATATATATTTGATGTATGTACACTTTTGGGTTGTAAGTCGTCACTAAATATCTTAATGAGATCACTTTTGAGGGTGTCAAAATTTACATCTGTGGCATTAGTGGCGCATACTTTTGAGTTGTCACTAAATGTTAATGCTATAATATTTTAATGAAAACATATTAATTTTGCAATTAAAAGTTGATTTTTAGTGACAATATATAAATCACAACTAAAAAACTTGCTACTAAAAATCAACTTTCTTGTAGTGCCACTTAAAAGCGCCTTCAATCCGTGGAACGTGCGAATCTGTTTTTTATTTTTGAGGTTTGGGAGTCGCCACCTAATTATTATGGTCTAGGAATCAAGTATTGACTCTAACAAATAAAACACTAATTTACAAAGAGAACAGGTCCAGTTATCACGTTACGGGGTTGGAAAGTGTTAAGTACCATCCTCGCTTAGCAAACGTCGGTCTTTACTATTTCTCAAAAAAGATTACATTGCTAAAAGACTTAAAATAAATAAATAAAATAAATAAAAAATTAAAAAAAATACCTAAATGATCGCAACGATTTGTTTCCTCAGTACTAGCGAGGAGCGTCCTTGTATGAGTTTCAAGTTGAGGTGTTTTCTTCTTAAATCTAAGTATTTTATATATTTTTTGGAGTGTTTCTGGGTGTTTTTGAAGAGTTTCTAGGTGTTTTTTGAAAAAAAATCTAAGGTTTGAATGATAGGTAGGGAGTTAGGACATCAAAATTAGGGTTTGAAAAATATTAGGGAGACTTTTTGACTTACTTTTTCTAGAGTTTATTTTGACCTTCGACATTAGGTTGTGGAGATTTTATATTTATAGAGTTTTTTTGGAAGAATTTGGATTTGACTAGATTTCCTTTTAGATAAAGGTGAATTAGGGTTTTGACTTAAGTCTTATTTGATTGACTAGGTTTCTTTAGATTAGGATTTTAATTTAGGTTTTGAAATAAGTCTTATGAGATTGACTTGGTCTTTTAAATTAGATTTTTTAATCTTGCATACAATAAAAAAATATATTTTTAAATTTTGTGGAGAACCCCCTAATTATATCTTTAATTATTTGGACCCCTAGATGGAAGGGTCTTTTAATAAATATCAAAGGGATTCCACTTAAATAACTGAACAACCATCAACAATTTTGCCTGAAGGTTTGATTGATTAATTTTCTTGATTCAGATTTTTAAATTTTAATTAGGATTTCACTTTACGTTAATTAATATTTTAATTATTAATTTCAGAATTTTAAATTGTTAAAATAAAAAAAATTATTGTTTTGCCCTCAAAGAGGACTTTTGCATTGAGAAATCGTTTTTTGATGTTTTGAAATCAATTTTTTCATAAGAAATTCGATGAGATTATTGGTTTGTATCACTTATGAATTTTTTTGGCGTGAAATGATTGTCAACCCTTATGAGGGATATTTTCGTAATTTTATCAAATTTGGTGAAAATTGGCAGAATGATTTATTTGATTTCATTTTGTTGTTTTATGTGTTCAAATGAATTTTTCTAAGCGTAATGTAGGCTTAGAGGATGTTTTGATGTTAGTGGTATTTTAGTAATTTGATCATGTTTTAGTGATTTTTATCGTAAAACTTCTTTTTGTTTGAAAAATGATGATTTTTACGTTTTGGGTCGTATTTTCCTAGCGTAACGTGGTTTCTAGAATTTTGTTTACTTGAGATACCTCATCTGAATTTCTAAAACATATCTAGTAACAAATAAAAAATATTAAAATATTCATCCATCATTGGGAACCGTCACAACCGGGTTAACGAGTTGATTAATCAGGCAAGTGCGAAAATGGGGTGTCTACACCACTTGAACCTCTTGATTAGGAACCTTCTTTCGAGATTCTAAGAGGTCTTTTTCACCCACATTTACAGAGAAAATAACAGGACTGCTGATTAGCTAGCTTCGTTGAATAACAGTTTAGAATGCCTCTTTTTTGTTGTAATTCGCTCCCTAGTGCTCTTTCTATATTCTTGTTTAGGATAGGAGGGGGTGCATTATGTGAGGTTGTAGCTGGTTTGGGTCTACCTTAACCTAGATAATCTTTCAAAAAAAAAAAATTAAAATTAAACAAGAAGATGTGCTACTCAAATAAAAGATGTTTTGAAACTTAAGATATTATTCTTATTCTTACTTTGTTTGTACTTTTTAGCCCCTTTGAGAAACTACCATGAAGTTTTCTCTCAACCCATGTTGATCTACCTTTCTTTCATGCAAGTTCCATGAAAGAAAATCTCTTATAAGTGTAATTAAGCCCATCTCCTCTACTATGCTGAAAAGAAACTTGCATCCATAATAGAATAAAGTTACAAAGAGCCTCACTTACCAGAAATAGTGTGACTTATAATGGGAATTCTATTCACTATATAATAATAGAGTCGTGATAATCCGACTCCCTTTTTTGTATGCTCTCTTCACAAAATCGTAAATCCTTTGCTTTGGGATACACTAGTAAGAAAGATTTATGATTCTGTGAACTGCTAGGTCAAGGAACGTACAAAAAAGAGAGTCAAATTATCATTAGTCATAATAATAAGATTCTCATTTTTCAAAAATATGTCCTAACCAAACCAATGTTTTAAAAATCAAACGGATTATTAGATGAAAAATTGTCAAATTGGTTAGGCAACAGTGGGACCTCGATTCAATTTGGTTGGACCGATCTACATTTATTAGAAAAATTAAAATACATAAATTTTATTTCAAGTACTTTATTTTCGTTAAAAAGGTAACATTCACAAAAACCAAACAGTTCATCTTGTCTTTTGAGTGGTTTGTCAGCAATTAGGGCCATTCCAAATATCTTTTTTTTTTTAAATACTAAGTAAGCAAGAATATTTTATTAATAAAAAAATATTTACAGTGGAACTCTCTTAATTTACAACCCTAAATTGTGGTAAAGCTAGCCTACCCCCCATGGGGCATCTTCTTTCTATTAAAGGGGGAGGCTTATAATACTATCCAAGATGGAAGAAGACTGACTTCTAATTGCATAAATCTTCTTGGACTAATTTGTCTTAAAAAGATAGGGTTACTCAGATTATACTTTAAATCTAAATGAGACCCCAATGACTGGACTGCTCAGATACAAAAAAGAAAAGTGCATTATGTCTGTCTCTTTGTTTCTTCCATCTACAAAAAGAGGAGGAGAAAGTGATTAGAGTTGGAAACACGAAATGAACCCAATTCATAATGTATGGTAGAAGCATTTAAACTTAAAAGAAAAATGGTAGAATCATCATTTTACCAACATCCCTATTGTTGATAAAGCCTCGAGATTCACACAACTCAAATTCAAAGACCATCTAATGGAATGGACCTTGCAAGGTTTACTTGTAGTGATGGTAAAGATCTGATAATCTCATTTCCTTGGTGTATAAAACCCTTCAAGACAAAACATATTTTACCGAAGGTTAAAATAACCTTTCAAGCTACAACTTAAAAAAAAAAAAAATTATAATAATAAACATATATTGCTTGTGAACAAACCCTTTGGTTTCTATGCTTTGGAAACAAAATAAAATGATA
Source organism: Akebia trifoliata (assembly GCF_017979445.1). NCBI lineage: Eukaryota > Viridiplantae > Streptophyta > Magnoliopsida > Ranunculales > Lardizabalaceae > Akebia > Akebia trifoliata. Next base: position 3,958,525 of record NC_141386.1, on the reverse strand, counting down.
CAAAAGACTGTAAAATAGAAAAAAAAATAATAATTTAAACAATGAGAACGAAAATAAAGATGATACTGTAATCATGATGGTGATGATTTTCATGCTTTGGGGCTTGGACTTTTAATTCTCTCTCCTTGTCAGCAACAGCAGCCTTTCTTCTCTTTGTTTCTTTTTCTTTTGTTCTTCTTTCCAACATGAACGGATTATTATACAGTTAGTTTAGTTGAGCCATGAGCCATCATATCCTATAGGAAACCCTAAAAGCGTACTTGGCTTCTCTTTGGAAAAAGAACTACTGCAGCAGGGTTTCAAACACTGATTATGACGTTGTCTGTTAGGGTTTCTTGTTTGTTTTTTTTTCCTTTAATATTTCTCCTACCCATGATGATCCGGATTGTCAGGGTCGGGCCAGAAGGAGTACTTTAACCAATCTGCCTCTTGTGGGTTTGTGATGGATGATTCCTGCAAGAAAACTAATAGGGTTAGGGTTTATATAGCACAATAATAATATAAAAAAAAATTAAAAATAAAATAAAAGAATATATACAGTTTATAATAGAAAGTTACTATTACTGCACCAATTCTAATATAAATCATCAAAGAATTACACATAGTTGGTGTGGTGTTAATAAAAGTTAGTGTGGCAAAAGCAACTCTCTTATAATATGTGATTTTTTTTTTGTTCACAAAGCTCACCAAAACCTAGGATGTACCAATCACATGGCTCGTGTGTATTGAATGGCATCCCTAACTTACAAAACTACCTTTGTTATGCTGGATGTGATGCCCTAAAGAGTTTCTAAGCAAAGAATCACTCTCCATTTAGGTATTATTTCTTTATTATTATTATTAGTCACGATAAACTGATATAGTTGATGTGGCATGTGCATAGAACCACATATCTTTTTCTCCAAAATAAAATACACAAGGAAAAGATATGTGATTCTGTACACATGCCACATCAACCGCAGCATCGTCTTGTCAATTTCAGCGAATTAATTTATCATTAGTTTTAGTATTATTATTATTATTATTATATCATGGGTTTTATTTTGGGTATTTTATAAATACCCCTATTAAATTGGTAACTTTAGATTCACCCTTTGACCATAGTCAAAGTTGTTTTTTTTTTATGATTAAATAATGAAATTTTGATATAGTAATTTAAATATTTCAAGAGCATTTTGTAAAGAAAAGAAAAGTTAAAATTTAACCATTAAACCATCAGCAAAATGCAAGTTGACTTACGGTCAAGGAGGGTAAACCTAATATCAATAATTTAATAGGGGGTGTTTCTAAAATAACCTTTTATTTTTTCCCATTCATAACCCAGTTGGGAATTCTTCTTTCTTTTTTCCTTTTTCCAACATTAGATGACCAAAACACATGAGAAAGCCTATCTATTCCCTTTTTCTTTTTTGTTTTTATTCAAGAATTCCCAGTTCGGTTCCTGTCAAGATTATATCTAGGTCTAAAAGCTAAAGCACCCCACAAGAAAAAGTTTCAGTTTTTTCAGTTTTTGTTGTTTTCAAAAGAAATTTAAATAAAGGAAGATTCTGTGGAAGGGATTTAATGTATTTTAGCTTCTCTATTTCTTATGTGGATCCTATTTTTGTTAACATGCTGGGAAAAGACCAACCCAGCAAAACAAAATACAACAGAAGACAATGTGGTAAGTTTAAATTCTCTTTGTTTGTTTGTTTGCTTTTGATTTTGTTTTTTTTAATCTTGCTGTCCGTAAACAATTTTCTCAGCTATAATCCACCATTTTATCTTGCACAAATTAAAGCATAGAAATACACAAGTAAATAAGCAACCAGAATTTACATTTATGGTAATTTTCTTTCAAGTTCTTCATGAAAATGCTTCTATTTTGTTCATACCAAAACCCTAGGAAAATAGTTTAGTTTTAGTCCTCAATGGAAGCTAAAAGAATTTCCCTTTGGAAAATCTTCTTCAAATTTTTTTTGCCAAAAGTGAGTTCTATATTGTTTTGAAATTCTATGAAAATTTCAAAACAGTATAAAGTCCTTTTTAAAGAAAATTTGATCAAGAATTTTTTTTTCCCAAACTTCCATACAGCCCTAATATTAGATATATCTTATTCAGCCTGATCGGTGATTTACAACCATTAGATTCAGCCATGATGAGAATTATTAAGTATGGCTTCAGGCTGGTTAATGAAAAAACTTCTAACCTAAAGGCTACCAATCACCAATCAGACTGATTTTGGTATGTATGCATGTCAAGGGGGTGGACCAAACATTGGTCAATTAGAGGGTCCTGAAGACTGCCAAGTGCGCTACATGAAAACTGAAAAATTCGACGGGCCAAGGCCTACGAATTTTAGAAAGTGAATTTCAATGATCCAGGGCTGTTGAAAATTTTTATGTTCCCCAGATTCGACTTAGAGCCATTGAATTTCTTCCATCCTCTATTAAATTGACGGTTTCAGGCCTTTGAAGTTATAAATAAAAAAATTCGACACCTTGTTCCATCGAATTTGGGATATTTTCACATTGTGATGCCACAGTTTAGGCCATGAACAGCCCCACCATGAGATCGATCAAGTTGCAGTTCAATTTATTTTATTTTCTTTTTGGAAAATTAAAAACAAAAATAATAGTCGAAGACTTCTAGTCCTTCTATTTCAAATTATATATATCATATATTTATTCTTATTAATCAAACCTTCTTTGTTTTATTAACCTTAGGAGGATAAATAACACATGATTTCAGTATAAAATATACTTACTCCTTTGATGTCAGCTGGAGTGCAGGCCATCAACAGTTCTTCCAATCCAGAAGCGGACCTTCCTCCCAATTTATGATGATGAAATTGTTGTTGTGGATGTTGCTGTTAAATGTATTCAATTATCAACAACCGATCATGTGTACATCGCTTTATATGTTTTCAACTCGACAAGCATTTAAACGATGCAAGTCAATAGGTCAAATTGCTGCCACTTTATATGAATTTTACCAATGGAGATAATTAATCTAGGGATGATAGAGATAAATTAGGTGTATTGTAATTAGAAAATATGAATTAAATGCATCTCATAAACATTAGAGATATTTACAAAAAAGTGATCAACTTTTGAACCATTTACGATTCTAGCTCAATGTTCATTTAATTACCGAAACATGAATAATAACGTATTCGGAGGTTTTTAAAGTGACTATTTCACAGGTTTAAAGTGACAATTGTCACTTTAAACCTGCAAAATAGTCACTTTGTTCTGAATTTTTTTTTAACGAAAACGTGATTGTTCACATTTTGATAATTAAAATGAATAGTGAACCAGAATGGTAAATAACTCATTTTCAGCTCACGAAATAGTAATTCACCCTAAACATTATCATTATACCTAACTTATCTCTATCATCTCTGACTTATATCTATCAATTACCACAACTCAAAGAAATAATTTTAGTACTTTGTGACATCGATATATGACCAACTGAGTCGATCTGATTTGGGTCGTCTATATATTCTAGCAACTTTGAAATTTAGAAAAGTTAAAAAGAAAAAGGGATTTTGGTTGGGTACCTGAAAATTTTCATTTTGGTGGATAATTCTGGACATATTATAGGAGTCTTCATCAAGAACAATATTGGAGGTGTGATGGAGGGGAGGAGGAGAGATAATTGTCGAGATGGGATGTGAAGACCTACTGGCATGGAAAGCTGACGTTGCAACATGATGATGGTGATGTTGTTCATGGGTCACGTGATGGGTCCTTTGGTGCTCGTGCTTTTCATGCCCCTGGAAAGCTTCTCTTGCCTTTGAAGCTTCTTCCATCCCCACCTGTAACAAACATCCCAAATAAAAAACAATAATAAAAAATAAAAATAAAAATTGATAGGTAGCTTATTTCCTTCTCTTAACTTCTTTTACATCACATAATGGATGAGATAAACGATTTAAATCGATTTAAAATTATTTATGAGAGATTCTATTAGCACACCACTCCTTTTGAAATTAAAAAGATGTTTATATGTAGTTAGTGTGTTTATAACGTTAGTGTGCTAATAAAAGTTTTCTTATCTATTAGTATATAATTATATTCAATTAATTATAATTTATTTTTATAAAATAAGATGGATTAGAAGATGCTTTGTCACAACATTATATTATTTATATTTGGATAATAAATATTAAAATTATAAAAGAAAATATAAAAACTTAGTCAACTTGGTCAAATTAATTTTATTGACTCGGCCATTATTTCAAAATGAGTCAAGATCATATGCACCTGGGTGGTTGATTCAAACCCTCCTCCCCCTCCTCAACGCATGCCATGTAAGCCATGATTTAAGGGATTGACGCCTAAAATACCTCAACACATGCCCCATAAGCCATAATCCAAGGTAATTTTAAAAATGAGATATTTTAGGCGTCAATCACTTGGATTGTGATTTACGTATGTGACATGTGTTTGGGGTGTGGGGGGAGGGTTTTAATCCTCCACCCTAGGCGTGCAAGATTCACACTCTTCCAAAATATCAAATGAGTCAATGTGAAGGATGATTGGCATTGAAAATCCCCCTCTTTCACGAACAAAGTCAAGATGACAAATGCAAATTATCTCATTCTTAGATGAATTTCGAAACCATGATAATTTCTATTATAACATTTTTCTATAATAATCAAATGATAAAATTATTGTCTTACTGAAAAAAAAAAAAAAGAAGAACATAATTTAGAAAAAATTCATAATAATTTTTTTAATTTCTTCAATATATATACATCAGTCCAACCAAATTGAACCATGGTCCAACTATGCGAACTGACAAATTAAACAAAATTTTAATCCAATCATTGGTTTGGTTATTAAAAGATGCCAAAAATGATTTAAGTATCATTAATTAATATATGAGATTAATGAAATAAGTACCTCATCAAAGCTGAAATGATCAGATTTCATTTGTTGAATTTCCATGGCATTATAACTTGAAATTACAGCACCAGCAGCAGACAAGTCATCTCTCTGCGTATTAACTTCTTTAGAAGAAGAGCAGCTCCCACCACCGCCACTCTCTCTTCTACTATTCTTTTCGCCGCTACCTTCACCACTCTTGTCTGACAAATTACATTGTCTTGGTTGTGTCTGATAGAATATTTTCGAGACGACGAGCTCTCCTTCTTTCTCTTCTTCTAACTGACCCAAGTGATATTGGTGCATGACCCAATTGGTTTTTTCTGGTTTTCGATGTTTTCCGAAGTTTGTATAGAGGACTAGAATTTTCTTGCACCCTTTTTGTTTCCCATTCACGATCACCGGCCTTGTTTTTCCTGTTTTGTGCCACCGTGTCTCACCACCTTGTAGATCGCATTCGGTCTGTATTTTTCTTCGCTTTCTCGTTCCGGTTGTGTAGGCTTTGGAGGGTCTGTGGAAGAAATGTTTGCTTAGACCATCTTTTGTTACTCCTGTGAAGGACAAGGGAAGCATTTTAATTTCAAAATCGAAGTTAGGTTAACTTAGGTGTAACAAACTGTAAAACAATGAGATACTTTCAATTGTAACAAATTGCAATAATAATAATAATAATAATAAAAGAATTTCTATTGTCACACCAACTTTATAACACATCAATACTCTAAAATTAGATAATTATTACTCCTTTTGCTCTCTTAGAAGACCACCTTCATTCCACTTCCAAAGAGAGAGAGAGGGTGATCCCTCCCTCCCTCTTTCTCCCCTACTCTCTCCCTTCCCCTTGTCTTGTTCTCTATTCAATTCTCTCTATTAGAGTTTTCTTATTGGGAAGACTCTAGGAGATAGGGATCGTGCATCATTGTTAGTACATAGGTTGTGATGTATAATTTCCTCAAACTGGTGCGCTATACATAAAACTTGGTGTGGCAATAGAAATATATGTAACAAACCCTAGCGTGCATGATGTTTACAGCTGAGAGAGAGAGACCTAATAATAAACTCAGATATAGATTAAAATATCCAATTCAACATGACTTATCTTCCTGAGAAAGTCCTTTCCATCTTCCTTCTTCGTTGGACAAGTAATACTATTCTCTTGTATTTTATGTAGAGAGAGTATAAGTTTTCTGACCTGGAAGTTTTTCAGGGTGAGTGTAGCAAATCCCATCTTCTCCTTCAATTGTAGGGATGAACTCATCTATCAAAGGGTGAGACTTCGAATCCTGAGCATTGACCTTCGCCTCGAGATGTTCTATCAGTTCTTGATCTGTTGGATCAAATTTCACTCCTGCTGGAAGACCTAACCAATCCTGCAAAATCTCATCAAATTCAATATAAAAAAAATTAAATGAAAAAACTCTTAAATTCTCCCCCATTAGCAGTTTTGTAGATCAAATAATCTTCTAATGTTCAAAGAAACTGTAAAATGAAATAACTTAATTACAGTCAACATCAAGCATAACCCTTATCTTGTTTTAGTGCAATCTTACAGTTGAAGCTAAGAATATTACTATATATAATTTTTCATACCGGCTTTCGTTCGAGTTTGTGTCCACAACCAGGGCACTGCTTGGATCCACACATCTGATGCTCTTCATACTTTGCATCAATTAGATCAGAACTACTGAAGGAACCTTTGTGACTCTTATTCATGGCTCTTTATCACACAGAAGAGATGCTACTATTCTTTTCAACTTAAATGAAAAACTTTAATAAAATTCTCATCTTTATGTAACATTTATCCTCCTGATCCAGCTCTCCACAATCAGATACATATGATGATTCTGATTACTAGAGAATTAAAAAGAAAAAAAAAAAGGAATAATTTGGTGGGTGTGTTAGAATCTAGATTTAAAAACAAAAAACAACAACACAAAAAAAAAAAAAAGAAGAAGAAGAAGAAAGAGACAAGATGTTTGTTATCTTCGGAGATGAATCAAGCAAGAGAAGGTAGAGAAAACAATGAAAGATTCATTAAAAAAGAAAGAAAAAAAGAAGAAAGAAACCCCACATACAAAAATAAATAAATTACTGGAACCTCCAACCCTTGTTCAATCAAATTCTATGTAGAAATGGAAATTTAACAAAAAACCAGATGAGGAAAAGATTCAAAACAAACAAACAACACCAGTCCTCTCTAAGGAAATAAGAAAGAAAGAAGAGAGAAGAAGAGAATAAGAAAGAGAGCAAAAGAAGAAACTATCACTGAGATGTTGAGATATAAACTTACCCTCTTTAACCATGAGAAACACAAGAATTCCTTTGTACTTTAACTGAAGCCAGTGAGAACAAAGGAAAAGTTTGAGAGAGAGAGATTTGTTTTCCAAAGCCACATAAAGCCCCAATACCTTTGTTTAAACCTTGACTACTAAAGCAAAAGAAAGAAACTGCTTCCACAGCTGTTACTTAAACAAACACATTCAAAAGCACACATATAAACTTAACCAATCTGTACATATATTTTGTCAAATATACTGAAACTTAGTAGCAATATTTGGAGAAAAAATATTAGAAAAAGATTCATTAAAGATTTGATAGATAGATAAATAGATGAGAGTTGAATTATTATTTTTTAGGTCTAAAGAAAACTAACGGCTCAAATACTTTAAGAACAGATTATATTTGAAATTTTGTTTTCTTAGAGTAAAGTAGATTTTTTACTGTAGGAAGAAAAGAAGATATTTCAAGTTTCAACTTTGATGTGTGGGTTATATATATATATATGTCAAGAAAGAAAGAGATTATGGTCTAGAAATGAGACTATAGGAAAAAAAGAAGATGAGACCTCACATGGGTTTTGAGCTTGAGTGATGAAATCATTATTTTTTTTTTTTTTGCCATGAGAGTTGCAGAGAGAGAGAGAGAGAGAGAAACCTCTAAAATTGCTTGATATGCAAGGCAAATGAGCGGTACACTTGATGGACCACCACCACACCTTCTAAATAAAACCAATAAAATATATATAGCAAAATCTACAAACTTCAACAAGAAGCACCATATAAAATATAAAAATTTAGACCAATTTTTTTTAAGGTACAATTTCAGATTATTTAGTTTCATTTTGTTAAATTTAATTGATTTTTTTTTTCCAGAGTTTCAATACTAGGGAAGTATAAGGTATGTACACTAGGGTCTGGGATTAACCCATCATTTTAGGGTCCCACCCACCAAAAAAAAAATTACAGAACTGATGGTTAGGAAGGGCATAAAGTTCTCCTTCAAGGTTTAGTTGGCCCACCGATGGAAAAGTCTATCCTACCATATGTTTTTGGGAAAATTACTTGAAGAACCCCGACGAAAGGATTTCTTCCTAAATAGTCCCTAAGTTTTGGGTGATAGTTTGATAGTACATGTAGTAAATTTTTTATTTCTTAATGGTCCCTCATTATTGTCGAACTTGCCACTTTTTATTTAGAGTCATGTTGAAGGAAAAGCATCCATGGTTCCCATACACTTTCACGTCAGGGTGTACAATGTAAGGTCCAATCTAGAGGTCATTTCAACATTATTCTTTTATTTATTGTTGAGGTCAATCATTTTTTATTGTCAGGCTTACCACTTTTTATTGTCAAGTTCAATATTTTTTATTATTGAATTCGACAATTTTTAAAAAATGACGAACTCAATAATAAAAAGTGGTGAACTCGACACTAATTAAACTTACCTATTTTTCTCTTTTTGAGTTTTTTCAACTAAAAGACATGAAAAGATTGACTAAAAACTTGAGATAACGACTTGTTTAGATGATTTCTAACCAAAAGAACCATTCTTGATCGATTTTCATCCAAAAATGAAGAAAAAAAAGTGAAAAAAAAAAAAAAAATTCCTAAATTTTTTTACATCGTCTTCAAGATATTTGAAAAACCCTTTGAAAGTAGCTTCTTCTTCCTTCTTAAGTCCTTAATTTCCAAAGGAATGAAATCTCTAAAACTCGATTGAAATACCAGAAATCCAATATTTTTTGATGAAAACGATGAGTGTGGATGGTTAGTTTAAAAAAAGAGAAATGTGGGAAATGGGGTTCAGGGAGTGATTAGAAGAAGAAAAAAAAGTTTTACTAAAGGATCAATTAAGAGCAGGGGCGGAGTTAGGATTTTCTTTTAGTGGGGGGCAAACTTATAGTTAATTGGAGGGGGAGGGGGCAAAAATTGGAGGAAGATGAGGGAGTCGGGCAACAGGGTCAAATGGGGCATGTCAGTAGTTCAAAATGTAGGAGTATCTCAAATTTAAGCATAAATTCAAGGATATCTAAAATGCCCAAAAAAGTTGAGTGGGGGCAATTGCCCCCCAATGTCTCCTTACTAGCTCCACCCCTGATTAAGAGAGGCTCTAACACTTAGGGACTAATTGGAAAGAACTCCCACCGTCAGGGTCTTTTAAATAATTTTCCCTACAATTTTTTAGCTCAACCTGATTGAATAATCTTTATTTTATTTTATTTTTTGGGCGGTTCCTAATTGAATAAGCACAACCACTAGATCATTAGATTTCTATGGATGATTGGTTTGATCCAAACCCATTCAGGGGTCCCAATGCATCCTATTTTTTGGTTTAACAAGAGCCCGTAATATAACTTGTGAAATGAAATCACTAAACTGTGTGAAAATGAAAATAAATAAATTCAGCCAGCCAATCAGCATCAGGTCTGGGACTAACCCAACAATTTTATCTATTTATTTTAGTATGGACCCAACAAAACACCTGTTGTTTGTTCTTTGTATGGGAATTTGAAACAAATTTTTAATTTTTTTCTTAAAAATAAACGTGAATTGTAATAAAGCATAAAGCAAAAGAAGAATTTTTTTTTTAAAAGTAACTTAAATATTTAATTTATTTTTTTTAAAGGAGAAAATTTGAAGAGAGGATAGAGGTAGTGGGCCCACATTATATGCTTTCAAGTGGGAGGAAAGAGTGTTAGAAGAGGTCAGAATTGTGATCTGTGGGTGTTGGGTAATGGGTACGACTCTTGTGTTGTTAGGAGAGGATAACGTTAGTTTATCTAATTCGACCATCCCTTCTTATATACTCAATTTCCAAGTCACAACTAAGTTTATTTTTCTATAATTTTTCAATTATATATTTTTTTTAAATTAATTAAGAACCCAGATTCCAGAACCGTCCAACTAGGTTTTGTGGGAAAAAAACTTTGAAGCGGATAGCCCGCATCAAAATTTTGAAGGAAACCTCTCCATTGGATTACACGTGGCATTTCTAAAGAGGTATTTCAAATTTTGACAGAAATGTAAGTGTGTGAATTAAATTCAAATTGTCACGAGGGTTCCTTAAAAATTCCGTCCCCTTCAAAGTCGGACTCGGTTTTGTATATGGGACTTGAAATCAAATCTGGTGGGTCTGAAATGGAGGCTTTCCGATGATTAATACCTCTCGATTGCAGGCCGATCTCAGCTTGGATGACTTGAGTTCGTGATCAAAGGAAGACCTTGTGGCTCTAATTATACATGCACATCAATCCAAGCTACTTCTAAAATTGGTTTAAATTTTTTTCAAAGATTTTATTATCATATTTAAATACTATTATTATTAATCCTAGTATGAGTAGTATTTCCTCGGGGCCACCCACGAGGGCCCAACCTCATTTAACCCGGTGCATATGATGTGCAAGCGTTGCACGTGCCCATGGAAGGGACCCATATGCCTTGGCTCCAGCCCTGGCTCTTCCAGTCCCACTAATAGGATGTAAGTCTAGACAACCTTCATCAAAAAGAAACACACATCTTATCCTAAGAGCAACTCCGACGGGGCCTCATTTTGAAGACTTGGAGCTCTAAGTTACTGTTCACAGTTCTATATATAGAGAACGTAGATTTTTGAAGACCAAATGGGGACGCTATATATGAGTGACTAATGTTTTAAAGAATAGTGATTTGAAGCCCGGGATGGTTGGAGTTCGAAAGTGTTTCAGAGGCTTAAAAATGAAAAATGTCATTTTGAAGCCCATGGTTGGAGCTGCTCCAAGAATAAATCTCAACCATTGGATTTTTTGTGTGTAAACGTTTGGGTTCACGTGTTTTTTCCATGTGTCATTCAAACCTGAACCTATATATATAATACCAAACCTGCATGACTAGGCCGTGTTCTAATAAATTTGGCATGGTGAGACCTGATAATCAACTAAATTTAACCCAATCTATAGATTGGCTGAAATTTCAGAAAGAGACACTCTTTGGATTTTCAAAAGAATTCCAGAGACGTGTTGCACGAATGGGACATTGAGGCCCTCTTTTGTCACAAGCAAGTCATCCCTTGCAGATGGAAGGCCCCTCTACTTCAGTGGTTCAATTAAACACTGATGGCTCCTTGCGTCATCCTCTTGGAGGTGAATGCTATTCAAAGCAAAGACTGTCTTGTTCTGTGAGATGCACACTATCCTACGTGGGTTGAAGTTGGCGGCTCACTTGGGTATGTCATCATTTGAGGGTTGTGGCTGATTCTCAAGTGGCTATTAATTGCTTGAAAGAGGAATTCCATATTCCATGGGACACAAAGGGAGTAGATACCCAAATTAAGGCTCTCATGCCTAGTTTTTCTGCCATCGAGTTTGTCTTTGATTTCAGAGAGACCAAAAAGGCTACTGGTCTAATTGCTTCTTGGCCGGGGGAAGTTGTTCTCGAGGTTAATGAGTTCCCTCCTAGGCTTTTGAAGATTATCGAAAATGATAGAGTTGTGAAGATTCACTATAGGGAGTAGGTCTATCGGTGGCGGTTTTTCTCGTTTCTCGAGTGCCTGCCCTTTGTTTATCTGGCAGCTGTGTAAGCTTTTTTAGCTTGTCTTTTGCAGCTGAGGGCCTGCTTTGCCCCGATCATTTAAAAAAAAAAAAAGTGGAGAAGCTTCAAATAAATAATAATACAATAGAATCAGACTTCGGAATTTGACAGAATATTTATGTTAAATAAGAAAAATTTTCCCAATAAAAATTAGAGAACTGGATCTTTGGAATTCGGAGGAAAAAAAAAAACCTCCAACACAATCACGGTAGAACCTCACATGGTCTACGTGAAGCAAAATTGAAAGGTGTCTCGAGCATCACATTTCCCAGAAGCATCATTCCTAACTGATCCAAGAAGAACCTTTTCCTACTCTCTTTTCTTATTATTTTTAACATCTTGATCATGTACTCAGGGGAGCTTGGAAATATGACAAAACTGCTTAAAATAGACACAATTACCACCTCATTTTGCATGGAACTTGCTGCTGACAGATTCGTAGCTGGGAACATTTACAACTGCCAAAACAAATATTTTCAGATAATTGAGAATTGAAATCGTTTGAACATGAATGGAATCAAAATAAGCTAAGAATTTTTTTTTTAAATAAGAATTATTACCATCTCCCCAAGATGCCATAGTGAGAGGAGAAGAAATTATTTTATGAGCAATGGAGGTGATGTCCTTCAAGGTAATATCATCAACCGCCTTTAGAAAATGCTCCACAGGCTTCCTGCAAAATTCAAAACAACATTCCCATTACTAACAAAAGAAAAACTATGTAAATATAGACGTAGTGTTAGAAAATTAATTCTCCTAAATCCATTCAGATTATGAAGTTAATGTAAATCTTTTTTTGAGGATTTTGTTGTAAGAAGATGGGATAGGGTTTATAATCTCATTATGTAGTGTCTCGTGTGGGGTTTATCTTTTGATAGGTCTTTTCCTTTTGTACTCTTTTGGGTGGTCACCTCTATTAGCTCGACCCCCTTCGACTAATGAAATTATTTTTAAGTATCCAAAAAAAAAGAGTAATGAATATAATTTGAATGGTCCCTTCAAAGTTATGAAACCAACTAGCCACATGGCAAGAAACAACAAAACTTAGCAAAAGTAGGCATTTGTACAACATAATACATAAGAAAAATATAAAGTTATAAACCACAAATCGTCGAATGAAAAGAGTACAAATCAAGCCAAACCTCTCTCCATATGTCAAAACCTGACGTCCTATATCTTCTGATGCAACCATCTGCAGAAAGACACAGTAATAAGCACATAAATAAATGAATACAAATAGGTAAAACAATGTTTAATAGAGATCGAGGCACATATACCAGGCTAATAACCAGGCCTATTCACCAATTTTGTTTTTACAAGTAATTTTTTTAATAAATAAAATGAAAACATACTCTTGATTCGAGGTTCATCAGAACCACAGACTTTGTTGACTCCTTTGCACGATCAAGCTCTATTTGCTTCACTGTGAAAAATAGATTAAATAGAATCTCAGATAACAGTTGCAAGGAAAGATGCATCTCACACAAAGAATAACGGCCAAGAGATGTAAATGTGGCATCAAACCTTTCCCAGGTGTTGCAACTTCAATAAGTTCTCTAGCTGCTAAATCAACAGCTTTTGATACAAATTCAGATCCCTAAGACAGAAAAGAACATAATCAATTTAAGGTGATCATCAGACATGATGCATAAAAACCAAGAGATATTCCACCAAATCATTACTACTGGCCTGCTATGTAGTAGTTAAAATTAGAGAACTTCTAATGCCACCCCAAGATGTGTGCTAATTCTTTGGTGATCAATATATGAATTGGGGTGGCGTTAACAAAAGTTAGTGTGGCAATAAAATTATTTCCACAAATTTTGTTTGTTATGATTCTATATCAAACTGCCACATGAAAGAGGGAGATAACACTGGACAATCCAACCGCACAACAATTTTTCTCAACAAGTTGATCATTGCTAGAAATCAATTCATTCCGACGTTAATTATATGAAAATTTGACCTGAAGTTGCAAGTTTATAGGAAAGTACAGATTTTTTTAATTTAAGCCAAATGTTTTTCACATTGTTATAATGTCAGAACGAATTCTCCAACACGACTACCTAGAAATGTGTGGCTAGGAAGTGAACTACTATCGTGCCTTTATAGGGCTCACGTGTAATTCAATGAATTAAAGTTGTTTCGGGAATTTAAAAGTTTGGCAGTATATCAGTACAAATATTAAACAACCAAAATTACAATCTATTATATTCCATTGACACCAGTGTCGTTCTTTGATGTTCTTCAATTATGAGATTCATGAACTTATTTTAATATGATTTCTCATTTATGGATGTTGTGTGAAGGAAGACAACAAGTGTATTGAGGAAGACCCATTAAAGGCATGCATTGAATCAAACTTGACAATTTCTTCCCAAGCAAAGAAGAATAAAACAATTCAAACAGATAATAATTTCAAACCATCAATAATAAAAAAAACGAAGAATCTGATGATAAAAGAAAAGGCGAAGTATAATCCAAAAATCAAAAAGCAAGGCCTACCCCAAACCAAGGCTTTTCAAAACCAAGATAAATGGTCCTAAATCTTTAGATCATGTAGAGATAACTAACTTTCTACACCAATTATTCAATCTAAGAAGCGTCAAATGAATTACAAAGCAATTTCTGAAAATCACAAAGCCATTTCAAGTTCAACAGCAAACTGGAGCAGTTGGAGATGAATTTGAACAAGAAGTCAGTTGAATCGAATAAAAGCATTGAAGGAACAAAGTAGGTAACTCACAGTGGTTGCTTGAATCCCAAAGAGCCCAGTATGATTGTATATGCTGTTGAAAGCAGAAAACGACTGAACTTGCTGATATCCATTTAGAATGCGAACATCTGCTTGAATTAGCATCAAAGGATTAAAGTGTCCGCAGTAAATACTAATCATTTTTTATACGCATCAAGAACTAGCAAACAAATTCAGTATTGTCTCTACAGTAGTAAATTAAGATAGCTGCTATTGGCACCCCAACTTTTACTTATTACACCCCAATTTCTAAAATTATTTATCACACCACCTTTAAAGATTAAAACACACTCTTCAAAGTTCAAACATTACAAATGTTTAGCTCTAAATATTTTAAAAAAAAAAAAACAGAGCTTCTATTGCCACCCCAACTTTTACTTATTCTCAACCATTCACTTATGTTCTTTATTTTTAATTGAGGTGTAACAAGTAAAAGCTGGGGTTCTAATAGCAGCCACTAAATTAATCCTAATCTCTGATAAACTAACTGAAGTATATAGAAATGAATTTTAAAGTATGGTTATCTAATACTAAAGGCAACTTAGAACCTACATAGCCGTGAGTGCATCCCTTTACCAGGACCCCCAGCCGAGAAAGAACCGCCCCCTCCCATGAGCATCTGCATGAAGATGGCCATAAAAATAAAAATATAATATCCCATCTTGGCTTAACGTAAAGTAAAAAAAAGAGGAAACGGGAAATAAGGAGAACAAAGAAACATTCAAGACAACTCAATAATAAAGAATCAAGAATTTTGAAAAGCCAAAATCAAAAGCAAGACCTGAAGTACGGTCAAAACCATGGCCTCCTTCTCCGAATGCCATCCACCGGGAACTTCAAAAGCAAGGGCAACATGTGTACTCTGCCTCACAAGGAGAGAAAGGAGAAGTCGTCAAAAGAAAGTAACACGGGACATATGACAAAGAAAAGATCATATGGAATGCATATAATACACACCGGCGAATCAGCTTGACAACGAAAATCTCCTCCAACATAGACAGATTTTGGCTCAGCTGGACGAGGCACCCCTGGAAGGTCAGACAAAAGTGGCTCCGCAATACGTAACAACTCTTCATGTTCAACCCCAGACGCTGCAAGTACCATACGGGATGCAGTATAATTTTCCTGAAATTCTCAAAGCCAACAGTCTTAGAAAACAAAGAACCACAAATAAAAATAAAAAAAACCAAAATAAGGGGATTAAAAAGATATGTGCTGCAAAACTTGCTCTTACAGCAACAAATTCCTCCAAAATGTCACTATTCAATCTGTTTAATGCAGATTCTGGGGCCAAAAGGGGATTAGCTAAAGCACCAGAATAGCCAGCAGAGTGAATCGCCTCCAAAAGCAAGCCCTGAGGATTGTTATTAATTTCTGCAATCTCCGCTTTCACCTTCTGGATCTGCATCAGTATTTAACGAAAACCAAACATCACACATACCCATAGTTTCTGACTTATTGAAAAAATCACGATTAAATCATGATTTTTTCAATAAATCATTACTTATAGGAACTTCATGATTAAATCACAAAATTCTTGATTAAATTGCAAGCATTGAGATTAGATTAAATTAAAACAAAAGACAAAATTGAAGCACTAGTAAGAGAAGATGACCTTGATGAAGATGACAGTGACCATTTTATTGATGATGAATTAGATAATGAGGATGGAATTGAATATTTTAATATTTTAAATAACATAAACCTCGAATGTGTTGTGGACTTGTGTTTACTTATTGTAGATGCAAGAATGATATCTATATGGAGGTTTGGTGATGTATTATTGAGGTTTAACATGAACACCACCTAGTATGAACAATTACACAGACTTGAGCCTAGCCCGATTTCTTTCCAAAATTTTTTTTTTTTTTTTTCCCAATTTAACCAGATGTTTCCCTTGCCAATTTATTCCTGAAATCCCTACTTGTTGGCAGAACAAACTCCACATGAAGACGAAAGAATACCTGTTCACTAACTTCCCAATCCAAGAACACGGGGTTCCTCACACAGTCAATGAGAAGCTCTAACATTTCAGGAACGTAAGTCTTCAAAGCATCATAAGTGTATCCCATCTGCTCCCGCGATGCCGAAGCTGTCACATTGCCCCCAATTGCTTCCACCTCCCGCACGACACGTAAGTGGCTCCGATTTGCTGTGCTCTTGAAGGCCATCCGTTCTAGTAGGTGAGTGGCCCCACAAGAGATGGGTGTCTCATAAACGGAACCACAGTCAACATATATTCCAATGGAGGCAGCAGGGTTCTGTTTACCCATGAAAAAAACAGTATTTACTTAAGATTAAAAATGTTTTAAATGAATAATTAATTAATTATAAATATTACATATGGAAATGCCACATATACCGATGATGTTTCTGAAGCGATCTTTACACCATTGGGTAAAGTTGTTATCTTGGTCTTGCCTGGTTCAACATGATCCGGTAATGGAGGTGAAAGGGTAACGCCTGGAAGTGGGAAATCTAGAGGAGGGAGAGTTTTAGAGTGTTCCCCTGTTAGCCAGCTAAAGAGACCACCAGAAGAAGACGGCTTAGTGGCCACAACACTAGAACTTGCAAACCTGTTCCCGGCACAGCCCTACTCAAAAGAATTTCAATTTGGACATTAACAAAAATCCCATCTCATATAACTTATCATACAGGCAAGAAAAAAATAACGATAAATCACTCTATCTCTATGTAAAAGGTGGGAAAAACAATAGAGCCGGGATCAATACTCAAGAATCAAGTATTAAAAAGCACCGCTTTTTTTCAATTAGAACACTAACAAATATGCATCTTATTAACTTACCATGTAGATAGAATCCCATAAATCACTCTATCCATATATAAAAGAGGGGAAAAACACTAGATTGCACGCAGACTGATGTATTTAAACTCCAACCAAACTGTGCCACGTAGACACTGTAAGAATGGGATACCATTCTGGATGGCCACTCATATTCAAAACCACTGTTATGTTATTTTTTGATAAAAATTCAAAAAAAAAAAAAAAAATTGCAGCTTGTCTGAAGTGGCAAGTACAGTTGTCCAGTTAATTTAAGATTCTTAAATCATCCATATAGAAGCACACAGAGCTCTCGTGAAATTTCTTTATCCAACCAAAACGAAATTACCGATTAATACAGAAAAAATAAAAAATAAAAACACATCCAAAATTCCAACCAAACAGCAATCGGATCTAAAAATGCACAGAAATGTACACATTTGGAGGGAAATAGTAAATGATTTACGTGTTCTGGGTTTTCTCATAAAAATGTAGCTTGTGTGAATCGATTAAAACAGCTATCCAGTTAATCTAATTTTCTAAAATTCAAATAATAACATACATATAGAAAACAAACAGAGCTCTCTCACGAAAATTTCTTTATCCAACCAAATCGATTAATACAGAAAATCCCACATCAAAATTCCAACCAAACAGAAATAACATTCAAAATGCATATCAAAATACAAATTTGGAGAGAAATAGTTAATGATTTACGTGTTCTGAGTTTTTTCACAAAAAATGCAGCTTGTGTAAATCAATAAGCACAGTTGTCCAGTTAATAACACCCATATAGAAAACAAACAGAGCTCTCCCTCTCTCGTGAAATTCTTTATCCAACTAAACGAAATTACCGATTAATAGAGACAAACCCATATCGAAATTCCAACCAAACACCAATCCGATCTAAAAATGCAAAGAAATACACACATTTAGAGAGAAATCATAGATGATTTACATGGATATAACATCAAAGATATAATCTTTCAATCAATCAGATTCAAATCACTAAAATGAATCAAATTTCATAGTTTGTGTTCACGAAAACTGCTGTTATTGAGAGATCGTAAAGAGGATAAAACGCTCAGATTAGGGTTTCGTGGAGCGTTACTGACCCTGACAGCCCTAATTCGTGAAGCTGAAGCTCTGTACATTATCGATTGCGACGAAACCCTAGAATCCAAATAGCTTTGGAAGACTGTGTTACGGTCGCTCTACTGCACGAAAAGAATTATTTTGGGGACGTAAATTATACCTTTTGAATTTGGGTGATTTAGGTATGCCCCTCCACGTTTTAGTGAATATTCCAGATACTCCCTGTATTTTTAAACTAATGCAAAATCCTTTACTATGTTCTTCTCTAGAGGACTAAAGAAAACGACCTAAACGCCCTCAATTCAACTCCTAGTTAAAAACCCTTGTTTTTTCTACGGTCTTCAGCCTTAAGAATTTGTCTCGTTCAACATTCAAACATAGAAAAAAAAAAACGTCATAGAAAATTTAGTAACTAAAAGTTGATGAATTTTGGGTAAAAAAAATTAAGGATTTTTAACAAGAAGTTTGATTGAATAAGAGATTTAATAGGTTAAAACTTCTAGATGTTTAAGATTAGTTGTTTTTTTTTTTTTTTTTTTTTTTTTAGTCGGGTTATAGAGGGAAATAGTCTTGGATGACCTTACCACCAAAGGTGGTGAATTGTTTTGGAAAAAAGTTTGGGGGTTTTGTGGAATAGGTTAATAAAGACAGTGGCATTTTGGTCACTTTCTATTCGTCTCTCGTGAATGACGACAATCGAGGGTGTGTCATTGTCTCACTCGTGTCTCGATGAAAATTAAACTCGTGGCACTTAAGTTTTGTTTTTTTTTTTTTTTTTGGCAAAAATAAGAAGATCAACAAGCGACTCCACTGGGGATCGAACCCAGAATCTCTGGTTTCGTAGACCAGCGCCTTATCCATTGGGCCATGGAGTCTGTAATTGAGAAGTAACTGCCTAATTATATTATTAATCCATGATAGAAAACGTAGGCTGCGACAAACAAGCGACGACTCCACTGGGGATCGAACCCAGAATCTCTGGTTTCGTAGACCAGCGCCTTATCCATTGGGCCATGAAGTCGGAGCTTGGGATGTAGCTGCCTAATTAAATTCATAATTCGTAACTGAAAACAGTATCTAACAAATAAAAGTATTACATAACCCGAGACCAAGATCACTTGGCCAATATTGTATTAAGACGAGCTTCAAGAAGATAGATTGAATATCAAGTCAAAAAGTAAAATTAATTTATTACAACGATTGATGATCTAGAAGATGATTGATTTCAAGAAGAAAAATTAAGGATTCTTGATTTAGTTGAAGATAAGTGTATTTAAGTTTTTTTTTTTTTTTTTCTGGAAAATAAGATAAAGAATGAAGAGTGCATATCTAAACTAATTACCAAATCCATAAGGGGGTTTTACATGATTTTAAACTGATTTAAACAATATGACTCATGTGTGACGAGATAACTCGAACGAGTCAACTCGATATGAGTGGAGAACGAGACAAGATAAGCTTCTAGTCAGATTTGTTGGAAGTTGCAACTAAACTCCACAAAAGAGGCAAATAGAGAGATGGCGGGAAGCGCGCTTATAACGGTCATCCACCCTTTTAAAACCAATAATATATTTCAAATCTCTCTCTCTTGATCATAAGCAGTTTTTCATTTTTTTTTTTTTTTTTTTTTTTTTGGCATGTTTGATGGAGGAGAAATTGAAGAATAAATAATTCTTAGACAATTCTCTCTCCCTCTCTCTCGAAGATGGGTTCCTTTGTTTCTCTCCATAGATCAACATCTATGGATTACAAGTAGAGTGGTTGTTAATGAAGATGGTTTCATGGTGGTGGTGATGATGAAATACAAGCCTTTGCTTTTGAAACTGGGAGTAGCATTGGCTTTCACATTTGCTGGAGTTCTTTATTCCCATTTTAGATGGAAAAGAATCCGTCCAACCCATTCTCCTCCTCCCTCACATTCTTCTTCTTCAGGTTGGATGTTTCGTTGTCTTTGTCGCCGTCTTCTTTTCTATGTGATTTTGTCTCTCAAATGATCTTTTATGTTCTTTGAAATCAGGTGATAGTAGTAAAATTGATGTTTGTGGAAAAATGGGTCTCCAAAGAGAACTTCATTCTGTTCAGACGCGGTCATCTTCTGATAATTCTGCTTCAATCGCACCCGAACATAATGTAAGATTGATTGAATCCCAAAAGCTCATCAACCCCTTTGATGTTTGTTTGGTTTCTTTCCCTTGAAATCATGGAAAAAAAAAAAAAAAACAAATAAAGGCAATAAAGGAACTTTTTATTGTTTTTTTTTTTTTTTTTTTTTTGGGGGGGGGGGGGGGGGGGGGTCCTTTTTGGTTTGTGGGGAAATGAAAAATGAACACTTTGATTTTAAGGCTCTAAAATTGCAAGAGGAAGGCTAGAAGCTATAACATGGATTGAGGCAGTAAAAAACATCTTATTTGCCTTGATTAAACATATGGCTCTAGATAGAGTTGGATGAAAAAAAATTAGGATTTATGTTGCTGACCTCACCATTTTCATCGATGATGAATGTGGTGGAGTTGATGCTTATGATGAATTGAGACAAAGCGCTTTGATTAATGGGTCTAAGAAGATGAGAAGAAGGCCAAAATTAAATACGCACGAATTGAGCTAGAAAGAAAAGATATGAACACATGTGCCCGAATGAAGATAATAAGGCATAGATGATTGTGTGGGATACATAAAATTCCTCAGTGAAACTAAATTAAATGAACAATGAGGAAACTTTAGTTGGGATTTTGTTTTTGAAGGAAGATTTGTTTCTAAATATGATATCTAGTTCATAAGAATATGCATGAATTTCTAGATTTTGTAACGTGGATCGAAAGTCTAACAATCTTGGCAATATAAATCAATTACTCGAACTCATATAACATTGAAATGTATTCTTTTTCATAGGACAACGAATCTCAACAGAAAGTTACTACTGAGAGTCCACTCATTGGGCTTTCTCCAAGTAGTAAACATTCTGGAGATGAAGATGGTTTCCTCTTGCCAGAGTTTAACGAGCTTACGGTCAAAGAGTTTGAGTTTTCCTCCAACACCAACACCAGGATTTCTCCGAGGAAAGACGTAGAGACTCAGACACCTCCAACATTTAAAAGAGCAGTAGTAGACAAGGAGACTCAACATTTGAGAAACATAGTACTAGAGAGGGAACGAACTCAGTTTCAACTTGAGTATATCACGAGAGCTACGAGTTTGGATAGAGACAGAAACTGCAGTGAAGCTATTGAAGATTAATAGTGTGGAGGCTAAGCTTTTCACGCTCAAAATTGAGTCGTTGCAGGCCGAGAACCAAAGACTGGAGTCACAAGTGGCCGACCACTCAAGAGTAATGGGTGAGCTTGAAACTGCAAGAGCAAAGATAAAGATGTTGAAAAAGAAGATTAGATTAGATGGAGAGCAAACCAAGGAACAAATCGCTGCACTTCAAAAAAATATCACGAACTTGGAAGCTCAAGAACATAGGAATGCCTCAAACAATGCTGATATTCAAAAGAACATGCAGAGATTAAAGGAGTTGAGAGCAAATCTGAAGAACTCAAGAGAGCTAATTCGAGATTGCAATGTGATAATTCTGAGTTGGTAAGGAGATTGGAATCTACACAGATCCTTGCTACTTCTATTTTAGAGGCCCCGGAGGTAATTTAACCATTCATTCTGTTTTTTTTTTTTGGTATTTGCTCCTTTTTGGTCTCTCAGATTGATTTTCATGGTGGGGATTGTTCGGTTGCAGGCCGAAGCATTGCAAGAAGAGAACAAGTGCTTGAGACAAGAAAACAATGATTTAACAAAGGAAATTGAGCAAATCCAAACAAATCGTTGCACGGATGTAGAGGAACTCGTCTATCTTAGATGGGTGAACGCTTGTTTACGATATGAGTTGAGGAACTATCAAGCTCCGCCTGGTAAAACCGTAGCACGGGACCTAAGCAAGACCTTGAGCCCGAGATCGGAGGAGAAAGCCAAGCAACTCATACTTGAATATGCGAATTCAGAGGGAATGGGTGATAAAGGTGCCAATGAAATGGACATAGATTCTGAATATTGGTTGTCCTCGCACACTTCCAATATTACGGAGGTTGGCGAGTTTGATGATTCTTCCGCTGATCATTCACCTGCCACACGAACAAGCAACTCGTCCAAAATGAAATTTTTTAGCAAGCTTAAGAACCTCATACACAGAAAGGAGGAACATCATCGTAATAATCACACTTCATCTCTCGATAGAACTACAAGAAGCTATGAGAGTTCGGGAAAAAGAGAATCTGTCTCCACGGGTTCATCCGAAGATGTAACGGGAGCATATTCTAGTGGTACCCTTTCTTCCAATTGCAATTTGAATATTTCAGTGACAGCATTAACAGACATTGAAGCTAAAATTAACGAACGGATGAATAAGATCGCTACTACATCCGAGAGTTCTTTGACGGCTTCTTTAGATATCCAAAGACTAAGGAACCCAAACCTTGAAGATATTCAGGATGTGGAAAGTCATAGGAGAAACAGTGATGTGGGATCGTTGTATGGGTACAAGAAAATGGTTTCAAGAGAGGGAGGTGTTGGTGGTTTCCCACAACACAATCTGATCAACGAGGAACAAGAAGACCCCGATAAATTGAAGTTGATGAAGTTTGCCGAAGTTTTGAAGGACACTCATAGAAATTCTCGCTCACACAAGAGATCAAAATCATACAATGCCTATTAAGGTCTAGTGAACCCAAATTTTCATACCTCATTGCCTCTAAATTTTCTTTGATAGTTTAAAGGATTTAGATTTACTTGTCAGTGCCCAACAACATTTGTTACTCTTAGAAACTACTTAGAACCTAACTCTGCACTGTTGATAGGCTATGACGAATATTTGTGTATTAATCACCCTTATAATCGGATTCATCAGGACAAAGGAGTTCGCTTTTATGTAGATAATGACGACAAAATATTCATCTTTGAGGGAGGGAAGGTTCAATTGTTGTAGAAGTAGATCGATACTTAAAGTAGTAAATCTGTTTTTTATGTTTGTGATTGTCTGTGATGTACTTCCTCTTCATGTTTAACTAGAAAGGGTAAGTTATAAGGTTTTTTTTTTTTATAGTGATTAGAGGGAAACAATTTTGAATTTCGACTGTTGATGCTCAAACATGACTCCCCCCGCCTTTTTTTTTCTTTTGTTAATGAGTAGAGGCAAAAGTTTTTTTTTTGAATTTTGAATTTTGGTGTTGCACGAGAATCCTACCAGAATACAATAATAACAAAGCGTTATGCCAAAGATTTGGTTGGGGTCGACTAAACGAAACTTGTTCTTATATTCCACACTATACAAAGCCAAGTCTTTTGTTATTGAAAGTGAGTTCGTATCTACTTTCATGGTTAAAAAAGAATGTTGCAATCTAATGATTCTGATAGAATTAGAGTGTACTTTATTTGCAGTATATTCTTTCATCTCTTACATATAGTGAAAATTCACGGTCTTAAACCATCCTACGTTTTTACAATCGAAAAATTATTAATTCTCCAATCACTTACAAGGCTTTTATATCAAAGCATTCTTAGATAGAAAACAACAAGACACAAGACAGCTGATCACCTTGCTTTTGAATGTATCTTGATTCCTCCACTATTTTGTTTCCAAAAATTCCTAGATTCTCATCTCATATTTAGCAATTAGTATACTTCCAAGTTTTTCATTAGAAAATTTATTTTAAAAATAAAAAGCCAAAAAATAAAAGAAACAAATTGATGATTTTGCATTATAAATTGATTTTTTTAAAATAATTATCCTATAAAAGGTGCTTAGGATCACCACAAACTTTTGTTAGATTGATGTAATATTTTAAAACTCAGTAAGAAAAAAGAATGTCCATTAACAAAAGACACAACTCTACAGAGCAAGGTTTAAAATCTCATTTCGATCCAATGTTTCAAACAGGAGAAGAACTGAAATGCTCTCGACCCAAACATTACAAGACATTCTGAAACATTCAATGCTTTGAAGCAAATGACTTGTTAGAGTCTCAGCCAAAACCGAAATGTTCCATCAAAACATTCCAAAAATGGCATTAAAATTTTGAATGATAATTGCTAATTTCAAGCATATACTGTACATGTTGCATGAACGCCCCTTTTGACAATTGAAAACAGAACAAGTGATTTCTGAAAGAGAACTGATATTGCCACATCAACTTTTACTATTGCCACACCAATCCCTATGTAAATCAACAAAGAATCACCAATTACAAAATAGCTCCAAGGCTGAAAATAAAATAAGAATAATAAAAAGGGAAGCTACACCTAATAACTGACAACGTTCAGATTAGTGTTGGCAAAGGTCGGCAGACGCAGATCAGCTATCCACAAAAGAATTCAAGATGCACCCATCGAGATTAAATCCTGATTGTATCTTCTGATTACTTAAAGATGTGAATTCTGTCACTCGTTCCAACTTCTCGAAATTTACTTCTAGTCCTAGTAATCAAAGAGTAAATAACGAACTTTCCAGAATTGAATTCCAAGTGTTGCAAATATGGGGCCTTTCTTTCCAACTTTTAGTGAATCTAAAAATTCAAATAATGGCTTAAATTTCTCTGGACTTCCTCCTTTCTTACCTTTGTTAAAGCTGATTTCTCTATCTTTCTTATCCACTCCTTAGTGCACTTGAAAACCTCCCTATCTCCTCAAGAGATTTGCTTCGACCATCCTGAATCCCATATCTTAGAATCAGTACTTGCCGCTCTCTAGGTTGCAAGCCTTGAAGAAGCTCATAAATGTCTTTCCGCATGTGTTTGTGTCATGACCATCTCTTCGGGAGTCTTTATCGATTTATCTGAAGTAAATTCCTGCATCACATATATAGTAATGAACAAATCATCTATACAAAATTTTTTTAGATATTTCCAGTGCCGGTGTGTAATTCTTAAAACTAAAGGGGACGTATATATTTTTATCACACCCACTCATGCACACACACACATGCACGCTTTGATGTTCTTCAAGGTTTCCAAAAAACAATATAAGGAACCCAAAAAATTACTTTGGAATTGTTTTTTTTCGTTTTCGTTTTGAAATGTTCTTCCAAATTCGGAAAATTTAAATGTGCTTGTAGAGATTCAGGCTTTGTTTTTCTCATAGAAGCCTAATGAATGTCATGGGATTTTTCACAAGCCTTGGGAACAAAGTATTTGATTTTCTACCTATATGAAATTAAAATAACACAAAAAAAGAATATCAATGGTACAAATCTAAGGATGGTTTAGTGTGCGTGAAGAGTATATCTAATACCATAGTCTTGGGTTTAATTCCCACCATCATCAAGTTACTGATCTCATTAAAAACAGACTTGCCAATCAAAACAGAAGAAAAAATGAATAAAAGTGTATAAAGGTATGAAGAAATAAATTGAAGTGCATATCTATTGTGCAAATAATACCTAAAAATATAGAAAGGTGCATGAGATAAGGTTATATCCCATGTGTGGTGTAGCACGTGACAGCCAAGACACACATGTACCTAATAGGCATGGAAATTATCAAATGTTCCATTTCTAAGACACAACTCAGAAACCAGTTTTTGATTTCTCATGTTGATTCTGCCAAAGCAACCAAGAACTCGTTAATCTTATAATGGGGCATGATATCACTCGACTGAGGCCATAGTCAAACATGAATTTCGACAGAAATGTTGGTCATGGTATATTAGTCCCCATTCAATTAGGTGTCATTTCCATATGAAAAAATGCTGACTCAAAGAACTTTACCACTCTTCCGTCATTCACGGTGTGGATTACGTAGAGAGTTTTGAACGATTGTATGGATGAGAGAGAAATGTGTAAAAAGAGAAACAAAGGTAATGTAGGATTTAAATCATACCATAAACTTTACACTCAGGTTATCTCCCATTCTCTGATCAATTGAACCCACTATTCTCGGGCACTTACAAGCCAATCTAATTTTAGCTAATGACACACCAGTGAACCTAGAAATCTCGTCATCATTCGGGTACCTTCCATGAATGTTGTAAAGGGACCTCCTTGCTTTACGTATTTGATTCATCACACTGTTCAGCGAAACCTATGAAGAGAAAGAAAATACGAGACATAAATAAGAATTAGTTCCTAATCACATAAAACTTAAAGGAAGAAATCAAAATCACTAAGATCAAGGACTACAATGCACTTACAGGTATATGGATCCCTCTAGAATGCCG
The DNA here is from genome assembly GCF_017979445.1 of Akebia trifoliata. Classification (NCBI taxonomy): domain Eukaryota; kingdom Viridiplantae; phylum Streptophyta; class Magnoliopsida; order Ranunculales; family Lardizabalaceae; genus Akebia; species Akebia trifoliata. The sequence continues at coordinate 3,931,978 of NC_141386.1, read as the reverse complement.
TGCCACTAATGTTGACATTGATTTCCTGATCCAGTACTGAATGTAAGTTGAGAATCGGTAACCCCTTGTGTGGTCAAACCTTTCTGCACCTTGAAGGACACCCACGTTCCCCGCCTATGAATAGTAGGTGCACAGAATCGAATATTTAGGGAGGTTATAAGATTAATTTTATCAGGGAAAAATATTTTATGGTCCCATAACCCTAAATCCCTAATGAACTCTACCTCACTCACTGAAAATGTATTCCACCAACTCATTAACAGGGTCATTCAATTGGATGGTAACGGGGACCATAGTCACAAAATTCTCCTAATTTTTCTGAAAATTCGTAAAATTTGATGAACTAATTAGTTGATTTATTCATTGATTGTTGAATGTGATAACACTTTTCGTTCACCCTCAACCAACTACTCCAAATGAACGATCTGTTGGGGAAGGGGAGAACTATGAATATAAAGGATCATGGGGCTTAACTAGGGTATGACACACCCGAGAGTGGAGCAAAATATACACTCAACACTCCTCCTCACCCATAAGGGTGGAAAGAATCGAGCCCGTGACCTATATGAAGTTAGCGCTCTGATACCATGTTAACCAACCAACTACTCCAAATGACCGATCTGTTGGAGAGGGGGAGAACAATGAATACAAGAGGGTCACAGGGTAAACTGGGGGGTATGAAACACCCAAGAGTGGAGGAAAATATACACTCAACACCCCCCCTCACCTAAGGGTAGAAAGAATTGAACCCGTGACCTATACAAATGTAGCTCTCTGATACCATGTTAACCAACCAACTACTCCAAAAAACCGATCTGTTGGAGAGGGGGAGAACCATGAATATAAGAGGATCACAGTGCTTAACTAGGGTATAACGCACCCAAAAGTGGAGGAAAATATACAGTCAACAGTATTTGACCAACCTGAAGTAGATCTTCTAAAGATATTCCTAGTCTTCGGTAGTTTCTTGCAATGTAAAAGACTAAAGAACGTGTACTCCTTAGAAGCTTATCTCTGCAATACCAACCAAAATGCAAACGCTGTTGCAACATCTTCTCATCGACTCCAGCAGCTTCTGCCCAACAGCTAAAACTTATCACCCGTCCAGTTTCCGCTTCCAAACTTGTTCTGATTCTCTCCAAATTCGCAGCTTCCTACAAGTTAGACCGAAACCCAATAGTCAAATCCTTCTTCAAGCATTATACAAACAAGAATAGAGAAGTACGTTGCAAAATTAAAAAAAGACTACCTTAACTCCGATTGACATTTTTGATTCCTTCTTAGCAATTATAAGTCTTCGGGTCATTGAGTTTGATGGATTTTCCCGTCGAGGAACTTTACTAATTGTTTTAAAGGACGATGGCGGTGAAGAAATCTTGGAAGACTTTTCTAATGCTCTATCTCTCCTTGATTTTCTCTCTTTTTTTCTTCCAGAGCGAACAATTATATTACCTACTTTATCATCTATTGGACCATTTATTGGAGAGTCTCTCGGAAGCTCGGTAATTGGTATAGGTGTGCTTAGAGTTGGTTCCTTAAGGCCAAGGGTCCGGGATAGGCAGACGTGGAATAATTTTATAGCTCCAAGCTTTCCTAATTGTATAAGAATATCCTTTTCCAGCTTTACCACGTCTGCATCGACAAAAATCTCTTCAATCTTCTCAATGTTTTCCATTAATGAACTAAAATGTGATGTCTTGTTGACTTGTAACCTGGGATAAGATGTAGGTGTATCATCTTGAATAGACACGCTAGTGTCGTCAATTGGATTGTATAAAGTTCTATGAGATCCCCTACCAATTTTCATCTGAAAGGACAAGAAGCTTAAATCATATTTCATGTTTCAATGAACAAAAGAAGATGAAAAAGACTTTTAAGGAAATAAGATCCCGAAAACATAGACGAACCTTCATTTCTTCCTTATCTCCTGACTGGTTCTCTATGATTTGTAGTGATCCAAATGAACTTGAATAAGCTTTCAAAGAATCTTTATATAGAACCTCACTTTCCTCGGGAATAACAGATAGGATGGACATCCTTGGTGATTCATAAGAAGCCTCCTTGCCTCTAACTGTATCATTTGAACATCAATTGTGAATCTTTAGATCCTGTAATATATATATATAAACCCATTGCATTTCATGAATGATTTATTAGAAAAGGTTGAGTGCATGGAATGCAGGATAGAAAGAGCATATTTCAACACTTCAACAATGGTACAATAATAACTTGCTGATCAAGATAATTTAAATTAATTTCAAAACAGTAAAAATTTGCATGATATTTGGAACGGGCACTTGATTGGGGATTGACAAACATCTCAATTCAGGTAAACATGAGTATATGACCTTCAAAATCTCATACAAGAATTCCTTAATAGTAAAAGAGGCAAAACCCTGAGGGGTTAGCTCATGGCAATTTCAGACCGATAAGCAATTAATGCCCGTAAGTCGTGAGTTCGATACCCAGTATGAGCATTAATTCCTCAGGGGCCACCTGCTAGGGCGCATCCTCACTTACCTAGTGTGTGTGATGTGCGGGCGTTGCATGTGCCCCGGGACTTGTCCTTGGACAAGACCATGGTCTATCGACTGGGCAAAACCCAGATACCCGGTCTGCTCTCTATAGGGATATCCGGTTATCAAAAAAAAGGCAAACAACAAATGTCGTATCCAAATTACTTTCAAACTCAAAAACCCATAAAATATCACCTACATAGCTAAACCCTTAAACATCTTACCATAAAAATGTTCACAATAAGACATCCTAAACCCTCTAACATCTTAGAATTAAAAATGCTCACAAATAAGATATCATAAACCCTTTAAAAGTGTATGCTTCGAAGGTATTAATGAAGTTCTCAGGAATCAATTGTACATGGGGCTGGTTAGATTTTGATTTATTTTCTGTAATTTGTATTGTCTAGAGCATTGTCCTTCTAAATCTGATTCTTCTTTTTTTTCTAGGCTATATTAAACTTCCCTTCCTCAAACTAAGCAACACTCACGTGACTAAGAGAAATTTTTTGATATCTCTACAGATATCAAACTTGTGATTCTTGGAATTCAGAAGACATTTGAACAAGAACGGAAAATTGAACTTTGATCTCTCCAGAGGAACTAAACTTTTTTTTTTCTTCTTTTTTTTAACTCTGTCTGGAGATCAAAAATAAAAAATGCAACCTATACTAATTTTTGATGAAAAAGTTAAATCTAGAGCAGAAGATAACACACATACAACATCAAGTCAAGTAAAGAGTTTCCAATTCAGATAGGATAGAAGCTAATTCAACCCAATTCAATTACTTTCTCTTTTTTCCCAAACTAAAGATAACCCATGATCCATCCCATAATTTCTGAGAAACCCAATATAAATACAGAGAAGAATGGAAGATTTACATTAAAATACATCAACCATTTAAAGAAAAAAAGTGATTAACAACATTAAAACTGAAATCTACAATGTTGAAAGCTCACCAGAAGAGGAGTATTGCTTTGTGGATGAATTGGTGAAGAAAGAAGACTGAATTGGAAAAACCCATTTGGAGTCCAACATGAAACCAAACCCCATTGTTGCTTATTAATCCTTGAATACAGAGCTTTAATGTTCATCAAATCCCATAGAAGAACACCAAAAAAATGGATAAATTGAAGTTGTTCACTCTCCAGTCTCCACCACCAGTTTTACATCTCCAAAGGTTGGACATTTTTTCTCCTTTCTTTCCAACAAGTAAAATATCTTTCAAAATCAGTTGGTGTTCTTTGAATGTCACACGTCGTTGGAGATGAAAGCGTCCAATAACCAATCAAAATCAGACAAATGGGTGTGGTCTCCCGCAGACATTCGAAGCCCAGCAGTTCCTTTCTTCAAGTATCTGTAAAATTACTTGGTGAACCCTGATAAAGGTATTTCTTTCTAAATACCCCTCTTTTCTGTCATAACAAAATAGTCCTGTTAATAAACTTTTTCTTTCATTATACCCCTCACCCCCTTTCAATCGTTGAGATCGATTATTGGAATTGTTAAGACACCATCCCAAGCATGGTTTTAAATCTTGTCCTAGATGACTCGTTCGATATGTTTCGATATTGTCTAACAATGAGACAGATAGACAAGTCAATGTATCGAACGCGATTTAAAACCCACGTTCATTTTTCTTATTGTTGAACGAGACATCTCAAATGTATCAAAAAACTCATCTAAGATGACTCAAACTCGTTCACAGACGAGATGAGACGTCAAAAGGAGTTTTAAAACCATGATCTCAAGTGTCAAGGTGCATTTAGAAAGAAGTCCCTACCGAAAAATTATATATTAAGTAATTTTCCCTTAAAATATATGTATCTTCAAAAGTAAAATAGTGATAAATTAAGATATAATTTGTCTCCACATAGAAAAAAATAAAAACCCTTCTACTTATTTATTTATTTATTTATGACAAGGGCAAGGTAACTAGTCTCTTAGAGCACCATATCTCGTCCAACTACCTTAGGACCATTATAATTACAACTACCATTCATTGGGGCTTCGGTTGTCGGCTCCCCTGTCATCAGGATCCCTCCAAAACCTTCAATTTTCTATGAAATAGTTAAAATCAAAATATTAGATTTCATGTTTTTGTGAGATCATGCTTCCTCAATACTTATTTTGCGATTTTTTTTTCCTCTTTGATTTTTTCATTTTTGAATCTTCAAGTCGTCCATTTTGAGATTAAATAATGTTAAACCGAGTAAAAAAAAAACTCAAATACACTCAACTTGACATGGAATGTGCACAGAACCATAAAATTTTCCTTCTGTATCTGAGAAAATAAATCTATGATTTTGTACACATGTTAGGTCAATTGAGTATGTTTTTTTAGTCAATTTATTGCTTTCTCTAAGATTTGCACTTGAGACGTAATGCTGGTTCTGATATAATAGGAATCCAAGTAATACATTAAAAATATCTAAATGTTAGTGATACAGAAAGCTACGTCTATAGCTTTGAATCATAATGCACAATAGTTTGAGACGTGATGATGGCAAGAGAAGCAATTCCTTCTAGAAAATTTACGAGTTGAAATAATCATACCAATGTTATAAAATGTGAATATCTACTTGATGGACTTAATGGTTTTAAATATCACCCAAGACTGAGATGACTCGCCCGAGTCATCTTGGAATCGTTATAGAAGGAGACAAATTTACACGGTGTCTGAAACTTCACACCATCTCGCGATATAAACGAGATGACTCGGACAATATTGTATATTTTAATTAAAATAATTAATTTTTTAAAATCTAAATATTTATTATAAATAAAACATGACTTTATGACTATATATCTTTTAACCTGTTTTATTTTATATATAAAAAAAAATTATAATTACTTTCATATAAATGTATATAGATAAATCATTATAAAATGAGTTAAATCGTTGAAATGAGTTTACTCCTTCAAGACAACTCGATCTCATTCATGGATGAGATGAGACGTCAAACTGAGTTTTGAAACCATGATGGACATGTAAAGCCAATGTGATTATGTGACCGAGGAATAAGGAAGATAAATCGAACTTGGCAATCATCCTAATCATGCAAAAAAAAGGAGTCATGATTTCTGACAAAAAAAATTTTAACTCAATTTGTACGTGGTTGATGTGGTAAGGGCATAAAACCATAGATCTTTTTCTTCGGGATACTCAACGGTTATGTGCCCTTGCCACATCCAATCAAAAAATTCATTAGGGAAAGAAAAAAAGATTATAATATGGTATGGGAACACCAAGCTATATAATTTGATATTTAAAATTATGAAATTTCATTAAACTCATTGGGTCATGTGTGAATTTTCCCTTTTTTTAAAATTATACATCGAAGTTTAATCCGTCGTCGTCGTCGTTGTTGTTTTTTTTCTTACCTAAGGAATATCCCCACATCGGTGAGACTAAGGTTATGTTTGGATTGAAAGAAGTGGAGAGAAGAGAAACTCATTAAGGGAAAAGAAGAGAACTTCAATTTCTCTCCACCATGTTTAGATTGACAGGGAAAACTTGGGACAACTTTGAAAATTTAAAATACCTTAAAAGAGATCTAGGGGTAAAATTGAAATTATAAAATATTTTAAAAACCTCTTCTCTCCCCTCTTTGAGAGAAAGGAAAGTCATATTTTTTCTCTCCTCTTCTCTTCAATTATTTTTCTTTTCTCCTCCCACTTAACAATCCAAATAAGAGAAATGGAGAGAAACTCATTTATTTCATTTTCTCTTCTCTCCATTTCTCTTACTCCGAACACAGCGTAAGTCTCCATAGGGCCAAAGGTGAGCCCACAACTCCCACTAAGTAGATTATTCAGAGGCTGCACTCGGTTTCGAACTCACGACCAAGAGGGGCGTACTCTTGTCAGTACACCTTGTCACCGAGCCACATCCCTTATGGGCTAATTCATCGTTTGACATGATTATATCCAACTAATCTTTATGCTATAATTTCTAAGACATTTACAACGTCCAATAGTGTTGGTCACTAGAAAGTGTTATTCCAGCCCAAAAGAATGACCCAGTTAGATTTGGGTTCCCCCAATTTGAACCCAACAGGCTCAACTCGACCTTCGGCTGGGTTTGGACTTTCGTACCTAAGGTTCAAATCAGCTTTTTAGCCCAATCAAATTTTCTGGTTGGGCTTGGACTATTGGACTATTGGACTAAGGCCACGCTCACACCCCTAAACATGATCACTACACGTCGAACATGCAATAAATCATAATTCTCTTACAACTTGTAACTAAAATTTTTTAGTGAACCTCTCAGCAATATAAGCTTGCAACCCATCTAAAACAATACAATTCAAGTTGGGCTTGGGTTGAGTAGTATAAGTACTTTGGGTTGGGCTCAGATTGAGTTATCCAACAATTACTTTTTGGTTGAGCTGCACTTTAGTTCGTGAGGTTAGACTCAAACCCATCATGACCCCCCCACCGAACCCAAGTTGATCACAAAACAACTATCAATCTTAGATTATGTATTTTATTTCACTAAGAACCAATAAGAATGAAAATTGTTGTATACAGACTTCAAACTTTTGTGGATAATTGGAAAAGAAAGCCGAAAATACTATCGAAAAGTATCATTTTGGCACCAAAACCTATTCTTCTTCAAAAGGTAGCTAAAAGCAGAATCCGACAACGAACCCAAATGCTACCAATATGTTCCGACTTTAGGGTGTATTAATATCTCATATTGGGACAAGGGTTGATGGGCACAAGATTGGGATACAAAATAGGAAAATCATACTAAAGATTGATGTCTACATGCAAAATTGTGATTTGCTGATTTTTTGCACACATCTCGAGGTTGGAATGCTTCTTTTCCTTGTACGAGAATGTACAAGAGATGACATATATCGACAACGTGTCCTTTATCATAAGATCAATCTTGTGACGTGATATAACATTGCTAAGAATGTTAATTTTCGCCTTCAATTTCTCTACTTTTTATTTGGTCTCACATATATAATTAATTTACGACCACACATGCCTTGGCATTAAATTTACATTATATCTTGTTAACGTAAACCTAATTGGTCAATCTGCGATTAATGTAAATGTAATATTTAAATAGCAAATAAGGAGAGACCCGATGTCTGAATAATGATCCAAGAATCCAAAAATCTTTCTGTGATCAATGATTATTTATTGTATTGAAATTAAGTATATATCATACAAGTAAAGTTCCATCGATGAGATTTTCCAAATGAAAAATGATATTTAAATTCTTTTATTGCTATTTTAGTTCTTTTGAATCAATCATCATGAAGAGACATCTAGTTGTAAGAGTGCCCATGCATGGTTTTAAAACTCGTTTCGATGTCTCATCCATGAACGAGACCGAGTCATCTCGGATGAGATATCTGATTTATTTGAATCTTCTCAGACAAGATTTTAAAAAAATGCCTTAGAATTAGAACAAATCATGTCTTTGAGACGATTTGTCAACTTATCTCGTTGGTAGACGATACCGAGACAACTCGGACGAGATTTAATACTGTGGCTGAAAGTGTGTATATGGTTTGGGCTGGACCAGGGTAACCCAATTCTGAAGAGGTGAGCCCAGGTCGAGTTTAGGTTTTATTTCATGTTTGATAAAGTTGGTTATAAATTATTTTTACTCACTTACATGGTCATATATGGAAAATATTTTAGACGATCCAACATAACGTTGTATTATTCTCATTATGATGATTATCGTTAAAAGATAAATCTGTCTATTCAAACACCATTTTTTACTTAAAATAATTATAATTTTTTTTTATTTTAAAACAGGTCCAATTCTCAGTTTTTATTAGTTCTCATCGGTTTATTTCCAAGAGAAAAAGGACCCAAAACCATCATATCAGTTCTAACTTCAATTTGGGGTGCAGGGGCATGGGCGGAGGCCCTAAACCATTTTTTTTAGGATTATTAAAAAGAAAATTATGTAATATTTTTTTAATGGATTTTTCTATTTTTGGGGAGATAGACACATTTAGCAACTCTCATATTTATAAATAAAGATCTCTAGAATAGTAAAACCAAAGAAATAAAATAGTAATTATTCTTGATCTGATCCATGGACGTAAACACATCATCCAACCATGTAAAAAATCTTGTGTTGCATGCGATTTCTATTCTCTTTGTTGCTTCATATTTTTCTTAGTTCTATCACTGTTACAAATGACCTTAGTAAAAAGAGAGAATGTTATTCATTTGTTGAAATGTATTATGAATCCATTTTATGTTGTATGTGTCCTTCCCCTTTTTCAAGGGGGTGCTCCTCTTTTGTTTTGTCAATAGGGCTGATCCCGAATCCAACTCGGGTCAGGCTTAAGAAATAAAACTTTAATCCAAGCTCGGTCCTCTTTTGTATTGTCTATATTTTACACAGTTGAGAATAAGCCGCTTCTGGATAGAGTAGATAGGGCATCTTATAGTAGTGTCATGACATGAGCTAACGTCGAGCCATACCAGTGGTTGACCAACACAAGTGTTCAATGTATTTGAAAGAAATCTCAAGTGGAATGCTCATAGTATCGTTGCCTGCTCAGAAGTTTGTTGGCCAATTCAAAATGAGGGTTTTGACGTTTAGTGACAAAGTTTAGATTCGGATATTATTTGGTGTGTGTTCAATTCAAGAAAGTTTCATTAAAAAATTGAGAAAATTTCAATGGATGCATAAATGATGTTTTTTCGGGTTTCACATCAAAACCTCTCATCTTCAACCTCCCTAAATACCCTATCTTGTTTTTTTATTTGTATATCACTGATAATTCATAAATCATTAATTAATCATTGATTTAGTAGACTAATCCCTAATTTGAAGAAATTTATGAATTTTTGTCAAAAAATATGAGAGAATTTTGTGAATACTAGTAAATTTGGGGGTTCAACTCAAAATCAATTGACAATGAGTGGAGAGGCCCAATAGCTCATAAGGAAAAATATAAGGCAATTTGTGTTCGATGTAGGACTAAATTCAATATGCTCTGCACGTGATTGGGCCAAAGCATGTGCAGATATGAATTAGATGATGTGAAGGAAAGAAAACCCGCTCTAATACCATAAAAAAATCTGAATTTTATTGATAATTCTTTGATGAATATTATTTGAATCCTATTAAGGTATTTATAGATATTATATAAATTAATATATTAGAAACTAACCTAATATAGATATACTAATTATCTATAATTCTTAATTTGGAATATCTTAATATATATTACTAAATATTTTATTCTCAATTACCACCTTAAGCTTTTTTTAATTATAAAATTAATTGACAATAATATAATGTATCTCATACATCATAATACAATGCATCTCTTACAACCTCCTTTTGATGTGTACATTTTAGGAATTAAGCACTAAACGCTAGATATGTTGGGCAGGGTTGGTAGGTGTCTTCATTTTATTTAATAAAGAAAATTAAAAAAGGCAAAGAAAGAAAAATCCATAGTTGGTGGAATATTTTGATGTCACGTGGCATTAAATATGTGTAGAACTCATAGTACACGTGATCATGGCAAATCTCACCTTCCAATCAACATAACCGCTAAAGAAAATTTAAATGAGAAACCCTTTCCTTACTATTGTATAAGGAAAACAAAGATTTCGAGTTACTTAAAACAAAGTTTCGAGTTTTATTCCAAATCTTCATCTCAAGGTCTATTTGAGGTTTATTAATGAAAAGAGTCCTGTTGGGGTGATATTGGGATTTATTGTGATTCTCACATTTCGGACATGAGATGCACACATAACTGTAGACGTATTTCCTCGAGATAAGAGTAAAAAGTATCTATAATTATGTATGCACCTCCACGTCAAAAATGTGAGAAATCTTAGTAAATCTAGTTATTTAAAAATTCAATGATGAAATTTAATTTATTTTCAATTTTTTTTTTAAGTCTTAAAATTTTTTCTTTATTAACCCTGTAACATCAAATCATGTTTTTGGATGCTACAAATTAATGCGATTAGAATCCATTCCAAACTATATTAAGTAACAAATTAATCGGATACATTTGAATTTTATGATGTGAATATCCATTCTAGGGCTTGTTGGATAACAAACTTGATAAAGTGAGGTATGGTGGGTAATAAATTCTATAAAATAAGATTCCCTTGAAGTTGTCAAAATTTTAAAGGAGTTTTTGTAATAAAATGCAACAGTTGAGTCCAGAGACTTAGAAAAGTATATAAATAATAATATATATTTATTAAGATGTATGAAATTTATTTAGATTTTGTATATAAAATCGGATTTTACCTGATCTGAATATGATCCAATTGTTAATGAATCGGATTTGAATCTTAATATCAAGTTCTGAAAAAACCCAATCCGATAAGAGTCTGATCCGATCCGATCTGATCTGGCCCGATCCATTGACAGCCCAAGTTGGGTCTGACGGGTAAATTACTTTTAAAACTAATTAGTTTTATAATAGTGGTTTATACTTTATAACTAAACAAGGAAAGATGGTGTTGATTAAGTAATCAGTGGTCCTACTCACACCCTTTACGTGGTTGTGGCAGATATAAAGCCAAATCTATCAGATTCTGATTTCTATTAGAAGACCTCAACACGTCAGCTTTGTCAGATTGTTTTCATCTGGAAAAACACCTAAACCTGACGTGTAAATCTTATTTTTCTAATTATCAGATAAACATCTGCAACCTGTGACAGTCAACCCCATCTACCCAGAAAAAAACTTTGACGCTGTCTTCCTGCTTCAAAATTTTGAAGCAATTCTCTCAATTGAATTACACGTGGCATTTTCTTTGATTATTCAAAATTTAATGAAAATATATGAATGTGAAATAACTTACAAATGCCACGTGTCCTATAATGAGAATGATTCCTTCAAAATATATTCCCTTCTAATTATATCAAATTACAGAAATACCAATATATCTTATGGTAAACTAGGGAAATGCCATTTGCACTAAATCTCGTCAAGGTTTTAAGGATGATTTATTTCTTTTACGTCAGATATCGGGTTGTCTCAAACAAATTTAGAACGTGGGGCTTTAAATCTCATTAGAAAAATTGACTTATTTATCTATCTCATCCATATCTAATATTGAGACAACTTTTAACCGTCCCATTTGGAGATATTTTTTTAGATAATTTTCTATTTCTTTAATTAAGTTTTTTTGACTTTATTAATCTTTAATATGTTAATTATTTTAAGGAGAGAAAAAAGGAGAGGAGAGATGGAGGTGTTTAGACATGAAAATTTGAGTGTGACATTTTTATATGAAAGATGTTGGAATGACACAACGGGAGACACAAATGATGTGGTGGCATGCATATAATCGTAGATGATTTTTACTTATATCTCACGTAAAATAATCTACAGTCATGTGCGTGCCACCGACTTTTGTGTCTCTCTTATGTCACCCCAGCACGACTCTTTTTATATTTAAATTTAAAGGTAGGTTTTGTTAACATGTGGCATTAGGGCAATCGTTAAACTGCATTAAATACACGTTGCTTGGTCAACAAAAACAACTCAGATCAGGACCTATCGCGGTAAAATATGTTTTAAGGGGTATTTTATAATTTGTTGCAAAAATTAGATCCTTATATTAAAATTTTAATAGTTCTACGGCTTTTAGGATTCTTCGTCAGCCTATTTAAACCGTTTCCAAATCTTCCCAGGTTCACAGCTTTGCCCTCTCCATCAGCCTATTTAAACCGTTTCCAAATCTTCCCAGGTTCACAGCTTTGCCCTCTCCATCAGCCTATTTAAACCGTTTCCAAATCTTCCCTTGTTCACGGCTTTCCTGTCTGTCACTCTTCTCCTAATCTCTCTCTCTCTCTGTCTCTTCTTCGCTATGACGGTGATCGTTCCAGGTACATTGTTTTTCTTTTTTAAGATTTGTTTTTCTTTCTAATGTTTGGTTTCAAAGTTGGAGATCTAAAACTTCTCTAGATCTCAATCTTTGTTTTTTTTTTTTTTTTTTGGATGTTTCAGATTTTAATTCCAAAATAATTATTTCTTTCAAATACTCTGTTTGATGTGTTTTTGGATCGAAAATGTGTTTTGTTTTTAAAAATTTACAGAGCAGAGTCTTTCGGAAAATAATACAAACTGCTCTAACAACGAGAACCACAATGAAGAAGATCGACTTGATCTAGAGCTTGATGGAGGCTTTGTAATTCCAGGAAACAATGCCTTTGGTCACTCCTTCAGGTTTCTTTCATTTTTTTTTGTGTTCGTTAGAGGATTTTTTATTATTTATTTGATGGGGATTTTCAGAGATTATGATAAGGTGAGCGAAAGAAAAGCAACAGTTGAGGAGTTCTATCGAAACAATCACATCCATCAAACCTACGAATTCGTAAGATTCTTTTACCAAGTCCACATTTTTTTGTTTTTGGAATTTTCTTGAGTCCAACGAATGGCTTAGATGGAAAGAAAAAATCATGATTTCCTAGGGATTTGTTCGTCAATCTCTATAGAATCGAAGAAATAGGAATTCCCTACTGTAACGAAAACTAAGAAACGTATATTTTGCTCCCATCTCAAACGTGTGTTTGATGCTGTGCATCAAACCTCTACCTCATGTAGTTTGATGTGTGGGCCCAAAGATTGTGATACGTGGCATGCGAAGAAGACATGGAGTTTGTTAGCTATTTCAATTCTGTGGAGTACATGATATTTACTCTATTTAGTCAAAAGGCCAGAACTCATAAGTACGTGGAGAGCAGATCCTCCGTGGCGCGTTACCTGCAGCTCTTGTTCTACGGTCACAGAACATCAAATTATATAAATAAGAGTCGTGTCGGAGTAACATTGATGCTGACAGTCTGATGTTGTGGTGCACATATAATCATAGATGCTTTTTACTCGTACTTCGATAAAAATTATTTATGATTATGTGTGCACCACCGCATCAGAATGTACAATCGATAATGTACATTTTAATATTACTTTAGACGATCATGGAGCTCCTAAACTTTAACGATTGGATGAAAACTCCTTGATGACTTGACGTGCCTTCAACCGTTGGTTGAAGCTACAGAGGATCAGCTATTGATGTAGTGGCACTTCGATGTCACGTGTACAAAAATCAAAACTAGTGAGCAAGCGTTTTGGGCCGTGGCTTAGGAATCCTTTTTTTTTTGTAAACACTTGGAGGATCTCCAACAATACTCTTTATTTTAAAGAGCATATTTTTATAAAAACTGACAAATGTTGTTTTAGCTAGTCTTACTAAGAGCCGTGATCAAGGGTAGAGTTAGTAAGGAGTCAGTAGGGGCAGTTGGCCCCACATAACTTTGAGATACCCTTATATTTTCTACTAATTACATACCCCATTTGTCCCCTCTCCTCACCTCCTTGATTTATATTTTTAAAATTTTTTGAATATTAATAATTTGAAAATAAGGCATGCCAGATCGATTTCAAAGTAAGGATGACATGAAATAGATCAGATTTTGTTCATATATTCATTTATCTGATCAAATCATATCGGGTACATGTTTAAAAAAATTCGGATTGTTATTGGAGTGTTAATGATCCAATACCGAACTGATATGTTGCCAGCCCTAGTTGGGTTCGACCAAGTCATGCCAAATATAATTACATCTCCAAAATCGGGCCCATAAGTATTCAGGACTATTTACAGGTCAGATTGGGGTCTATAGGTAGATCCCTTTAAATTTTTTTTTTTTTTTATCTCATATATTTGCAAAAAACATAGTTATATAATGTATTATAACTAAAATAATAATATAAGGTACCAGGTCGAGTTGGGCTACATACAGGGTCGCCCTACCCTAACCATATATTAGGCCAAGCCCAGCCCAATTACTAAATAGGCCTTGAAACACTATCCTAATCCATGGTGCAATGGGCTGGATCAAACTCTACCTTCTTCTCAATGTATTCCAAATTTGAAGTTAGGATTTTGTTCTAAATAACTTCCTAGCCAAAATTGGATCATTGTTAAGTTTAGTGCCCTTGTTTCAATTAGTTGGGTTAGACTGACTAATAGTCAGACTCCCGTTTTCGGGCTTGCCATGTAGAGGGAAAACCGACTATAACTGGTTACTCCAAATACTTAGTAACTGGCTATAGCCGATTTTCCCTCCACTTGGCATGTTTAGAAGCATTAGTTAGGCTCCAGCTGGGAGCATAATTAACATAGTCAGATTATAAAATATTCAATTTTTAGAGTAAATTTTCTTATATTATGACATTATGTCCCAATTAATTACTTCTCGTCTTCTTTATTAGTGGGTCAGGATTGGGGGACAGCTATTTGTTACAATGATTTTCACAAAACCACTTAGATGTCGTCCATTTTTCCATTGTTTTTTACAACACCACCAGATGCCGTCGGATCTTGTAAAATGGATTGTAAAAAATGTTGTTCCCTGATCCCACTATAATAAAAGTGATTTGTTGTTTGGGATCATTTGAATCAATACTTATTCCGTGTCCTCGGGATAATTATTTGTCCTACTCCATCCTGAGATCTCTAAAACAAATGTTCATCTTGAGGTGAAACATTTCATTCCCACATGTGATGTATAATAATAATAGTATGATCATCATTATCAGGCAAAAAAGAAGAAAGAGCAATATGGGAAGCTCCAAAAGGCTGAAATGAGCATATGGGAATGCTGTGAACTCCTCAATGAATTTGTTGATGAAAGCGATCCTGATCTCGATGAACCTCAAATAGAGCATCTTCTTCAGACCGCGGAAGCAATAAGAAGGGATTACCCTGATGAAGATTGGTTGCATCTCACTGCCTTAATCCATGGTAACTTTTCCAATGTAAATGTAGACAATGTATGTATGAATGTATCTATGTATGTATGCATGTATATATGTATGTATCTATGTACATTGTACCTATGTTAAGATTATGCTGGAGTGACCTCAAGATGGACATCGATTCACACTTTGTTGACGTGGAGGTGTGTATGGTATCACAGATCCTTTTTCGTCGAGAAACAAGTGAAAAGTAGCCATGGTTCTGTGCACACCTCCACGTCAGTAAAGTGTGAATTGATGTCAATCTTAAGGTCACTCCAGCATGACTCCTATGTAAATGGGCTTGTCTGAGTCATTTATATGATTCTAACATGCAAATTACATGCAGATTTGGGCAAAGTTCTGTTGCATCCATCATTTGGTGGTGAGCCCCAATGGTGTGTTGTGGGTACGTTTTTACTTGCAAGTTTCTTTTAAAAAATCTTTGTGGGCCCGTGCAAGCTCTGATCTTTGATTGATTTGAGGTTTGTTTGATGGGTTTTTGCAGGTGATACATTTCCTCTTGGATGTGCATTTGACAAATCTATCGTTCATCACCAGGTAGGTTATTGCTTGATTTGTAGCTAACCTTGTTCTGATTAAAATTTACTTGATGCCACTGAAATCAGGATAATTTTAACCCTATTTTTGATGTTTGGCAGTATTTCAAGGAAAACCCTGATTCCCAAGACCCAATTTTCAATACCAAGTTAGGGATCTACTCAGAGAACTGTGGACTAGATGATGTCACCATGGCTTGGGGCCATGACGAGTATATGTATTTGGTAAGCCACATCACTAATTCCACATCAGCAGGAGCGTGATTGTTATGTTTTATGAGATGCCGACGTGGCATTCATTTTTGACAGGTGGCAAAGGGCAACAACACCACACTTCCCCCAGCTGCTCTCTTCATCATCAGATTTCACTCGTTCTATCGTAAGTCCTGCTCTCCTAGTGTATTCTGGACCGTCTGATCTATTATGAGATCTGTTTGTGTCTTCTATGATATTTGATGTTTGATTTAATTCTTACAGCCATGCATAGATCTGGAGCTTATACTTACCTGATGAATGATGAGGACAAAGAGATGTTGAAATGGCTTCAAGTGTTCAAGTAAGAATCACCCTTTCTTTCACACACACACACATTTGTGGTTTGAAGTTTTATATCATTTAGGAAAATATTTTGGTCTAAGATATGAACAAACATGAGCCATTGATCTGCAATAGGTAATAGTCTTGGTTCTTTGATCTGATAAAGCTTTGAATATCTTCTTTGAATCAAATCTCTTGTGGTCTTGTTGTTGTAATCCTTTACCGGTTTTAATCAATCTACTCACAACTCTCTTCTCTTATCTTGCTCTTAATGGGGATGTTTTACTGCGTGTATATATATCATCGATGAGAGCACACCCATTTATTTGTAGATTGAGAGAGGTGGCCAAGAGTTTCACTCTGACATTGATTCCTAACTCATCAAGAAATCCAATTCTGTTTAAAGTCTAATTCCCACATCCAACCAGATTTAGGACTCTCATTCGATTGGCATTATTCTCCATGAATCTAACTTATTTTAAAAAATTAAAAGCCAGGAAATTAGGTATATGGGTCATATGAACTTAATAGAAAACTAACATTTCAACTACGAAGGGACTTTGCAGCGTACTAGTCGCGGATCAACTAGTGCAGGACTTATGTGTCATAGTATGCTCAGTGCTAGTTGTGGCTCAACTAGTTCAGCCTTATGTGTCATAGTGTGCTCGCTACTTGATACAATATATTTAGTTGTACACACAAATGAAAGTTATGTCGGGGGTTCCCCACACCCACATCAGAGTCCTTGGGTCTTTAACCAAAGTCATTGAGACAGGAAATGTTCACTGGTTGCACTGGTTGGTGAGGGTAAGTTGAAGCTACCCAAGAAACACTCGAGTCTACTGGCAATGGTGGGTAGGACCAGTGCCCATTGATTTCAATTTTGTGAGCTTGATACATTGATGTGAGATCCGGTAAGGATAGCCTATATCATCAAGTCTCCAACGACCATTGCCTTTGCCAAACCCGTCAGTATTTATTCACTTCTGCAAGCAAGCAAGTTCTTCACTCTGTACACAAAACACACTACATTGTCGCTACTTAATTATTTGTTGTTGCATACAACAATGCTTCACAATAATCTTCAAGTTGGAACTAATAATCGTTGAGTTACACAACACCACCTTCACCGTATTAGTTGTGCTTCAATACTAGTGATTGCGCAGCACAACAACACTTGATCGTAGGTGGTGGTGTTGCATTACACAACTAGTACCATTCACTAGGCACCGTGATTCACCAGTCATTGCTGCTCATTCTCAATTACAGACACGGCTATTATTCATTCGTTGTCTAACCACACAATTAAACTACCCAAACATGAGCATCCCCAGATTCCAACGTGGCCAACAACCTGCTATTGCTAGGAAACACTTCATATCTGCTTTCTCTTGTTATGCCTCGTAAGAGGACTTAGTTATCCTGTCCCTCTGATTCTTCGACATTTTCTCCACTCTCTCAAGATCACCCAATCTTGGTAAACCCATACAGACAAACCCCTGTTGTGCCAAAACTCAGATCTTTGTAGTTCTTCAACAAAGTAACTACTAGGAAGCACAAATTGCATTCTATGTATTGTGATCAAGTACCATTGCATGTAGTCTCGCTTGAAGCCCCTTACAAATCAACACCAAAACATTCACCTTTCTGAGTATTCTAGAATCCCCACATTCATGTCGAGGATCAGTTTCCTCTAATACCAATTGTCAAGGTGTCGCTAATTAACCCAAGAATGTTCAGCACAAGCCCAGCCGGGAACGATGTGTAAAGCATATAGTAAACCAAAGAATAACAAGAGCACTCCGAAGAGGAAGAAGTTGAATCAGAACCTTCAAGAATCACTTCAGTCAGGGAATCACAAGACAATCAAGTCCGAAAGCTCTTGGACCCAAATTAAGGAGCAATAGTAGTTATTAAAGTAAAACAGGTTAAACCAGCTACCCAAGTTAGTAGTTTTAAACTTGAGCCAAATTTTGATTCAAGTTACTAAGTAGGCCTTAAAATTAGACTCCCATTTTAGCATAGTGGGCCTTAAAATTAACCCCGACCCATTCTACAGGATTTGTTGATACCGTTAAGGTTGGCCCTTCATGGACCAGGCCTAAAAATCAGCCCAGCCCATTGATACCTCAAGGCCTATGGATAATGGATGGCCTTGTTGGCGGGACACACAAAACCCAGGTTTGGATTGGATTAACTGATACTGAATCGGGTTGATGTCGGTCTAATTTTATTTGATTTAGAGAGGAAAAAAAAATCCAAAAGTTTTCAATTCAAGTAACAATTGAGAAATTTTGATTAGTTATTCTACACAGCCAATCTAAAACATGCAATTATTTGAATCAGTTGCAGTGCATTACGAACCTATTGGCTATCCAGGCCCGTTCCAATGGACCCGATGCCTTATCGTGTTCATTCACATACAAATTGCATTTTTTTTTTTTATGCTTAAAAAGCTCTAACATTGTTGTTGTTGAGCAGCAAATATGATCTCTACAGCAAAAGCAAGGTTAGGATTAACCAGGAAGAAGTGAAGCCTTACTATCAATCCCTGATTGAAAAGGTGAGTTTGTTGCACTTTTGTTTCCCATGTTCCATGTTGTACTATATTATTCTGCTACCGGTGGGCCTGTTCGGCTGATTGATTATTAAACTTGTTATGCAGTATTTCCCTGCTAAGCTCAGATGGTGATGAAACTCAGAAAAATGGAATCAATGAGGCATTAAATCTCTGTCTAAAGTGTTATGGTGGTAGAATAGTAGATAATGTAGTGGAGTTGGTAGTGGGCCCTTCATTACATGTATTATATAAGCCCATGTAATAAAAAAAGCAATAAGGGAAGGGGACTAGGTAGATATTGGCTTTTCCTTAGTTGCTGTATCCATCCCTAGACATCTTTATTGAATATTAATATTACTTTATAAGTTCTTGAACCAATAATTATCAAATCTAAATAAAATAGTTATCTCACGGGGTGCAATCATACCAGCACTAATACATTGGAATTGGAATTCCACATTTAAGCGTCCCTCCATTATTAACTTGGTCTGGTTAATCCGAACTCAACCCGGGCTCAACCCAATTGATGGGCGACCTTGGGTTAGGTTATATAGAAAATGAGTTGAGCCTGGGATAGTAAATCTCAATTCAAATGGAATATATATATATATAATTTTCTCCTACATATATTTTTAAAATTATGGGGAAAAAATTATAATATAAAAATGAATGAATTTGGAGGTTTTGTGCAAATTTATTTACTAGTGATTTTATTTTTTATATATAATTTTTTTTTTAAATATAAAATAAAATTTATGTGTAGATCAAAATGAAATTAGACTTGTTCAATGAGCCTAATTCGCTCAAAATTATTTAATTTGGGCTAACCTGAGATCAATCTGATTGTTAGAAGTTCAATCTCGGGTTAAGTGTGGGTTAATTAGTTCAAACCCGATGATCAGTTTGAGTTGAGATTGAGTTGAGGATTCTACAACTTCGATTGAGTCTGGGTTAACCCTCCAACCTGCCCAGCCTGTCCAGGTTGCAGTTCTATTTTTACGCCCAAGGTTTTGTGAGATGGTCAAGACCACGATGCACGACATTGTATGTATTGTACCAAAAAGTCAATATTTTTTTTGTAAAAGTCAATATTTATTTAATGGTCCAACATCGGATTCTTGTTAGACTGAACTAAAATCTCTGACCTAGACCCGTAGTTTTGGAGCGAATCCAATTAATGATCCAAGAATGTTTAGTTGAACCCATGGACTAGAATTAAAATCAGACTGATGGGTGATTTTGGGTCTTTGGATTTTAGAATTATTATTAATTTTTAGTCCAATATAATATAATTGTTCACCACTCCAAAAAGAGAGGAAAAAAAAATCATTTTCTAAAGTATTTTAAGGTCTATGTGATTGTTTGGGATTTCACTTTAGGATAAATTTCCAAATAATTACAAAAGTTTGCTAATGTTCACAATTACAATGTAATGTCAACAAAATATTATCAAATTGTCAATATTATAGACAGATGAGAAAATTATTTAACTAAAATGCAATTTTTCTTGGATAATAATCCCTGAAGAGGGGGGAAACTAAAAGCACAATTCTAAAATAAGGCCCCTCTATAATAAGGTTATTTAGATATAGCCCTTGGACATTAGTTAAAATTCACAATATGAACTTAGTGAAAAATTTATAAACGTGGTACCAAATGAAACCTAAAAAGTAAATTTTAAGAGTCGTGGTGCTGGAGTAACTTCAAGAATGGATCTCATATCGCGCGTCTTGACGTGAAAGTGGATAGGAACCATAGATGGTTTTTAACTCGTATATCGAGAAAAAAAAGCCTATGGTTCCTATACACTTTCACGACGTGAGGACCAATCTTGAGGTCACTTCAGCATTATTCAAAGTTTAAATTGTAGTCACTAAACTTAAATATTAATAAACATCATCATCTCTTTGGTCCACTAGTAGCGAAAAAAAATTTAATATAATTTTTATCTCAATCTTTACGAGAAGATGATATAATGTATCGATACACATCTTATTAAATTGCATCCATAATCTAATGTATCAATATACATCTTAGTGCAATACATTTTATATAGTATTTTGTTCTTTCTTTGAAACTCTTGAGTTCAATTATCTTAATTACTCTTCAATAATGGAGGATAGTTCAATTCTCAAATCGAGACAGTCGTAGGTTTTTGTTAAAAAAAATTTATCCAAATTTTAAAATATTTTCTTGGGACAAGATTTTTAGAAAGATCATATAATTTTCTTGATAGGACTATTCTTTAAATATCAAAATTTAATTTTCAAATGTAATATCATCTTTTAATTAAAAAAAAAAATAGTAATTTGAGCAAAATGATACATATTTTTTGAACTAAATTAATTGATTCAAGTCATATAATGTTAAATCGTTTACGATTATTTCAAATAAAATTATTAAAACGTGACTAAATTGTAGTTTAAACTTAAGATCTCTTCATTTTGAATAGAGAGCTTGGCCATTTCACCCAATCGTTATTAACTGATGAAAGATGACTTAAAAAATATAACAATACAACTTGCAAAGTAATATATCATTTGGATCTTGACGGATATAAGGATGAAACCATATTCGACTTGGATCTGACGCGAGTCAAGGGATACCAACCTATATCCAAACCATATTTTAATTCAAATATATTTGATGAAACCAAACCCACTAAATTCAAATTTAGATTAGTTAGATTTTGAATAAAACCGGTATCATTTTAAGCCCTACCTACTAAAAAGGATTATGATCCAATTACCATCCTACCAATTTGATTAAAAAAATTGAACCAATGGTTTTGTTATTTAAAAATTATTTCTAGATATTTTTAAAGGTATAGATTCGTAGTAAATCTTAACTAATCCCTAGAAAAGTTGTGTTTTCCCACTCATCTCTTCCGTACATTAGATATTATATTCTCAAAATTTTAATTTACAAGTAAGCATAGTTGAGGAAAACAAGTGGACTTTAATTATAGTTTTTCCCTTCTTAAGTGATACTTTGTCGGTTAAATATTTAAATAAAAGTTGATCATGGGGACTCCTTACTGCCTTTTGGATTAAAAATATCTAAAACTACAAACATCGAGAGATTGGAATAACTTTATCTCTACCATTGCATATGATTTTAACCTAATCAAGGATAAGATCCCCTCTATGGTCGGTAAGGGATTAGAAAATCACAATCCACATTTTCATCACTATCAAGGAGTAAAAAAATTATTTTATCGTATACGTGTCATTTCAAGATTAATAAGATTATAACTATTAGAAATACATATATATAAGATCGTATCATATGTAAGGCTCGTCAATTGGAACCAAAAAATGATCAATAAGAAGACTAGTACATAAAACCTTAATAACACAATCCAAAAATAAAAGGAGATCACCCATGATTCCAGTAAATATAAATGCAAGAAGGGGCCGAATTTCTCCAAAAATTAGAAAAATTAAAATAAATATAATTTGTTTAGTCAATTTTTATTAAATATAATATAAAGAGATTGCAAATTAACTTGAATGTCAATGTATTATTTTGACAAATACTTCTAATAAAGATATGAGAATCAGAAACACAAATCTTAAGACACGCTGATTCCTAAAGATTCTCGGCAATCATTCTCATTAGCTCAAATTCCCAATTTTTTTTTTCTTTTGGAAGGTAATCGTGAAGTTGGATTTTAGGAGAGTCGAATCTAAGAAGTAGGAATACTTTCCACACGTCGAAGTCCCATTTTTAGGTTAAAAATATCTAAAACTTGGAACATCTAGAACTTTGACCCACTTTATCTCTATCAAGTGCATGCGATTCATCCTAATCAAGGATAAAACAATAGATTCACCATCACCGTGGAACAAAAATATGGTTTTATCTCCAAAAGCATAAATACATGACCTTAAGATTAATCCAATTAGTATTACATGAATAAAGAAAAATAAAAATGATTAATATTGTCAGAGGCCCAAAGTGAATAAAAATTGGCATAAATTTTGCTTGTCTTCCTGGTCACAATTGTTCTGGAAACGAAAGACGATCACATTTCCCCAAATGCATAACATAATTAATGGAAACCTAGATGAGTTTAAGGATATTGAGAATCCAAGTATAAAAATGAGAATTTATTAAAATGTAGTAATTGAATAAATGGCAATATTTCTATTAGAAAATAAAATTTGCTAAAAGATATTTGTAAAGGGTTGAGCTCTAGTGACAAAAAAAATAATGCAATCCAAATATTAAATTAATACTTTATGTTTAATCATAAAAATTGTCATACGGATACGTAATGTATCCCTAGGATACATTTTTGATTTCGTGTTTTAATGGTTGAAATTATACGTTTTTTTTTATGATTTTATGGATCCCGACTCTTGGTTCAATGGTAATTTCAAGTCAATAAGCGATTAATGCCCGTAGGTCGTGAGTTTGATACCCAATATTAGCATTAATTCCTCAAGAGGCACCTGCGAGAGCATACTCTCAGTTACCTGATGTGTGGGCATTGCATGTTTCCCAAGACAAGTCCTTGGACAAGACCATCACAATGTGAAAAAAGCCCAAATTTGATAGTCTTGGGCCGTCAAATTTCATAAAATTCGAATGACAAGGAGGTCGAATTTTTCATTATCAAATTTTGTTTTTCGACTAGTCGATTCTGTGAAATTAATAAAGGTTGAGAGAAATTCGATAGCTCTCAGCCATCAAATCTTGGAACATATGAAGAATTTCAACAGTCCTAAATCGTCAAAATTCAGTTTCTAAAATTCGTGGGCCTTAGCCCATCAATTTTTTCTGTAGAATTTTTCAGTTTTCACGCAGTGTATGGTCTATGAAATGGACAAAGCCTCGATACAAGCTCGGTCTGCTATTTACAATGATACCCAATTATCAAAGAAAGGGGAAGGGGAGGGGGGTGTTCATTAGACTCATAGTTCAGTTGGTTTGACACATTGCAAAGCAACTTTGAAGTTGTGGGTTCAAATCCAACTTACTCATAAAATATAATTAAGAGTAAATGACCAATTATTCATTAACTTGAGTGATGGGGTATTTTTTATTTTTTATTTTTAAAATAGAGACGAGACTTATAATGCAAGTCTTGAAGTATATGGATTCCTAAAATTTCCTCATAATCATTGTCACCACTTAAGTCAAAACATCAAACATAATCCCATTTTTTTCCAAAAACGAAAATAAGGACCTCTATAGGAGATAGTCAAGTTCTCTTTTGACCCATAAGTGCATAAGGCTTTATATTCTCATTCAATGATGAAAAATATTGATTTTCAGATTCTTGATTAGATGATGTTGTAATCTATGTGGGCCCACTTTTTTAGAAAGAGATCATGGGTCCCACTTCCATCATTTTCATGAAAGAGAATATAAATAATACCAATTTGTTCGTATAGGAGTGTTCTATCAAATCATTCCTCAAAGGTGATAAGGTTAATGACTTTTTCTTTGCTATTAAAATAAAATATATATACATATATATCAAATAAGAAGAGGTGACACTCATAGGTGGCGAGCAGAGTCACTTGGTATTGCCGCTTTCAACTTTACTTGCTTGACAGGTTTGTTTGATAGTGAAATTTAATTCTTTTTGACTTGTATTAAAAAAAAGGTTGGGTTAAAGGCACCCCAATTATTACTGTCAACATCCCGATATCATAGCCAAAATTTTGTCTTATATGAATTAAAAGTCTCGTAATGGATTGAATTTTGGTGAAGATGATCTTTATGGTGAAATTATCATCGTCACCAAAAATCAACCCAATCCAAAACTTCTAACCACATCAAAAGTGATTTACAGAAAAAATAATGATTTATGATTTTTTAATTTTTTTAATCGGTAAAAAGTTTTGAAATTGACAGATTTTTTGTGAGGATAATCTCTTCACCATAGCGATCATTCTTATAAAAAATCAATTCAATCCAAAACTTTCAATTCATATAAGACAAAAAAAAATTAATCATGATGTAGAGTGTCCTTAGTAATAATTGGGTGCTTATAACGCTGCCCATTAAAAATAATATGTATGATGTTGTTGTTCACCATCTTATACTATATTAAATATTTTCCATAGGGTGAATTATTGGACATGATCCTCCATATTTTGCTAAATATTTGAGATACCCATGTGTTTCAAATTGATGACATACCCTTTGACCATGGTCTTCTTTAAAAGGTTTTCGTTCACGATCTTAATGTTTTGATTTTCAATCATTAACTAAAATTCTTAAACATTCTAATGCAAATCAAACCTATTGTGATTTGTTGAGTTTGATAGTACCACCCGTCTTGTTGGTCAAGCTCGACACTGAGTTTGTTGAGGAGGGGGAAGGGGGGAGGGATAAGGAACAAAGCTCTCGAAAGAAAATTTTCAAACAATTTCATTAATATATAAATATATTTTCAATAAAAGGATATAATCTGTAATTGTGAAATTTTCCTTCACAGTGAAATCGATGTGATCTGTGGACGTACCTCAATCTTGAGGGAATCACATGAAAATTTTTGTGTGTCTTGATTTGTTTTTTTCCTTTCTTTATTTTTCTTGGATTGATTTTTCAACAAAACCATCGATCCTTTAATTATCATGAATCCAACCAAAGTGGCGCAATGACTACGACTTGATTTTAGTTCTTTCAACTCCACTTGCGTGACATATTTATTTGATAAATTTATTTATTATTTTATGTCGGTAATCTATGTAAATTCAAGTGTGGGTTCCACAGATGAAATCCTGGCCCTTGATGTGATTGACTTTGCTTAAAAGAGAGATGATTTTATACTTCAACATGTACCATATTCAATGGTTGTTATAGGTGATTCAGATTTGCCCCTCAATACTTTTTGTGAATATTTGAGATATCCTCTTATATTTTAAAATTGATGACTTACCCCCTGACTTCAATCTCCTCAAGATGATTTTCATACAATGACCTAAATGCCTTGATCTTTAACCTCTAGTCAAAAACACTTCAAATTCTTTTAGTCAAAATCAATCATCTTCAATCTCTTCATCAAGGGCTTCAATGGGCAAGTATTTTTCCAACCCAACCCAAGCCAAAATGGACCAAGTTTGGTATTGGTACTTGTTGCCACACTGGGTTCAGACATGGAAATTAGGCCTATTGCCACACCAAAATTCACTAATGCCACACCAATTCCTAAGTAAATCACCAAAGAATTGCAGATAGTTTGTCTGGCAATAGTAGCTCCTTAATTTTATCTATGATTTATTCTAGCTACATAAGAAAACTTGCTGGCTAGCCCATAAATAGGCCCAAATACTTGCGGATCGGACCAGGCATGGACATAGGTAATTTTATCTTTCCCGGTCTAACCATTTAGACAAGCTGAGCTTTGGCTGGTATTTTGAAGCCCGATTCAACTTCAATCTAAGTCAACTCAGCCCAGCCCATTGATAGCCCTATCTTCAACCTCTCTAAGAAATTATTTTGACTTACTCAACTTCATCTTCAAATTTGCTTTTTAAATTTCTCTTCAGCAAAGTTTACAAAAACCTTAATTTTTCAATCCAAAAATCCATGGAACATAAGATCCTAAGGTTGAAAATTAGGGTAAAACCTAAAACCTATTAGGCTTGGGTTGATTTCGTTCTTTATAAAAATATTAAATTCATACAGTTTTTGAAGTCGTTTGGAGTTTTTTATGCTAATTTTAATCAAACTAAGCAGTTTTATAGAAAAAATGTTAGTAATAGAAGTAAATTTGTTATAATGTATTTTAGTTATTTTATCAAGCTTTATACAAGATGCATATACATACAAGGTCAAGATCCCTTGGCCCATGGAAAAAACACATGATCCCAACCGTTTAAATACAAAATCCAATGGGTGAGATTTATCCTTGGGATAACTATCACTGAGATATGTGTTATCAAGATATGCAATTATCTTGACTGTTACATTTTGTATCTAAGTGGTTTGGATCATGTGTTTTCTCATGAGTCAATGGCTCCCCACCATATATGTTATAAAATCAGGAAAAGTCGATAATAGTAGGACTAATAATAATAATAAATAAATAAATAAATAAATTATTCTTTTATTTGAGATTCACGAGAAGACTACTATTGTATATTCTAGTACATAAAATAGTAATTTTAAGTACTTAGCAGAGAGATTTATCGGACAAACCTATATATTGCAATTTTATTACAAAAACTCTCTTACTTTTATCAAGTTTGTTACATGAACAAACCTTACTTTATGAATCAATTTAACATGACGAATTTACTGAGATTTTAAATCTTACTAAGGGTTTGTTAGCCCACATGGATTATCAAATTGGTAATCCAACACCTCAACCTTCTAGATTTCATTGAAAGAATTAGATCAAACTAAAAACCTTTTTAAGCTTGATCCAAAGTGTTGAAAATGGTAAGGGTGACTTGGTGTGCTTCCCAAGTCACACCTTCAGGTCTTTATATGCCCCTCCTCGTAAAGTGATATATTTAACTGTTGTCACATACAGGTGGATGGTATGTGTAGCTCACCAAAGCAAAAAAATAAAAAAATGTATTGAAAATAAAATGGTTATCGAAACTTTTTTTTTTTTTTCAAAGTTCTTAAGATTTTATTCTGTATAACCCTGTGGTATCATGTCAAATTTTTCGATGTCATAAATTGATGTAGTTAAGATCCACTCCAACATTTGTTGAATAACAAATTAACCCCATTAATTTGAATTTTATGGCGTGGATCACCCTCCAAGTTTTGCTAAGTAACAAACTTCATAAAGTAAGGTTACCTTGGAGTTGTTAGAACTCGAAGGGAATTTTTATAATAAAAATGCAATAGTTAGGTCAGTTGGGTAAATTTGTCTACTTATAGATGATACTTTTGTTTTTTAGGTCATAAAATAATGTATATTTGTACTTATAAAATGATAATTTTGTAAATAATAAATGTCTTATTAACTTTGAAATTTTATTTATTACCCAAAAATCAAAATGGCATTGAGATTTTTATAGATACAAAAATATATATTATATAATTAAATACAATGGTGGATCCCACTTCTTTTATCGTTGTATAAAAAGGGGTTGGGAGTTAACCACACTATGGACCTTCGATGACAAATTTTAATTAATTCCTTTTATCCTTCTTCTCAATAATTCTTTTTTGACTTTATCGTCTTTCCTCTTATATCTCATTTTCTAAGAATACCTCTCCAATTTTATTCTCTTTCCTGTACTACCCCTTTTCATTGAAACCCTCTAACGTTATTGTCTTTCCTCTTATACCCCTTAACCCCAAAGAGGATGCCTTGCTGCTAGGCACAAGTAGACTTTAGTCGTTTTAAAATTATTAAAAATACCATATTTCTTTTATTTTGAAAAACAAAAGGTGTAAAAATATTTCCAAAAATAGAAATATATTTAGGGGATGTTTATATCCCCTTAAGGTTTTAGATCCTAGCATTCCATCGATCAAGATTTTATAATATATCTCAATATTCTAATGATCTGAATTTCATATTGTATCTCAATGATATTTATCTCGATGATAAATCTTGATAAACTTCCAAACATGTGTTTTACCAATTGTATTCCCTTTCATCCATAGTGACAAAATCTACAATTTTTTGAAAAAGTTTACCACTTGTTGATTAAATCACAATTTTTCAAAAAAGTCATGAATTATTTTATTTTTATTTAATATATAAAAATACATATATTTTTTACATTTATAATGTTTTAAATAGTTATTTTTACTTTTTTAATTTGTCTTTATGCGTTCATCCAAGTACCTTACCTAATATCATCACTATCATTACCCATCGATTTCACGACCTTAAATTAACCATCAAAGACCAATCATTGATCGATGATATTATTATTTATTAAAATAAATATTTTATTAAATATTAGAATTGAATTATTTAAGTAAAATATTCCATCAAACAAGATTGATTTTCTTAATCAACTATCTTATCAGCAAAACTATACATCCAATGAGATATCAAACTTAAATTTCTAATACTCATCACTATGATAATTACTTGACACGTGTCATTATTTTTGTGGTTTGATGTCTAATAACTTAATAGCCACACAATCCAACTCCGACAATGCCATATTTGGGCATGTACCCATGTTTCGTCCATCGCAATTTTTTTCTCTTTCACAATAACATGCGCTAGATTCTCCAAATCTTTGCGTTGACACCACACACCATAACGTCATTTTCGTCGTAAATCACAGTTAGTGTCCGCCACAATAGCACCGTAGTCCAGGCACCTCAAGATTTGAATTGGAAAATATCTATAAAATCTAACGGTTTAGCATTAAGGACGACGTTACTACACTAGCCGACAAGGGAGGATACTGTCATTTTCGGATAAACTTCAAATCCTTCTTTATAAAGTCTATGTGAAATCCACTTTATGTTCCCCTCCAACTCTAACCAACAAGGTACCCCCAACAACCTTCCACTTTAAAAACTTGGATAATTACGGTGTTCTACTTACATTGTACATTAAAACGTCCAACGACCAATCAAAATCTGACCATCTAGTTGATCTACCAGATAGTCCATTTTTCATTTATTTTTAAAAGAAGGGAAAACTTATTCCCTACATTCAACAACCAATCAAAATGTG
Source organism: Akebia trifoliata (assembly GCF_017979445.1). Taxonomy (NCBI): domain Eukaryota; kingdom Viridiplantae; phylum Streptophyta; class Magnoliopsida; order Ranunculales; family Lardizabalaceae; genus Akebia; species Akebia trifoliata. The sequence continues at coordinate 3,902,410 of NC_141386.1, read as the reverse complement.
ATTATGTATTTTATTTTTTTTCCAAATTTGTTTTCTTTTGTATTTTAAAGGAAAACCAATTTCCTTAGATTCTACTTGATGCATGTAAAAAATTAGAAAAAAAAATTCTTGAAAATGTGATTAGAGATGTACGATTACTTATTTTTTTAGAAAATTTATTTTCTTATCCCAATCTCCTTTCCTATCACCTAATATTACTCTCATGCCTAACCTTAGTTTTAATGTCAGATACATAATTTTAAATCTCATCTGAGATCCAGATGACTCATCCTCTACGTCATCGTATGCCAATGAGATGGATAGATAAGTCAAATGTATCGGATGAGATTTAAATCATGGTTCATTTTTCTGAATATTGAATGAATGATTCAAACGTATTGGAAAATTCATTTAAGATAACTCAGTCTTGTTTATGGATGAAGTGAGACATCAAAACGAGTTTTAAAACCATTGTCGGAGAAAATAATATTTAAATTTTTTTTCTCACAAATGTCATTTTTTGGTGTTCAATTGCACAATTTCCTCTCCAAAAGATTTTTCAAACTGACAAATTTTTTTATTTTTAATTTTTCTCTTATAGTGATGATAACTCTAGATTTTATATTTCTATATTTTTTTTCATGAATATTTTTCATGAAATAATTGAAAATGGATTTCTTTCGATAATGCCAGACCCTTGGTATCAAACGATACGAAAAATTGTTTCTATGAAACGTGTTTCAGCTCTTCGTTGGACACGGAAGCATCCAACGTTATTGCACTTTAAACAAATCTGTGGATAATATCAAAAATTAAATTGAAAATAAAAAAATCGAAATAATAATAATAATAATAAATAACCCATGTCGACTGGCAAATCTCAGACACTAAAATAAGGTATCACCAAGCCACGCGTCACAATCAACAGGTCCATAAGGTCGTGTGGGCCAGTGTGTCACATGCGCTACATGCTCCACGAACACGTGTTCCGTCAAAATGAACAACGGGTCAGATCACGTGACTAAGTAACACGTGTACCTTGACCGTACAAAGTCGTAGTCATAAATTTGGCATTTTATTGAGTACGGTGAATTGGGATTTGCTATGAAGTAGAATAGGATGCTAACCTAGAGATACGTTTCAACAAATATTTGTAGTAATTAGAGCTAAACTCATCATGTTTTACGATTTCAATCGCAAGACCCTTGCATTGAGACTTGACTTCATGAAGACCCCACCATCAAATAAATCTATTTCACCTCCTTCAAATCAAAGTCAAGGTCACATTCATATTAAACACAACAATCTTCTCCAAACGATACGTCGATTTCGTTGTTGATGATGATATATATCGTTTTGGATTTATATTAGTGATACATCATTATTATTATTAGAGATCTTTTCAAACTTCACTTAGATTCAAAGATGGAGCCAGGATTTCGCTCAAGTAGGGGCAACCAAGAGTAGAAAAAAATTTGAGACTCGCACTCAAGAATGATCTTCCTTTCATTCCTTATAAAAATTTCTAATTTAAGAAAAAAAATTAGATGAAGACTCTCTGACGATTAAGTTAGTAAAGAAATCAAGAAATGTTAAATTAGAAAATGAGTCAAAAATCTTTTACTTGCGTGTTGAATTAATTATTTACATGCTTTGAGAGTCCATCTCACAATGGTAAATTTCTTAGAAAAAATCTTGTCAAATATATATGATATTATTTTATAATTAGGATATTTTCGTACTTATCTTCTTTTTTTCATGTTTCATTAAATCTCTTTCTAACAAAAATCACCTACTAATTTGATATAAGAATAAATTTAAATTGGAATCCCAAGATTGCATGAAATCTTTTATTAGGATTCTCAAAGATCCTCTTACTATTTCCCTCAAACCACTTGATTCTGTTCAGCAGGGTGCTCTGGGTTTTGTCACATGTCACTCAGGTTGAATCTTTTTAAAAACTCAATTGATTTGACACTTAGATGTCTCGGCTAAATTGATCCTCCATTGGGGGGATTTACTGATTTTAATGATACAACACGTGTCTTTCTTAACTCAACCTTCTCCTGTCTTATTGGCTATGTTGAGGCGTTTTATTAGTTTACATCATCGAACATAATTATATACTCGCAAACAGGCTAAAGGAATACTTCACAATATGTAGTTTTTTTTTTTTTTTTGGTATTGAAATGGAAAGTTGATATTATAGACCCACATTGTAGACACTAAGTGTTGGGCTTGATTTTAAAAAATTCAAATATAAAATTATCGACAAATAGATAAATATTCATAACAATCTTTTTTTGTTAATACGAAATTGATCAAAAGGATTACTAGAAAGAAGTATCAACACATCTCCAAATTGGAAAAAATATTGTATTTGATCTAGCTTTTAAGAAATAAATCCATGTCACTGTATGTAACTTTTTATTTATCAAAGTAGAGGTAGAGCTAGTGATTTTTCTTTCTATCTATTCAGGTCATATTGATATAGAGAATAGACTTGGGAATCATAGGATGTGGAATCTCTTTTTGGGCTCAACCACTTGGAATGTAGATGTCTAATTTTTTTTCTCTCCTTATTTTGATATAGATAAATAATTTGATTCTTAATTAATCCTACTAATCGTGACAAGTTTTTTAATAATTAAATTATTTGTTGTTGTACCCTTGAGAACATTGCGATATATTCCTTTAAGATCATTCCCTATACAAAATAATATCCATCAAAACATCCTTCACGAAAAGTATTATATAACTATTTAACCCTTTCAATATCTAAAAAATATTTTTTGATGTAATTTTTTTTTCTCGTTTTGATGGACCTAAAAACCTGTGTCATAAAAGTTTGTCTATTAAATACATAATATTAGTATAAAAATATTTATTTAAAAAATGTAGTGAAATATAGTAACCAAGTCTTGTGTCATAATTAAAGTTATCTTCTTTGACTAGATGTAATATTTTTGATCGTCTTCTTCGGTGAGGCACAACACTTTCGATCATCTTCTCCAATAACCTAATCTGCAAAGACATCGATGTGCAAAGACACCGATGTAGTGTTAGCCAAAGAGTCTCAAATGATCACTATCTTGTAAGCTGCAGATCAAAATAGAGATGACAAGAAAGATGGAGTTCAAAATTTGAGTCGTTTTATATGGATAATAATGTTTTTGTTTAGAAACTTGGATGGGTTGCCTTGAATGTGAAATATTATTCATTTAAAATTGTTCATCTACTTGTTCATGCATGCTTTGAAGTTAGTGATAATAATGTTTATTAATTTTAGTGTTAGTAACTGGCATTAGGAGTGGTGTTGACAATAAAATTGCTCCAATTCTACGATGATTTAGTTTTTCGTGATGATCTTACAATACCTTTGAATTATGCTTTTGTGATTATTAGAACTTCACAAATTAGGATGTGTCCTATTTGATGGCATTAGAGATTGTAATTTGGGTATGGATCATGAAAGTTGTGCAAAACTTTGAATCGAATCGATTGAAGGTGCTATCATGTAACCATTAAGGTTATTGTTTGATAGGTCATATTCTTAACTTATGCTTAACGACTTCTTTGAGTTGGAATCGTGGGGCTGAATTACGGGGTCCAATAATGGGATAGGGTCGGACTTTTAGGATTGAACTTCTCTAACCTTATGGGGGAAAGGGTTTGATTTTTAACTTCAATTGTAATCTCATAACAAAACTTTTATGGTGAATCTTCTACCTATGAGAGTAAGGGGTGGGCTATTATCTTATGGTTAAACCCTTTACAGACAAACACGGGGGATTGGTTACTAACTTATAGTCGAACTTTCCACTAAAGAGGGTAGGGGTGGGCAATTATCTTATTGATAGAACCATCTGCCCAAGAGAAAATATGGGTTTGGTTATTAACTTATGGGCGAACCCTCTAACCACGAGGTTAAGTGGCCAACTTTTTTCTTGGGACCGAAGTGTATAGTGGAAGACATAATAACAAATGGGGCCTAACAACCTATCTGTGAGGATAGGGGGTTTGGCTAATGCATAATGACCTAACCACCTGTCCACGATGTAAATACGTGATTTTCGAATCAAAGATCATCTCTACGAGGATTTGGAGTCGGCGCTATTCTTTTTTAGAAAAAAAGGTGTGAATCGTCACCCGAGAATTTTTTTTTGGAAAAGTTGTCATTTTGGTAACGTAGTAACTCTCGTACAGAATAGGACACTGATCTACTTAGGATCTAAGTAAGGATTCAGTTACGGGGAGGGGAAGGTGTTAGACACCCATTTCTTTCTATCAGATGACGGTAACCTCGAAAATACATGGTCATTTTTAATATAAAAAAAAAGAAACAAAAAAGGTTGAATGATTGACAACTTGTACCCTTAAACATAGGGAGTTTACCATCGGATTGGGTCATAAGGATCATCTCATTGAGGATCATGAGATGATCCTCATGAAGATAATGCCTTAAGAACCTACTTTCGTAAGAGTGTTGGCTCATGGCTATGGGTCCATTCTCATGGGTTGAGAATAATCATGTTATAGATTGCCTTAAAACGAATTGTTTAGGAGTTTAAAATAATTTTCTCTTCCAAAATGGTTATAACCCTTATATTTTCAACCAAATCAAAATCTGATCTACCAGAGGTAGGAGAGGGGGAGCACTACATTTTTAAGGCTTTGTAAAAACAAAAATAAAAGAATGAGAGAAAGGGAAAATAGAAGAAGGGGATGGAAAGAGGAGAGTATGTTAATTTTTTCTAACCAACCTTAAGGCTTGGGCCTTGTTTTTTTCTTTCTTCATTCTTCTTCTTAGGTACTTAGTAAAATTATGAGAGTTTTCTTTTATATGAGAGGAAGTAATAAGAGATGAGGAGAGTTGAGTAGAGAAAAGTTGAAAGTTTTTTAATCTTTTAGGGTTTGATAACATAAATCCTTTTTGAGAGGCAATGGAGGTGTTTATAAGATTTTTGGATTGCTTTTAAGGTTGGAAATGTCAAAGGGGAAGGGTTAGAAGGTAATGACATAAGGTCTAGGAATGAGAGGGATATTATTTGAAGGTTGGAAGATGTATTTGTGTAAGGTGATGGGAATAGGTCCCTTTTGACCCAAATGGGTTGAGTGCTAGGTAAGGTTAAGGGGTGTGGTGTTTTGTTAAGAAAATGATTTGTATAAGGAATTAGGTGGTTAGATTTTGAATGGGTGGAGGAAGTGGTGACAAGTGTCCCAAGGGTATGGGTGTGTGTGTATGTTAAGTAAGTTAATTAAGAAGAATAGGTGTGGGTTGAGTTACTTTTGATAGAGTGGTGGGGGTAGGTTATGACATGAGTGTGTGTTGATTTACTTTTTCTTAGGATAATGATAAGGTTGGTTAGAAGAATTTGGGAAGCGAATGGTGGTGGTAACAAGTATCCCCTTGAGGATCTGGGGTTGCATGGATCTTGATTGGTGTTGATCATGGGTATGAATATGGATAATGGTATGGATTTTAGATTTGAGCTTGATTGGGTTGGACTTTTGACCTAATGAGGGTTTAGTCTTAGGATTGGCATGAGTCTAGGGTTAAGTTTTTTTTTTTTTTTAAATGAGGCTAAAATGAGATTTAGGGGATTGGATATTGGTGGGCCTTCAATGGGCTTAGGATGTTTTCGAGTTCGGGGTTAGAGAAGTGAGAGATAGATAAGATCATAGGCTTGTAAGGCCTTAACGTGATTCCATGGAACCTTTGGGGATTTTTGGGACCTTTTGATTTGATGGAAGAGTTGATTTTCGACGATTTGGTCTTTTTAGGCATGTTGGCAGATTTTGCTAGAAAAATATTCTTTTTAGGTCATTTCAAGTGGGGACCTATTCAAATTGGGGTGTCTACACACGAGGATTGTGGGTTTTGAGTATTTGAGAAGGGTCAAACCTCTTATTCACATAGGTTGGGGTCAGCTCCTTAGTACGGGTTGAATTTAAATCTCTAGTGAGATATTTTTGTAGATCTTTATGTTGGATAGTTTTACTAGTATCATTTTCATGATCTTGAAAAATGTATAATTTTTGTTTTTATAGTACAATACATAGAATTTATAGACAAAGAATTCAATAGATAGAAATAAGTAATGTTTGTGGAAGGTTTTTAGGCCTTCCACTGCTCGAGGTCAAAATTGTCTCCAGATTTTAAGCTTGGCCTTTATCTAACGTTCTCCTCCTCTTTATGATGGTAGTTCGACTTTTATTGGTTCATTTGTTGGTGTTGCCTTGATTAACCTCTTCCTATGGTGTGCTTGACCTTATTCTTTTGGTTTCTTCATTTACAAGACATTGGTATGACTTTTACTTACTCCTTTGTGGCTTCTAGGATGGTAAAAGGCAAAAATATGGGAAGGATATGGCCCCGGTATAGTATCTACCAACGATCCTTCAAAGATTAAGTTAGTACTTAGATAAAATAGTACAAGATGAATAGTGAACTTGTAGAGTTCCTTTTTTCTTATAGAATTTCAGTTTACTAGCCAATTAGAGTCCCTTTCTTAGTTTGGTAGTTTGATTTTTATAGATGAAATCTAGAGACAAGTGTCACCACATAGTTGATCTAGCTGTTAGATGAATTATTTAGTTTGAGGTGCACTTGATTGCTTTGGGAGATGGATCCATCATTTGTCAACGAGATTTCAATCTAAAGTAGAAGTGTTATAAGTTATTATTGTGAGGCAAAAAGAATTTTGACACATGGTGTCCCTTCAGTCTAATGAGATCATTCTTGTACTTATTCATGTGAGAGGGTGTGTTTGGAGTTAGATACTTGATCGGGGTCGTCTTACGTGCTATGGGTCTGATCATATATGAATCAAGGGTCTGATTAAGAACATATCAGGGTAAACACAATCTCAATTTTAGATCAAGAATGGGTTTAGGATTGAATACGAATTCGGGCTCAAGTCATATTTTGTTCAGATGTAGATTGCATTGATGTATATTTTAAATGAGTCCTAGAGCTCAAGCTCTGCACTTTTATGAAGTTGGTTTGCTTCTTAGGGACGGATCCATCAAGGTCTGTCGTACTCTTTCATTTTGATAAGCTTTTTATCTTTTGTTACGAATGAGGGGGCTTATAGCATGGAGGAGCTCTTATCTTCTTGAAGTCTATCTTGATTAACTATGGATTCTGAGTATGAGTTGAGTTTCGACCAATCTAGTTGGTTGCCATCAAATTGGTTATAATTTGTCGTCCTACATTTGTCAACCTAAAGTCTTACCATACTTTGTTTTTGGGTGATCTCGGTTTGTACCGAACTTATATTATATTTATGTGATTTAATTTTAATTCCTTCTTGACTAAGGGGATCTAGTCCTTTTGAAATATGTACTCGATTGAACCCGTGTTCCACACTCTATATGGCAAGGCTATGAACTATTTACTTCCTCCATTATGTATCGTACTTAGTTCATGGTGTAGAGCTTAGTAACTTCATGTTTTCTGATATGATTTGACATATTGACTCCTTATTTCCTAGTGGATCCCCTGTCCCTTCCTGATACATGCCTTCATAATATTGCGTAATTAAAATGGTCTCCATGGGAAGAATAATAACTTCTTTCTCATGATCGATTATATAGAAAATGTTAGGATCGTGTGGTCCAATAGTAAATGTGACTATAAATTCAAACCCAAAAGAGACATTGTTGAAAAAAAGACCAATGAAGCACACACCAAATTTTAAGGTGGAAAAATTCCTAAAAATTGGAAGAAACATCACAAGCCAAAGGATGATAAAAACTTCCACTAATCAAAGAAAAAAGATTACAAACATTTTCGGAATTAATTCAATCAAAAGATTACAAACCTTACAAAATTCATTGATAAAAGAAAATACCAAACCCAACTCCTCCACTTCAAAATCAATTCGACGTTTTCCTGTTAGATCTTCAATAATCCGAAATATCTTTGATTTCAAACAATCTGAAATCAATCCGACAATTTCCTTTTTGCACACATCATTCTTGACATGGAAATCACTTCTAACCTTATTGTAAATTCTAACAAAAAAAATTCAAAAATTCAAAAAAAAAAAAAACACAAAAGAATAATAGAGAAAACTCACATATGGGCAAGAGAATGAAATTTTAAGTAATTAAAGGTAGTGGGGAAGGTGGATTAATGAGATTGACCAAGGTTCAAGAGAACCCAACGACTCTATGGTATAATGGCATTGAGTCATTGGCTAGTGCTCAACAAACACCACTTTCCAAAACAAAGTTGGAAGCAGAATAAAAAAATATATATATTAAAATATTAAAAAACATTAAAGAAGGGTTTGACTCAACATAAATTGCAATAACACCAGCAAAATCTATTAAAAGAAATAATGAGGATAGAAATGATCAATTAGTAATTTTTTAGATTTAGGAGTAAATTTCCCCCCACATTACACTAAGTTGTTGTGAGGTTTGTAGACAATCACTTATAGAACTCAATGGCCGAAACAACCTAAATCAAACTTTGATATATGATCAAAAGAAAAACATAGATTTGCTATTTTGATTGAAGTAAAAAATATTTGATAAAACAATAAATTGAATAAGAGAAAGGATTTCTTTTTTGAGTCGTGATAATTTGACTATCTAATGTGGCATACTCAATCACTATCCGACGTGATAACTTTAAGAATCATAGATTTGCGCTCCTCGAGATACAAGGATCCCTTGAGATACACTTTTTATTGGGAAGTGCAACAGTGTATCCCGAGGAGTGTAGATCTACAATTCTCAAACTTGTCACATCAAGACAGTTGATTGAGTTTGCCATGTGGGGTAGTCAAAATATCACGATTCTTCTTTTTTACAGAAAGGATAAATCCTTTGATTTTTTATGAAATAGAGAACCCAAGGGGACACACCTCTGCATGGTGCCACATGGCACATTTTTATTTTATCCCTAATAGATACAATTTAAAGGACACTTCTTGGGATCAAAGGGCACTATATATGTCCAAGGACATATTAAGTAGCCTTCGGGTCTCCTAAAGAAAAGAAAATTGTTTGAATTTTCCTTGAAATCATTAACATGGATATAAAAGAATTATTATAAGAAATTATGTTGTAGTGACCTCTAAGATTGACCTCATTTCATACTTTGTTGACGAGGAGGTGTGTGCAAATCATAGATGTTTTTCATCGAGATACAAATGAAAAGCATTTATTGTTATGTGCACACCTCCAAGTCAGAAAAGTGTGCAATTAGGTCACTTTAGCACAACTCTTATTATAATTATTTAATATATATATAGGGGCGTTCAATGGCAAACTTTTTAGCAAACTTTTTGGCAAAACATTTTTCAAAACATGAGTTAGGAGTTTTGGAATGGGCTGATTTTTGGTGAGGATGATCTCTACGGTGAGGAGATCATCCTCACCAAAAATCAGCTCATTCCAAAACTTCTAACACCATCAAAAATAGTTTACAAAAAATGGACGGTCCACGATTTTTCAACTGGTAAACATGGGTTAGAAGTTTTGGAATGGGCTGATTTTTGGTGAGGATGATCTACTCACCGTAGAGATTATCCTCACCAAAAATCAGCCTATTCCAAAACCTCTAACCCATGTTTTGAAAAATGTTTTGCCAAAAAGTTTGCTAAAAAGTTTGCCCTTGAACGCTACCCATATATATATATATTTGATAAAAGAGAACTTATTTATAGACCAAAGCCCACATGATTCACAATCTGCTTTCCTGGTCTTGTGCTTAGAAGCTAGGGTTGTCAACGGATACTTATCAGTTCAAATTCAGTTATATCCAAATTTGAATTCGAGCGCAGTGGAGTGTGTATTTGTGCGTGTATGTGACGTTTTATAGTGTTTATTAGTCTATTTTATATTTATTCAAAGCTTTGAACTTAATGAATTTAAAAATGAAAAGACATTCTTTCCGTGATTAATGTTGAACTAAATATAAACAAAATAATTAAAGAAAAAATAAATGCAATGAAATATTTTCTGACTTCGATGTTTCAATCATTGAAGTAATTTTTGGATCAATAAAATACGTGAATCTCATCTCCGTACTTCATAGTATTAGACCAAACTTTAAGATGGGACATGTTGGACTTGAATATTCTTGGATGAATTTTACATGAATCCTATTAGGGTATTTAAAGAAATTACATTAATCAAGATATTAGAAACTATCCTAATATAGACATACTAATTATCTATAATTCCTAATTTAGAATATTTTAATAGATATTACTAAATATTTTATACTCAATCACCACCTCAACCATACATTGAAAATGATATGATGTATCTCATGCATTATAAGTGGGGAGGCCTCGGAGGTTATAAGGAGAGATACAAGGCCAATTTGTGTTTGATGTGAGACTAAACTCAACATGTCCCCACACGTATGGGTCAGACTGGACCAAAACACAAGGAGATATGAACCGAGTAACCTAAAGGAAAGAAATGATCATTCTGATACCATGATAAATTTGAGGGTCCAACTTAGAATCAATTGATAATGAGTGGAAAGGTTCAAGAGCTTATAAGAAGAAAGATAAGGCAATTTGTGTCTGATGTGGGACTAAACTCAACAGATGTGTATTAGAAGCATAGATGCTTTTCATCCTGATACCAATGAGATCTCGATGAAAGCATGTAAATTATATTATAAAATATAAAAAAAGCTTGTTTATATATTTAATATGAAATTGGAAATGATTTGACGTAGAATTTGGTTCCTAATATCAATATCCAATAAAAATCCGATCCAACATGGGTCCTATCCGATTCTTATCAGAAAAATTTCAATCCAGTCCTTATTGGGTTGGTCCAGAACGATGGTGATTCGATCCAAACCCGATTGTTTGGCAGTCTTACGACCCAATCTAAGCCCACTGATAAGTGAGATTTACCAATATAAATAATGATTTTCTAACTCGGAAGTCTTCACTTGGTCAATACTCGGCTGGCGTGTTATGGACATGGAACTCTAGATCTATTTTATTGGGATACATCAATGTAAATCTCCATAAAAGACTTTCTTTTGTGCATCTCGGTGAAATAGATTTATGATTCCGTGTCTGTAACACGTCAGCCGAGCATGGACCGAGTGAAAACTTTCTAATTCGGATATGAGCACTTTTTTAATACCATATTTGATGCGTCTCTTTTGTAGCAAAGTATTTCGTACAGCTAGTTTTAGATTCTCGAGACGTGGCCTCAGACCCAGGAATTCCGAGCATACGCCTGCTCTGCATGTCTGCCACCCGCTTCCCGAATACCACGTGTCCTATTTAAATAATATAAATAATTTCGTAGTTTTTACTACATTGAACTACGTCAGACGACTAACGTCCAACGAATGGCCTTGTAATACATGAGATCTAGAATTTTCTATTTTTCACTCTTTTACTCAAATTCACGCTAAAACCTCGTGATTTTCAACCGATATATCGGATATTTTCCACCGCCACTAGTTTTAGAAAAAGATTTTTTAACTTAACCATGGTTAAATGTATCCAAAGTAAACCTAACCCTGGTTAAGTTAAAACCACCTCTTTATATTCAGCTACCCTTCTCAGGTCTTCTACCATGTTCCATGTCCGAAGACAAAGATAACAGAGATGATGATGATCGGTGAAGAAAATCGTCCAAATCCAACGATCCACGTCCCTCCATGGCCCATCTTTGATGAATCAACGGATGGGATGCTCTTTCCTCTCCCCGTTAGCGGTATCTCCGCTAATTTTAACGGCAATGTTAGCGGAAGCCGTTGTAGTGGTGAGTACTCTCCTTCGTTTATGTCAGCCGAGGCACTATTAGCTCTGCAACGTTTCCTTCCATCAAACGAGGTGGAAACTGAGTCGGATATAACGAGTCGTGAGTCAGATATACCGATTGATGCGTTCTCGTGTGATGAGTTCCGTATGTATGAGTTTAAAGTGCGCAGGTGCGCGCGTGGACGGTCTCACGACTGGACCGAGTGTCCATACGCGCATCCAGGTGAGAAGGCGCGTCGAAGGGATCCACGTAAGTTTCATTATTCTGGAACCGCTTGTCCTGACTTTCGTAAGGGAAACTGTAAAAGAGGAGATTCGTGTGAGTACGCACACGGCGTATTTGAGTGTTGGTTACATCCTGCGCGCTATCGTACGCAGCCTTGTAAAGATGGGACTAATTGTAGACGCCGAGTCTGTTTTTTCGCTCATACGCAAGAGCAACTCCGAGTCTTGTCTCAACAGAGTCCTAGAGCAGGTTTTGTGGCGGAGTCACCGCCGTCTTACGATGGATCACCACTTCGACACGCTCTTGACTCGTATTTTGTTAGAGGGTCTCAGGGTTCGAGTCTGTACTCTCCTCCGATTTCACCACCGTCTGACTCGCCACCCATGTCACCTAGTACTCCATCTCTAAGTCGATCTTTGGGTTCTAACTCGATCAATGAAATGGTGGTCTCTCTTCGTAATTTTCAACTTAGTAAGCTGAAATCTGGGTTTGGGTCTCCTAGGGGTGGGTCGACGCTTCGACCCGCTTTTAATAGTCTTCCCTCAACACCAACTCGGACACCAACTCAGTCAGGAATTGGTTATATGGATTTCTGGGATAGGGGAAGTTCTATCCAGGAGGAACCCACAATGGACCGAGTCGAGTCTGGGAGAGAAATACGTGCTAAAATGTTTGAGAAACTGAGTAAGGAGAACTCGCTCGGGAGGGAGGATCGAGTTGACTCGTCTGTTCCAGGTCCAGCTCCTGATGTTGGGTGGATTTCTGAGTTGGTTAAGTGAGTTTCTGAAATGGGGTTTAGTTCGTTTTGATTTTTTTGGGTAAAAATCTCTTCTGGGGTCAAGAAAAGTTGCCCTAATTTTTCAGATTTGTGAATATTTGATAAGAGGATGAGAAGAGATTTATGTTATTGAAATTGAAGATTTCAATGTGAATATAGTAAAAGCTAATGAATGATGGATGGTTATGGAAGTATTGTTGTTCTGAGAGGTTCAGAAATTAAAGAAAATTATGGAAATTTGTATAGAAGAGAGGAGAAGAGATGGTCGATCGATCGATGATGCTTTATGTTATTTTATTTTTTTGGGAATTTTTCTTGTTTTGTTTTGTTTTTTTTTTTTTTAATTTCTGATCTGATCTTTTTCTATTATGTGAAAATTATGCAGCTTGTTCTCTCATCTCTAATCAATTAATGTGATATATTTTTCTGAATTTTCAATTAATCACCAATTAAATAATTTTTTGTAGGGTGATTTAGACAATACTCTTCTAAGCACTCTAAATATTTGACATACCCCCGTATCTTCTTGATCTGAAGATATGACCATTGACTTGAGTCTTTCGTAATAGACTAAATCTTAATTGACCTACTTACCATCGTTCTAAATTTATGACCATGGACTTTAGTCTTTCATAATAGACTAAATCTTAATTAATCTATGCCATCGTCTTCAACATACATATAACGAGAGTAAAAAATAAATTAAAAAACTTGATTTTTCTTCCTAAAATGGTCTTTTTAGCCTACTTGACAAAAAGATAATTCATCTTCGGCAATTACATTTATGAACAACAGGTCATTTTCCATGGGGGACATGACGAGGGCATTTAGGTCAATGTCGTCGAATTTGCTTTTATATATATATATATATATGTGGATCCTAATCCTATATGGGTGGGGTTATGTAGGCACATAAACTACAATATTTTTGTCTTATATGATTAAAAAGATTTTAAAAGATTTTGAATGGACTTGATTTTTCATGAGGATGAGGATGATCTCTGGTGAGCGATCATTTTTTGTAAAAAATTATTTTATTTTAAAATTTTTAATTTTATTAAAAGTGATTTATAAAAATTAGACGATTTAAAATTTTTTAATTTCTAGATTTGGGGTTAGAAGCTTCATAATGGACTGATTTTTGATAAAGACGATCTCTTTTGGTAAAGATGATTTTACCATCATGAAGATTATTCTTACAAAAAAAAAAAAAAAAAAAATTAGTTCAAAAAATTAGTTCATTTCATACATTTTTATTTATATAAAATAAAACATGTAACTTTATGAATAATTTTGTGTACACGGATCTTATTCCTCGAGATATATATATATATATATATATATATATATGAACAGCGTTATTACGACCCCCTTTGCGACACACCTTTTTGTCTTATATGGGAAAAAATGTTTGGAATGGGCTGATTTTTTGTGAGGATGATCTCTATGGTGAGGGGATCATCCTGGCACCAAATATTTTTTCCCATATAAGACAAAAAGGTGTGTCGCAAAGGGGGTCGTAATAACGTGACCCTATATATATATATATATATAGATATGTATATGTAAAATGTAAAAAATTATTTAATGAGGAATGTTTCCACTTTCAACCCTTCTATTCTAATATACTACTTCCATCAAGATGTCATTTTTCGAAGATGGATTGGTTTTGGGAGGAAACATCTTAAGTGTTTTGTGAAAGGAGGTTGAAATGAGGGTGTTTAGGTCATTTTGTCATTAGTTGATAAGTGAAGATCACGGTCAAGGCGTATGTCATCAGTTTGGAATTATTGGGTGTCTCAAATATTTATTTATTTAGAGGGGCATGACTAAATAATACGTATCTTTAAAGATCAATCATAACTATTTGTTTAGTTTCTTAAAACACAATAAGGCTCACGTGAATCACAAGCGAACCTGGTCGACTCTTTACTTTTTAAAAAGTTGGACAAGATGGGCGGATGACTCGTCCCAGTCGTCTCGACCTTCAGAGTCTAAAGGTTTCCTAGAGATCTGCGTCGATGTTATGTCTTCCCATCTCGAGCGTTGCTTGGACACAGGAGTTTTCCTATTAAATTAATTTAAAGGTTGTCATTATCAACTTGGTCTCATCCTTCGAGGACTTAAAAAATTAATATAAAATAAACAAATGATTAAGAATATAATATATTTTAATTAATTATCCTGAAAAGACATGATAAGGTTTGAAGCACGGATCTGTGGGGGCCATTTAAATGTAGTTGAGGAGGGTCATTAAAATCCGGGATCTTTTGTCTTTATTTTTTATTTAATATCTGATATTATCCAGACAGACCTCTTGGTCCCCGGTCTTCTTCTTCTATTGGGGACGCAGAGAAAAATTCAATTAAAGAAAAGGACAGTTGAGGTGATCATCACAATTCACAAACACGTGTTCCCTATTCTACTCTTACCACGTGTAACTCTTATCTTTTTTGGGCCCACTGATTCATAAATTGATCATCCAACTTCGACTTTTGATCGTGTGATTCTAACCGTTGGATTTAATATTATTTCATCCTGACCAACAAAACCAATATACCAAAAATACCTAGGCGTTAGTGGTAAGAGAAGTTAAGTCTTTATCAATTTAGGGTCTTTAACATACCACCAAGCTTCACAATTGACCTTTATAGTGGTCCAATTTGTGACGATTATCCGTCCGATACACTTTTTTTTGGGTTTCTAAGGTTTTGTAGGCCGGTCGTCCCTTTTATGAACATTCCTACTGGTCACTTTGTGATGATTTTTCACTTTGGTATACTTCTTTTTGGGCCCCGAGATCGTATGTTCCTCAGGTCACTCTTCTTGTTTGTTGTTTTTATACTAAATGATACAAACCCAACAAATACGCCAAATGACCAAAGTAAAAATCGTTATCTCCTTTGGGCCACATCATTTTCATAATTGTTGGGTATGTGGATTATTAGACAATGAGATTTGATCATTCACAAGAGGCCAAGTTAAAAGAAAATATTATTCTCTGATCTTTTGCTTACATTTGGAGGGATTTGGGGTAGTCATTGCATAATAATTATTAAGGTAAATTACATTTTAACCCCCTTTGATGTGACATAATTCCATGTTAATCCCCTAACATTTTATAATTACAATCACCTACCCTTTAACTAGGACTGCAACTCGGACGGGTTGGAGATCAACCCATGCACTTGCCCAACCCGAATCTTAATTAAGTCGGATTGTTCAGGTTAATGCAGTCCTCATTGGTACTAGGTAATTTAGTATTGAAAAGGGTTTATAAAAAGATAAGTGGTGTGTAAAAATATTAAAAATTTATAATTATTTTTTCTAAAAATATGTTTCAAAAGTTTATATACATAAAATTACAAGTAAATTTAAAATGAGAAGGAAAATGATATGATTCACTAAGATAATTATTTTTTATTAATATCATAATTTTCAAGAAAAAAAATATATTAAAAATTATAATATAATCATTATGTGATAATATAGAATTACACTTAAAAGAAACTGTAGACATGAAATGTTCATACGAATTTCAATACTATGTTGTTTGGAGTTGCCACCATTATTTTTTTTGAAAATGGGTGCAAATGGGGATTTAAATTAGTTTTTTTTAGAAAATTCATTTTTACATGACATTATATTGACTTTCGTTCATGAAAAATGAGATGATCTACCTAAGATTTAGATAAGGAGGTTCGGTTAGAAAATGAGAAAGGTGTTAGTCATCTCAATCTCTCCACTTAAGATGGTTACCTTTTAGACTTGACCATTTTTTAAAGATAGTTATAAAAAAAGACAAAAGAGATGTATGAAAAAGGTAGGTGTGTGCAAATAGTGGAAGTGTACCTCTTTAGAAGAGGATTTAATGTTAGTGTTGACATGTGAGAATACCCTATAAAAAATATATCCTAAGAAGTCGTCACTTTTACATAAGTAAGGATGTTGGTTTAAGATTTTAGAGAGGTTCCATGCATGAAATTCCTTTAAATCCATAACCTTGATGCGTACATATTTAATTAGAAACTTAGTATTTCTACCCTACTAGAGAGTTACACATTTATTCATCATGATTAAGAATGTGTGGTATGTGCATGTTGTGTACATAATCATGCATAAGAAATTAATGGGTTAAGAATGACTTCAACTCCCACCATTTTCGATCAAACCGCCCTAAGCATTACATGCCCAATATTTACATCTAACTTACTAAGGATAGAAGAGGATGTTTCATATCATAATATGACTTTCTACAAAAAAAAATAAAATATAGGGTTAGAATAAGAAAGAATGCAAGCATTCGAAAGCAAACTATATCCTAAACTCACATTGTCCCTTTAAATCTTTTCTTGAGTTCTTGATTGAGCTTGAGTTTTGAAGTCTATGGTAAGTTGAATGTTAATGATATGTAATTTATGGTAAAAGGGGTTGAAGATTCTTGTATGCAGAGTAGAAGGTTAAAAGATGGTTGAGAGTTCTTGAGTAAAGTGATGGATTGAGAGAGGGTTGGAGGTGTTAAGTAGGGATTTTGCTAGAGATTTGGGTTGAGAGATGAGGGCTTAAGAGTAATATTTACTCATAGAAAGTGAGACTTTTAGGAATAAAGTCATCAAACCTTAAAAACAAAGACAAATGACATGAGAATTTATGTTATTTCTTTTTAGATTTTTTATTTTTATGAGGGTAAAAGTGGAACATATGAGATGAAATCCTAATATCATTGTTTATCTTTGTTTTTTTGTTAAATAGATGTGAGAGACAAAAGATATTTTTGGAAGGTGAATGGGAAAGTGACATATGTAAAGGTTATATGATAGAAAGTGGACCTTGGTTCATTAGTAAATAACACATAAAATAAAGGTAAATGGGAAATGGAAAATGTGAAAAACTTTTGGGATGATGAACGAGAGAGTGGCATGTTTAAATGTAATGTGGTAGATAAAAAGTAGACTTTGATTATCTTCTAAATAATTTAAAAAATAATGGTAATGATATAAATTTAAAATTAGGTCAATTGAAGGGTGACATGTATATACTTTTAGGAGAATGTGTAAGACCATGGAATTTTAAAGTTTGGATATTGATAATGAGCTTAGGTATTGGACTTAGGTAATGAATTGAAAATAGAATAGATATTGACTCAGGTATTGGTATTAGGTTTAAAAGGGACTAGGTATTAGAGTTAGGTATTGTGTTGATTTAGGTATTGTGTTGATTTAGGTTGAGAAGTGAATTTGGACATTAAGGTTAGGGGAGTGGGTTAAGATTTAACAAAAATAACAAATGATGTAATTCTCGCATGGAAATTTGTCAAATGACCCTTACGATCGACCATGGGTCCACTTAAGGCCTTTGGGTTTATTTTAAATTAAACTTAAAACTTTTGAAAATTTTGAAAATACAAAAATATTAAGAACAAAATAATTATTTATCTAATGAAAATAATCACATATTAGTTTTGATATATAGATAAAAAAAAAACATAAATATTAAAATATAAATTATGAGTGTGAGAAAAATCAAGATAAGAAATATTTTTAAATTATAATCATATTAAATTCAGGTTCAGGCAAATCGAGTTGGCCGATACCTATGCCCGTGCCTAACCTGATTTGAGTCGACATTTTTTTGTTTAGTTTTCCCAAACCCCATACCGAACCCAAACTAACTATGCTTAGACATGACCCAAGGTCGAGTTCAACCCAGTGAGTTTGGGCTCGTCCAAGTTTTAGTCCTATCTTTCACACATTGTGTTAGAGTTCAGATGTTATTTTACTGTTTTACCATTCTTAATTTATTTTCTTATATAAAAAAAATTATAACTATAAAAACATTCCCTTCTAAACATTCACAAGTAAACCCATTTTTCACAGGGGTATTTTTTGTTTATAAAAAAAAGTAACATATAGAAAAAAGTAAAATGATCTTTATAAAAAGGAAAAAAATCATTTTTAACTGTTCGGTTGATGGCAATTAGATGGAAGGGGGCAAGTGAATCTATTAGATAACTATAAAGGAGGTAAGTGCAACAGTTAAAAAATTTGGGCATCGACATAGAATTATGCTAAGCCTTAGGGGGTGGAAGTGTAATTTACCCTAACTCTAAATATGTAAAACCTAAATAGCACTAGGGGTGTTAATGGTTCGGTTCGATTTGGTTCCTATGAAAATTAGAACTATAACTACTTTTTTTTTTCGATTTTGATTATTGTCGGTTCCGATTTTAAAATAAGTGGAACCAGAACCGCTAAAAATCACAGGTACCTGTCGGTTTCGATTCTCAAGAATTGAATGGAAAAAAAAATATTTCAAAATCATTATATAAAAAAATTCTTCTAAACATTAACATAGTATTTGCAAATTATCAACTTATTAATAATTTGTTCCGGCTAAACAATAATTTAATGACTTATTTTCAAAAATAAAAATTCATCTCCTTTCCAAGTAATAAATTTAAGAAGAAATGACCCATTTTAAGCTCCAATATTTAGTTTATATGAAATTTGAAGAATAAACCTTTCATAATGTATAATATAAAAGTAAATAATAAAATAAATTGATTTCAGGTACCCACAGATACCCATCAAATAGAACCTAATGGTTCCAATTCTTATAATGGTTTGATTCCATATTAGACCTGGCTCTAATCAATTCCATTTTTAATGGAATCAAAACTTGGTATTTTCAATTTCAGTTCCGGTTTGATTCCAGGTAAATGATTACTCGTTGACATCCTAAATTGCCCACATTATTTATTGAGTTTTTTCATTGGATTCAAGGAATTCAATACAAACATCTAATTGAATGAAAATATAAAAATATAACATATCTGTGAAATTATAAAGAAGTATTGTCCCAATTCCACAACCATGATACATGATTGTATTAGTTGGATTACCTTGAAAATTTAAATTCTTGACAAATGAATGTTAATAGGCTTTGTAGATACATGCTTTTTGATTTTCAAAGATCATAACTACCAGGATTTGGAGTCACCACCATTCCTTTTTGGTAAAAGGGTGTGAATAGTCACCCGAGGTACATATTTAGAAAAAATGTTATTTTTTGGCATTTAGTGACTCTCGTACAGATGAAACACCAATCCACCCAAGATCTAGGTAAGCGGTTCGATTAGAAAAAGGGGAAGGTGTTAAACACCCATTTCTCTCAACCCATTGGTGGTAACCTCAAAATAACTTGATCATTTTTGGATAAAACGAAATAAATAATAAAAGGAAAAAATGTCGCATGATTGACGACTCGTACCCTAAGTAGGGATTTGTTATTGACTCAAGTTATAGAGATCATTTTATTGAAGGAGATGATCCTTATATAAATTTAGCATTGGGAGCAACACATTCTTTTTGGAAAAATGTTGACTAATGGTTGTGGGTCCATTCTCACAGGTTGAGAAAGGACCTGAATACCAATTGCTTTAAAATGAGTTGAAGGATTTAAAATGATTTTTTTTTTAAGGTAGTTACAACCCTTATAGTTTCGACCAAATCGAAGTTTGATTTATCAGAGATAAGGGAGGGAAAACATCACATCTTAGGGATTTTTAAAAAAAAAGAAAAATAAAAAAGATGAAAGGGGAGGTAGAAGAGGGAAGTGCAGAGGGAATAAAAAAGGGGGGGGGGTATGTATCCTCAATCTTGCCTTGAGGCTTTGACTTGTTCTTGTTCTCTTTCTTCTTCTTATTCTTCTATTCTTCACCTTCTTTGAGTCCTTAGTGAATTATGAGAGTGTAATGTTAAATTAAAAAGTAATTAAAGAGGATGAGAGTTGAATAGAAGAGAATTGTAAGATTTTTTTAAAGTCTTAGACTTGATACCTTTTTTAGGAGGTGAGATGTGATATTTATAAGGATAAAATGTTACTTTTGAGGGATGAAAAGGTAAAAGAGTATAAAATGACATTAGGTTTAAAGGTGAAGGGTGTGAAATTTAGAGTTGTGGTGAGGGTATTTATGGAATGAGGATAAATTGATAGTTTTTTATCCAAATGGGTTGTATCTTTCCCAACCCATTTGGATTTAGTGTTTGGTGAGGTAAGATGATGTGGTATTTTGTTGAAAGAATGAGATTGAGTGTTAGGTAGGATGAGGGAGTGTGGTGTTTGGTTAAGGAAATGAGTTGTGTTAGGAGTTAGGTGATTAGGTTTTGGAAGAGTAAAAGGGATGATGATAAGTGTCAAAAATGTACGAAGATAGAGTGATTAGATGAGTTTATTGGGGGGAAGGGGTATGGGGGGTGGTTTGTGAGAATAAGTTTAAAGTGAATGATGACATAAATGTATGGGTTATGATGTGGATTGTAATGTGGGTTGGTAGTTTAGTTAGAGAAATGTGATGGGTTAGGTTTATGATATGAAATGTAGGGGTGATTTTGTTAAAAAGAAGTGATGGGTTAGATTGGGTATAATGATTTTTGGGAGTGATTTGTGGTGAGGACAAGTGTCTATTTAATAATCAAATGTTGATTGGTTGATGTAAATAATGATATGTAGATGTGGATTTTGGTGTGTTAGGCTTAAGTTTTTAGGGAAGGTTTAGGTTGTTGGATTTTATTCATTTTAGAGTAGAGTTTATTGGGTTTAAAGGTGAGTGGGTTTTAGGATTTGGGTTATATAGATTTAGAGTTAAGTTAGGTTAGGGCCTTAGCTAGGGTGAGTTGAGGTGGAAAATGATTTTTTTTAGGGAATTGAGGGTCGGTGGACTTTAAGCGGGTTTGGGGTATTTTCGATTCCAAGAGTGGAGCGGTGAAAGATGGGGAGGTGGGGGCATGCCATGTCTTATTGTGGGTACATTGGACCTTTAGAGGTTTATTGATCAAAATGCCACATTTCAACGATTTGGGCTTTTTAGATTCGTTGGAAAATTTTATTAGAAAAATCGATTTTTTAGATTCTTTCAAGTGGGGGGACTGTTCAAATTGGGGTATCTACAGGCCCATTCCCAAATTTAGTGTGATCTGATAAAAATGCTTGATCATGTCGACATGTACAATCATGTTAAACTGACACGTGTCTGTGTTTTAGAACATAATTTGAGTAAATCAATACAATTAAATATTTGGAAGATTATAAATATGACAAACTAATGCTAGCCATTGATCAATCGGGCTTTGCTCGATCCAAAGACCAATCTTATCCAATTGAACTAATCCTTGGACTGCACACACCATCTCACCCTGTCACGTGAAGTTATAGAGATTCGAAGGGACGACCTGAGGAGCATACCCAATCACTTCTTACCATCTCAGCCTAGCCTCCGGTGGGTAATTTAGTAGTTTTGTTAAGGGCACACATTAAAGTGAAATAAATGCACTTCGTAAATTTGATTCTAAAGGTATTTTGATAAAAAATAAATTTTTAACAGCATTTTAGTACAAAATAAAATATTTATGCCCTAGAATATTGAGACACTCTTAATCACAAATCAAAAGCTGAAGCTGAGTTGAATTTATGTCCAAGAATATTAACTTTAGCTCTTTAATATTTGGCTTTTGGGATTGGGACACCCTTAATCACAAATCATTTACCAATCCACTATGGCTCGAAGCACTCTCAAGAAATGAAATTCAATTAGTCTTGATTCCGATTTGGATTCCCATAAGGATCCCATTTGATGATCCACTAGATCGGTTATGGACCAATCATTTCTTAATATTATATGATCCTGATGTAATAAATTTGAGAAATTTAATTTGATCTGATCTTGAATTTAGTATTGTATCAAAGTAACTCATATTTCTCTTCCCATCTCATTTCTTCTTTGCGGGTCTTGTTACCGTGTGCCCAACGGCACACGTTAAAGACAATAACTACACTTTGAAAATTGGATTTTGTATCGAAAATGCCCTTTAAAAAAATATTTTTTTTACATAAATACCATTAAATGTTTACTCCCTAGGTGTATTTATGGCATTTTAAACGTGTACAAAATGGTAGTGAAAGTACCAAAACAGCCATGTATGAGGCCAAAGTTACTGACACAATCTTGTTTACCAAAATGGCTGCCCACTTTTTGGTGACATTTGTAAACATTTACAGTATTCTCGTGAACCACAAAAAAAAAAGACCATGTTTTTTTAATTTAATTATGAAAAAGCAAGAATATATTAGGATTTAGGGTTTAACTCATATTGAAAATAAGGGTATAAAGGTAAACTCGGTTCAATGTATGCACAAGAGATACCCATTTTGGTAATAAATTTTTTTTTCCCAAAATGAGTATTTTTTCCTTTTGAAAATTATTTCAAAATGTAGGTGGGGCAGTAATTTTGGGAAATTTTCAGCTTTTACCTTATTTTCTAGAACCAAAGCATGTCGTACTATCTACATGTTCTACCTCAAAGGAAACCCTCTTTCAAGATATATATATATATATATATATATATTTTTTTTTTTAAGAAATAAAATTGTAATATTTAAAAATGTCAATCTTTTTCAAGGGTATTTTTTTATTTGTTTACATTTTTTAAGAGCATGAGTCTCATACAGAGATACAAAGACTTATTCAAATTTTCATTAAATAACTTGTTGGTGGCATAAATTAGAATTTATACATGATTTAACCTTTTTATAATTATTTTAAAATTTTTGAATAAATAATCTAATTTTATTATTTAATATATTATAAGTCTTTTTTGTAGTTTTAAATATTAGTTAAAGTTATTTAGTAAATCATGTAATAAAATAGAGAGTTACAATTGCCACACCAACTTTTACTAATGCCACACCAATTCTTATATAAATCACGAAGATTGCACACAATTGGTGTGGTGATAGTAACTCTCATAAAAAAAAGGATATTTCTATAATTTTTTAAAGTAAAAAATATATATATATATATCGACGAAAACGACCTTGATAATAGTAAGGTTAAATGTCAAACTGGGGTCATTTTTGTCTTTCAAATTTTGGTGCAAACAAAAAAGCGATTCTCCTTTCACTCATTATAATAGAAAAGACATGATTTGATGTGTTGAGCATTAATTTTTGGTATCCAATATCATTAGATGTTATAATTAGGGCCTACACTGTAAAATAGGTGATCCGAAATCTGAATTTAGTGGGTTTGGATTACTGGAGTAGATCCAAGTCAAAAATTGGGTTGAATATGGTTTGATGTCCCATGATCCAAGTCAGATCCCATTTGTATATTGATCCATCCATATATCAGCTTCGATCTGAATTATATATATTTTTTAATGATAAAATAGAATAATATAACAATTAACAAACAAATATAGAAGAAAAATATTGAATTGTTTAAAACTATCCAACCCGATCCAACCTGAATCAAGTAATTCAGTTTGGGTTGGATCCAGATCAAATGAATTCAATATACTATAACTACACCACACCAAAAAAATAAAAATAAAAAACCCTCTATTATTTTAAATTTTCTTGTAATTAAAGAAGTTAATCCCTATGCCTTCAAAGCGATTATATACCTTGGTTTTTAAACTCGTCTGAGATCAAGACGTGTCGTCCGAGTTAACTTGGTATCGGAGCTGAACAAGATTAACGCACAAAATCATTTTTTGACCGAGATTTAGGACTCACGTTTATTTTTTTGATTTGTCTCACAAGACGTCTCAAACGTATCGTCTGAGACGACTCGATATCAGGCCTAGACCAGTAGACCAGTCGCGAAACCGAGTTTTAAAACTATGTTATATACCCTAACTTTTGCGTGCGTGGTCAACAAAAGATAATCAAAACAGCCTCATCATATTCAACCAGATATCCCTTATTTTCCTCCAAAATCAGTCATTTTCGATACATAAAATAACTTTTTTAAGGGTATGTTACATTTTGACCCCTTATGATTTGATATAATTTCATGTCAATCCCTTAGCCTTTTGATAATTTCACTTACCTCCCTTATCATTGATTGTGTTAATTTTTAAATTTACCATTTTAACCCGCACATTTTGTATTTTTCTTATTGCAAAAAAAAAAAAAATTCAAATCGAAAAATAGAGAGAAAGGGCTAAGTGAGGTGGTGTTTGTTTGCGCTATTTTTCAGTGCTTATTGCTGAAAAAAATTAAATTCAGCACTTTTGTCAAAATAGCGTATTTGTTTACTTGTGCTTATTGCTGAAAATAAGTGAAAAAAATTCAGCACTATTTTGATGCTGAAAAAAAGTGCTGAAGCGGTAAGCACTTCGCTTTTTTCAACACGGACAAGTATGCCCTTTGTTTTTTTGAGCATGGACAAGTATGCCCTTATTCTTAAAAGGATATTACCTCTTATATCCCATGGATAAGTATATAAACACCCCACAAATTAATAAACCCACACCATAGCTAAATTATTTTGTCTTGTATGGGTTAAAAGTTTTGGAATGAGTTGATTTTTGGTGAGGATGATCTCTACAATGAGGAGATCATCCTCACAAAAAATCAGCACATCTTGAAACTTCTAACCCTATCAAAACAAGTTCAAGAACTGTAAATTATCCCTTTTTTTTTTTGAAAACTATTTTTAACGAGTTAGAAGTTTCAAAATAGACTGATTTTTGGTGATGATGATCTCTAGACCATATAGACCATCCTCACTAAAAATTTGCTCATTCCAAAAACTTTAACCCATATAAAACAAAACAAAAAATGGCTATAGTGTGGGATGTCCTTATTAATTCATAGGGTGCTTTTATAATTACACATCCTTCATTTCCATCGAAAATTATTCATCCAAAATTAAGTTCTTTTAAAGTTGATTTCAAATTTTGGTGACTTGTATGACATTATTATTTTTAATTTGAAATTTGTGGGTTTTTATAAATAGAAATTATTATTTATAAATTGAAGATTATTTGAGTATTATTTATTATTTAAAAATAAATTGTATTTTAATTTTATAAAAAATAATATAATTTATTGTGTTTGATAATAAATAAGTATTTGAAACATGTAAACAATGTATAATATGATTGTAAGGGTAACAAAGACAATTTATCAGTTTCAGCAATGTGTAACAAACATGATTCAACATCTAAACAAACAACTTTTTCAGCACTTAAATTCAGCGCTTATAAGTTTCAGCGCTTAATGCTATTCAACACTTATTTTTTTCAGTTTAACAAACAGCACCTGAGTCAGCTTGGTCACTTATAGCAGAGGTAAGTGCAATTGTCAAAACGCCAGGGGGTCAACATGAAATTATACTATATCATAAGGGGTCAAAATATATTTTACCCTTTTTTATAACTTACTGAAGCTCTTCAAGTTTGTCTTCAACATCTTGAAAAAATACCTGACTTTTCTTCTCAAAGTCCTATAAGCCTCCAAACAACTTATCTTGCTTTTGAGGTTTTGTGGTTGAATTAAAGAGATTGAATATTCAAACTTACCTAGAAGATAATGGATCTTTGGGGTGGTATTATTTTTTTTTTTTGGGGGGGGGGGACAATTATTTTATGTTAGTATCTCATGCATGATTGTTGTCTAGGGGTATGTCATTAGTTTGAGAACATAGGAAGTATCTCTAATTTACACAAAAACTTGAAGGGGTGCTTTAAAATTTCCCAAGTTTAAGTGTCGTTAAATAACCTAAAAAAAGGGACAATGACTATGAAGGACTCTTTATTGAGAATATGTACCGAATATTCCTCTAGTAAAGAATACAGACCATTTAAGTCCTACTTAATAAAATATTATAGAAAAATTTAATTATCATTGATGAGATGTATTTTAGTAATTTATGTGCATATTTCTTTAATATTTACTAGTGATATTTTTGTAATTTGATTAATTTCTTTAATAAGGGATATTTTGATATTAATATGTTTGACTCGAATAATTTGCACACTTTTTGTATGGCAAATCATTTGTCGAAATTTGTAAGGAAATTATCAATTTGCAAATTTTTTGCAATGCAAATCATTTACCGACCAAGTAACAATAAAATTGATTTCAGAAAATTATTTGGAAGGACTTTTGCTCAACTTTAGCGGGGATTGTGTAATGGTAATTTTATTTGGGGTCTCCTCCAATTGCCAAAGTTCTCGTTTTCAAACTATGATATTTCCTTTGACCACAATTTTCAAAAGGGACCAGTGTAAAATGACTTATATGCCCTCATTTTTGAACTTTAGCAAAAATCCAATCTCTAGATTCTATCGATTTCAACCGCAAACGTCAAGAACAAGACATAATTTTTGATGAATAAGTTAAAGGCAATGGATTTTTGGGTAGAAAGAAACAAAGGTTTTGAGCGAGATGTTGAAGGCAAGCTCAAATAGATTAAAATGTTCATCATAGAGGTTGAGACTTTGAAGAAATTAAAATGACTACAAAGGGTTTGGGGAGAAAGATTTTTAGATTTGCAAATGATGGGCAAACTCCTTGTTACATAGTCTTTGTGACTCTACTCTACAAGATTATTTTGTTATAGTTGGGGTTTTTAGATTCCCTTTATTAATATGGAATTAAATTTAATTTGATGGACAGCTGTGATTCCTCTTAGGGTTGTTATTGGATCGAATCAGATTTGAAATCGGATAACATAGGGTATGGCTTGAAGATTTGGGTGTCAAAAAGAATTTGAATTAATAACCTACTGTGATTTTGGATCAACCACGTCTCAACTCAACCTTGCTTATAATTTTATGAATGTGAACTTTGAAATAAGGCATAAATGGGTCGGATTTTATCCAAAATCTGAGTGTTCTGAATCCGAATTTAGCCGATGTGCTCATTGGAGTAGATCTAAATAAAAATATGAGTAGGATTAGGGTTGATGTCCCTTGACCTGAGCCAAATACAAATTCATCATTATTACTATTTGATTTGAATTATATATAGCTTTGAAAATTATATTTTTATGTTATTCAAAATATATTTTATATACTACTTTAATATAACATGAATTCTTATAAAATAAATGAATTATAATAATATAACAACTAGAAAAGAAATATAACAACAATAACAACAAAAACTGAATGGTCTAAAATTATCTGACCTAAATCAAGTCATTGGTTGGATCCTGATTTAGTAAAAGTAATATGGTTCGGATATAATTTTAACAAATAAGATCCGAGTCAAATTTGAATATATGTATTATCTAGATATACTTGGTCCTATTACACCCTACCTTGAAATTTGTATTCTTCCTTTTTATTCTTTTCCTTGACTTCTTAGTAGAATTGTTATTGATGATATATTTTTGTTAAACTTTTGGAGAATTGAGTCGGGGTTTAAGATCATTTTAAGGAGGTTGAGAGAGAGAGAGTTGAAGTTTGATAGAGAGTTCAAACATTAGGTAAATTTTATTATGGATCCATAGAACTATTGAGAATCTTAGGGCCTTTGATTTGAAAAAAATGTCAAATTTTATAGATTTTGGGCCCTTAGGCTCGTTGATGATTTTTTGATCAAAATTTGTCCTTTTGAGCCATTTTCGAGTGTGGTACGTTCAAATTGGAATGTCTACAATACTCATATCCGACCCATATTATGCTTTACTTTGAAATATATTTTTAGGGCAAATAGTTGTGAATCTTATATTTGTTTTTGACAAATCATTTGTTTTAATATAAATCATTATTATCATTAGATTATCAAACATTAATGATGAATGAGCTAACTCGATTTTGATTGGGCTTGGCTTGAAAATTTTGTTTTTGTCAAGTGTGAGTTGGGTGTGGGTTAATGCCCAACCCACCAGAGTTGCAACCTTATTTCAATAGGAGACTATTAATTAAGGGAAGTGTTCAGAGGCCTTAAAGAGAGCCAAACATTGTGTCAAACATTTTTCAAAATATGGGTTAAAGGCTTAGGAATGAGATAATGTTTTGTGAGGATGATCTCTATGGTGAAGAGATCATCCTCACAAAAAATCAGCCCATTCTAAAACTTTAACCCCAATTTACAAGTTGAAGAATCATGGACCGTCAATATTTGTAAATCACTTTTGATGGGGTTAGAAGTTTTAGAATAGGTTGATTTATTAAAAGGATGATATTCTCACCATAGAGATCATCCTCACAAAAAATTATCCCATTCCGAAACTTCTA
Organism: Akebia trifoliata; assembly: GCF_017979445.1. Taxonomy (NCBI): domain Eukaryota; kingdom Viridiplantae; phylum Streptophyta; class Magnoliopsida; order Ranunculales; family Lardizabalaceae; genus Akebia; species Akebia trifoliata. The sequence goes on along the minus strand of NC_141386.1, from coordinate 3,873,631 downwards.
ACCCAAATTTTGAAAAATGTTTGGCTATCTTTAAGGCCTTCAAACACTTCCCATTAATTAAAGAGTCATGATAATCTGATGCCCTCATCTGACATATGGCCCTATCATAGAACTGTAGATCATTTGCCTCGGGATACATCAGAAGAAGATCTATGATTCTGTGTATCTTGAGGTAAATGATCTATGGTTCTAAGATGGGGTGGTTGTCAGAGGGGGGCGTCCAAAAATTAGTATTCTTAATTAAAACTGTAAACTTCTAAATTTTTTTCCTCTCCAAAAGGCTTAGAGTTTGAAGATAATTGATTTTTTATTTATTCAACTTGAGGTTGAATATAAGGGCATTCATGTCATTTCACTAGTCCCTTAGAGAAGATCAAAGTCAAGGGGTAAGTCATCAGGTTGAAAACACAGGGGTTTCTCAAAATTTCATCAAAACCTTGAGCATTAAATCTAGATTAATCTTATAGAAGAAAGGGTCATATGTGCCATGCTCTCTCTCTCTCACTCTCTCTCTTTAAAACTGTAACCAAAGCCCATTACAATTACTTTGCTTCACTTAACATAAAAAAAATTAAAACCAACAAAAAGAGCATTTTGTCTCCAAATTTGGTTTGTTTTGGTTTGGTTTTGAGTGAGTGAGTGGTTGGTGATGGGGAGAGCGCCTTGTTGCGACAAATCTAACGTGAAAAGAGGGCCATGGTCCCCTGATGAAGACACAGCTCTCAAGAACTACATCCAGAAACATGGCACTAGTGGAAATTGGATTTCTTTACCCCACAAAGCAGGTCTCACCATGTTTTTTCTTTTATGTTTTTTAATCTTTTAAGTGATCAATCTCATCTTTCTTCTCACTTTATGATCCATAGAATCATGGGTTTGTTTTACCTTTTTAGTCATTTTCTCTAACATCAATTTCTCTTTTTTATTTTACTTAAAAGAGCAAGAAAGTAGATACTTAATTGTTTATAAATCCTTTTTTTTTATATAAATATATCTGTTTTAAAACTTCATGAAAGATGTGATATCCTTAATACCCATTTCTCCAATTTATATATATTTTTATTTTTTTCCATGTTTTAATCTGTTTTTTGAAATACTCATTTCTGATTTAAATGTTTTTTACACTGTAGATTCATGAATTTTTTATTTTTATTTTAAGGGAGTTGGGGTTAATTTTCTTTAATACCCATCTCCTAATTTTCTATATTTTTCACTGTGGAGGGCACAATAGCGATGGACCAACTTCTCCAAAATACCCAAGTCCACACTTTCTACACTTTTAAGCTGAAATAAAAAATAAAAAACTAGTGTTTTAGGTAACAAAATGTCTCTTAAATTCTCAATTTGCATGTGTTTGGCAATAGTATGCTTTTACTCTAACAATGTTTTTAATCAATTTATCAACTACCAATCCTCTGCTTTCCACATTTTTTCACTCCAATATACTATAAAATTGGTTTTTTTTTTTTTTTAAATCCAATTTGATACTATTTGTTCTCATATATACATTTAAAGATTAAGAATTTGTATATTTGATGTAATTCTAATTAGCAATTACATAGTTTTAACATCAAAATGTGGTACTTTATATTATTGTTTCATTTTTTTTTTAAAGATACAATAGTTAACTGTTTTTTCTTCTTAAATTTGTGTTCTTCTCCAACTTAAATTGATCAAAATTTTACATTTTCAGGCCTTAATCGATGCGGGAAGAGCTGCCGATTAAGATGGCTTAATTATCTTAGACCAGACATCAAACATGGAGGTTTTACTGAAGAAGAAGATAATATTATTTGCACTCTCTACAAAACAATAGGAAGCAGGCAAGTAAATTTCATTTTAAATGTATATATTATGTAAAAGACTAACATACCCTAATTTTTTCATTAAAAGACAAAATAGACATAGACAGGAGTATTATCAGAAAAAAAAAATGTGATGGAGAATGCTAAAGTCCCGTCCAGTAGGGTAGCATTCCCCACATATATATATATATATATATATATAATTTCTCATTTATAAATATATTTTTATTGATTTTCTTTTTTAAATTAAATTTTTTTTTTTTTAATTTTCAAAATTTTGGGTCTTGGTTAGGTGGTCGGTCATAGCTTCCCAACTTCCAGGAAGAACAGACAATGATGTGAAGAATCACTGGAACACAAAATTGAAGAAGAAATTATTAGGTGGAAGCAACAAGAACGTCACTGCTAAAGACCATCTTCAGCTCAGTTCTTCTTCTTTGCTAACTAAACCCGAAATTGATAATCATGGGTTCTCAACGTACCCATTGTCGAAAAATGTTGTTTTCGAACAAAATATAGAATCTCAAAGACTGGGTTCAGACCCAATTCACTTTCCTTTGCAAGAATTCATGGAAGAGCCCGAATTCGGAACGAATGTGAGCAACAATTACATTGTTTCATCACCTCGAGAGGTTTCGAGCGTTTCAGTTCCATATTCTCTTGATTTGGAGAACGATTACACGTCGTGGTCTGGCAATGGAGATAGTGAAAATTATGGGTTCTTCATGGATTTTGGATTTGGATCTTCATTTGATCTTTATTAATGGCTTATGTTCTCTAAATTTAGCTTACTCTGTTAACTCACTATATCACAGTGTTACAAACTAATTTTGAAGAATGTCAAAAAATTAATGTTTTAGTATTGTCTTGGTTTATGTTTACATATGGGGAGAGTGGAAATAGATTTTAGATAATTCAATGTGGGGTTTTGGTTTTTTTTTTTTTTTGAGTAATCTATGAAGCTTCTTGTTTGTTGATATTGGCTCAAAATTATATAATCTATTAGTAAGAAATAGAAACAACGTTGAAATAAGAACTTAATTGATAAGTAGTTTTCAAAAAAATAATCAATTAAAATAAAATAATAAATAATATTGTTGCCTTTTAAACCATATTTTCACCAATTGTGCAATAGATTACTAGCAAATTCGACTTGAAGATACATATGTATTATGTTTGTGCTTTGGCTTTTGTTGAAGGTAGTTTTTTACTGTTTCATGAGTCCAACAACTTTCAAACTGTTTTGGTATTATTTTTTGACAATTTGGTAACTTTTGTCCTAGGGGCATTTTTGTCATTATATTGTTTATAAATTACAGGCAACTTATTTCAGGGTTTTCTATGAGGGAGTTTATATTTTCCGAAAAGAAAAATGAGATTGAGAGATTATAATCCTAATTTTCACGAAAAAGAATAAAAGGAGCTCATCATAACCTCATGTATGTTGGCAATTTTGCCAAATCAAATAAATTTGAAGTGATTTTTTAGCTTTCGACCCAACAACCGTTTGACATGTGGTGCAAATGACATTAGTAATAAGAGAGCAAATTTCTCTCTTGCCCATAGTGGGAAAAAGAAATTTCTTGATCGGATCGCTTTGTGACATATAGAAGATGAAATTCTATGAACTTAAAAGAAAAAAAAAATCATTTTTCAATATTGAATTTTAATTTTAAATTTGTGTGCTCAGTAGCCATCCATTTTCAACACCTCGGATAAAGCTAGAAAAACATTATATATAAAAAAAAATGAAGTTTTTTTCGTTAAATCAGGAATAATACATGTGAGATCAACAACCCTTTATAAAATTTGAAATCTTAAAATTAAAATTTCAATCGTGTTGGAGTGACCTCAAATTGGAATCTCATATATCGGACTTTTTGACGTGAAAGTGAATAGGAACCATAGATGTTTTTTCACTTGTATCTCGATGAAAAGTATGTGTGATTCTCAATTACTTTTAAGTCAAGAAGTGAGATATGAGATTCCAACTTGAGGTCAAATAAGTGTTATTTTTAAAATTTATGGGCAGAGGACATGTAGGGCTTAAGCTTGAAAACATTTCATTTCCTACACAATGTGGGACACATTTGTCATGAAAACAAAAAATGATTAATTGTTAAACAAATGACAAAGTTCTAAAATTTTATTTTTCAAAAAAAGTTAAAATTCAAGGCTCTGAGCTTTTGTAAGAAGAAGATATAGGTAAAACAATTCATTTATAAAATAATAATAATAAACCATTATTTTAGTAAAGCAAAATGGTCCTTTTACCCTTACTAATTATGTTATTTCCTACACTTGTCACTTGTTAGTAGAGAGGATAAAATGGATTTGATTTGGTCTTTGATTTTTGTTGGTCAACATGTTCATGAATGTGGTCAGCAATGCTGCATGTTTCTGCCTGGTCAAGGTCACAAAAGTTGCGTGGGAGAACTAATTCAAAAAGCTTGAGAAAACTTTCCCTTGTGAGTTGTGATCCCAAAAAAGATTCTTTTTTTATTATTATTCTATGATTTTGGTCACTTATGTTAGGGTTTCTTACAACCAAATGTTTGTATGTATCATGATAGAAGGGAAAATTACTTAAAGGACTCTTGTAGAGGGATTTATCTGTAAATAATTCCTAAGTTTTGGACAATAGTTTGTTAGGACATTTAATAAAAAAATTATTTCTTAATCTCATTGTCTAAGTCACAACTTTTATTTATTATTGAAATAGACAATAAATAAAATGTTGAACTCAACACCAATAAAACCCACCCATTTTCGATTTTCGAGTTTTTTAAACTAAAATATTTGAAAAGATCAACTAAAAAGTTAAGACAACGACTTGTTTAGATGATTTCAAACCAAAAGAATCATTCTTGATTGATTGTCATCCAAAACTTACAAAAAAAAGTGAAAAAAAATCATAATTTTTTACATACATCTTCAAAATATTTGAAGAAAAAAACTCATTGAAAATGACTTCTTCTTCCTTCTTAAATCATTTTCCACGGAATGGAGTCTCTGAAACTCGATTAAGATGCTAAAAATCCAATTTATTTGGATGAAAACGATGAGTTCAAATGGTTAGGGCATTCAATGTGAGAAATGAGTGAGATGACGTCCAGGGATTGTTAAGAAAAGCGAAGTTTATTAAATGGACTATTAAGAGAGCACCCAAAACTTAGGGACTATTTAGAAAAAAATCCCTCCGCTAGAGTCTTTTAAGTAATTTTCCCTTTTTAGAAACTTGTTTTGGTCTTTGTAAAGCCTATGGAACATCTTCCATGGCATGTTCTACGTAGGTTGCCTTCCAATAAAATTAACTAATAACCAGTCTAAACATCCTTTATAAAGATTAAATACATACATACATACATATTTCATGAATATTCTCTCCTGATGCAAAATAATTTCTATTACTACTTATTCAACTGATAATTTGAGGTTGTCAATGGATTGGGTTTGGTTTGGATCGTGGGACGATTTGGGATTAGCCTGGCAATGAACTAATCGGATCAAATCCTTGTCGATTCGGGTTTTTTTAATTTATTATCAGATTTCAATATTAAGATACAAATCCGATGCAATAACAATTGAAATGGCTCTCAATTTATGAGATTGAGTTTTGATATAAAAATTCAATTTACATTTTATTGGATCTCAAATTTTACATAGAGATCATCCTCACATGGTGGAGAGAAATTGAGTTTCTCTTCTCTTCTCTGAATGAGTTTCTCTTCTCTCGATCCAAACATAACCTAAAGAAAAAGTATTCTCTTTTGAATAAACACGACTTAAGGTTTTGTTAAATTCTCGCAAATGTTGGAAGAATATTTTGATTTGGATAGCTTATACTTTTAAATCCATTTTCAGCTTCTCATTTACGGAGAAAACAGAAAATCAAGCCGCCATCAAACAATAATTTCATATCTTAAAGCACTTTTGGGGGTTTATTGATACGAAAAGTTGTTTCAAACGCAATCGCAAACGTCACCTATATAGATGTGATGGAAATATTTACTCACTATTTTTGTAAAAAATAATGCATACTTGCAATCTTTGTGACTTAAAAAAGAATGAAACTTACAAAAGAAATGGCCATTGAGTGATGAAGTCAAGAGGCCCTACTTAAAGCAAAATTTGCTAGTAAGTGACTTTTCTTTCTCTTCTAATATTCTTCCATTGGTGGGTCCATAACTTTAATTTTCTTGAGCAGCCTTTGAACTATTTGTCATGCCATTTATTAGTTGTGGTGTAGCTCTCATACATGGCCCAAGTTTCTTGACTTCTTTTAATCTATTTGATTTGTTTGGATAATATGGGGACCATGATTAGGGTTAGGGTTTCTAATTGAAGGTGTTGTTAAATAAAGCGTGCCCACCAAAGTGGGTTTGAGTATTAGTTCCCTTTCATTTCTACATCATTATTTGGTCTATTTAGTTCTTAGTGGCAATAAATGAAAGGTGAATATTCCTTTTTCATGTGTGTTTTTATGAATGAAAACCAAGAATTAATTGCATTAAAATTTAAAAAGATCATTAGGTTTACTTAATCTTTCTTCAATGACTGATAGACACGAACCATTAGGATCTAATTATACATGTCGATAATGGGGCCTAAAATCATCTAATGATCGTCTAATAACTTATGGTCTATATATATATATTGCAAAGAGTCCTAATAATCTTTTTTTTTTTTTTTTTTTAATGCTCTTTGTACGCACCCTTCACAGATTTATACAAGACCATAAAGATTTGCCTTTGTGTATCCCGAAACAAAGGATCTACTGTTTTGAAAAAGGAACATATAAAAAACATACAAAAAAGTGTGTCAGATTGCCACACGTTGGAAAACCAAGAAAAGATACTAAAAAAATGCAACTTTGTGGAAAAAAAAAATCTTCTCTTTAAACCTAGTCACATTAATGGATTTGATTAAGTTAACCTAAGACCAGTTCAATAAGAATTGGATCAACCCCTGTTAGATCAGGATTTTATTGGATACAAAACCGATATGATAGATTATCAAATTGGATCCTTTTTAGATCATTTCTTTATTAGAATCCGAATCCATGATCCAAAATCAAAATGATCGAATCAAAACAAATCGGATTTTGGATTTGATCCGATCCATTAACAACCCCTACATTAAACAATGACCCCAGTTGTATTGATTATTGGGTCCCTTAACTCTGTTTATATGTCAAGTCAACATAAGGGAACTTACTTCATTGAAAAGAAAGATTTGAGATGTGCTTGTACTCTTTACTACAAAACGAAGCTAAGTCCAAGTCAATTGATGGATAATGTTATAAAATCAAATCAGGATAGAAAACTTAAGCTTCAAGAATCAGAGTTCTTATCCATCCATCTAAGGTGTATTAAGTATTAGTTTTGGTCAGGTTCAGGTGACATCACGTAGAATGGCTCTTGCGGAAAATACATGATCCCAACCATTTAAACATGAAATCCAACGGTTGAGATTTATGTCAACTTCTTTTAAGGTAGATAATTTTAATAAAATTACCTTTTTTAATATTTATGAAAACAGTCATTTATCCAATTTCGTAATTTTTTTTTAATACCAAAATGGTTATGTTTCATATGGTCAAAGGTGTTATTTACCTACTTAGATCCTAAAAGCATTCCTTTCATCCTCGAGAAATGGTTGCCCAACTTACATTCAACTCAAGGGCAAAAAGGTAAATTCAACAAAAAATTGTACATTAGATAAACTTTTTCTTAAAATTAAATAATTACTAACAAAAGACCATTTTCATAAGTGCATTTTAATAATACCCCACTATGAAATTGGCAATATTGGGTTTACCCTTTACAAAATGCAAGATTTGATTTATCTTTGATTGAAAGTCAATATTCCTTTTTTATCAATCAAATTAACTGTGAAATTTGATTTTACTTAACTTTAAAAACTTAACTTACTAAATTAATATCACGTTAACTCATCAATAAGAGAATCGAAGTCTACTTTTTACCTATCACATCATCTTTACACATGTCATTCTCTTATTTATTTTTCGAAAAATATTTTTTCATATTGCTCATCTATCTTTGCTTTATGTGTTATTTACAAATGAATTAAATTTTACTTTTTACCTATCACACTACCTTTATACCTGTCACTTTCTCTTTCACCCTCCAAAAAATATCTGTTGTCTCTCACATTTATTTATCAAAATCAAATATAAAAAATGCTTTTAAGGTTTTATTTTACAATTTTCAATTTTACCCTCATAAAAATGAAAATTTTAAAAAGAAACAATCTAAATCCCATGTTATTCACTTTATTTTTATGATGAAATCATTTTATCACAAAAAATTCTATAAATAGTTTCATTTTCTATAAGCAACTCATGCTTCAAAACCCATTTCTCAATCTTGAGTTTTACTAAAGTCTCTATTCAACTCCTTCAACTTCCTCTCAACTGAAATTTCTATTAAGAAATCCTTAATCTTTGACTTTTGGTCAAAGAGTGTATTTTGCAAGGGGATAAATCTAATATCACAAATTTCTCAAGGGTATTAATAAAATTTCTATTTTATAAAAATTTTAAAAATGTGTGGCTTAGAAATTTTGACAAAATACATAACTGTTTTGGTAGATGTCACATCTTAGGTTAATAAAGATTGAAGCTAATTCAATTAAAAGATAACACTCCTTTGCGTTTTTCGTTTTTTTTTTTTATCGATGAGAAAGAGTCAGCCTTCTTAAACAAATAACTATTATTTTTAATGGGTCATGTACGTATAGGTTTCATGGATGATTTGGTATTAATCCAATAAGTATTGGATTATACTTGAAGCTGATCGAATAACATTTGGACCAAACCCTTATTGTTTCGGTTTTTTTTTTTATATCAAATCACAATATTAAAATCCAAAAACGACCCAATAACAATCAGATAGGGTTCAAATTAGACCAAATCTGATTTAATTTATGCTGAATATAAATAAATTTCATATATTTAAATAAAATATATAATATAGTTCATGTCATTTCTCGCATTTTATCAGTCAAGGCACTATCAGATCGAAAAAATGTTGATCCGAAATCTATCCAATTGGTTATCAAATTGGATCTTTATCAGAACCCAAATCTTCAATCTAGATCAGAAGTTATTGGACTGGATTTCGAGTCTGATCCAATCCATTAACAGTCCTACGTATAATCATATTTTTTTCCCTTGTAATTTTCCCCTTATATTTTTCTTTTTGTTGAAATATTATCGAATAATGTGACACACCATATAGGGCTGTCAATGGATTGGATCAGACCCAAGATTTGACCTTATAACTTTAGGTCTTTATCAATGTTTTGGATTCCATTAAGGATCTGATCCGATATCTTATGGATAGGATTTGAATCAACCATATTTATCAAAGTTTGATTGGTTAATATATAGACTATTGTTGATTCCTAGCCATTGAATGCGAGTATATTTCATCATTGGCTTGAAACAAGCTTGTGGACCCGTTCATGAAGTCTGTTATACAAAATGCTTCAATCAAATAAATAGGAATCACCAATCAGACTGGTTGTGATCGTCGGTTTATCGTTATCATCCTGTCTTCAATCATATATCGAGATGAAGTTAGAATATCTAAAGGAAGTTCGGGGAAAAAAAAAAGTTCAATTAATGAGCCATAGCCCCAAAATGATATCTTCTGTTCTTGATCCACTCTGATCAGACCCAAATTGGATCTTCTAATAGTTGTAATGGGTTGGCCCATGGGAGATTCCAGGTCTGATTTGAAATGGATAAGCCCATTAAAAAATTAACAAAATATAGAGTAGGCACAGCCCATTTGCAACCCAAGCATAAAATTCTTTTGGATTTGTAAGAGCAACTCCAATGCAAAGGCATTTTTATTGTGGAGAGTGATTTTGCCTATTGAAGGAATCTTTACTCCAACCGTACCAGCCAAAATGACCCTTCACAAAAAATTTATTGTGGAGAGAGAGAGAGAGAGAGAAACTCACTCTTTACTTTTGCCTATCCCAATTTCTCTCTTTCCAAAATATTTCAAATTAGAGAATCAGGGCCCGAGGGCTTTACCTTTGTAAAATGTTAGTTGGGAGAAGATACAGAGCATAAGCCCTAGTGCGTTGGAGTTGTTTAATACTTCAATGGATCCATACTATCCATGAGCATGAACTAGGCTCTTAGTGGTAATTTTATGCGCCTTTTTCCGGCCACTATTGAAAGTCAATGGTCCAATACAAAATGGGCCTAAAAATCTAAGTCCAACCCCAACCCATTAATATTCAGGTAGGGCCTAAATGGTCCAAATGCAGAAAATGCGTTCGAAACTTAGCCTAGACTATTTATTATTGGGCTTATTTCTGAGTTGGGCCAAAATGGCCTAACAAAACTAGAGATGGGAAGCAGTTCAACCTTTAATAATAAAATCAACAATAAAACCCCAAATATAACAGTTGTTCATGTATTTTTTTTGTATTATAAACGTGCATATATATTGTAAAATATATACGTATACTACGGAAACCAGATATGTGATGAGCTAGGCCTGGATAAGTTGGGCCCAAACTCGGCCCATTGTCTGCCGTGGTTGACTAGCATAAAAGCCCGCATCTTAATCTCCAAAAATCATTCATCTTCAACCTTTAACATAAAAAAAATTTTCCTTTCATCGTCAACATTATGATTTTATAGTGTTCAAATTCAAAAGTAAGATAGGACTTTTGGGAAGTAAAAGATGATAGATTTTGGGGTAAATCAAGGATTCTACAAGACATTGAAAACATGGACCGAAGACGAGGTTGAATAGTTTAAAATTAACTTATCGGTTAAAAATCTATAATTTATCTGTTTAAAAGCTCAAAGATTACTGATTTTGGGTACAAAAATCATGGTTTTTTTTTCTTTTTTTTCTCTTTCTAAAGGTTGAAGTCAAGTTAATTAGGTCATTTTCAATAGGTAAACTTCAGTAGACCATGATCAAGGGACGTATGTCATTAGTTTGAAGAGGTAGAGAGGGTATGTCAAATATTCAGCAAACATGGAGGGGTTTGTATAATTACCTTTTCTTAATTTATTATCCAAGTGTATCTCTATTCCGAATAACGTCCAGGAGTAACCAAACACCCTCCTTGGAGGAAGACCTGTCAAAAGCATAAGCATATTATTGACACTCACAAGACACGGCCTTCATATTCGACCAAATCGCCTATTCGAAGGACGGCGAGTTTTCAACTATCAGATCTTTCAGGTATTTTTCGATTTTCGATTAATCTCTCTCAAATCATGAAAACTCTCTTTAATTTCAGATATCAATTCAAGGGGAAGCAAATTAAACCTTTAATTTTGAATCTGATTGTGTAATTTTGATCGAATTAGGGTTTTTATAATTTGAAACAAACTAAATTTCATCTTTTTTTTATGATTTGGGAAAGTTTGTTTGAATTTGAAACCTGCAAATTAACAATCTTTGAATCAACGATTGAGTTTTGTAGGGTAATAATCTAGGTCACGATGAGTGAGGTGTTTGAAGGATACGAGCGCCAATACTGCGAGATTTCGGCGAATCTTTCCAGAAAATGTACCTCCGCTGGTATTCTTGATGGTGGTAAGTTTTGTTATTTTGTTTTTTTCCCTTTAGATTTGTTTTAACATATGCGAATTTCCCATTTTAATTAGCTAACAGAGTTGTTTGTTTTATAAAATTGACCTCCTTTTGTAATTCTTAGATGAGAATCATGTAATTTTGTTTTAATATTATGTGGTTTATAATTAGGAAATCTAAGGATTTTGTTTTTGAGGTGTGTGTTTTGATGCTGTAATTGCGTAAGACAAACAAATCTTACCGTTGAAGACAGTTTGATCAAGATGAGAAAAAAAATTATTAATCAGGCAAGTGGGATGTTATTCAGATTTTTTGTGGATTAAAGACTATCGAAATTTGTTTGCTTTGGGATTAATTCAGCCTGAGTTGGCAGCATAGTGACAAAATTCACCAATTGTTTGCAAAGTTGTGATTGATTCATGAATCTTTAATCAATGATTCAATCCCGACTTATTCGCAAAACTTGTAAAAATACACCTTTAAATTATATTTAGTGTTAAAATTTGTAACTTTGTCTAATTTTATGTATAATATGTGAAATATACATTTTAAATTATCATAAGTAATAGTGCATTTTTTATTTTCCCGAGTTTTTGCCGAGTTTTCCCAAATCCTGACTTTGTCACTATGGATGGCAGTAGGAAATGGATTTGAAAAGGAACGGTTCTTAAACCGTACCCTTGTATATAATCAGCTACGTTATCACACAACAATGATTTGTCACGGACTCAAATGGGTTCGAAATATCTCAGGTTTTAACTGAACATTTGTTGGTTCAGTTGTCCTGTTTTGATTCTGAGTTTCTCAGGTAATATTATGGAAGCGGTAACACATATTAATCATCAAAGTTTTATCTCAAATATTTGGGGTTGACTAGGTAGTAACTCATCTAAAGAGTGTTTTAAGGATTAAGGATTCAGCCTCAAATATCTGCTTCTTTTGGACGTCTTTTATGAACCCAGTTTGTTTACTGTTTTCAAGTGTTGTACGTAATATGATATATTGTTTAGAAACAACCTGTCAGTTCTACTCCCAATTTGGATTAGAAATACATGGAAACTGAACCTTTATTATGATGGTATAAGAACCTAGGAGCATTGGGCCAGCATTAGGCCATCTCCAGCCCTTACCCAAAGTCTGACTCAAATTGAAAATTTGAGTAATATTGTTACTTTTGATGCTCCAGTCCCTAAACCAAACTGTCTTTTACCCAAACTCAAACTCAAATCAAGCGAGAGTTTGAGTAAAACTCAAATCCCAACTGTCATTTTTTACATAAGAAAATAACTTTTCATACTAACTTAGTAAGTTTCAAATATTACTAAAGGTCGTCGGGCCCATACAGATTACCACATTGACAATCCAACATTAGAGCCTTCTAGATTTCATGGAAAAACTCATATTCAAAAATGAATTTTTATTTTAAAAAAAAAATCTGTTTTGGACTTCATTCAAGATATTGAAAATGGACGGATACTGAATTCCCAAATTTAAAATTAAAATTCAACGGTGAAAATTAACTTTTTTCCCAGAGCTTCCGAACTTTTGTCCTCTACAATTTTGTGGCATTGGATCATGTTTTAGGATGCCACAATGTGAGCTCAATAAGATTTGAAATCTTACTAAGTTAGTAAGGTTAGCCTGATTTTTTCAGTTTACGACTGAAGTGCTTCCTATCAAATGAATCTTTTACTCAAAACTTTTACTTAAATCTGAGTAAAAATTTGAGTCATGACTGGGGATGTTCTTAGTGATATATATGAAATCAAAGATATTTTGAGACAAAATATTAGTCTAACACAAAGCTAGCCATTTAAGTATTTATAGAAATATGACATCAGTGATCAAAGAAGTTGTGATTATGAAACAAATTAGAGAATAATGCACCTTGTATCCTCAATAAAGAAGTTGTCAAACAAAACATTTATAAATAGAAACGATATCGGAAAGATAGAGCCACTCTCTCTCTCTCTCTCTCTCTGCATGTGCGTGAGACACATGCACAAGCTCACCCACCCACTCACACCTGCCCATGGACACAATGCATCCCCGTGCACACAGACTTGCATTTGCATGTTGTCTCATTGGGTCCACATGGAGATGAGCCAGCTGATTTTCTATGATGAATGATGATGCTATCCTTGTCCTCAAAAGAAATAAGCACATGTTTTTTTCTTTTTTGATAACTAAATAAGCACATGTTATTTCCAACCTTATAAAAAGTGGTTACAAGTTGAACAAAATGGACCTTACATTTTTACTTGGATGCCACGTTTGATTGGGTTACAGTTTTTGAAAGAGGCTATTTTTTATCAAGATATTCTCCATGGTGAGGAGTTCATTCTCAGACTCATTAGGTAATGGATAATCTCCTCACCATGGAGATCAATTTTACAAAAAAATCGGCTCAATTTGAATATGTAACCCTATGAAGATTTGGATTGAAGTTAATATTAAAATTAGCAACTCATAAAGCTTTAACTTGTACTACACTTTTGATTAGGTTCTTAGTTTCAGAATTGGCTAGTTTCTTATGAGTACAACCACCTCATTATGGAGATCATACACAAACATCACCTTTAAAGTCATCTCCGATTGAGCCCTACGAACAAAACTGTGAGTTTGTAGGGAATTCTGGGATGGCTTCAACAGAAGAAGTGATAAAGGAATGTCATTTGATATGGTTTGGGCATGTACAAAAAACCAATAACTAGAGGAAGTAGGAAAATAGCGTTGTTTGACATGGTTTGGGCATGTACAAAGAAGAGCAATAACAGCTCGTGTGAGAAGGAGTGCTTTGGTGCATACCAAAGGCTCTAAAAAGGCCGAAAATGGTGTTGATTGGATATTTGTATGATAGATTTTTTTATTATATTCAGATTATGGAAGTATTGATTTTCTTCCAAGCCATGGTTTTACGAGTTGCTCAAGGCACACATATACTTTTCACAAGATTTAAACTTTTCTTTCTTAATTATGTACTAATAATTTTAAGTTTTTTACTTTTGCAGAACAAAAGAAGCAAAAAATATCTGAAATAAAAGCCGGATTGGATGATGCTGAGGCTCTGGTGCTGTAGTGATTAATTAGTCTGTTTGTAATTGAAGTTTTCTCTTTCCTTCACATATTTATAGCTTTTCACAGTGATGTCTTCTTGAATATCTCCAGATTCGAAAAATGGACCTTGAGGCAAGAAGTTTGCAGCCAAGTGTTAAGGCTATGCTTCTTGCTAAGTTAAGGGAGTATAAATCTGATCTGAATAATTTAAAAAGTGAAGTTAAAAAGATGACATCAGCTAATGCTAATCAGGCTGCAAGAGATGATTTGCTGGAGTCAGGAATGGCTGATACCATGATGGTATGTCTGGACTCTTGACCAATATATCTTTCTTTGGTTTCATGCTTTTTGTTTAAAAGTTTCATTATATTTTGTATCTTGGACAAGAATTATACTCAATTGTTTTATGTGAGGGGTCATGTGCTCTTAATATTATTTCCCATTACTATCTACTTTTTCTGATTATAATGATTTTGCTCTCATCTTTCTCTGGAACATTGGTTCTATTTAGAATCTTTGTCTGTTGAATCATGTTTGCCCAAGCCCAACTAAATAGTTTAAGTTTTATTTTAATTTCAATTATGGCATAGGTTCCATGAATATGTTTTTGGTATCAAACGCTTATAGTGTCTCTGTTTTGATTTCAATGTTACTGAAGTTTATATTTTGTTTTTCTGTTTTCGATGACTCTGGAAAAATACCACTGAGTTAGTATTTAAAATTTCTCTCTTTTCAACATGTGGAAAAGTTTTTTAATATTGGAATTGATGATAAAAAAAAACAAAGTTTCGTAATATTCTGAGAAAAATAAGTTTGGAAATATCCCATGTCTACCCCAGATATTGAGCAAACTATTCTTAGTTTTGGGAAATTTATCTTTGTTCAGTTAATTGGCAGAACAATCTTTTGGCACTTATGGATGGATGGTGCAGGTGTCTGCTGATCAAAGAGGAAGATTGCTGATGTCAACAGAGAGATTAAATCATTCCAGCGACAGAATCAAGGAGAGTAGAAGAACCATGCTGGAGACAGAAGAGCTTGGTGTCTCAATCCTTCAAGATTTGCATGGACAGCGCCAGTCTCTTCTACATGCTAATAATACGGTACGTCCCATTCAAGATAATTATATTGTAAAAAAAGAGTATTTTTTTTTTTACATTAATTATTAATCAATATAAAATAAAATAAAATTTGTTTTTCATAACTTAGTGAATAATTCCAATTAAATTGCCGGTTGAAGGAGTTCCGAATTCTTCAAAAAATGGACAATTTCTGTTACCATGGACTTAGTATTTTATTACCCAAGTTTTCAAATGAAGTCAAATAATTAGAATCGGGTCAACCTTTGAGGTTACAAGTGATCTTCCAGCACATGAGAATATGTAGGAATGATGTTTACATGGTCATGTTAATAGTTGATACTCAATGTGTCTCAAAAGACTATTATCATACATTGATTCATGAGGAGGGGGGCCTGCCTATGCATATATTTGCTAATGTTGTTCCTTACTTATTTGCAGCTGCACGGAGTGGATGACCATATCGGCAAGAGTAAGAAAATTTTGACTGCAATGTCAAGAAGGATGAGCAGGAACAAATGGATGATCGGTGCCATAATCGCAGTCCTCGTCATTGCAATCATCATAATCCTGTATTTTAAGCTTGCCCATTAGTCATTGCAATTATCATAATCCTGTATTGCAATCATCATAAGCCTGTTGAATGTTTTTCCCCACTCGTGTTGTTGTTGTTGTTGTTGTTGTGTTTGTGTGTGTGTGTGTGTATGTGTGCGCGCGCGCGCGCGCATATGAAGCATATTTGGACTTTGGTGTGTGATCCTATTGATGATGAATGCAGAGCTTTTGTGATCCTGTGAGCTTCACAGAAGACTTACCCAATTGTCTTATTATTAAAGATAAAGAAGATTTTGGTGGACAGAAAAAGATTTCCCTTCATTTCCTATGTAATCGGTACACATGAAGTCTTAATTTCATGTGGTGATTTAAACCATTTGATGTTAGATGGACCCCATTTTTTAAATTAGTAGACATACCAAAATAGGAACCAATGGTATGACATTATTAATGAATCTAATATTTGGATCAGGGACTTTGTTAACAAGTTCCCATTTTCCGAGATGACTAAGCAAAACTGAAAATTGATTGACTAAGACAAACCTCTATCACAGAACTGTAAATCAGTTGTCTCGGGATATGCATTATTGTAAAAAAAAATTTATGCATCCTGAGGCAAACGATTACAGTTCTATCTATGATGGGGCATGGGGCGTGTGTGTGTCTGAAGGGGAGCCATATTATCACTAGAGTCAATATTATAAGGTCTTTAAAAAAAAAAAAAAAAAAAACTATATCACTGATATTGATAGTTATATCACTTTTTTTATTAAAAATATATAAAATAAGATTTTTAAAGGAGATTTTGAAAAAGAAAAAAAATTATCAATACTTTAAGAAATTATTGGGGTACACATTAAAATGCAATAAATACACCTTGGGATTAAGTAATTGGGGGTATTTTGATAATAATAAAAAAAATGTATTTTTTGAGCATTTTCGGTATGATGTCAGCTTCTCAGGTGTATTTACTCAGGTGTATTTAATGCATTTTAACGTGTGTAGCAAATGTTAACAAAACCCTTTTATTTGAGAAACTTACCAAGGACCCTGACAGGGATGTCTTTCTAATTAATCCCTAAATTTTAGGATTTCTCTTATAGATTATTTAGTAAAATTTTCTTTTATAATCAGTCCTTCAACCCATTCATCACATTTCTCGTGATTGAATGCCCTAACCATTGGATCTCATCACTGCCATCCAAATAAATTAGATTTTTGGTATCCTAATCAAATTTTGGAGATCATTTTGTCACTAAGAATTTAAGAAGGAAGAAGAAATCATTTATAAGTTTTTTTTTTCATGCTTTTTGAAGACGTAGATAAAAATTTGGATTTTTTTTATTTAAATTTTTTTCATTTTTAGATGAAAATTGATCAAAGATGGTTCTTTTGATTTGAAATCATCTAGATAAGTCATTATCTCAAGTTTTTTAGTCGATTTTTACATGTATTTTAATTGAAGAAACTTGAAAAATGAAGATGGATGGATTTTATCAGTATCAGTTCACCACTTTTTATTATTGAGATCGACATTTGTTTTTAAAATTGTGGAATTTAATGATAATAATCGGTGAACTCGGCAATAAATAAAAATTGGTGAGCTCGCAATAATGAGACCATTAAGAAAAAAAAGTTTTACTAAATGAAAATTTCAGCAACCGCCCAAAACTGAGGGATTATTTAGAAAAAAATTTCCTCCACCAGGGTCCTTTAAGTAATCTTTTTTTTATTTTAATTTTTTTATTAAATGAGTCTACCAATCTCAAATTCCCAACCATTTAGTAAATGGATTAGCCCAAAATCAATCCAGAATACGGGCCCAATCCATTGGACGCATATGTGGTGTTGTCGGATCTGAATAATTCAAGTGGTCGGGTTAACCCGTTCCTCTAACCTCTCTAGTCTCTAGTGTTCTACTAAGGGCACTGAAGTACCGAAAATACCTCTTCTCCCATGGTTGTCGTTAGAAGGAAGCTTTGCGTGGTACAGAGGGAGATTTTGGTAATTTCGAATTTATAGTTAGAAGAAGAACCATAAATATCAAATAACTCTCCCGCCAAATAGAGAACATCTATTCGTCTCCCCAGACTGATTTTTCCCTCTTTTAGCTTCGTCTGCAACTCCAATGGTGAGTAAATCTCTACAAATTCTTCTTCTTCTTTTGTTTTTCTAATTTTGATCGTTTTTTCTGTTGTAGATCAAAGGCAGTTCCATCGCTTACCTTGATTTCGTTTAATTTCGTTGTTAGATCGTTTTTCTACAGAGCCAAATTAATCTTCTAGGGCTTTGTCTACTTTGATGCAGTTTAATGTTTTCTCTAATCTGTAGTGTTTGATTAATCAATTTAATCTGTTTATTTGAAGAGAATAATCACCTTTATATGATGAAAATCATTACTTAATTGCTTTAAAATCAAAGGAATAAACATGATAATTTATAATGAGTTTTGTCAATTAGATCTGATACTTTTGTGAGTAATTCTATCTGATTTAATATCACTTAGCGAGACGAATCACAATGAGAGTGCTATACCATTTAGTTAAGTGTATGATTGTAATTGCTTGCTTGTTTAATAAAGATATGTACATTTGTTAATGTCAATCGTTGATATGTAGGGCCTGCTTGGTACACTGCAAATCATTTGTAAATGCAAAAAAAAAAAAAAAAATCTTGAAATACATTTTACTTGTGCTTGGTGGCGCAAAAAATTTGCCTGGATCACGTAAATTCTTAAGATATTCCAATGATCATTTGTAAACATTATTCAACTCCAACCCCATACATTTATGTCTCTCTTTTTCTCTCAACAGGTCCAAACGATCAAGCTTTTTTTTTTAATCAAGTATAATTTAGTGAATAATAATAATAATAGCATTTAATATAAAAGTTACAAGATCGTCATAATTCTTAAGCTAATTTAGACATACCCCTCGACCATGTTTTTTTTCTTGGAAGTAACAAAAAAGACCTAAATGCCCTCATCTTCAACCTCTTGCCAAAAAACCCATGAGTTTTTCTCCCTCTTCAATCCCTAGGGTAAACATTTTTTACTCTCATCTTCAATGTCAAGATTATATCACCTTCTACCTTCAAACCTTGAAAACATTCAAACAAGATAGGATAAGTTGAATATAGATTTTTGGTAATGAAAATAAAACATGTTTTGCAATAGGTTGAAAATGATGTAGAACGAGTTTAAAAAAAAAAAAATCTATATTTTATTTTAACAAGAAATAATTGCAAAAGTCAACCAAGCATAAGAAATGATTTTGCAAGAGATTTCCTAGTAGCCACCAAGCAATAGTAAATTTTGCACTACAAAATATTTGCAGCGCAAATCATTTGCAAATGCAGATGATTTGCAGCGCACCAAGCAGTGCCACTGCCAATGTAATGTATTATAGCCAAAACCATCATCATACTCGTAGTATATTCTTTGGTTCACATATTACAATATAATTGTATGTTTTGGTTCTTTTCTTTGTTTTTTATTTAACTATTGCTCAACTATGGTGACATATTTGATTGGGAAATCTAATCATTATTTCTTTCCATGCTATGCAGTCAAAGAAAAGAGGGCTTTCTCTGGAAGAGAAGCGTGAGAAAATGCTTCAAATTTTTTATGACTCCCAAAACTTCTTTCTTGTAAGTGAATATGTAAATTTCTTTTGTACTGTTTGTCTTTTAGGAACTCCATATATTTCTTTTCAATCTGTTTCACTTAAAGATACATTCACGCACAAGAGCGAGAATATTCTTTGTACCACCTTATGTAGTAGTAGTATTGGGAACATTGTGCATTGGGTTGATGACATTTCACTTTGTGTTTCTGTATTTTCTTTCCATTTGGGGTCATGCCTTTTAAATGATTTAGAAGTTTATTCTTGACATGAAGTATGATGCTCAATATGCTCTGCTAAACATCAGTTACATTTTCTTGCATTAAGATATATCTTCTTCCTTTGTGCTCATTCTATGGTCGTAAAGAAGTTTGTTCATGATGAAAAGGGATCATATTTCCTAGTCTAATTAAACATGAGAAAATGGTAATCCTTATAATTTCCTACATAGATGAACTACTTGTCAGAGTTTTTTTCTGCACTCCCATCAATCGTACATAATAAGCAGAAATCAACTATAACAATTATTTTATTTTAGCAGTGGCTTTGAATCATTGCCCATTTTTAGTTTTGAAAATGGAGAGTTTTTCATACATTGTACCTCCATGGTTTTGAATGGATATCAACATCACTATTTGAGGCTGAAGAGATTGTGTCATCATGAGCCTATCTGCCCTTTAGGTCCCATTTTGTTGGTATATTACTTAAAGGAAACTAAACTAATTTTTAGAGGTACAACTTGGGATGCTCAACCTATCATATTCGGCTTGGTTGAGATTTTTTGTCTGGTCACCATTTGAGGAGAGATTGGGCCAAGGCCTTGACCAACACAGGCCTGATGCATATATATAATTAAATAAAATACATTCTTATTTCTTTAAAACTTTTCCATCCTTATTTGAAGTCTTACTTCTATTGAGCTTTTTTATCTCAAAAGTTCTAGAATAACCCTTCTAGCAATTTTGGGTGAAGATTTTCAAAATAATCAAGAGAGCATTAATTGGAGTAATAATTAAATTCTATGAATAATATTTATAATATGGAGTCACACATCCATAGCTAAACACATAACCTGATTAAGTTGACCTAACCCAATCAAACTCAAGTCGGGGTTGAGTTGAGTAGAAATTATTTTCTGTGTGGATCGGGTTGAGCATCTTAGGACTGACCTCGGATTGGCTTGGGCTTGAGTTGAGTGCCTTAAAGTTCGAGTTGAGTGCCCGACCATTCACGCGGTTTCTGTCACTCAATGTTATCCTATCGCTCTTATATAATGTCTGTGGTTCTAAACATTATACAGATGATATAAATGATGAAAAGATTCAACAGTCTCACAATTCATGAGAATAGGATTCTTTTAACCAGCCCCAAGTTTTGATAGTATTCTTGAAGCCCTGTAAAGTATATTGACTTTTATCTGTTTTTCCAAACAAATGGAATGTATTATGTGCTTTCAAATTCAATTAATTTCCATTTTATCTACTAATTTCAGCTGAAGGAACTTGAGAAGTTGGGTCCAAAGAAAGGTGTCATCAGCCAGTCTGTGAAAGATGTCATCCAAAGTCTTGTGGATGATGACCTTGTTTCAAAAGAGAAGATAGGCAGTTCTGTGAGTATCTGTTTCTAAGTTGAAATTTCAGAATTTCTAGAAAAAGATAAATATGAAAAGCTGTGTGCACATGCATACAAGCATAGTCACCAAAGTCTCCGACTTATTGAAAAAATAGCAATTAAATCATGATTTTTTTTCTTCACCAAAATCACGATTTAATTGTGACTTTTTAATAAGAAGTGATTTTTACAAACTTCGAGATTAAATCACGAATTTCATGATTAAATTACGAACTTTGCAATTAAATTATGAAAAAGAAAATATGACATTGATGCAGTATTAAGAGAATATGATCTTGATGAAGATGGTGGCGACCATTTTACCTATAGTGATGTAAATGAGTGAGGATAACTTGAGAATACCACTTAGTAGGAACTATTACACAATCTTAACCCTAACTTTATTTATTTTCCCATTTTTTCCCGATGTTACCGAATTTTTTTCGATTTTTCCTCTTGTCGAACTATTCCCGATCTCCGACTTGGTAACTATGCATGCAAGGTCTTGAAAACCATCTGTATTGTTTTGGATGACCATCTTAACTTGAATTTTCTTTCATGTTATTATTGTATTTAATCATTTATATGAACTAATATTTGTGCATTTTTAGATTTACTTTTGGAGTCTTCCAAGTTGTGCCGGAAATCAGGTGAAGATTTAATGTTTTTCTTGTTAGCTTCAATTCGATTGAAGTTATTTTGTTTGGATATTCGAGACTCATTTTGATCCATCTTCACCTTGATAATGGGATGAGTTCTTAACAGCTGAGGAATGCATACCATAAACTGGAGTCTGATCTTGAAAGCAGTAAGAAGCGGTTTGCAGAACTAATCAAACAGCGGGACAGTTTAAAGAAGGGAAGGGAGGAATCTGTAAGAGCATAAAGACCCATGTGGAACAATGTTTAGAAGTTTCCATTGTAGGAACAAACTGTTTGGCCTTTTATAAATTAAGCTTTCAAATTATTTATTATAGGATGAACGACAAGCAGCTTTGGTCGAGCTCAAAGCCATTGAGACCAAGTATAATGAGCTTAAGGTAGTTTTATATATCACTTCTTGTTCACATCAAGTAATATAACAAGTTTTGTTAAGTGCATGATTGGAGATCGTGGCCTGATTTTTTAGGAAGAGATGGGCCAATATGCAGATAACGATCCAGCTGCCCTTGAAGCAATGAGTTAAGTTCATTTTCTTTTTGTTGGTTCCATTCTTATGACCTCATCTAAATCTTTAGTTCTGCATAATTGTAATACTAGAGTTCTCTCTCATGCAGTCGTGCCAATGGCCTATGGCACAGGCATCCTCTTTGGGCTAAAGGGGTTAAAATTGGAAAAATAATAAAGTTGGAGGGGTATTATTAAAATTCTTCAAGGTTAAGGGAGTAAAAGAGGAAAAATAATGAAGTTGGAGATGTATTATTAAGAGAGGGGGAGAAGAGGAAAGACAATAAAGTAGATTAAAGAGGTAAAAGAGGAAATATAGGAAAGTTAGGGATATTATTGAAAAGCGGGGTAAAAGAGGAACGATTGTAAAATTGGGGGATATTATGGGGAGACGATAACTTTGAAGGGGAGTGGATGAAAGGCTCACTGTAGCTCTATGGGATTTTATCCCCCGCAAAACTGTTACACAGTGGGACCCACTGCTGTGTTTAATTATATAGATTTTTATCAGGAAAACTCACATTTTTGGGAATCAAATGTTGCTTCTTCAAGCCTCTAGTATCCTCGTATAGAGAGGCTTTATGCTACTTCTAAATTTATTCCTAATTTTACGTGTACTTATCTTTTTATTTACCTTCACTTTGGCAGAAAATGCAATTGAGGTTGCCCATGGAGCAGCTAATAGATGGACAGGTCTTAACTCTGACTTATATTTATCTGTCTTCTTTCTTCCTTATCGGGAGGTGGGTGTAGTGGAGACCTTTTATTGGCATTTATATTTTCTGAACTATTTGCATCGAAACCATCCACAGATAATATCTTCACACTGCGGCAGTGGTGTTCCAACAATTTTCCTGAAGCTAAAGAGCAGCTTGAACACATGTACAAGGAGGTAATATATCCCTTCATTACTTAGATACAAATCCAACTGTAAAGCACAATGATATTGCATCCTTAGTTCCTTACCCCTCGTTCCGTTGGCACAATTCTTAGTTTGGAATATTGTCAAAATGGATTTTCAAAATGTTTGTGATTTGTACATATAATTCTACAATGAAACAAAACAAATGAAGTCTGGTTAGATTTAATGTAATACAAATCGTATGGCTATAATTGTATGTTACTTTGGGGAGTGGGCGTGATGAACACCAACAACAGTTACATAAACATATAGAGACATGGGTTCATTGAAATCTGGCAAATACACCACTGGTTCCGAAGGGCTACATGAGAATATGAGAAAATTCCTTCCCTACCCTTTAAAAATTCAAACTTCCTTCAATCTTATACCATGGCATTTTTCCCTATAACTGTCCAAAATGCTATTTTACCATATTATTCCTGAGATACCTAACCACATGGCTTTTCAGTTATGTCTGAAACATTGCTTGTGCTTGTTTTTTAGGGGCCTCAACTTAGGGTGCAATTTTATTATACTTTTTCATTCAATTTAATTGCAGGTTGGGATAACAGATGATTTCGATTATTTGGAGTCGGTCTGCCCAATTGGCACCCAAATACTAGAAAGTGATCAGAAGGAAATGTAGTTTCATTCGAAAATTTTGTCTCTCGTGAACAATGCTAAAATAGATGGGGGCTTTTCTTGCTTAGAAAGACCCCAAGAAGATAATTGTATAAGAATTACCATCAAATCCAAAATATATTAGTATTTTCGGGTCTCTTTTGGTTAATTGGCATTGAGAGGTAGTTTATGGAACTATTCAGCACTTCCATCTAAAGACATAAGGATCCAATTTGATTGCTTGAATCATCATTTTGCATTGATCCAAAGCCTGCTGATGATATATTGTTGGATAATTTGGACATGGGTTGGGATCCTTTGACTCCTAAGAATGACTCGTGAGAAAAACACATGATCCCAACCCTTTAAACACAAAATCCAATGGTTGAGATTTATTAGTATCTTGACAATACAAATCTCAGAGATACTTATCCCGAGGATAAATCTCAATCATTGGATTTTGCCTTTAAAGGATTGGGATCATGTGTTTTTTTTCATGAGTCATTCTTAGGAGTCAAGGGATTCTGACCCTTTGAACATTATCCCGTCAAGCTTTTGCTGTATATTTGAGAAACCCCTTGCATTTTAAACTGATGATGTACCCCCTTGACTGTGGTCTTCTATGAGATACTTTGAGAAAATGATCTAATACCCTGATTTCAATCTCTTGCTAAAACACCTTGATCCCCACAACACACACACACAAATCCATCATCTTCAATCTTAGAATAAAAACTTCGATTTATTTGGCACCGCTTCTCCCACCCACAACGTGACCAAATTGTTTTCAAGTAATACTAGATAAAAACTTCATTTGTTTTCTTCTTTGGTTTAGAAAATGATTATTGCAAGGGAATAAAAAGGAGGGGGTGGGTGCATTGGTCATTTTCTATTACTCATAGAAGACCTTGGTCAATGGGTAAATATTCAACAAAACCTACATGGGGTATTGTCTAAATTACTCTATATTTTTATTTCTGAAAAAATCGACATGATTAAAACTCCACCCATAGCCAGAGACATTGCGTTGGAAACCATACTAACTTAACAATTTAGTTTAACGTCTTTGATACCCTAATAGAATGCTCTTTATTTATTTATTTATTATTTAGACATACTTCTCCCCGTTTTAGAGAATATTTGAGAACAACTCCCCTTTCAGTTTACTCTAATAGACCTAAATGCCCTCATCTTCAATTAGCCAAAGAATAAGATAGGGTTTTATGGAAAATAAAAATAATTAATAATAATAAAAGAATTTTTTTTTTTATAGAAAAATCTCAGGTTTTCCAGAGGTCAAAAGAAAATGTTGAAAATGATGGATTGATGGATTGAAGATAAGGTTGAATAAATTAGACACAATTTACTGATTGAAGAAGGAATTTTGGAAGAAAAATTCTGGGTGGTTTGGCTAGAGGTTGAATATGATGGTATTTAGGTCATTTTCAAATGATTTATAATAAAAGACCATGGTCAAGGGAAGCATTCGATAAATTTGAAAACACAAGGGTATCTCAAATATTCATCAAAATGTGAAGGGTATGCTTAAATTATCCAATCCATTTTGATTTTTTGAATTTGAAAAGCACCGAATGAATATTCCAATCATCAATCATTGTGGATGCATGTGGGATTAACCGTTGACACACTGCCCAATAATAACTAATAACATGCAACGAATAACAACCATACACGTGGATGACAACCAATGGCCCATGATGGACCTATGCTTCATGTTCTGTGCTAACAGTTGTCAGCCAGTCTGTCTGTTGTCCAAGATTCCCCTAAACCAATGTTTCTCTCTTCTTATAAACCAAACTCTAATCTTCACCCTCTCTACAGAAAAGAGAGAGAGAGAGAGAGAGAGAGAGAGAGAAGGGTTTTTCAATGGAGATGGTGAGAGTTTCATTTACAAAAATGGCAGTTTTGGCTCTACTTGTTGTAGCTAAGGATTTTCCAGCCATTAATGCTCAAGGCCCTGAACCTGCAATTGCTCCTACCAGTGATGGTTAGATTTTTCGAGTCCTTTTTAAATGTTCTTTTTTGATAGGTAAAATGAAATAAATTTAAGTGTGAAAGTAGGAATTTTCTTTTTAAATGTTAAATTTGTAGGTTTAGAAAATGTTATTTTGTTATTGTGATGTTGGGCCTTTAAGCTATAGGGACCCTTATTTGAGAAATTTTTTTTATTAAAAACATTGTTTTTAAATTTTAAATCATTATTCTGTCATCATTCTATATAGAGAGCTGTTATTGCTACACCCACTTTTACTAATGCCACACCTATTCTTTTGTAAAGAATTACATACAGTTGGTGCGGTGTTAGTAAAAGTTAGTGAGGCAATAGTAACTCTATCTTTATATCAAATTAGGTGAGTGTGTAGCTAAGGCCTTACTCACATTTATTATTTTTCAAAGAAATTTTAGTTTTGGTAAAAAATTATTTTTAATTTATATATGAATTAGTCATACATTAAGTATATTTTTGTAAAATAAAATTTTATTTAATGTGAATTTTGATCAATAATTCTCACCATTTTCTCATTGTAATAATATATATAGATACAAGGGTTATAATTAACTACGAAAGGGACTCTGGTTACGCAAGTGTTGCTAATTTAAAGATTTCTCAAAATAGTGGGATTTTGTTATATATTTTTATGCATCAAGCGCATCTTAAAATATAAAAAAATATTCTTTAATTTTATATTATTATATATAAATTATTTTGAATATATTAATGAATCTAAGGATACTTCTCCAATTTAAAAGAATTTGTTATAATATTAATAGTCCAATACTATTTTTATAATTAAAAAAAAACTCTCTTTTTTGACTCTTTTTTTTTTTCTTCTTCTTCTTTTGTGCAGGAGTGGCAATAGATCAAGGGGTCGCATATGTATTGATGTTGGTTGCACTGGCACTCACATATATCATTCACTAAAGGATATTTAGATAAGATGTGTAGTGGGCGATGTTTGGATTTCTTCTCATGGTGTAGTATTGTATAATATTATTGTGTTTTCTTGTTTATGGGTTCCATTAACCCTAAATTCTTTCCCCTTTTTTCTATTCCATTGTCACTATATTTCATATTTGAAAATTGATTGAATGACTTTTATCTAAAAGGAAGGGAAAAAAAGATAATTAAACAAACTTGACTTAACAAATCCATGAATTTGTGGTAACTTAGAAAATTAATCAAATAATTTTGAAATCAACATTCATCCATAAAGTTAAAATTTGATCGAGAGCTTAGAAACAAACAGATAACATTGTAATTCTAATGTTGTTGTATACCAAGTCATTATGTATAATTCATTATTCATGTAATTACAATGAAAAACAAAGTCCCCCCCAAGATTTTCCATATAAGATTCTAGAGCTTGAGTAATAAAATTTGCTGAAATTTCATGAAAATTCTGAAAAAAAAAAAAAAAAATCACTAAAGGGGTCACAGTGCAAAAATAATCAAAAATCTTTTCAATGTATCCCTCTCCCTCATTGTTTTCAGCCTGAAATTTTCTCAAATTTATTCAAATTGGAATAATTGCAGAATGCAGATTTACAACTTTTGCCTGGTGTGGAAAATACTTTGAAGTGACCATACCCTTTAATAAGAGTCGTGATGAATGCTTCATTGTTGGGTACGCATAACAAGGACAAAGAACCATGTCCTTGCCACACCAGCCGCGTACCCAACTATGTGCATTCATCATTATTCATTTAAAAATGTTGATAGAATTGTTTCGTTTAAATTACACATGATATGTCCCAAATATTAACTAATTCCCAAAGACTAATGATTTTCTGACTTGAAATTTTCACTCATCTATACTCGGCTGATGTGGCAAGGACACAGAACTATTGATCTTTTCCTTGTGTATTTCAAAGAAAAATATTTCTGGTTCTGTGCCCTTGCCATGTCAGTACATACTGAGGGAAAATTTATGAGTAAGAAAATCACGACTAATTTTCAAATGTTAATCAAAAAGTAGGGACGTGAAATAAGCACGCATACGTTTTAACAAATTTGAATTTTTGACAAGTTTCTTAGGAAGTACTTTTGCAAAATGAACTTATTTACGTACTTCAGTAATTAAATTACAAATTTTATGTTGCGTATGTGAACACTTTTGTGAAGCTCACTTAGTAATTTGATTAAACATTTATTGAGTATTTTACCAAACGTCTTGTATGTCAACTTTCCAAAATCTTGTTTGATAATGGCAATGAAGGATAACCCAACTAATAGTAGTAAATGCAAAGAAGATAAACAACCACACAAAGAAAAGAGTAAGAACATAATACCCATAGCACGAGATCTTACGTGATTCACCTAAAGGTTACGTCCACGGAGGTATGAGCATTGGACCTCGATTTCACTATGAAGAAAACGGGGCAAATCGAAACAAGGTAACACCTCTGTCACTCAGCTTCACCTTCTTTAAGATTTCAATATTCCCAAACCTCTCAACCTCTTCTTTCTTGGGTTTCTTTCTTTCTCTACTTTCTTCTCTAGAAAAAACTTAAGCTGTGTTTGGATTGAGAAAATGAATAAAAGAAAAGAGAAAATAAATGAATTTCTCTTCATTTCTCCTGTTTAGATTGTTAAGTGGGGAGAGAAGATAAAAGAATTGGAGCGAAGAGAGAAAAAAAATAGGGGTTTTCTCTCTCCAAAAGTGGAGAGAAGAGGAGAGAAATTGAGAAAAACATTTTTAAAATATTTTATAATGCCAACTCTACCCCTAGATCTCTTTTAAGATATTTTAAAATTTCAAAGTTGTCCCAAACTGTCTTTTATCAATCCCAACATGATGGAGAGAAATTGAGTTTCTCTTTTCTTATCTTCTCTCAATCGAAACTATAAAAATCCCAACATGATGGAGAGAAATTGAGTTTCTCTTTTCTTATCTTCTCTCAATCTAAACACCGTCTTAGACTTTTTAATGAGTTTCTCTTCTCTTCATTTTTCTCATTCTAAACACAACCTTAAATGTGAAGTTAGATTTCTTACAATAAAAGAAAACAAAACCCTTCTAAAAATATCATATAAGCAGGGCACTTAATCCAACCCAGATTACTTTGGACCGACCCAAAAAACACATACTTGAACCAAGCCTAATTGGTTTTAAGCCATACTTCAACATTTTGAACTTTAGGAAAGCATAAAATCAAAATGTCAACTTTGCGTTCCATTAAATGTAGACTTGAACTTTGAAAGTTGGTCTGAGCAGCACCTTTGGCAGAAAAACAACTTAATTTCAAACCTTAAAAAATTCGAATCTCCACCTTATTTTTTTATCAGTGCAAAGGTCTGATTTAATTTTGGGCACAACATGAGGTAATAACTACCAGAAAAGCACACAAGTTTGTCAGAAAAGTTTCCCAACCACACATCCTTGTTGCATCCAAAAAGATCTAAGAACAAATTTTAAAATTTATTTTTCACCATTAGATTTTAAATTGGGAATTCAGTGGCTGTCTATTTTCAAAGATAAAAAATATATATATTGAATTTTCCTTTTGAGTCATGATAATATGACTCACCAGGTAGCATACTCAATCGACTCCCTGATGTGGACAAGTTTGTGAACTGTAGATCTGTATGCCTCGGGATACATGATTGCACATCCCCACAAAAAGTGTATCCCAGGAAACCATGTATCCCAAGGCATACAGATCTACGCTTCCCATCCCAAATCTGTCCACGTCAGAGAGTCAATTGAGTATGCCACCTGGCAAGACATTATCAGGATTCTCTTCTTTTTTTAAATCTGATCAACGCTATGATCTCTAAGGGGCTGAGGTGTCTTGCCAACATGGGGACTCCACGACCTTCCGCTAGCTTCAATCCAACTCAAATGCCTCAACATAATGATAAACCATTGGGAAACTTTTCTTAAAAGCTACTGAAATGTCAAGATAGTTTACTTTATGCCATCTATACAAACGTGTCTTAGTTCTTATCAGCAAATACACACTAGAATTTTTAATGTGATCATGGAGTTGCTGCAAAGCCAACTTCCTCAAACCATATAATAGAACAAATCTTTGTATGATCTCTTTCACTCTGCACTGAGAGGACCTGCAAAAGATCAAACAAACATAACGAAATCACTTACTACAACACACACACACACACACAAAATCTAGCTAAAAACCTCTCCCTTGTTAAGAGAAAATTTGCTGAGATGAATTGGGTGAAGGCCGATTATAGTCCAAGTTAGGAAATATTCAAGTTGAAGGTCCTAAAAGAGGACGATTCAAAAGAATATGGATGTAGACAGTTAAAATTGCAGATACGAACTCTCCCCATATCAGAAGATTCGACTTTGGACAGATTGGAATGGAGGAACAGGATTCATTTAGCCTGACTTCAAACCTTCAGGGTAAGGATTTTTTTGGTGTGATTGAGATAACAAACTCATGCCCTTGTTTAGAAGATTTTTAGGATCTTAATAATGGAAATGCTTAAATCTGACTGATTCTAGGGTTGGTAAACATGAGTACTAAAATGTATACAAAACCACTAATCAAACAGTAGAATCACTGTAAACATCTGGAAAAACAGCAAAAGGATTACTCCCCAAAAATGCTAGATTAACGTATATGCTATTTCTATACATGGTTTTAAATCTCATCCATGACCAACATGACCCGCCCGAGTCATCTTGGTATCATCCATGAACCATGGTTTTAAAACTGGGTTTCGCGTCTAGTCTTGTCCATGCCAGATACCGAGTCATCTCGGACGAGTTTTCCAATACGTTTGAGACATCTCGTTCAAAAATGAGAAAAATGAACGTGGGATTTTAAATCTCATCTGAAAAATTGACTTGTCTGTCCATCTCATCCATGATTGATACCAAGACGACTCGGGCAATACGTCTCGGTCTCGGACGAGTTTTGAAACCATGCCATGAATGTGAAGGATAGACAAGGTGCCTCACATGTGCAAAATCTCACGACAGACAAGATGACTCAGACCATATTTTGAAAATCTCCTCGTTCTCACAAAAAATCAGACCATTCCAAAAATTTTAACCCATATAAGAGGTGGTCAAAATTTTAACCCATATGCATATATGAGAAGCGTTCAGAGGCCCTAAAGAGAGCCAAACATTTTTCAAAATAGGGGTTAGAAGTTTCGGAATTGGCTGATTTTTTGTGAGGGGGATCTCTATGGTGAAGAGATCATCCTCACCAAAAATCAGTTCATTACGAAACTTCTAACCCTAGTTTACAAGTTGAAGAATTGTGGACTGTCTAATTTTTGTAAACCACTTTTCATGGGGTTAGAAGTTTCGGAATGGGCCAATTTTTTGTGAGGATGATCTCCTCATCATAGAGATCGTCCTCACAAAAAATCAGCCCATTATAAAACTTCTAACCCATACATTGAAAAAATGTTTGGCACAATGTTTGGCTCTCTTTAGGGCCTCAAAACGCCACCCTATATATATAGGGGACGGTTCAGCAGCCCTAAAGTTTGCCAAGTTTGGTGCCAAACATTTTTCAAAATATTGGGTTAGAAGCTTTGGAATGAGCTGATTTTTTGTGAGGATGATCTCTATGATGAGGAGATCATCCTCACCAAAAATCAGCATACTCCAAAACTTCTAACCCCATCAAAAGTGATTTACAAAAAATGGACGGTCCACGATTCTTCAACTTGTAAACTAGGCTTAGAAGTTTCAAAATGAGCTGATCTTTTGTGAGGATGATCTCTTCACCGCGGAGATCATCCTCACAAAAAATCAGCCTATTCCAAAACTTCTAACCCCATCAAAAGTGATTTACAAAAAATGTTTGGCACAAAACTTGGCAAACTTTAGGGCTGCCGAACCGCTCCCATATATATATATATATGAATAAATAATTACAAACCAGTTAAATGGTCTATCTCGTCTGAGACAATGCAGTATCGTCCATGGACGAGACGAGACATCAAACCGAGTTTTGAAACCATGATTCTATACCTCCATGAATCTAGGCTCTGAATTTTACCTGTCTAAAGCGCCATATCTGCCTCTAATTCAGCCAGCTCCTCTTCCTCGGCTGTCTTTTTCTTCTGGGGATTAGCACGTATTGGTTGCCTTCCTGCCGGGACATGCACTGGAGCTGCAGGAGCAGTAGTTGCTGGCTGAAGAAGCTGTTCCTCCAACTCAGCTCCTTCCAACTCTTCAAGCTCTGCCTCCAATTCGTCCTGCAATTACAAAGATGTTATTATGTTTTTTTTTTGCGGAAGAAGAAATATTAATTAAAAGAAAGGCTGAAGTGACCTCAGGCTGGAACCTCATATTGCACATCTTGACGTGAAAATGTATGGGAACCATAGATGCTTTTCATTGAGATACAAGTGAAAAGGCATCTATGGTTCCTATCCACTTTCATGTCAAGAAGTGTGATGTGAGGTTCTAGCCTGAGGTCACTCCAGCACGACTCTAATTAAAATTTTATTGCAACAATGTGGATACCTCGTCAAAGTCAGCAGCAGAACCAATGGGAGTTGACAATGCTTCCTGAATCTGTTTCATGTTCTCTGTCTGCTCATTAATTTCATCCATTGTCTTGTCCACGTCATCAATGTTTCTGTAAAAAAAAATATCATTATGAAACCCATATTTGTATACATCAAGCAGCGCATGTGTGATGTGTGTGTGTGTGAAAATATAACATTCTGATCATAAAACATATCATCTAAAAGGAGTCGATTGTGAAGGGGTCTTTCAATTTGATTCATATTCTGATTAAAAACTTTATTTCTTAAAGAGGATTTAATCCTTTACCTCTCAATAACAGGTTTGAGGAAGAATATACATTCTCGTGATTTGTATCCAAGGGTTAATTAGAATTGAAAAAATTGGATTATGGAATCACGATGCATAATTGTGTATGTGTTTTTTTATTTGGATCAAGACTTCCAACTGAATAAGTATGAGCAAAGGATCCATGGATAAAGATAGAAAGTTTATTTATAATCGTATCTAGATCTTTAATTTATTGTTTGTAAGGGTGAGATTGAAGCGAAATAGCTATTTTTGGTTTGTACAAATTCAAGCAACCCAATAAATGTCTAACTAAATTCAGGGATTAGATAAAAGTTTAGTAATAGACGAGGAAAAGAGCAGAACCTAAAAGTTGCAATTTTATGTAGTAAAATAAATTACATGGTTACTTACGTTGCTTTTTGCATAGCCTTCATTGCAGATGCCCCAGTTCTCAATGCATCAACAGTCTCAGTCGTAGCTTTTGCCCCTTCTAGCAGTATCATCTGAAATGAAAACCCAAAAAAGCATAAATCAGAGATCTCCCCCTTTAAATAAAAATTGGATCATTTTGAGAATTAAACATTGCAAGGGTACCTGATCGTGAATGCGAAGTTGAAAATTTCCAAGTTGCTCAATTTGTTGTTCATAAAGTCTCTTCCTTTTCAAACATTGTATTGCAGCTACATAATAGCAATGAAGTATAGAATTTAGACATAATATACTCAATTTAGTATATTGTGATCCAAAATAAGTAAATAGTACAGTATTCCCATAGACCCACCACTTGCAGTATGAAAATTATATATGAACAGTCAAGAATATAGACATGCTATTTGCCAAACAAGTTGTTCTTGCACGAACATAATAAAATAATAAATAATGAAGAATCTTCTAATGATATAGAATACAGTATGACAATATGGATACCCTTGAAAATGGACTTCTCAAGAATACCAATAGACTCCACAATACCTCATAAGGAAAACAAGAAAAGAAAACAAAGAAAAGCAATAGACTTTGCAATCATACCCCTTCTGTTCTTTGTTCTAGTAAATTCCTTGGCCTTTTCGATCTCATTAGAAGCCTTCTTTATAAGGACTTTCTCCTTTTTCTCGAGCATTTCAAGAGTCTACACAGTCCATACAAGACAGCATTGGTGTTCCAAAAAAACGGGAAATTAATGCAATTAGTAACAAGAACAGGCATCATGATGATTTGAAAACCAAAAACACAAAAAAGCAGCGAAACGATTGCAACATGATGAATCAATATGGATGCACTACAAATGGGTGGGCAAACCATAACATAGAGTCTAACAAAAAAAGAAAAGATGAAGATGAAGTATATTTCATCCTCAAGCATCCCCTAGGATGATGCAAAAACCAAAATGATAATATATGGTCATTGCCATTGGTTTAAAATTTCTTATAGGAAAAAGGGAAGGCCGAGACAGGCACATCATCAAGTAAATTGTCCACAAAAAGTGGGTGATACATTAAGTAGTGATGGATGACACAAACTAAGTTGGGGAAATAATTGAGCACCCTACGTTACTTGTATAATTCAAATGGGTGCCAAAGAAAAAGAAAGAAAGCACAGGTCAAGAAGACCATCCTATACGCACAAAGAAAAAAACATAACTAAGCCTACAAATTAGTAATGAAATACCAATTCCCAAAAATACTCCCCTAAAATCTGGATACAACTTAACCTAGAAAAATCTGGATACAACTTAACCTAGAAAAAAATTCATCCCAAAAAAGAAATCATGATCTCTAGAAACAAGCTCTCTTCTCCCTTCAAAGGTTCTTTAATTCCTCCCTCTTCAGATTTTGTGCCCTATCCGCATCATATTTGCATTACTTCAAATTTTAAATGTAAATTTCCTATTGACATTGTACTGGTTCAGCATGCTCGCTTTATTTGCGTAGCATAGTGAGCACCTGGCAAGTGATCCACTAACTTCCAGAAGGAGACCATATACATCAAATGATGTTGATTACCAGAGAGTTTAGAATGAAGGGAGATCATGTAATAGTTTTAGTTTTGACAATTAAAAATCCAACTAGACAACAAAGCAGGGAACAGCATACTGAAGAAAACCTAGTTTTCCATTCTATTACGTTAAGATCCTAAAATGAAAACAAAAAATGACAAAGGCATACATATTATATATATGGCATTAAAATATTGACAATCTAAAATATATGAGCTACCAAGGGCACAAAGGCATCACATTTCAGCCAATCCTTTACCTACTACCAAAGTATAGAGTTTCACATATACTAACTACACCATGATAAAGGAACCACCCTCCCACAATCCAAATGTCTATGACGTATGGGTCATGGAAAGATTTATTGTTCAATGTATGGTGTCTATGGGGATTTCGAATTTTTCTTCTATCTGTTTGAAATCTATAAAGGAACCACCCTCCCATAATCCAATGTCTATGACGTATGGATCATGGAAAGATTTATTGTTCAATGTATGGTGTCTATGGGGATTTCAAAATTTTCTTCTACCTGTTTGACATCTATAAAATCTTCCCAGTAAAGTTGGTGAAACCAATTGAAGTTCAGCTGAAGAGCCATTTGTATACTAAGAATACTAATTTTACCCTCCAATTTTACTTGTTTTAGGCATTTATAAGCAACAAAAACATGATATTTAGATTCAAAGTTGTTTCTAGTGGAGACTTTCTTTTATGATAGGTAAAGGATTAGTAGTTAGCAAGGTGAAGTTGGGTCAATGGGCTTTGAACCCTAGGACGTGGGAACAAGGCTCCACATGTATGATAATTTGCAACTTAAGCACCCAGGGGTTAGTATTAAAGGCCTTACAAACGGCATTTATTAGAGAAACAAGTTACTGAATAATGATTGTTTTCCCAAACAGAAACACCCATTAATTTCAAATGAGATAAAAATAATAGAACTTCTTCTACCACTATCAAAAGTATTATCACCATCACCTACGCCTTATCCCGAGTACTAGTGTTGGAAACATAAAATCCTAATTCACCATTCAACTCTTATCTTGATCAATATTTTCCATCAAAGCATGTGTTTTCACAATTTTTCTTGCTACCTCCATCCCCACCATGTTTGGCCTTCCTTTTTATTTTCTAGTACCTTTGACTTGCACCGATACACTCCATACGTTTCAAAGTCATCTCAATCAACTTTTTAAATCTCCTAGTGGGATTATTACTAAATTCCCTCAAATGTACTCATTTCTTATTTCATAGTCTTAACCCCCATCTATCTCAACATACTCCTCTCAGCTATCTATAAAAGTACCCCTCTTTAAAATAAAATTAAAATTAAAATTGTTAGAAAAAACGAAATTTCCGAAAAAGATTTGATAAATCCGGGAATTCGCACATCCCATAGACTGTGGAAACTATAGCTACAAATGAAATATCTCCCCAATTCATGACAAATAAATCCAAATTCCAATATAAAGGACACATCTTGAGACAAAGTAACTGAACTAATCTTACAAAACCATAACATAGAACAAATCCATCAGAATAAAATAAAGTAACAGAAACTGATCCAACATCATACCTCGTTCAACTTATCCAAAGTTGCAAGCGCATTTGTTTCCTGCTTAGGTTTACCGAACATCCGCGAAAACATGACTGATTCCCTGCGAAGAAACCCTCTCGTCTGCACCACAAACGAAAACGAAATCAAATTCTTCAAATCCCTAAAAGTACTTCGATCGATCTATCAAAAACAGAGAACAAAGATCGAAACTTTTAAGATAGAAAATCAAAAGATACCGAATTGTAAATCCAAAGGAATAGATTGGAGACTTTGAAGATCAAGAACACCAAATCGATTGAAAGATCGATTCGAATTTGTTGGATTTTATGAAATTGGGGGTGCGAATGGAGTACGATCTGACGAGGAGACTCCGCGTGGGAACGACTCGAGCCGTAGAAGGAACGAAGAAGAAGTTTGGGGGACTATAATATATTATTCTGTTTTTGTCGGGGACGTTATTAGGACCCTTTTCGGTAAATTGGTAAGCCCCTCTTCGATAAATTGAAAGGCCCTCAAAATTTTGTAGATTTTGATTATACCCCTCCATGTTTTGGGAAATATTTAACTATACCTATGTTTTAAAACTGATGACGTGCATCCCCTTTGACCTCAAAGTCTCTTCTATATTAATGAAAATTTACCTTAACGCGGTCTCCTGCCAAAATCATTCATCTTCAACCTATTGGATGAACATCTTTGAGCCCGATTAGCCTTACTAAGGGTGTGTTGAGGGTGATGGTTAGACATTCACAAGTTAAAAAATCCAAAATTTAAGATAAAAGTTATTTTTAATTTTGGTGTTTGGTTGATTTATTGGGGGTTGGAACTTCAAAATAGGAAGAAAAAGAAGTCCTTGCTTCAAATCCAAAAAAAAAAGAAAAACAGAGAGAGACAGACATGGGGGGCAGAGCTAAGGCTGTCAACGGATGCTTATCGATTCAGATATAGGAATATCTGAATTCGAATTCAATTATCTTATCGGATAATATTCGATTAGAATTCAAATAATTTATATATATAAAAAAAGAAAATAAAAACATAATTTTTCCTTATCCAATTGATTTTTCATTATTAAATAAAAAAATTTATTATATATATTATATTATTTATATAAAATAATAATAAAATAAAATAATATATATCAAATATTATTTCAAATCGGATTTGAAATGTTAATATCTAAATCCGCATCCGATAAGGATTTGAATATATAAAACTATCTAAATTTGAATTCGATATCCGATTTTTCAAATTCAAATTTTTGACTATCCATTGACACCCCTAGACAGAGCATGGATTGGGCCTGGGGTTGGGCCTCTTCGCATATGTCAAAGGAATCAAAGATGAAAGAACTAGAAAGAAAAAAAAAACCTCCAATCCTCTCATGAAGAAAGCAAAACGATACGTTAAATCCATCAAAGATCTTCAATCTCAGATGGACTCTGATATCACATTTTCACTCAAATAGGTGAAACTCATCAAAGTAAATCCCTAGACAGACCCAACACTGCGACTCACAATCTCTCGGGATGCGGTCTAGGAAACTCTTTAGATTGAACCAAAACATCAATCCTCAACAATTTAAGAAAAAAAACTTAAAGAATCGATGGAGAATTTCAATAAACTTTGAGTACAGATCGGATCATAATACAAAGAAGCGATAGGGCGAAGATATTTCACCATGACAATTGGGGAAGAAGAATTATGAGAGAGATGGTTGGAATGGGGTCGGGGAAGAAGGAAAGAGAGAGAGAGTACCTACAATGGATTTGTTCAAAGCTTCACACGATTGTTCTCAACTTACACCCATCAGGGTGAATGTTGAACTTCGCAAACGACAAATGAATTGTAAAGTTAGCAAGTTATCAACTTGTGTGAGTTGCGCTTCTAAACGTGAAAAATGTAGCAACTTACGTGGGTTACCAATTGTCACACACAACTATCACTTATCAAACATACTCTAAGGGTCCTTGGGCTTACCTTTTGACATAAAAATACATGATCTGATGCTTCAGGATTGTAGAGGACAAAATTATATGAACGTTGAAAAAAAAAACTATTTTTCGTTGTTGAATTTTAATTTTAAATTTTGAGGTTAGCTGAAAGTTTGATAGCTGTCCATTTTCAAAAATTTAGATCAAACCCCAAAAAAAAAAATACTGGATCTGCCCCGACTTCCATAGGTCCTTGGTTCGACCTCCTAATGAGAATTGAGGTCCTTGCGCGGGCGTCTCATCCCTAAGACTTGCTCTGTATGGAGTGCCCCGTGGTTCCTCGAGTGCCAGCCGCAGAGAGGAATGCCATCAACTAGGGCGCTATTGGCCACTAACCACTCGCTCGCCGGCCGCTCGGGCTCCGCGTTTCAAGTTCGTTATCCTAACCGTCTCCTCTGCTCCACCGGGAGCCTGGCCCCTTCACCAACGAGTCCCATCGTAATGACTGGGCGTTAAGCGTCACGAGCTTACGAGAGATAGAGCGGAGCAAACCGGAACTGGCAGAAACTGTTGTTGAAAATCATGCTCCCAATGATTGCCTTTCAAGCCAGAGGCGAGGGACAACAACCAGTGCCCGGGGATGATGTTGATGCTGGACCAGCTTATTCACCCGATGATCAAAAGAGATTCCCAGAAAACCAGGACCTGAGAGAGTCCCCGTTGGAAGGCGAATAAAAGATCCAGTTGTGTCTAGTTGTAGTGTGCATGACCCGAACAAGGAGATGTCTAGCCAATCAGAGGAGTTGTGCACCTTCGTCTCATTCTCATTCACCGGCTTAGGCTTTGAATCTATAGTTTAAGCTTTTCCAAATCTGATTTGGCAGTGGGTACAGAACGTTTCACATGGGCCTTCCCTATGCTAGCTTTCTTGCTCCCTCACGCTCCTCTGATCCAAGTTTCCATGCCTGTAGATCCATCACAACCCATACCCGATGCCATGGCGTGGTATATCCGGATTCCTTTATGATGCGCCTTATGTTTCCAAAAGCTCAATTACGTTGAATAAAGGAGAATCAAAACTAGCTTGAAGTGCTTAAGCAAGCCAAACACTGAAAGCTCTGTCATGAGAGTAGTCAAGTCAGTCAGGCTAGCACGGAAGCATGCACTGAAAGCACAGGAGCAAGCAGCATAGGCATCATGGGCTGAGGCTTAAGAAACAAAGGTAAAGGCATTTGAATCCGAACCAGGCCCACCAGTAGCTGTTGACCTAGTGCCAGGCAATTCATTCATATCAATAATCAGTTTATGCCACAGCATATCGAGATCAGGGCCTACCTTTTCAATGAAATTTAGAGGGTTGTGGAGTTGGATTGGTAATGTCGTAAACCATTTGGGAAAAATGACTCTTAGTAATACTTAAAATCTTTTCTAAGTAAGGAAAATGTTTCACAAAATCTTTAACTCTCTTATAATGTTTCAAAAGATGAATCAATGATTAAACCAAAAACTTTTCAAATTGTCCGACCATAGTTGAATTCGATTGGACTACCTTAGATTTATTTAAAAATAAAAGTATATATATTTTTCTCCCAATTTTATAATAATAAAAAATTATGACTGGGATTCCGGAATCATAGGCCTTCCATCACTTTTTATAGAAAAAATTTCTCAGAAAAATTGGTGGTTCAATAATTGAATGGAAGTTGTCAAGAATTTCAATTGAACCTGATTCGATCATTGATTCAGTCCAGTTTTAAGATCATACCATCTTCTTCAACTTTCAAGTCTCAATAACAAAATGTGATATTTTTTAGAAGTAGGAGATGATGGAATTTTAGGTAAAAAATCAAGCATTTTCTATACCAAATTTAAGGTAAGGTCGAAAATGGGGTTAAATAAATTAAAAATAATTAGGAAAATTTTATTGACATGCCAAGAAACTCTAAGATCCCTCATATTTTTAGGGGCACCTTTAAAAAAATAAATAAATTGGGCACCTCATGTTAAACTCAAAACTTTTAAGTTTTTCTTTCAACTTTGGCCCGCCCGTAGACGTTAGTGGTGTGTCAATATAACTTCCCAATAATTTATTACAAAGGTTGAAGAGTTTGAAGGGGACTGCTTTTGAGAACAACATGAAGGTTTTTGTAAGAGGTTGAAGATGAGGTCATTTAAATAATTTTTCATCTGTTTATTTGAGAAGATTGAGGTCAGGGGACATGTCATCAGATTTAATACATGGGGGGCATCTCATTACTAACCAAAGCATGGAATGGTACACTAAATTATCCAACATTGTGTGTTTTTGCAGAAATTTTGAGGGTGGCCTTCACGATACCACAAGTTTTTTTCTTTTTTAATAGGAAAATGTTGGAATGACACAAACAGAGACACAAATGATGCAGTGGTGCGCACATAACGGTAGATGCTTTTTACTTGTATCTTTCAGAAAAGCATTTATGGTTATGTGCACGCCACCACATCGTTGTATCACTTTTGTGTCTCCCTTTGTGTCATCCCAGCACGACTCTTTTTAATATACAAATTTGATCGATCCCCATAAAAACACTAACAAATTTTTAGGGCATTATTCAAAATTTATTTAATAGACCTTATGGTAGGAATGTCTTGCTAAACAGACCTTGAATTTTAGGGCGGTAGCTTAAAACCCAGTTAGTAAAAAAAAAAATTAGTGCTTCCTCACCTCAATAAAAAGAACTCAAATTATTGAGATTGATGATTCAAATTGTTGAGATCAACAATTCAAATAGTCAAGATCAATGATCTGAATGATCGATCTCAACTATTCATGTTCAAATGCCAAGATCAATGATTAATCTATCCCAAAAATTTGAATTGTTGATCTCAATGATTCACGTTCACTCATCAAGATCAATGATATACAATAGATCATGAGATTGTAAAATGCCAATCTCAAGGATTGGATAAAAGGTTGATCTCAATGATTTGAATCATTGATCTCAATTATTTGAATTATCGATCTCACCAATGGAAAGAGTGTGAGGGGGCATTAAAAATAAAAGAGTAGTAAATAGACTACAGAGTGACCGTGAAAATTTCAAAGGGGATTTAGAAAGAAATATGCTTAACTACTTTGTACAGTTATAGCTTCGGCACTAAGTTTCTTATTTTCTTTTTATCATTTTATATGTAAAAAACTATAGTTTTCTCTTTTTAAATTCTTCCCTCACACTCTCATTCATTATATTCTCACCTCCCATGTCCTTACCTTAATATAAAATAGAAGGTGGCATGTGCAAACACACACCTTTCACAAGGGTTTACTTGTAATTAAAAACATTGATTAAGGATTTTCAAATATTACATGGTAAAAATAATATTTTTATAATTTTGAAAATTAATCAACTTGATTTTAGGGTCATATGCTACAATTTTATTTGTTTTTAACGAAAATAACTCTCATTATATTAAGTTTAAAGGTAAAGATGGGGGTATTCTTGGAATTCAAAATTTGGTGTTGAATCACTTTTACTTTGCCTTCTCTTATTATAATAATAAAGATATAATAAAAATAGTTTGTATGGTATGGTCAAGTCTTTTTCTTGGTTATTTAAATTAGGAAAAATTACTTAAAAGACCCTGGTGAAGAGAATTTTTTTATAAATATTCCATAAGTTTTGGACGGTCCCTTAATAATTCATTAAGTAAACTTGTCTTTTTTTTTAACATTCCATGTACCTCATCTCACTTGTATAAGGTATTTGATATGCCCAAACTACCATTTTCTAATCTTTTTCACATGGTTGGGTTTTCTAATGATGATTGCGATGATTTTCAATTTTCTTTGACCATGAATGACAAATGGAGAATGATATTCTCTTAATTTTGAATGCCGATCAAAAAAATATTCTCTTAATTTTGAACATCTAGACATATTTTTTGATTTATTTTGATGATTTATAATAATAATAATTGAAAAATGAAGTTGAAATTCGAATTTCTTTGATGATTACATCGTAAATTTTTTTTTTTTTGCAATCCTAATTTATGCATTTTTGGATATTTCAAAGAGATTTATCAAGTATCAAAGTTGGGGGGGGGGGGGAAACAAAACAAACGTCGAGTTCACAAATTTTTATTTAATTATTGTCGAGTTCGACAATATTTTCACAAGAAAAAAATCATCGAACTCGACACTAATTAAACAAAAAGTGGTGAACTCAACGTTGTAGTGCGAATTGGATTTTTCATTTTTTTCCTTTTTTTCCAACTTCAATACTTGATAAATCTCTTTGAAATACCAAAAAATGCATAAATTATAGTTGCAAATCAAAAGTTGCAATGTAATCATTATAAATAATTAAAAAAAAAAAAAATCAAATGTCAATTTCGTTCTTCAATTTTCTTTTATAAACCATCGAAATAAAAAAAAAATGTCTAGATGTTCAAAATGAAGAAAATATCATTCTCAATTCGTCATTCATGATCAAAGATAGTCGGAAATGATTTTCCATTCATCATTCATGGTCAAAGATAATCGGAAATGATCGGAATCATTGTTGGAAAACCTAACTATGTGAAGAAGATGAGAAAATGGTAGTTTGGATGTTTCAAATACGAAAAATGAAGGGAATGAGTTTGACGGACCATTTAGAAAAGAAAAGCTTAGCAAATGTACTACAAAGTTATCGTCGAAAACTTAGAGACTATTTTAAAAAAAAAAAAAAAAAAGGTCCCTCCACGAGGGTCTTTTAAGTAATTTTTCCTTTAAAGTATTTTCATATTGATTAATCGTATTTCTTAGTTAGAATTTAGAAAATATGACTTTTTTCACTTCCATTATTTAAATTAACTAAGAGCATCTCCAACCCAGGGGATCCCCTTCAAACCACTTTGAACTCCAACCAGCCCCCTCTTTAAAATTTATATCATTATTCATTTATTTGAAAAGATGAAAATAAAATAAAATCAATATAGAAATAGATATAGATCTTTTCTAAATTATTTTTTATTCATTCCATAAAAAAAAATATCCAACCACTCCCAATTGTTGCTCCATTTGTATGAAAAATGAAGATATTCTTATTCATTTCTCTTTCTCAATAGGTATTTGGTCTTCTTTTATTTCTTTGTTTCATATGAGTTGAATTGTTCCCAATAACTTTTGTTCTTTGTTAGAAGGTTGGGGTTTTAATATCTTCTCTTTCTCAAGAAGAGGTATTTGTGGTCTATTCTTCCTTCAACCATAGCATAAGGTCTTTAGAAAGAGAGAAACAATAGAGTTTTCAAAGGCAAGGAGAGCAATATGCAAATGTTATTTCTAGAGATCCTAGAATCATTGTTCTTTTGAACTAAGCTAAATCGAGAATTTTTTCGGGATTTTTTTTTTTTTTTTTTTTGGTCTGAAGATTTTGTGTTTAGTTAGGAAAGCTTGTGTAGCTCTTAGTATTGGTCTTTGTTTGAGCTTGCTTTCTGTCTTCTTTTTGCTTAGCTTTTGTTTTGTTCTTGTTTTTGTATTTTGGTTTTCTTTTTGAGGGTCATATTAGCCTCCTTTGTTCTCTTTCTTTTCTTATTTATAAAATTTTTATACTTAAAAATAATAATAATAAGTAGGGGGCGAAAATAGTATTTAAAATATATTCCGTGAAAAGAGAAGTCCAAAAATGGCATTTGTGAGCAGAAGGGGATATGCAATTGGCGAATAGTGATTTAGAGAGGCCTCTCAAAATCTCTCACCCCTTTATATTTGATGGCGTGAATAGTGATATAGAGGGGATGTCTTAAACAGAAAGATCGATCATAATTAGGTTTGGAGATCTCTCCCTCTATATTTAGTATTTTGAAAACCAATTGGAGACGCTCTAAGTACTCATCTCTAGA
Organism: Akebia trifoliata; assembly: GCF_017979445.1. Lineage (NCBI taxonomy): Eukaryota > Viridiplantae > Streptophyta > Magnoliopsida > Ranunculales > Lardizabalaceae > Akebia > Akebia trifoliata. The sequence goes on along the minus strand of NC_141386.1, from coordinate 3,829,493 downwards.
TTTACATTTATGATAAATATATCCAAAATCTTTTTCCTCATAAACCAATAAAATTACAATTCCACAGCTTATCCTTGAAGTATGTTAAACTTGAAATAATTAATATCTCACCTTACCAACACACAAAAAAAAACCTTATAATACATGTGTGTTTGCACTTGCCACCTACTAATATGAGATAATATATCATCAAATCAAGGTTCGCACTTCCATCTAATTATCTATGAAATTGACGTCCTTCATGCACTGTATCATATATCTACTTTTACATATTGTATGATAAGTTAAATCTCCCCAAGTATCTTGTATTCATTGAGAATACTTATGTCCTCAATTTTTTATTATAAACTAACTAGGGGTGCATAAATACTAATTGTGCTAGTTACATCTTTTCTTGTTCATAGTTTTATACCAAATAGTCAATCTCATGTTATGTCACAACTTCCAATGGCATCATTTAAATCTTTATATATTATTATGTGAGTTAGACCAAACCTTTGATGATACAATTCCTATGATGTTTGGATTTAAAAAAAAAACAAATTACCAAAATGAAAGCATGGAAATTGAGAAATTATTAAAATGGTGTAGAAATGAATTTCGAAAAACGACAAATTACTATTTTCAAAAATAAATTATTTGATCAAAATGGTAAAAATAAATAAATTGAATAGTAATTTCTACAATTTTCATACCCAAAATATCTTTTTCTCTTTGCTATACTTTTTTGTATACCATTTTTACCTTAAACAATTGTGAAAATCCAACTCCACCCATCTCCTCTTGCTCGACTCCACTCAAATCCTAGGTCAAAAGTCGGTCTAGGGTTTTTATCGATAACCAATAGTACGACATTTTGAATCGTCGCTGTTAGAATACCGACATGTCATTTGTTTGGCAACTCCACCCAACTCATACCTCTATCCACTCAATTCCAGAAATACCAAGTGAGTCTCGTCCATGGGTCCTATAGGTTGTCCCCTTGTTGAAAATTAGCTTATTTTTAAGACAGGATCGAATATGGTGTCCATTCCTATAAAACAGGATGGTGTCTACATGGCATGCTTTAATTGGAGTTTAAGTTACCTTAACTCCTAACTAAGCCGTTCACATAGCCCAATGTGTTTTTTCTCCAACCAAAGTGTGCCATGTAGACATCGCTCCTATGTATAGGAACAAGACACTATATGGGATTGTGATTCTATTTTTAGAACTACTAGGTACGTTAACAGTTTGAGCTGAATTCACATTCCAATGTTTTCATTGGCAAGATTCCTCAAGTGAGTTTTCTTTATATTAGTGTTGTATTAATGGATTTTGAACTTTATGCACGGCTTTCCAGATGGATGAACGTCTCTTTCTCTTTGATAAGGGAATGACTATGAAGGTTTCTTCTAGAAGAAATTAGTCTATGGAGATGGGTGATTGATTTTGAAGATGCACATAGAGTTGTCAAGAAGAAGAAGAACAATGGTTCTTCTTTGAGAAATTTACCCGACAGACCTAATCGTTGCATTTTTATTACAAAAAATCTGGTGGAGTTCTGACAACTCCAAGGAACCTTACTTTATCAAGTTTGTTATCCAGGGTCCATCGTCATAAAATTCAAATTAATGTTGTTAATTTGTTACTAAACAAACCTTGGAGTGGATGCATCAATTTGAGTAATCCAAAAACACGATTGATGCCACACAGTTATTGAGGACAAAATTCTAAGAACTTGAAGAAAAAAAAGTTTTGAAAACAGTTAATTTTCATCGTTTAATTTTAGTTTTAAATTTGAGAGTTCAATAGGCATCCGTTTTCCAACACTTTGGATCAAGCTTAAAAAGGATATATATTTTAATTTTTTTTTCCTTTAAATCTGAAATTTTCCATGAAATCTAGAAGGCTGCAGTACTGTTGGATTGCTAAGTTGATAATTCTTGTGGGCTCAACAACCCTTAGTAAGATTTGAAATCTTACTAGTCATGCTAGCCTAATTCATAAAGTAAGGTTTGAAATCTCTCTTCTTCTTTTTCAACTAATATTGAATAGAATGTATTAATGTAATTTCAATATAAATTAAAAGAAGGATATTTAAGTAATTTCAATATAAATTTATAAAGAGTATTTTCAGTACCAAAATTTTAGAAATTACTGTTCATTTTATTTTTTACCGTTTTCAGAATTAATTTGAATAGGACACCATTTTGATAATTTTCAATTTTTGGTGCATGTTTTGGTAAGGTACCCAAAAAAAAAAGTATTTCGACAAAACTACCCTTTTACTTATCATCATCAAAGCCCTATCTCAAAATTTGGATTCAGTTAAATGAATAATGTCCTTTCATTCAATTATGCATAGAACCACATCTTTGTCATAAAAAGTGTAGATCGGTTCGATATTTTTTAGAGTGACTAGTAAAGTGCACGTGGAAAAAAAAATTATCGCATATATTATTTCCCATTTGTGATATTGTTCTTGAAGTTTATCTACCTATGTGCTTTGCAATTATCTTTTCTCGATGAAATCCCAATAATCCAAATCATTACAACACCATTACTGTTGTTATTTCGAAGAGTTGTTAGATGAATAATCGTAATTGGTGTCATACTATGCTTAAAATAGTAAGATGTGAATTTTTATAATAACCTATAATAGATTTTCTTTCCATTAACAAGTGGTCAAGACAACATGTTAATACGTTGATGCAATTTAAATTTCACCATTACTTAAAAATCAAATATTTTTTGTAAAATGTGGATGTTAAAAATAGTTGAGAACTTAGATAAAATTGAACCATGAAATGCATTGTAGGAGATTGTCTTACATCTCCAACAAATAAAATAAAACGAAGAGGACAGAAAGAAGTTGAAATCCTTTGACTATGATAGCGTGAATTGGCGGAAACCAATCCAACTGAATAGGACAAGACAAGATACAAAATGGTTCTCAAATTAATTGCAATGACAATGTTCGTAAATGTGGGAGGTAAAGCTCAACTTTAGAAGGGTGGGGCATAAATCTTCTAAGACAGAAGAAAAAAAAAAAAAAACCTCACTTTTCATTTAAAAAGTTTACTCAAATCCTCAAATGAAATTAGTCTAGGCTATTGGTATACTTAAAAGAATTTGTTTCATCCATATCCTCCAAAGAGGCAAATTACTATTTAGTGATGTGAAATTTTGAAAAGATTAATTATAGTTTTGTTTGTGAAAAATTCCTAATCTCACTGTTGAAGTGATTTTATCTTTCCAAGCTCTCAAGTTATCCATAAAATTGCATTGAGTAGTCCTTATTGATTTAAGGAGTAATTCTATGAATACTACTACCAAGAGCGTGAAGGATGTCAAATATATGAATATTAACAATGGTTAAGGTTTTGAAATCTAATGCAAAAGAACCACAAAAACAAAGAAAATCCCTTATTTTATCTAATAAATGAATACTCATAAAACTTCATATATTAGTAGAGAGTTTTATCTCAAGGTACCTTACCATCATTTTCTTTACTTTCATGATTGCTTCTTCCATTATTTAATCATTCAATTAACCCATTGAACCACATCAACATGTCATGTTTTAAAATTCACGCAATGTTTGGTGAAAAAATTGAAACCTTAATAAGAAATTGATACTGAGATGACTAAAAAGTTTGTATTTATCTAGCAATCTAATAATAGTAAGAAGAAAACATGAACAATACATAGAATCTGATTACAATATGGTAATTTTGTAAGACCAATTAAAAAGTCACAATGATTAAAAAAATTGAGATAACTTTAGGTCAGTAAAATAAAAAGTAACATGTAGTTCTTCAGGCATTTTAACATAAAGAAGCCACAGACACACACACACACACAAAATCTAGAAAACACATTATTTAGACAAAAATATAAAAGTACAAGAAAATTGAAACAAAAATCCTAAAGAAGCTAAAATGATTATGCGTATATTATCAGAAATCACTAAAATTTAAATATTGAAGATAAGATTAAACTAATAAATTGATTAAGAATCACATTTCGCATTTCCAATAGCAAATTTTAATAGAATATGGCTTAGACCAATAACTCAATTGGTATGACACATTGCAAAACAACTATGAGATTGTTGATTAAAGTCGAGCTTACCCATAAAAAAATATAAAAAAAGAAGTAAATAGGCTCTAAAGGAAATTGGTCTAATAAATTGAATATTTTAATTTATTTATTTTTATGTAAAAAAACATCATATACTTAATTCTATCATAAAATAAAGATATTCGAACATGTAAGTGAGTTCTAATTGAGATAATCAAAAGTATTCTAAGTGCCCACCTAGGACATAATAAAAACAAAGGATGATAATCTTCTTTTTGCCCATCTTCTTCTTTTTCTAACCTATTTCATGAGAAAAATGGGACTAGTCCACAAGCCTTGTGGCATCCACGTAAGCATAGTAACAATTACTAAAAGCAGTGCTATCCATAAAATATTTTTAAGATATATTTTTCCTAATTCATTCAATAAATTTAAAAAAATTTAAAAATAGGAGTTAGTGAATATGGAGACAAGTGTCACACTTGCAGCAACTAGTCTATCTCTAAGTTTAAAATTCATATTTGATTGTAAATTTATCATTCAATGACCTTGAAGATTAAAATATATAAACATCACCAATGACATCCATCCAACTATTTTCCCCTACCTTGTTCGGTGGAGTAAAACTCATGTTATCTTATCTTGATACTTATAGACCAGAACAATCACAAATTTTTTTTATTAGAACTCATCATCTTAAATTGATCTTTATAAAGTAATTGGTTTAAGTGTAACAGAATGTTATTTACTACATATGTTTTTAACAATCTCTTGCTAACAATCGTGATGCATGTGTAAGTGTGACAGTAAGAGTTTGTGTCTAAGAACAAATTTGTATACAATGCATAAAAATCATTCTTATATAATGCAAAACCTGAATTTATCAAACAAATGTCCTAGACAATATGGAAAGGAGTTGGGGTAAGCCTAATGTGCTTAAGCATGGCGAAATGTAATAATAGAGATCAAATATAACAAAGTGATAACCTCAAGATTCAAATATTGATAAGCTAGTAAAAAGTATCAAAGTAAATCAGTACATCAAAAGGCTACTTGATATTGAAAAGAATTACCGAAGATGGAAGAATTTTGATCATGTCAACTCAAAATTACTTGTAAAATTTAAATAAGAAATTTGAGATTTCAAAAAAGATATTACTTGAAGTACTTAGAACAAAATGGTTGAGAGAGAGAGAGAAGAATGTAAGGGATTTTGGTGTTAAGACTTGGGTTCTAAAGTGATGATGTGAGATCTTCGTGTTTTGCTTTTTCATATTCATGACATGAAGCTTCATTGACTTTGGGAAATAGGGATTTTGGTGAGTAGGGGTAGAAAACCCGTCATAATAAAACATTCAAAAGTTCTTATTACTTATAATCCAATATGAAAAAAAAGTAATTAAAGATATTAAACTAATGAGATAATGGTTGTTGTAATACAAAATGATTCAAAAAAGCACAAGGCATATATAATACATTTTGCTTCCATGAAGTGAGACGTAGGCATCCATTTCTTTAGGAAAAAAAAAAATATTTCAATATATGTATCAATTATAAAATTAAAGTGAAAAATCAAATGCAAGAAATTAATTTTTCTTCATTTTAGAATATACTGATTAAAAAAAGTGGTTATCTCAATGCATTATTTTCAAAATAATTTTTTTTTATTATGGGATTTTTGTGGGTGTGCGTGAGTCCCCATCTAATTGTTTCAAAGATCAAAATCAATTGGTGCATACCCTAAAAAAGTCATATTTTTCTTTCAAATTAAAATTAGTTTCAATCATTGAAGATGCTAGCTTATGCAAGCATTCAACTACTCAGAATCAGCTATCTATAAAATCTATTAAGCAGGATTCATGAATTATCCAAAATATCAAAATATATTAGAATAAGATGAAAATGGTTCAACTAAACTAAAGCATGATATCAAAACTCCAAACAAATAAGATAACCTAACAATATTTCTCATCCAACTTTTTTATATCCCAATCTATTCTAATTTTTTTTATATATTAAATTGGAGATAAACTCAATTAAAATTCTAATTGGGTTTCCTTACATCCCAACAATTTTTTTTATATAGGATGATTGAGCATAGATCAAAAATCTTGTCATTTCAACTAATTAACAATAGGAAGAAGAAAAATAATCAAGGACTTCAAGCATGTATTATGAGTGTAAGATGCTCCCACGTTTAGTTGTTCGATGTATGCAAGTCATGGTAATATAGCCTTCAATCACAAAAAATTGGAGGATAAAATAAAATGCAATTAAGTGTCAAAAAACAAACCCAACTTGTAAAATGGTTGGAATGCGAAAATTTTGAGAAGGTAAAAATAAAATTAGGCAAAATATCCATTTCAGAGCAAAATAAATAAATTTAAAACTAAAATTTTCAAGCATTTCAGACATTTTTTTTGTTAAAATAGAAACCCATAAGGTAAAAAAAAAAGAACACAACAACAACTAATTAAAAGGTTTGGACTTCAAAACCTAATAACTTAACTTCGTACTTTCGAAAAAAATATTTATGGATTATGAGATATTTATGAATTTGACTCCAAATTTTAATCATGAAAGCTTTTTTGTTTTTTTCCAACAAAACTCAAATTAGAGAACCCCTGAAAACCAATAAAAAAAATCTAATATTGATTTTGTTTTTGTGATATTTCTATAGGTCGAGAAAATACAAAATTAAAAATATTTTTTAAATAAAAAATCTAATAAAAATCATGATAACAAATAAATTGGAGTGGACATACTTGGATACATGAAAGTTGGAGGTTTCCTCTTATGGGTTCTCTTTCCATTTATTGTATAGCAACTTTGAAATTAAATAACATAACCTAATGAAGAATGGGATGAAGGGTTATGAACTCCAAATAATCAATTAGCTTAAAATTATTTTTTTAATTGTTGGTAGAATTCAAATTATAAGTCCACATGGGAGATAAAGATGAAATCCAATTATTTTAGCTTACAAACCAATAGAAAAAATCCCATTTTTTATTTTTCTTTGGTACTTCATTATATGCAAAATCTCAAAGAGAAAGTCCACCAATTTTTAACTGCAAGATTTTAACTCCAAATTCTAATAAAAATCGATTATTAAAGCTTTATTTTTTAAGTTATTCTACAGATGAGACAGAACCCAATACATATAATCCTTCAAAGTTAAACACCACGCCTATAAAATAGAATTGAAAAAATCTAATAAGATTTTGGTCTTCATTTTCTACTTGTTTATGCACTTTTTGGTATGTGTTTATAGATGCAAGAAATTCAAAAAAATAAAAATAGATAGAGTAGAGAATTGAGGAGAGAGTTTCACTTACCTAAATTTGAAAATAAATAGTTTTGAAAAGAAATCTATGAGATGGAACTGCATAAACACATGTGAGAGGAATTTTTAACAAGATTGGAGTACAAGTCTTTCTTGACAAACACACATGGAACTGCTTCAACACAAAAGATATATCAAATAAATAGTCGATTTTAGGTTTAATGATTTTTTATACTTTATTAACAAAGAAAATTCAAAAAACTAATTGAGAAATTGATGGGTAAATGTAAAGAAATGACAATTTTTTACAACATAAAAAAAGAGGGCATCGTCCAAGATTTGTACTTTTCCTTACATCTTATGTTTACATTAGAAAAAATAAAAATAAATAAATCACAATTTCTACATGTTTGAGTGCCCACATAAATGAGGTGTTTCTTCTAAACTAGTTAGTGATCACTAAGAATCTATAGTATTCAAACTATTGACCTTACCGTTAGTTGAACTTAGTATTAAGTTCTTGGTCAATAGTCAATCTGAATCGAATAAATGGTCTTCCAATAGTAATATGCAAAAGCGACAACAAAATTAGATAAGAATGATGGGATTCCACACTGGAGGTTAAGTATTAACATATCGGTTTGCCACAATCGATGTGTTCCTCAACACTCTTATCGACTACATTGTTGTACTTGTATTATGTATTTTTCTTTACCGTGCGTTGATAGATAAATACATTTAATTTACAAAGCATGATAGAATCGATAGCACTTTTACATAATAGATTATTATAACTACTTTATTGTTTTTCATTTAATCTTTATTCGAATGTTATATTGTGATAAAAACCTACATTATTTAAATTTCAATATGCTTTAATATTATATGCCGGGAGTAGATGTTAGAACAATTGATTTCGTGGTGAGTAACTCCTGTTACTCACCCCACTATTCACCATTTTAGATTACTCAATTGTTGATGAGTCATTTTATGAGGAAGAATATTATGAGGAGCTTCTTGAGTAGAAGCATATCGATGAGCGACATCCTCATTCGTTTGAGATGTATTGCAGGTTTGTGATGTTTATGTGTTATACTTTTTAAACTTATGTTACGACATTACATGTTAAACATAAATTGTTGTATTATTATATGTTATAATGGATTGAGATAAAATATCATGCCTTGACATCTAGCAAGGGAATCCTTGGGATTTGTGTTGGATCGATGGGGTGTGCGAGAGAGGGAAAGAGGTGTGTGTGTTTGTGCTACCTAGTTCAAATCAGGATTAGCTTGGAGAAGAAGACATCCTAGGCTTTTATCTAGTAATAAGGTTGATGTTCCTTCCATTAATATAAGATAGCAATAGGGTTTCTCCATAAAAATGCAACTCACATTGTGGAGGAGTTGAAGAGGAACATTGAAGAGTAGAGTTTACAAAAAAGGTGAAAAATTCAAAGAAATAAAGTGATGAAAATTTATAAGATATAAAAGGAATTTATATTAAAATGATGATATTTTTGTTAAGTGAAAAAGTCATACGAATACATTTTTCTTTTATATAAGGTAAAAAATAGATAATAGATAAACAGTTCGTCAACCCCATTTCCCCCTATAATATTTTTTTGGAACGTCCGAATTTTCCTTTTCTCTTATTCTTCACACACATGGATTTTTTCAACAAACGATTGCGATTCATTTCAACAATTTATTATGGTGAATAATGAATGATATACTCCTAATTTTAACCGTTGATATGTATTTTTCGATCTATTTAGATGATTTATAACAAAAAATGATGAACGAAGTTCAGATTATAATCTTTTTGAATGGGTTGACGTAAAAGTGTCGAATTTGAGATTTTCTCAATGATCTCTTGAATATCTGAAAATCATGGAAACAAGTGAAAGAATTTTTTTTGAAGAATAAATCAATATTATTAGTTTCAAGAGAGAGAGATAAAGAAAGAGAGATAGTGTGTGCGTGTGGTACCTTGTTCATATTAGGATTTGCTTGGAGAAAAAGATCTCTCAGGCTTTTCTCTAGTGATAGGGTTGATGCTTTGTTTTCCTTCTATTAAGATAAGATTGTAGTAGGATTTCTCCATAAAAATGCAACTCACATTGTGGATGAGTTGAAGAGATGAACATTGAAGAGTAAGATTTGCAAAGAAGGTGAAAAAGGTAAAGAAAGAGTAATGAAAATTTATAGGATATAAAAGGAATTTATATTAAAATGAGGATATTTTTGTCAAGTGAAAAAGTTGTACGAAGAAGTTTTCTTTTTATATAAGGTAATACATAGATAATAGATAAATGGTCCGTCAACCCCCATTACCCCTCATAATATTTTTTTTTTTTGCTTGTCCAAATTTACCTTTTCTCATCTTCCTCACATACATGGATTTTTCAAACAACGAATGTGATTCATTTCAAATTTTTTTTATAGTGAATGACGAATGGAGAAATGATACACTCCTAATTTTGACCAATTAAATGTATTTTTCGATCTATTTCAATGATTTGGAACAAAAAATTATGAACAAAGCCAAGATTATACATATATTTTTGAATATTTAATTGTAACATTTGATCAAAATGTATGTTTTGCACCATAATATATGCATTTTGTGTATTTCGAGGAAATCTATCCAGTGTGAAGGTTGAAAAAAAAAATGAAAAATTCAAATCATATTTATAGCACTGAGATTAAACTTTTATAGTCAAGGTTGAGCATTTGAATTTTTGATCTTGATAATTCCAAGTGTCAAGATTGAAAATTCAAATTTGACCTCGACATGATAACGTTGATCTCGAAGACAGTACCCAAAATTAGGGACCATTTAGAAAGAAACCCTTTGCACATGGTCTATCAAGTAATTTTCCCTAAATTTACCTTAAACATGACTTTAGTGTCTTTGGGTGGAGTTGAAGACGATGACATTTAAGTAATTTCATTGATAGTCTCTTAAAGGGTATAGAAGTCAGGGTAGTACGTCATCTGTTTGAAAACTCAGGGTATCTCAAACGTCAACCAATTTTATCTCATCATAAAAAAAAGGGACCAACTAGTTGTACACCACCCATTACAAATTGGATTTCATCACTTAAAAATTTCCCTTTGCACTCCATTTGAATGGTTGTACTTCAAAAACAAAAATGTTACATTCTTTTTATTTATTTTTGTCTTATTCTTCCTCAACCTTGCCCACATAATTATTGTCGGTTCAATAATTTTTTTGTGTAGTCTAGTATGTACACATGCATCACAAGTCGTCGAAATTACCTTGTATCTATATTGATATGCCAATAGAGGACTGTTGTTAACAATTTTAAAGTGAGGCTTAAGAAACTCATCGGAATCCATGTCGACAATTCGGACCGATCAGAGATCACATAATTCCAAGAAATAATATCCAAACACAGGCTTTTATTGATGTCTGAACAAAAGTCTAAAGAGAGATTGAAAAACCAATACCTTTGATAGGCTTTAAAGAGAACATAAGTAAAACCAATCACAAGAAAAATAGTGTATGAGCAAGGTAGTAGCCTTGGGAAGATGAATAAATACTAGACCATAGTATTACTCTAAAGAAGTGGAATTACTAGGTTAAAGTCAAGTTTATAAAAAAGGAATTTTTTAAGATAGGGATGTAACCAACAACTAATGGTGTGCAACTAATTGGTCCCTTCAAAAATAAGAGAAATTCTATTGGTAGGCCTACTTGTACTTACATCACACTTATCCCTTTGAAATAAGGGATTTTCCCTAGAACACATGCAATTTATGTCCAAATTTCGACTTTGGTACAAAGTTCATTTTAATTCTCAAAACATGCATTTCGAGTGAATTCATCACTTTTATAATCAATGGATTCGTAGATATTAAAAATGACGAACTCATGAGTTCATAGGTTATAAAAATGAAGATTGCATGTTTTGAGAATTAAAATGAATAGTTTACCGAACTTGGAATTTTCAACACACGAAATGGAGATTCACCCTTGAAATTTGAAATAAAACATTTATTTACCAAGCCGAAGGGAGTGGCTTAATGAAATTTTGGATCCAATAAGCAGTGAGAGTCTGTAGGTTGTGAGTTCGATACTTAGTATAAGCAGTATTTTCTCGAGGCCACTCGCGAGAGTGCACTCTCATTTACCCAGTGCGTGTGATATACGGGCGTAGCACGTGCCTGGGGGAGGGACCCATATGCCTTGGCTCCGGCCCTCGCTCTTCCGGCGTCTAGTTGGATGGACGCCCCCGTCGTTAAAATTACCTTTAGAATGGTGTGTTAAAAGTAAAAGTTGATATGTTAATAGAAGCTCTCTAAACAACGTAACGAATTCGTGTAAAAAGGGTGGTCTCGTCATTTCGATGGCTTAATAGCCATCGTCTGACACCTAAACGCTTGAGGCGTCAGTTTAGCGTCAAGGCGATTTCTACATTATCGAGCCTTCGATTCATCTTAAAATCCTAAAATCCCATCTGATTCTCTCTCTTTCTCTCCGCAATTCCAAAGTTCTAAGAGACTCAGAGAGCCATTTTCGTTCGATCTACTCAAAGGTACCATTTTTCCTCGCAAAAAATCTACCGAATTTAACATTCGATTCATCTGTAAAACATGAACAACCGCTTAGATCTAGCATATCTCCTTCTTCAAACGAGTATAATTCAATTATTTCATGATTCTATTGCAGATCTTATCCATGGATTTCATGAAGGTTCTCGATCAAACAGTCCGAGAAATGTGAGTACTTGAAACAATTTCTTTGAGTTTCTCTCGAGCTGATCTACGCTTAATCGAGCTTAAGAACAGTTCTGATTTTATTATTATTATTATTATTATTATTATTATTATTATTATTTTATTGTTTCAATTTGCAGAAAGAGAGAGGTGAACATTAAAGTCCTCAAAGTTCCCGAGATTGAACAGAAGGCAAGTGATCCATTACCGAATTTAATTGAAATTAACAATTTATTTTATTTCTTATTTTTTATAATTTGGCGAAATATGTTTTTCAGAAAATTTCATAGAATTCGGCATCTTCACATAGTTCTAAATCATCGTTAATTACTAGATATTTGGATTCTTTAATGCTGGTCGAGAGATCTATAACTACTCGCCTAATGGATCTCACTTCTCTAACGACCACCTCAATTGGCCTTTGAAGACTTGGATTCACGTTGCATGGTTCTTGGATCTTCTCCCATGTTAGGCAATTATAGCTTATCTTCTAACTTAGATTATTGTTTGTAATGAATGCTCCATCTTGGCTTAATCAATGTGAATAATGATGATGTGTTTCCAAGTTCCATCTTCACATCTGATAGCTGTTCCTTGTGAAAATGGTCTTGCTATTTGTCAAGTTTTCGTTCAGTAGGATACAAGAAAAAAAAAACTGGTAGCATAATTCTACTTGTGAAAATGGGAGCTCGTAAAAATTAATCATTCAACAAAGTTACAGAGATTAGATCTATTTAGTTGGCTGATACAAATGTGGGTTGTTGTTTTGATTCTGTAAGAACTTCATATGCCCTCAATGTGTTTATTCCAAAAGCAATGGGATTTTTTCTCTCTTTAGCTAAGAGATAAAAAAAAGTCGTCTCTTTGCTCCATGTCTCCACAAATACATGAGAGGAGGACTCACATGATTTGATAGGAGAATAAGAAGTGTTGTGGGATCCCCCTTCATCTTGTGTATGTGGTGGCTCTAAAAGCTAAGGTATGACTTTATCATCTCTTAATTAGGGAGAAAAATCTTTTCTTGAATCGATCTTCAATTGGTGATATGCTTGTGAGTTATGTGGATTTTTCTATGTTATTTTTTTGGAACCCTATAAATAATATGAGCTATTTTACATAGATTAGGGCTTTCTTCTTCTAGGTTTTGAGAGAGACAGGGAGGGGTGTACAAGGTTTTAGGTCTTGGGTTTGAGATTGAAGCCTTGAGTGTTTGTTTCTTGTATGGCTCTTCTTTTGTTTTTAGTGAAGAAGATTTGATTTACCTGTGGATGTAGGCATCGTTGCCGAACTACATAGTCTTGGTGTTCTTTAGTTTGTTCTTTATTTTCGTTGCTATTTTCTTCTTAATTGTATTGAACAAGAATCTCCATATTCATAACATGCTCTTGTTGTACGTTTACTTCTTGGTAGTCTTGGTGCACTGTGAGGTATGCTGATCTCTCCTGCTTTCTGGGGATTTGTAGTTTTCTCTGTACCCTTTTTACATAGCTCGTATCATTACGAGTACTCTTTATTTGATAGTGGGGTGGCTTCCCCTTTTCTTATCCTCTATTAAATTGTACTTTTAAATAAATTTAATAGCTTGTTTTCAAATGCCGAGGTATGATTATAGCTTATCATGGAAAAATCCAAATTATGCATGCTTATCATTTCATGTACTTGGTTTGTTTTATTTTTTCCTCTTTCAAGATTTTTTTTTTTTGGCAATAAATATCACAGGTTCTGGATGCAACCAGTGATGAACCTTGGGGTCCTCATGGGTCTGACTTGGCGGAGCTAGCACATGCCACTAAAAAATTGTATAGCTTTAATTGTTTATTTGAGTCATATCTCAGTCTTATTCTTTTTGCTGATGTTTGTTCTTGAAATGGAGGCGTCTTGACTGTCTTACATATATTTGATATTTTCATGCAGCAATGATTGCCAGTTGGTTATGAATGTGTTATGGACAAGATTGACTGAGGGTGGCCGAAATTGGCGTCATGCCTATAAGGTAGCTTTTTCTGTTATCCGGACTTTCAATGGTATTCAACTTCAATGTTTCATATACCTCCCTTTCAAGCTTTTGTGTCTTTTTCAAATATTTTACCTTTCCTGGCTTTTTGACTCATTCGTGAAAAATATTTTCTTTTACCAGGCTTTGGCTGTTATAGAGTATTTGATTGCACATGGATCTGAACGTGCAGTTGATGACGTCATAGAACATTCTTTTCAAGTCTCAGTATGACTTCTTGTCTTACTTTTGGCAATTTAATGCGCATGCCAAGGTCGATTTTTATTTTTATTTTTTGTGTTTCCCTGATTTGCATTGTATTGGTAAAGTCACTCTCAGGTTTTGAATTTGTCGAGCCTAATGGAAAGGATATGGGAATCAATGTTAGAAAAAAAGCTGAAACCATTATATCCCTTTTGAATGATAAGAGTAAGATACAAGAAGTTAGAAATAAAGCTGCTGCAAATCGTGATAAGTGAGTTCATGGCTCACTTATTTAAGCTCTTTGTTTTACTTGAATTTCTATGTAGTCCATTGTTTAATTGGTAGTCAGGGAATGAAATCTTGAGTTTCCATTCTTACTAGGTATGTTGGACTTTCATCAACTGGAATAACGAATAAATCAACTTCTGCATCATATGGTGGCAGCAGCTTCCAGCACAGTGATAGATATGGAGGGGTAAGTGCTAAAAAGGATGGGGAAATATTCAGAGATAGTTATAGAGATAGAGATCACTTTGGAGAGGATGAGTTTAGCAAAGATAGTCGTGAAAAGTCACGTAGAGGTGTTGCTGTTGAGGATGAAGGGAACAATGTGAAGAAGGGGTCCAAAAGCTATAGCAGGTTTGTGCATATGCATTTGGGTTCGTGGTAGTTAATGGATAATTTCTATTTGTTGCATTTTTTAGGAGATGTGATCATATTGTTTTACTGTTTATTTAGATAAGGGGTTTCTATGTCATCTTTGGGGGTTACATCATCATTGCAGCCTTATCCCAACCCCAAATATTTAGGGTTGGCTAGTTCGTTGCATATTGTTTTAATGATATATTTATTTTATTTTATTTTTAAATTATTGATTTCCTTGTATAGCAAAGTGGAAATACAATTCCTTTGCATTTTGGTATTGGTTGCATTGTTTCAAGTCTCTAGTGATTCCGAGGTCAGGTAAAAAACCCATGTGACTTGGAGTGGTGTGACTTGAGATTGATTCCTCTTTGAATTGATAGTAAAACATGTTTTATGATTTCGTTTGGCCTAACTAGACCTTGACAGACAGTCTTGTACTTGACTTAGATTCCCTCTCTCATTTATCTTGTGTTGACCTGTGTCCGGATTGTCCAAGTTGACTTGGTCTCTCATCTCTGCTCTGGATGATCAATACTCTGAGTTTGAGACTTGAAACCATGATTGGTTGTGGATAAAATCTAGGTTTTATGCTTTTACTAGGGACATAATTCCTAGTTACCAATAACAAGCGAAGCTTTATTTCTGGATAATATAAAATGATGAAGTACCATAAAACCATGACGTCACGGGCTTAAATCCAACTTAACCACAAAAAAAAAGAAGAAATGAGGGTTTGCGTATTTGTTGTGGAGAAAATCTGGCAAAGAAATCTCAGTCGTATTCTCTCCATCACATCTCAAACGTAATCCACGCCAAAAGCTCCCGTCATTGTATCTAGGAAGGGAAACCCAAAGGCTAGAGCCTGTAGGTCACTGAATGCTTAATTTAGATGCAGTGAGATTAGAGGAGGCCAAATTAAAGGGTCTGATTTAATATTCATAGAAGAATGTTGCTGACTAGGCAGCAACTGTGGAGGGTATGATAATGAGCTAATCGGGCATTGGTGATGTGGTATAAAATCTTGTATTGCCTCAGTGTGGGCTAACGAATTCGGTTATGCACGTTTCCATAGACCAAGTTTGTTAGCCTTATGCAGCGGAGGGACAGGTTTGCCACCTTGGTTGTACCCCTCAATAACATGAGGGCATTCTCGCTCACCAACCACTCTTTGGCAGGCAAAAACAATTCTTTCACATGTTCACCTTTTGCCTTCATGTGCGGTAAAAAGAAGTTACCTGCATTCAAGTGTGCCAATTTGAGATGTGGATGTGTTGATGGACATGGAAAATTTCAAATTGTTCTAAGCTACTAGTTTGCAATATAAGACTGGCATATTGTGGTTTGAGAATGATCTTCTTACTAGGTGTTAAAATACAAAATGCAACAGTTTGCTGCCCAAGGTAGAGGAAGATGTGCATTAGAAGATAATAAGTCACACACCTAATTTTTTCTAATCACGGCTAATGAATTGTAACAATGAATCTCTTTTAATAAATTTATCTTTATCGATCAAAAAAAAAAAAAAAAAAAAAAATCTCTTTTATAGTTTTAGAATTTGAATGGAGGAACATATTCATTCAGTTGAACCCAAACTTCTTGGGATACAGCTTTGATGATGTTGGTGATGATTAGTGTTAATCAATGCTTATTTAAAGTTTTCATACCAATTTCTGGTACATTGCTAATTCTAGTATGTTGATTCTGTAGTAGAGATCAGGATGCTTTGTCATCTGGTACTTTGAGGGCATCGTCAAAGTTAAATAATTCTGATGATAACTATGGTCCTATTCCCTCTCAAAGCTCAGGTGCGCCAAATGGCCCTGAAGATGATTTTGACGATTTTGATCCTCGGGGAACTTCCAGTGCTGGTAAGTATTTGATACCCTGCCCGAAGTGCAAATGTTCCTCCTTGTGTGATTTGGAAAAAAACGATGCCTAGATATGAACTTTTGAGATCATTATCTCGTATATCTTGATCAACATAATAGATGATTGTTCAAGACTGAATTTTTCTAGGGTTTTTCTAAGCAATTGTACTTCAACATGGTAATTCAGTAATATCATTGGAAATTTATATCTCAATAATAAAAGTTAAAGAAACTCAAATAAAGGCCTTGTTAAAGAATATAAGAAGAGCGAGTAAAATCATACTTTCATGTTCTTCAAAAGTGCTGCATGTCTTTATAAGTACTTGCTACATCAGTGTGCTACTATTTTTTTTTGCAATATTAAGGGCTTTTTAGAAGCAAAATGAAAAATTAGAGGGTCTCTGATTATAATAATGCAAAATCCATATGATTTAATAAAATATAAACTGTAAATTACACCTTTTTCTTTGCATATAATTGTAAATTATCAATATATTTCTGTTCTTTATTTGAAAATTTTCATGTATGTAAGGTTTAGGCCTCGACGCATTGGCCAACTGAGCACCTCATCTCATGTCTCAACGTCTGGAAACATTTGGTACAGAACTACGGGCAATCAATTCGAAATAACCTATATGGATGATAATTTTGTGATAAGTATTAGGTTTATTATCGTATTGGTATCGGTATTTGGGAATACATATCGATATTGGATATGATTTGATCCATGCATAAAGGACAGGAGAAAGGTGTAGATGATGGCTCAAGATAGAGAGTTGAAGGGGAAATCGGATTCACGTTTCTGAGCCCACTAATTGGGACGAGGTGTAGATGATGATACTTAGTTGGTTCCATTCTTCTTATAACGTATAACAGTAAATATGGGGTGTGTTGTATCCCACGAGATTAATGCCATTGTAATATGTCTCTAGCTTGGTTGGCCTCTTCGTTTGACCTTGCCTTCTTTTTATTTAATAAAAAAAAAAGAGTAAAGTTGGGAAATCCCTATGTAAACAAGGAAGGGAAGAGACAGTTTTTGGGAGAGAGGCTAATCAAATATGATCACAAATCCAGGAATACGATGACCCATATTCAGGGATATCATGAAACGCTTTAATTTCAAACACAAAAGTTTCCTATAAACCGCTCTTTTCTTGATTAAAGTTATTGAACTATCATCAGTCCCATTACTATAGAATATAGCTATAAAAAAGATGTCATATTTACCATTTCAATGTGGATGTTTTGAGACATTGTCCTATTTTACAGGGGCAGCTACTGCTAGCGTTAACCAGGTGGATTTGTTCGGTGATCTCATGGATGCACCGGTAGCTGTTCCATCAGAAATGAGTGCCACAAATGGGAGTGCTACAACCGAGGTTGATCTGTTTGCAGATGCTGATTTTGTATCAGCCTCACCCCATGTTGAAGCTGGAGTTAGCTCTCAGACTCAGGTAATCTTTTGCCCTATCTTATTTTTTTATAAGTGCAATACATAGATAATACACCTTCCACTTATCGTTTGGCTTGGGAATTAGTTAGTCATGCTGCATACACTCAGATCCTCATCTTCTGTTTTTTTTGGTAAGTGTAAAATTTTATTAATCAAAAGAGAAAGAAAAGGAGGCTGAGATAATCACCCATGCAGAGAAAACATAAAAAAGAAAAGCATATACAAAAGAAACCCTCAAAAAGCTACCAAGCATAAAGCACAAAGAGCGTCCCATCTGAAAACAAAATCCTGAAAAGAGACCCCAAAAAAATCTCTATTCAGCTTGGGCCAAAAGTAGAGAAGACCCTAAACCTCCATAAACAAAGCTTGGGAATTACTTTCCTTATCTTGAAACACCATTTTATTTCTCTTTCCAAAGGCCCCAAGGGCCGATGAAAGAATAGCCCAGATGTGTCTTTTTCTAACTAGGTCATGTAGAAAAAAATTAATAATGACTAAGAGGTCTAGGCAAAGCACTAAATCTGGGCACGTTTTCTGTGGTAATATTTTCCTGCCAGGTAGGAAGATCTAACTGTTCTCTGAGAAACCTTCCACAACACGAGTCATTTAGGTTGCATTCTTCTTTTGATATTTCACATATTATTTAAGTGTCAACGAATGGTTCAGTATGTTTTGATCAATATATGAAATTCAGGGTTGTAGTAGTTTTCCATTCAGGACTTAAATATCTGATGCATTTTGGTTTTGGCAAGGGGGTCTTGGTATTTCTTCAGTTCTTTTAGGATGGTGGTTTACATACCTAAGCACATTCCAAATGAACCACATAAAGGGTTTCCCTTTACTATTCTAGTAGAAATTGTTTAATTGAATTACAGATCGTAATTATTCAATTAGATTTTGGGAAATAATCACTGGAAAATTTTTGTTCGTCTAATTAAGGTTCTCATGTGAATTTTGTGATTCATCCTCATTCATGGGTGAGTAAATATTTTCTAAGGAACTTTAGGGTTCTTTTTCTAATCATTGAATGGCCAAAGATCCTGATTCTTCCCTTATTCTGTACACACATTAGTTTCTATTCGGAGAAATTAAAATTTCCTAGGCTCCTTAGCTATATCACTTTACCATCTGTTTTTCTGTAGATCACAAAAAGTGTGGTGCATGTTTTTTCATGCTTAAACTTGTGTGTTTTTTTTTTGGATAAGTTTAAAGTTAGTTTCAATATTTAACAAATAAAGAGTACTTGAGTGAGTAGTGCTGTTTTTAAGAATTCGGATGGCCTAAGAGCTTTTAGTTCATACTGAAAAAAGTTTTGGGTGACTTCATTACCATTTCAAGTATTACTATTGCTGTTTCTGCTTCATGAAATTTTGTCTGACCATTTGTGCAGGCCAATGTTGATCTCTTTGCCTCCCAGTCCACCATTCCTTCTGCATCTTCTTCAACGATTGACTTTTTTGCTGCTCCGGATCCAGTTCTGCACACTGCAGCAAATTCCCGAGAAACTGAGCCGATAAGCTCCCACACTGTCGATCCCTTTGCTTCAGTGCCACTAAACAGTTTTGATGGATCTGATGACCTCTTTGGTGCATTCACTTCTAACTCAGATCAAGTGTCTACTCAACACTCAGAAAATTCTACCAAAGAGCGTAACCTTGACAACCTGAACCAGAAACCTTCAACAGAATCCAATGCTCCACCCAAGAAGGCTACTTTCCAGGTCAAATCTGGAATTTGGGCTGATTCGCTGAGTCGTGGACTTATCGATCTGAATATTACTGCTCGTAAGTTTTTCATCCTTATTTATCACAATTTTCCTTTCCATAATAATATATTCATTTGCTCATTTTTTATTTATTTATAATTTCTACACATTTATTGAACTGTCTGTCTTTTCATGGAGTCATGGATTTTATGGATTGCCTTAAAAATACCGCTATTGAAATTCCCTTTCGAACAATTGACTTTTTCTGTTGGAGGAAATTGAAAAATGTTAGAAGTGCCATTTAGCTAAGTGATAAGACGTGTGCAGAGTTGTTCCCAAGTCCTAGGTTCAAACCCTTGGAACCCATACTTCTTATGCTAACCACTAACCCTATTACCTGTCACTAACCACTAATCAAGCATTTACCTATCAAAAAAAAAAAATTGAAAAATGTGTTGGTGGGGTGCCAAAATGTTTGAAAGAACTGAAAACATTGGAAGCCCAATGAACCTCTAAATGGGGTGTCAGCCACTTAATCAAATGAAAAGATTTCCACCATAATAGGTGTTTTCGCTCAAAAAATTGTGTGATGCTCGCCTATTATGATCGAATTCCATGGATAAACTGAAGTACCATTTTCTCTCGCTCCCAATGATGAGTTAATTTGGCAAGCATTTTTCTTTGGCAGATTTTCTCTGTGCTAATGGGAAGTTCTGCTTCAAAAAATTAGAGCATTGAGTCTGTAATGTGGAGTGGACATTGGTGTCCAACATACACGTATCATTTATGATATATCTGAACTTTCAAAAGTATCGTCCTGACTTCGATACACTCATGACACACTTGGCAAAGTATCCATGATATGAGGGATCATGTAAGTGTTCCTTTGGGTGTACCTAGTCCTTGGATTTGTATTTGGAAGTTAATTAGGACAAGCCATTGATGTAGGACAACATAGATTTTATAGATTCTATGTCTGTTGTACTTTAGGAAGAATGGGAGAAAGGCGAATTAATAGTGAAGAAGAAGAAAGAAAATGATTTTTAGGCGCAAAAGGTTTTATTGACTATTGTGAAAGGTTTCAACAAGGCTAATTTGGTATGTGAAATGTAAAGTTTTACAATAAGGTGTTATAGTTAGTTTAGAGGTATAAAATAGGGTTAATTTGATTTTGTGTGTGTGTGTGTGTGGGGGGGGGGGGGGGTTGAAGGTTGTTTTCATATATGAGTTTTGAGGGAATTTGGATAAGTTTCAAATGCGCAAGGATAGGTTTGGATGGTTTCTTGTGGCCCAAAGGCTTAGTTGGGATGATATCTCACAATAAAAATAAAATCAGAGAGGATGGGTTCTCCTTAGGTTTCTTCAAAGCTTGTTGGGGGACAGTAGGAGATGATGTGATGGCAACCATAGAAGATTTTTTTAGGGATGGTTTTTTGGACTTGGGTTCTAACTGCACTTTCGTTGCTCTGATACCCAAAGTGTCTGGTATGGAAGATATCACGGATCTTAGACCCATTAGCTTGGTAAGCTCAGTGTATAAGATCATCTCGAAGGTTTTGGCCTCTAGGCTTAAAACAATGTTGAGTAGCATTATTGGTCCGGCTTAAGGAGCGTTTGTAGCAGGGAGACAGATCCTGGATGGGGTGTTGATAGCCAATGAATGTATTGACTTGCGAAGAAAAGCCAAAATCTCAGGTTTAGTGTGCAAAGTTGATCTTGAGAAAGCCTATGACCATGTAAATTGGAATCTGGTGAAGTATCTGTTGAGGAGAATGGGTTTTGGGGAGAAGTGGGTTTGGTGGGTCTTGAAGTGTATTTCCACATCTACCTTTTCGATTATGGTAAATGGTTCCCCAACGGGTTATTTTAGAAGTACAAGGGGGCTTCGCCAAGGGGATCCGTTGTCGCCTTTCTTGTTTGTGATAGTGATGGAATCTTTGGGTAGGATGTTGTCCAAGGCAGTGGCGGAGAGGGAGTTGTCCGGTTTTTCCACTAAGATAGGTGGACATTTGATTTCCCACCTTCAGTTTGTGGATGATACTTTAATTTTCTTGGACCACTCTCTGAGACAAGTGAACTTTTTAAGCGGTATGTTAGGGTGTTTTGAGGCAATTTCGGGTATTCCGATAAATTTTTGCAAGAGTAGATTGTTTGCAGTAGGAGAGATGGAAGGGGTGGAGGCAACGGCGGTTATATTGGGGTTTCAAATGGGAGTCCTTCCATCCACGTATTTGGGACTTCCTTTGGGAATAGGGTATTCCAGTATGGAGATTTGGGAGCCGGTTGTTGACAGGATGAGGAAGAAACTTAGCTCTTGGAAGTCTAAGCTGTTATCAAAAGGGGGGAAGATTACTCTTATTAAAAGTGTGTTGGCTAGCATCCCCATTTACACTTTTTCTTTGTTTTCCTTGCCGAGGAATGTGGAAGTTCAATTAGAACAAATCTGTCAGAAGTTTCTGTGGCATGGAAAAGATGGTGTTAGAAAACATCATTGGGTGAGTTGGAGGAAGCTATGCTTGCCTAAGAAGAATGGGGGGTTGGGTTTCCGCAATTTGAGCTTTATGAATTCGGCGTTGTTGGGGAAGTGGCTTTGGAGGTTCGGAGAGGAAGGGGAGAGTCTTTGGAGAAAAGTAATTGTGGACAAGTATGTGGTGAATGAGAATGGGTGGGAAAGCGGTTCGGCTAAAGGTGCGTTGGGTTGTGGGGTGTGGAAAGGTATTCTTAGAAGACTTCCGATTTTTAAGAAAAGAGTGAAATGTAAGGTGGGTTGGGGGAGTAGGGTCAAATTTTGGGAGGACTGGTGGTGTGGGAGTGGGCCCATGAAGAATTTATTCCTAGATCTTTTTGCGTTGTCAATGAAGAAGAATCAGTTTATCTCAAGTTTCAAAACTATTGAGAATGAGGTGATAAATTGGGATTTTGGTTTTAGAAGAACATTTAATGATTGGGAGGTGGAGAATGTAGGAAGGTTATGTTCTTTGGTAGAGTTTAGTAACGAGGACGGCTTATTGGAAGATTAGAGAGTGTGGGGGGCTTCTACGGATGGAAACTTTACGGTGAAGTCTTTTTATAAGGGTATTGCGCATAGCTCTGGAACGTATTTTCCTCACACTTTTATCTGGGGTGGGAAGATTCCCCCAAAGATTTCGACATTTCTCTGGTTGGCAAGTCTAAGGAGACTTGCAACGATGGATCAGTTAATTAAGAGAGGCTTTATTTCGCCAAATCAATGCTGCATGTGCAAGTCTCAGGCGGAAATGGTGGACCATCTTCTCATTCATTGCCGGGTGGCTCATCACATTTGGTCACATTTTCTTATGTTATTTGGTATAGTAGGGTGTTTCCCTAGTTCAGTCAAGTCGGTTTTGGAATCTTGGTTGACATGGGGAGGAGCTTTCATCTCCTCGAAGCGGATTCTTTGGTTTTTGGCTCATTTTGCAATTTGTTGGGACACTTGGAAAGGGCGCAATCGATGCATTTTTGAGGGGAAAGAGCTAACTTTAGATGGATTAACTCTCTCTATTTTAGAGTTCATATTTTCTTGCAGTAAACTCTATGATGAATTAAAGGGGTTTTCTTTGAAGATTTTGTGGTGAGGTGGGATAGGGTATGCTCTTTGTCGGGAGTGTAACTTGTTGGTTTATTTGTTGGTTGTATCTTTTTTGCTTTGTCTCTTTCCCTTGTATTGGGTTGGTCTCCTCGACCCCCCTAGTTGGCTTTTTAATAAATATATCTTTATCGATAAAAAAAAAAAAAATCAGAGAGCGTAGAAGAAAATGGATTGAAGAAGAAGAAGATTAAGGAGAAGTGATATATTTAACTTGGAATCACACCAAGATTTCAATGGTAGCACACCACATAGTTTCCAATCTCTGGAGAACTTCTCAAAGAGATCTGTAAATTTTTTATTATTCCATCCATAGAGGGATAGACATCTCGTCCTCCCTTTGTACTTTCCTCGCTTCTTTGTTTATAAAATTTCTATTTACCTATATATATATAAGGCTTATCGAAGGTTAGGGCAAGGGATGAGAAGATAGGGAGGGGAGGGAGTGGAGTTTCTAAAACTTTGTTTTAATTGTGGTCCATCTCTTCACTCCACCGTTAGATTGAAGCTACATCCAACGTCTCTAAAACGATGTAAAAAAGATTTGTTCGAAATAGTTGTACAAACATATGTATATATAGACACACACACTAGAGTTTGCCCGTGTCCTATCCTTTGGGGTTAAGGGGGTAAAAGAGGAGAAAAAATAAAATTGGATTTGTATTATTAAGAAAGGGTGGAGAAGTGTAAATACGATAAAGTTGGAGGGGGTAATACTGGAAGAAGAGAGAAGAAGAAAGATAATAAAGTTAGGAGTATTTTTGGAAAGGGGATGAAAAAAAGGTAAAACCTGTCATCGAGTTACATCTTTATTGGGTATAAAAATTGAGACAAAGGAGTAAGGCCCATCATTATTTTTATTATATATATGATAAATCAATCCTATATTTGTTTATTCCACAATTAGATTGGTTATATATATATATTTTTTGATAAGTATACTTTTATTAAGAAGAGAGAGGATACAAAGAAAGCAAAGGCGGTCGAGATGACCAACCTCAAAGCAAACATGCGAACCATCACATAACGAGTCCCATCTAAAAACAAAATCTTCAAAGAATACACCTTTAAAATCAGGCCACATCTTACATCAAAAGAATAAGAGACCTAAAATGTTGATAATGAACTCCTGGATGGATGTCTCCAAGCCTTTGAATATCCTCGCGTTTCTCTCTAACCATAGCCCCCAAGTAATGGCAATAGGAAGAATTGACCAAAGAATTTTCATTCTCCCCGTGAACATAGATAAATTCCAATTTTGGAAGAGAGAGAGAGAGAGTCGAGCAAGGAACTTCCCAAGAAATCTTGAAAAGGCCAAAGAAGTGGGACCACACAAGATACAAAGCTTTACAATGAATTAAAATGTGGTCCACTAACTCGCCATTCAAGTTGCAAAGAAAGCAAAAGTTTGGAATCATAAAACCTTTTCGAATTAAGATATCAAGAGTAGGTAATTTCCCTAGCACGGCTAAGCAAGCAAAAAAAAAAAAAAACGCACCTTTGAGGGGAGAATGTTGTAGTTGTGGATCCTAACCTTTAGAAAAATTTGAATGATTGAGACGTGGACCTTCTCACTTTATTACTTGATATGTTGGAAAAGGAGGTGGAGTGGTCTCCTGGTGGTGATAGGAGGATGTTGATATGCGATTTTGGAAGGCGTTTTCTCATCTTAATCATCTTATAGGGTGATCACCAATTGGAAAACCCATTCTTTTTTGTGCCGACCCTTGGTAAGGGTTGCATTCTCAACCAATTTCATACAAAGCTCTGCTACCATTCCAAATTTTTTCTTTGCATGGACAATAATTTAATTAGTTTTTTAACAATAGACTAGTCGAGAAGGAGAGGCATCGCAATCCCCATTTGTTGTTCTACTTGTAAGGAGTATGAAGAGGTGAATCACTTTTCTATTCACTGTTCGGGACAAAGAGATATGACCATTGTTTTTCCATTCATTTGAGGTTTTACCAATGTGTCAATACAGTAAGTGCTTTAGGTGATAAAATGGGGAGGATAGGGTGGGGTGGATTCAACACCTCACATAAATTGAGAAGACAATTGTTTGGGGGATCATTTTGCTAGTTGGAGGGAAAGAGTAAAAGGAATTCAGTTTCAAAAGAGAAAGAGGGAAATGAGAGGATGAAGAGGGAATAAAGCCTCTTATATAGGGAGAAGACATGGTTAGAATTAGAAAAATGAGTTCTCTTACTTTTTTTCTTCTCTTAGTAGCTTATTTGTAGGCAAATGTATATGAAATAATTGAAATGTTCCTTTCTTGTCTAACAATTGTAATATGATATATTTCTTAGATAACAGACACTGAATGGACGATCACACAGGTCTTGATTATCTCTTGGTGTCTAAACCTACATCCTTTGCCACCACTGACTCACCCACGTGTTTTTCCACATCATTCATGGTTAGTCTACATGGTACACATGTGATCGATTTATTTTGCCATATATTAGTAAAAATTGTACTATTCATGCAATTGTTTATCTTTTCTTACACTTATTGGTTCTTTGGCTCCTTTAGTCATATTTGTTTGCCTTTTCAAGTGTTGTTTCTAACCCCCAAACAATATCGCATGTAGGTAATGATCAATGTTGTTAAATAGTATATGCGACTATGTGTGATCAACACATGCTGTTCGCATATGCGATTTTGCACATCACATATGCGGTGGCATATGCTGCAAAAAAAAAATTTTGAATTTTTTTTTTTCCAGAAAAATATGCCATCACACAAATCGCATATGCTATTGCACACAAAAATATGCCATCGCATATTGTCATATGGCATAATTTGGGGTATGCGACAGCATTTGACAACACTGGTAATGATTGCACTTTTGCGATTTCTTGCCTTTTCACACTTATTGGCTCCATGGTGCCCTTGTGGCCATAATAGCTTATCTTCTCTTGGGTTATTTTTTCCTTAGGATGATGTTGTCTCTAGGTAAAGATCATGTTTCTCATGTGATTGATTGTCTTTCCATATGTTTATTGGCCCCCTGGTGCCTCTGAGCATTGTTGCCTATTGGCTAAGATTGCATTTTTCATGCTTGTTCACCTTTTTAGATTCTTATTGGCTACTAGTGCCTCTTGCAAGCTCAATCTCCTTCTTTCTCAGGTGTTATTTTCATTTTTGGTACATTAGTATTGGTATGATTGTTTTTGTTTCATTTACATGCTGCGTGTTACCATGGATTGCTCATAGCGAATGTCGTCATAACCTCTGTAATGTGCAATGGGTTAACGTCGATGGTACAAAATGAATCAGTCCATGTGTGTGCCATGTGGACTGGGCATGAGTGAGGTGGAAATGTACAGTCAACGTGGGTGTTGAGGGCGTGGGTTTGGAGGCCAATAGATTATCGCGATCCGCATGGTCTCACACTTAACATCTTTTATCTAAGAAATACACCACACTATAGGTCGTTATATGTGAGAGTGACATTTTAGTTATTTCATATTTGCCTATAAGTAAGCTATTAAATTAACAAAGTAAGGGAGGGTTCATTTTTCTATGAGTTGTGCTACTGGCGCCCACCCTAATTTTTCGTAATAGTCTGTACACACACTTACTAAAATTCTCAAAAGTCACCAAATGAACTTTAGTAGGTTAAAAACCAAACTTGTTTTAGATGATTCGGTAGTTAACTACTGAACATTACAAAACCAATTGGGTATGTATTGGCATACCAAACACAAAGATTTACACAAGAAAGTTTTGTTCGGTAGGTACCTATCATTTATTACAAAAGAAATTCGATAAGTACTTGCCGAGCAAAACTTTTTTGTGTAAATCTCTAGTTTGGTATGCTAGTATCTTTGTATATAGGATCGGTTGGTACCTACCGAACCTTGCAATAATGATTCAGTATTGGCATACCGAATGAGAGATTTCACACGTAAGTTCTCATATGAATGACTTTGAGTCGATTGATTTTGGAGGTGTTAAAATTAAAAACAAAAATGTAAGATCAAAGAAGGAGAAGACCCTTGTTGAAACTTAAAATCCTCGTTCAATCTTTTCTAGATGCAAAGAAGAAGAAGAGGAATGTGTGTGTGTGTGAAAGAGAGAGAGAGATGAGGATGGTGGAGAAGGAGAGAATGGATAGATACGATAGTGGGATGGTTAAGGTTTCATTCAGTAGAATATACGGAGAATATGGTGGGCGCAGAGAGTGATACGATAAAGGTATATGTGTAATTTACCTTTGTTTTTCAAAGATAACACTTAAGTGGGCACGGACAGAGTATATGGTGGGCGCCAGTAGCATGACTCTTTTTCTAATCCTAATCCCATCTTGTCCCGCACATGGGGGATAACTTATCTCATTCCCATCTTCTTTCCTTCCTCTCTTAGAGTTGATTCTTTGTCTTTTTTCCCTCTAACTAGAAAAACAATCCTCAAATTGCAGTCTTTTCGGTTAGATGGGTTCTTGGATCCACCTAACCTATTGATCTATCCTCTCCGTTTCATCACCTAAAGAGCCTTATCCGCATATACAATGAAAAGAAAGGAATCAATGCATTTTTTTTTTGTTGTGGTAAAGAGTACAATTTAGAAGATTTCATGGTGCATGTTGATTTATAATTGGTCTATGGTTATTACCATCATAACTCTAGAAAACTAGGGTTTTACAGAGGTTGTAATGGCGAGTACAGATGTCTTAGGTGCTTGTAGAGAGAGAAACGGTTGGGAGCTTTCATGGTGAGTTTGAGCTTTGAAATGGAGAAATTTTCTTCTCAAAATTGGCACTATTAGTGAGTATTGTGCAACTTTGGTTTCGCTTTGTCGGTCATTATTATAAAACTATTGATCTTCAAAGCTTGTTGTTGCTAACTTACGCACTTGGTGTTGATAACTCTCAACCTCACCAGGTTCTTCCTCTCTCTAGATTTGCCATTAATGCCATCGAATATTGAAGGGAAATTTCTGGTTGTTCTATAAAGGGGAACAAGGTTGAAGCAAAATTTCTTTGCATCTTCTATGCTGTTATACACCGAAGTTAATATTTACTCTTAGGTTCTGTTAGAGAATCAGTAGGATGTATTGTATTACGGTTTATATAGATGCACCGAATCATGTCTAATCATTAGATTAGATGATGTGGTTAAGATGGTTATACGGTTATGTAACTACTTGTATCATCTCTCTATTTAATGGAATCTATCCAGAGATCACTGGATATCCGGTCATTCACTTCATTTCAAAGACTTAAGTTCACTGTAATTTTTCTGTCGAGTTGTTAGTCTTTTCAGATTCCAACTTTTGGAAGTTGAACTGTCATGAGTTCAACTCTCATTTCCGAAACACACCCTAAATAGTTGATGATCTGGTTTTCAGGGTGGGAGAACATTGTCAAAATGGGACAATAGTGGTCAGTTTTGCTGTGGGTGTGGTGTGATGCTTTCTCATTAGTGTTTTGTTTGTCATATATATATAGGACACTTATCAGTCTCCCATGAGAAGGTCCTGTAAGTGTAGAAGTTTCCACTGCATGAGTTCCATGAAGCACCAGAGCTGGGTATTCTTTTTCATCGTCATCTACAACACTCCAATAGATTCTGGGATCTCTATGATTGCACACGAGAAGTGTGTGGGAAAATGGTTTCCCTGGAACATACGATTTCCTGGTGCATGATTGCACATTCTCCCTGAAAAATGAATTCCCACCCTAGGCCATTGCATCCTCCACCTACCCTAGACAGGAAAATGTTTTCCCTCACTGCCTCCTAACTCACAATTAATCCCGCCCCCAAAGACTAAACTAACTTTCTTCTTGACATTTTCCTAGGTGCAATCGAATGGCAGAATTCATTTTTCACAGGAATTTAGACTCCTGGGAAATAATTTGGGTAAATTCCCAAATAATTACCTAAGCTTTCGGTATTTCCAAAGTGTTGCTAAAGTTGACAAAGTTATCAAGTATTGTTGACAATTTGATAACATTTTGTCAACATTACATGGTAGTTGTGTCAACACAAGTAACACTTTCGGCATTTTTGAAAACTTAGGTAATTATTTAGGAATTTACCCAAATAATTTCATATTCCCATTGAAATCAAATTTCCCTATTTTTAACTTAGAATGCTTCTCTGGAAAGCATTTAAATCTTCTATTTGCATTTAAATATGGTGTTCTCAACAACAGATGCTTTCCATAATCCATTAACATAAACAATATGAATCCACAAATCCCATCTGTCTTCCATCAAATTTTGGTTTGCTCTTGACAAATCTTTAAAACTGGACCCAAGTGGGTGTGGACTGACATAATATTGTTCACTTGGTTTCTCTTTCTTTGTTGGAAGTATGATATTTTTAACTATTCTGATAACTTGAATTCTGTTTCTTTGATTGCCTTGGGGGTTTCAATCTTAACTACAGCCAAGAAAACGAACTTAGCTGATATTGGGATTGTCGGTGGGCTCAGCGATGGATCCGGTGAGAAAGAGAAGCTGCCCCCAACTTCATTTTACATGGGAAGAGCTATGGGTACTGGCTCCGGTCTTGGTAAATCCGGGTTTACTTCTTCGACAGGAGCTAGCGGTGTAGATGACATCTTCTCAAACCTTAGCCAACCACAACAGTTTGGTAGCTTTAAGAAGTGATCCTCTTTCATTTTCCCCACTCTTCTGATATTCTTTTACTATTTGATAAAGATGATTAGAAGTGTTCCGTATCGAGTGCTGCTTATTGGTTATATACTGCAATATACATCAAAACAATATTTTGGTTTGATGATTTTGTCGTTTTAATTGTGTTTGGAGATATTAACTCGGTTTTTCTTTCTTTTATATCCTTTGAAGCTCCAGGGAAAGAGAAAAAAAAAAAAAAGCAGCAGTAGTAGTATTGTTTGTGTATCTTGGTGTGCTTTCTTCAATTTGATCTAGGTTTTTTTTATATACTATAATAAGATTTAGATAATAAATATTTAAATAATAAAAATATAATTATTTAGTTGAAAAAATGTTACCAATTGGATTATTAAGTTATGGGCAAAATTTTGGGGGGTATTTAGCAGAAAAAACTCATATTAAGATCTATTAAATGATTATTTTTCCTATTGGAAAAGGATGAATGCAGTGCCCTTGAAAAATTATGAAATCCTACCCATTATAACATCAAATCCAACAGTCGAGGTAAAACATATTTCTCAAGATTATGTCACATAGCCTTATAAGTCTCAAATCCATTACATGTGGGGCTCAAAATTCTAAACAAAGTGTTTTGTCCTTTTCGGACTGACTGAGTTTTTGTAAGGATGATCTCTAGAGTGAGGAGATTATCCTCACAAAAAAGGCAGCTCATTCTGAAATTTTTAACCTTAATTTAAAAGTTGAAGAATCGTAGGTCATCAATTTTTAACAGTTCAGGATGGTTCAATCCTCTTGGTAATTCTTAATCATTTTTTTTAATGGTCATGATTTCATATTTTTTCATGAGTCAGCAGATCTTACAATCCCTACCCATGAAATATTTTTCTCCAAAGAAAGCCTTTTGTATGTATACAGCCTTACAAATGGTGCAAATCTCGATTGGAAGTGTCGTCTTGCTTCGGACGAGACCGAGTTGTCTTGGATGAGTCATAGTAATCTCATACAAGATGGAACCATTAACCCAGTTTACAATTATTTATTAATATATAATTATTTATAAATAGTTATAATTGTTTTAATAAAATAAGGTAGATTAAAATATGTTTAGTCATATGATTTTATTTATTTATTTTTATATTTAGATAATAAATATTTAAATTATAAAAATATAATTATTTTAATTAAAAAATGCAAATTCCCAATTCATTCGGCCAAGTTTTACTAACTTGACTGAGATTTTGAAAATATCGTCCGAGTCATCTCAATTATCTCATGAAATGATGTGAAGTCCTAGAAACGATGTCCATCTGTCTCAATAGTGAACATTACCGTGATAACTCGTTCGGTCTTGAAAGATATTTGAAACCATGGTCTTACATAAGAGCATGCTAATGGATTCGAAATTTTGTGGGAGTTGCAATTAGGGCTGCAACCTGGACGGATTGGAAGGTCAACCCAAGTTGTAGAACCTTCAACTCGAGCTCCGGTTAACTTGATCATCATGTTAGAGCTCATTAACCCAAGCTCAACTCGAGATTGAGCTTTTAACATCGGATTAGTCCAATTTAAGTAATTTTGGATGAGTTGGGCTCATTGAGCAACTCTAATTTTATTTTATTAACATATAAATTTTATTTTATATCTTAAAAAATAAATACAATAAAATAAAAATAAAATCACTAATAAATAAATTTGCATAAAACCTCCAAATCTATTAATTTTTATATTATATTTTTTTTTTATTTTTACAAATATATTTAGGAAGAGAAAATTAAAATTAAAATTAAAATTAATAATAATAATAATAAATTTATATGTAAATATATAGCATCAGGTTCAGGTTGAGTCGGATTACCTGAAATTTCAACCCGAGCTCCACCTGAATTAAATTCGGATTGAGATTTGCTAGCTTTGGCTCAACTCATTTTCCATATTACCCAATTCTGACTTGCCCATCAATCGGCATTGCGCCCGAGTTGAATTCAGATCAGTCCACCCAAGTTGAAGTGCTAGATGCAATTGCCACAAAAAAATTTATAGACCAAGGCTTCCAAGGTTATAACTCGAATTCCATGTGAGTTTGAAGTTGCACCCATCTCTTTCGAAGTCTAATCCCTTCCTATCCGGATTGCAAGGTGGCATTAAGGGTGTCCATGGATAGTCGAAATTCGAATCCGAATCCGAATTCGAAAAAATCGGATATTATCTGAAAATTTTGGATTCCGGATTCGGATTCAGATGTTATTTTAAAATTCGAATGAATTTCGGATACGAATTCAGATATTACGATATCCGATTCGATAATATCCGGTCCGATATAATATATGTATTCTGTATTCATGTTTTACAACAAAACATTTATATATATATATATATATATATATATATATATATATATATATGCCTTGTATTCATGTTTTACAACAAAAATTTAATCTATTTTTATCTTCTCTCAACCTCAACCACACGAACCAGAACCAGTCCAAGTAAACGGAGGGTTTCAACCGTGCGGGGTTGCGAGCTCCTTCTCCGGCCGGCGAGTATACAGTACGTATTTTTTTTCTCTCTCTCTCTCTCTCTTTCTCTCACTCACTCTCTCTCTCTCTCTCTCAGTAAAACCCATTTATCAACGGTGCGAACTCCATAATCTCCGGCCGAAGAGCATCAACGATCTAAACCCCTTGCGATCACTGTCGGAATCTCTCTCAGCGGCTCACCTTCGGCATCGGTGTCCATTGACAGGTCAAATCGGTCGAAATCTCTCTCTCAAAACCCATTTGATTTTATTTATTTTTTTTTTCGGATAAATTTCGAATTGTAGATTTCGGATTCGAATCGGATATCCGATAATTTATTCGGATACGAATTCGAATATTCGTTAGTGATATCCGATCGGATTCGAATTCGAATTCGGATAGTACTAAAAATTTTCGGATTCGAATTCGGATATAACACTATCCGATTGGATATCTATCCGTTGACAGTCCTAGGTGGCATGTAAGAAAGTTCGATTACAGCCTCTATAACACATCTATTTTTACGATGCATGTGTATTCTTATTTTAATATTTATTACAAGAGAACCACCGTTGGCACCCCAAATTTTACTTATTATACTCCAATTTCTAAAACTATTTGACACACCTCAATTAAAAATTAAAACACGTTATTCAATGAATAACAAATGTTTGGCTCAAATTATAATTTTAACATTACAAAACATATTAACACTTGTTCAAAAAATTTCAGTTATTATATTTACAATTATGATTAAGTTCATATAAAATCCCAAACCAAAAACTAGAAATCTAGGGAAGTGAGAGAGAGATTCTATTGGCACCCCAACTTTTACTTATTCTCAATCATTTATTTTTTTAATTGAAGTGTAATAAGTAAAATTTGGGATGCCAATAGAAGCTCTCTTATTTAAAGGTATGATTATCTTTAAAATGAATTTATAAACATTATTTTTATAATTTAATATTTAATATTATTATAATTGTAATTATCTTCACTCGCAATTTCCGATAGTACTATTGTGGGGACATAATTAGCACTTTGCTGGACTAGACATGTGACACAAAAAAGTGTGCATCTCAATCACTGATTGATGAGTATTCCTAAGGGATTTATCTGGACCTCTTATTTGTTGTGCCACTTGACATTTTGTTTTTTTGACTAAGCAAACAATGGATTAGTAGTTAATGGAGGTGAAGATGGGTTCAATGAGATTTGAATCAACTCTCCTCGAATCTTTACGATTTAGTTAAGTGGCACTTTAAAAAATATGATTTGAAGGCCGATGCCTAGTATGAGCTATATTTTATTGGGGTCACCTGTGATGGCGTTCCCTCAGTTACTTGGTGCGTGTGATGTGTGGGTGTTGCACATGCCAGGGGGAGGGCCCCATATGGCTTGGTTCCAGCTTTGGCTCATCTGGCCCCCCTAGTCGGACGTATACACCCACTATCAAAATTATGGAAGGAATTATAGATTGTAAAGTGCGAAAAAAGGCATGCAAGATGTAATTCTCACGGTCCAATATAGTGTCATGTTCCTATACATACGAACGATGTCTACGTGATAAGGTTGGGTTGGAGGATTGACACAAGGTGACTAAAACTCCAACCCAACTTTGCCACGTAAATATCATTCCTAATTTATAGGATCGAGGCACCGTATTGGATCTTGAGTCAATTCTAAAAATTAGTGGAATGACTTTGAGAACTCGACCCAAAGAGGAATGTTTGTTGGAGGAGTTCCAAAAAAATAGATGATATCTTGATTTTTCCCTCAACTGACCCAAACATACAAATTAAAAGTTATGATATTTGAGAAGGAGATTAAGATATAAATGAAAGAAATGACAAGTGATTAAATTTTGTTGATAGCTTGATATTTTTAACGATACAGTTGTATAGAAACCAACCCATTATAACTTTTTCAACTTTCATGAAAACTTCACTGCAAAACTAAGATCCATATAGATATCCTATTAAATGTAAATGTAAAGCAAGATTGTAAATTGTGGGATTTATAACATACAAAATCTTATTAACTATTAGTCTATAATTTTCAAGATCAAGAATCATTTTAAGATCTTAAGAACCTATTCATATTCCTAAAGATCAATAGTTTATATGGTACTTACCTTGTGCCATAAGCCAAATGAATGATCCAAGATTATGGTGAAGATTTGCCTTTTGTAATCCATGTACCAATGATCCGATGTGCACAAATCCCTAATCGTGTTCGTCAATTTCAAGATTCACATTTTCTCTCCTCTCTATATTGGATCGGCTAGAGTTCTAATGATTGATGGAGATCACTATGATTCTGAACCCTATAAGTGTATGTGTGAGCGTATCTCTATTATGAGGTGCCACTCCACTTAAATAAATGGAAATAGAGGGCCTACATATCATCTTTTAGTAAGATTCCTATGGGTCAGGGTTTCCCACTAAAACCTAAAGAGTATATATTCTAATTCTAATTACATTAAGATTTATTCTTTATTATTGATGTCGTTAATATATAGAATTCATGTGCAAATTAAATACTAAAAACGTGTAGGTCAACTGGGCCACACGAAATTGGGTTCTAACATAAATACCATTTTTAAATAAGGATCGTTTCATGAGTATTATTAACCTCATGAAAATTTGTCGTGAAATTAGAAAAGTTAAATTATTAAAATCAAATCATCATTTTAGATCAATTTCTATTATAATTAGTAATATATATATATATATATTTTGGGTAGCTTAGGAAGTATCCTCACCTTAGGTGAGGCTAGTCTACCTAGGTCCGCATACACCATCACACCTTGTCAGATGTTAAAACAGGTAAGTAGCCACTTTATGTGGAAGGGTATATAGAGATTCAAAGTCATGACCTGGAGACCTAGTCATACCTTACCATCTAAGCTAACCCTTGGTGGGTATAATTAATAAAGTTGAATCATCCATGATCATCATATTTATATGGTTCCTAAGTCCTACTAGCAGGGCTATAAAGGTTGTCTCAATGGTAATTTTAGATTGATAAGTGGTTAATGCTTGTAGGTCGTGAGTTTGATATCTAATATGAACATTAATTCCTCAGGGGCCACCTGCGAGGGCGCACCCTCACTTATCTGGTGCGTGTGATAGACGGGTGTTGCACGTACCCCAGAACTAGTCCTTGGAGAAGACCATGGTCTATGACCTGTCCGTTGTCTACATGATACCCAGTTATCAAACAAAATATATATGAAATAATTATAAATTAATTCAAGAAGTGAAAATTTCTTCCTCTAGGCTATTTCAATTTTCAACTCACCCACAATTAAAATCAAACTATTGGAAAAAGTGTTTATTGAGGTTAAATGATCGCTAGATGTAGGTGATATAACACATCATTAGATCGATGAATCAGTTAGTTAATAATGGCCTACAATCCATGTTTTGACAAAGCTCTGTTCCCGATCTACCCATTCTCCCTTATAGAGCATATAGCTCTTACGATTTAGGCATGATTAAAACATTCTTCCTTTTCTTTACCAATCTAACTTCTTACCGATCTCAAAACCTTTAATTACGTTGCAGTTGATAAACAATAACTTTTGTTTTGCAATTTCTTTATCACCACCTGTTGGTTAGCAATTTTAATTTATTATTTTCATCATTCCTTAACTAATATTTAACATTTTGGTTGGAGTTTAACATACATTGGACTCTTATGTAAGTCGTTCTTTGCATTGCACACAATCCAAATTATTTAATCTCCAACCAAAAGACCCACCAGTGGTTAGCTGAGAGGGTAAGGAGCGACTGGGTTTGCTCTCCAAGTTGTGTCTTCGAATCTCTACATGCCTCTCCACAGAAATGTGACTACTTAAATGCCGTAACACATGACAAGGTGTTGGATGGTGTGTGCAACCCTAAGTAGATTAGTCTCACCAAAGGTGGGGATACTCCTTGGGCTAGTAAAAAATAAAAAAAAAACCTCCAACCAAAAGTACTTAGTAGACAATGTATGTTGTTATTGGAATGAGACATTGTTCTGGATCACGACTCATATTTAAATTACGAAAGGATCCTTATACCACATGTGCATTTGCACATGCCCTCTACTAGTTCATCGAAAATGATTTGATCCAATTCCAACATGGTATCAACTTCTCTTCTTTTATAGGTTAAATCGATTCATCAACAAAATGACATGTCACATGTGGATAAGTCGGTTGACACTTGTCAACTAAAGAATATCGTAAACATTTACGTAATGCCACATGTCGAAACGTTGGCTTATTTTTTCATTATTATCACATTTTTTTATTACAAAGCATACGTGTTTCTATTAATAGTAATAGCCAAACCGATATCTCTGCATGTCTCTTCATTTCCTTACAAATCTAATTCTATTGAATACGATCTTCAACAGATTCCATAAAATCTGATTAAATTTCAAAAAACTAAAAATAAAAAATGTGTGTGGTTCAGTAAAATTCCACGTGATCCGGTCTACAACTAGGGTCTTACCCATCCATCTTCGGTCGAGAAGAGAACCCGGTTCAAGCATCTTCCAAGTCCATAATTGGGTCCCATGTGCGCTTTACCTTTTCTTCGCCTTTGTATAAGAGAAGAGGATCCTCTGGTTCTGAGGAATTCTAAAGAGGTCACTCTTCGTCTTCTTTTCTTCTGGAATCTACCTTTCTAAGAAGCCCTTCTGTTAGATTTTACCTTCTAATCCTCTGTATCTCGAGATATTAAAGTGTTCTTGTTGGGTTTCCTTCGATTTTCAGCGAAAAAAGGTTAGTTTTTTTCTAGTGGGTTTGATTTTTTTAACTAAAAAGATCGATTTTTGATATCTGGGTATTGTTGTACACAATAACACACGAAATTCTGTGAAAAATCGTTATTGTTGTATATTACTAAAATTGGAGAAATTTGGGGGTTTTCAAGAGGGTTTGTGGGTTTTTAACGAAAAGATTGATTTTTTCTATCTGGGTTTGTTGTAAGAGACGAATTTCTGTGAAAGATCGATATCTTTTTAAGTGAGTTTGATTGCTTTTGACGAATGAATCGATTTTTCTATCTGGGTATTGTTGTATGATACTGAAATTGTAGAAATTTTGGGTTTTTTTTTTTTTTTTTTCAAGTGGGTTTTGATGGAGAAAGTTAGTGAGTTGGGATCTTTTGCTGTTTTTTGGTGAAAAAAATTGGTTTTTGTTAGTAGGGTTTGAATTAGACATTCAAATTAGAGTAGGAGTAGTATGAAAGGGGGAAAAGATGAGAAGATCATGGGCCCTATGTTTCCTAGGCTTCATGTCAATGATACAGAGAAAGGAGGGCCAAGGGCACCTCCTAGAAACAAGATGGCTCTCTATGAACAGCTTTGTATCCCTTCTCAAAGGAGCAATTCAGGGTCGGCGTCAGCAGTGCCTCTTCCACGCAATAACGCTGTCTCTTTGGTTCCTTCTGCTTCGTCGAGTCAGGTGGGCTTTTGTCTAAATTCATAAATTCTTTGTGGGTTAGTTTCTGAGTTTTTGTTTGTTTGCTAATGAGTTTGATTAAGGGTTTAATGGAGATTGCTTCCATGGATAGACAGGAAAAGTAGTTTTGATTGTTTTATTGGGAATTATCTGGTTATGGGAATAGCCATCTATTTGATTTGATGTATGTTTTATGCATTTTGTCTTGAGAATTAGTTGTTGTTTTGATTGGGTTCAATTTCGATCACTAGAAGTAAACTATGGTCTGTTTTTTTTGTATGAACTGAGTTAAGGAACGGTTTTTTTTAAAAGGAAAAATGTAGGAATTAGGTGTGTGACTGATGCATACAAACATGGCTCTAGAAATTGATTAAATTTGCTAAATTAAGGCGAGCAAAATCCGATTTTAACCCTTGGTCAATCTATTAATCTTGCATTTATTATTCCTAGTGATTGTTGTGATGAGTCATGAACACCTTTTCATTTTCATTATTTTATTTCTTAAAAATATCAGTGTGATGAAAGTCGTGAACACCCTTTCATGTTCATTTATCCTCATTTTCTCTAATTAGTGAACATTTGAAAGTTTTCATTCGACTTCTTTTTGGTTAAATAAAAGATTTCATTAATCAAATAGTAAATAGGAAATACAAAGTGATTGGATGGTTAGATAGGAGGGAGATGACCTACCTAGGAGCACAAACCAGCTCAGCACTTACATATGGTAAAATCCTCCGCCCACCCTACTAAAGACCCCCACTAAGTCACAATTAAGGAATCCCATCTAAACATAAATTCCTTAAAATATACCCTAGTAAACTCCTCATATATCGTTGACCAAAGAAACAATATAGCTTTGATTTCCAAAAATACCACCAGGACGACCTTTCTTTACCTTGAAGACTCTAAACTTCCTCTCTTTCCATATACACCAACAAATAGTGAAATGGAGGCATGCTCCATAGTATTCTGTATTTAGCATTAAACAC
Source organism: Akebia trifoliata (assembly GCF_017979445.1). NCBI lineage: Eukaryota > Viridiplantae > Streptophyta > Magnoliopsida > Ranunculales > Lardizabalaceae > Akebia > Akebia trifoliata. The sequence goes on along the minus strand of NC_141386.1, from coordinate 3,790,349 downwards.
ATAAGAGGTCCAACAAGCAAAAGTATCAAACATTGAGAAGGGATTGGACCAACACATACTAAACTATGATGAGAAAAAATGGGACCAAATGAGACTTATCTCGGGGCAATGGAGAAGAAGGTGATGGCTCTCGTTATACATAACATAGAAATTGATGCTAGTCTTACCCTAGCTGGGAAATTAAATAGTCTATGGTTAAGATCTTATCAAGGGCCGTCATCCTTATTAAAAAAATTCCTTGAAGGAACTCTAAAGCTCAAATAGCAACACTTGAGGATGGACAATACTCCAAAACAGATAGCAATGAGTAGAATAATTTGATTGGAAAATTTTCATCCATGTATTGATCCATCCGCAAGGACCTAGTCTACTTCATAGGTACCCTTTAGTGCGTTGTTCTTACCCTTATGTTACCTACCATAGCTGAGGTCCTTTGCACCAAAACATCCCAAGCCACACTCACACCAAGGGAAAAGTTCCATCAATTGAGACTTCCCGTTGAAGTACTTGAGCCCACTAAACTAAGGCCGTGGACAGCCCAAATCCATAGATGCTATTTAATGGACAACCCTAGCACTTGGGTTGCAACCATCTGAAAACCTCCAAAAACAAAAAGCATTAACCTAGGGAGGTCTTGATGCAAATAGGATCAATCCTTAAAGCATTTGTGTGGCCACATCTCATATAATACTTGTTTTAGAAATGATCCATGGGCAGAACTATTTGACTTCAATCTAAGAACATTTTCTTCAATTATCCAAGCCTTAATTTATGGAAGTGTTAAGAGGATATTTTTGGAAAGAAATAAATACCTTAGTACTTTTGAGTTTGTTAATGTTACTTATAAATAGTAATGGCTTTACAATGAAAGGGGTCTTTGGTTGATTCGAGAATTTCTCCAAGTAAAATAGCTTTTATGGGGCTATTAGGGTTTCCTTTAAAGACTGTTGAAGCCTAGCTTCAGCCTTGATTCTGACACCCCTCTACTGCTGTATTGCACGAGAATAATGTTTCCACTCTTGTTTCACGTGTGGATCCATCCTTCTACTTAAATTCTTTGACTGAGAAAAATTTAAGGAGCTTCCATTGCATTTGGATAGAGCTCCTTGACGACTTTTGCTCCTGTGCGGGGAACTAGCCAACGTTTGGATACCAGAAGCATACGTCTTTGACTCTTGCCCGGAGATGTTTTGCTCTTCCGTGAGAAGCTCCAAAAACACGCTCTTGCGCGGAGACGTTGTATCCACACATGGCCTTCTTTTCCATCTGTTGCATACTCTATAGATATGCACCCCATTCTCTCAATTGGTCAAATTCTCTCCGCATCTTTCAGTTTTTTATTTTGTGACTTTGTCTTTCAGTCGATTTAAGCGGATGTTGATATCATATTTGCATTTGAGGTTGTAATACGGATTTTGACTAACTATTGATATTGGATGAGAATGGAACTTCGATTTTAGTCTGCCAATTGTTTGCCCTTGTCCATCTTAAAATCATTTTAATTTTCCGTAGGTCTCCTTGTTTCGGTTATATCTTTCTTGCCTCATCAGTTTGGTTTTAATTTTTTAGTAGAAATTAAAATTTTTTTTTTTTCTTCTTGTGAGTTGACCCCACTGTAATTTTTCTTTTCTTCCTATCAAAAAAATGTTTTCCTTGCAAGGTTGCAAATCATTAGAATTATGTTGAAGTCCTTGAAAAGCTGCTCGATGGTATTCTTGAATGGGTTTTAGCTCAGAAAAGGATAATTTCTGGTTTTTTATTGGCCTCATCTCTAATCAGTGTTTTTTATTTTTAAAAAAGAGAGAAAGAGGAATTGTTGTCTTTGATTCGATGATGTCACATTCATTGCTTTCGATATAATCAGGAGAATCTTGAATCCGTTGTCACTTGTCATTTGTTGGGGGCAATCTCGAGGCAATGACAAGTGAAACATTGGGATGAATAGATGCTGGTGCTGTTTAGGCCAATGTAATGTTAGTCGAGAGCTTTATGTACGTTTGTTGAGATACCCGAATTGCCTTTTGAGTAATTTTGTTGCGTGAACTGCCTATGTGGACAACATTAATGATTTTGCATTTTTATTTATTTTTATTTTTTAAATATTTCACTTCTATGCAATTCCTTTCTCTATCTTCCTAGTTACAATGAATGATTTATCTCTGTAATTTTATGTTTTTTCTCATGTGGACAACATTTTTATTTTTTACGTCTATGCATTCCTTTTTCTTTCTTCCTTGTCACAATGAACAATTTATCTCTGTAGGGGGTTGGACATGAAAAGACTGTGTTTTCCCCATTGTACATCCCTTCTCCCACTCCTGCTCAATCGGCTGAGAAGCTTCATTCACGTTCTTCCGAAGGGGTGAATTTTAATACCACAATGACAGGTTTTGAGCGGAGATCTATGAAAGATTATCAAACATTAAATGCAACAGAGCATTTATCATCAACTGCCGAATACAATTCTTTCCGACCATATGACTTCTCCAACCCAAAAGATTCAAAGCTTGGAGATGATGACGATTTTAGGGTTCCTGCCTTTCATTCCGGGATCGCTCCATGTCCCAGTAAGTCTCCACAAAGCTTAGATAGGGAAAGACCCACTCCCTTCAGCCCAAGTCACCCAGGCCGTTATACAGTAATCTCAGAAAGTAGTACACTGAAAACTGCTGGAATTACTTGTAGTTCCTCAATGCAACTCCGGAACGCTCGTGACAAACACCTGAAGCGAACCAACACCACAGATATGATGTCAAGACAACACGGAAGAAATCAGAGTGAAGAGCATCTGAAAGAGTACGTGATTAGAGAAAAGAATGCTGAATCCTTGAAGCACAACAATGCTTATTTGAATGTGGAACATCAGAGTAGTCCAATGTATGATTTTGAGAGATTACGTGATTCGGGTGCACGATTTCATCAAGAGTATAATGCTGGTTTGCTGCGAGAAAAAATTATCGGTAGTAACGGATTGTCTGCCGAATCTCTGGGAGCTTTGGAGAAGGGAAACATTGCAACAGTTATAAGGGAATCATGCTCAGGAGCATCACTTGGGAATGGTCCAACAAGTCCTAAGGAGGCTGAAGATGATGGTGAGTACTGTGAAGATAACATACAGAGATCGTCACAAGTGGGAGATTTGGACAGAAATGATGATGCCTCGGAGACTTCCATGGTGGACTCTTTAGTGGGCTTGGACATATCTCCTGATGATGTTGTGGGAGTAATAGGTCAGAAGCATTTCTGGAAAGCACGAAGAGCGATTACCAAGTAAGTTCCTTTGCCGAACAGTAGTTACTTACACCACTCTAAAGATTGGTGTTATCATAATTGTTGTTTTCTTGCTAAAATTTGCTCATTTTATGGATTGATTCCCCAACACCCCACCCCCCCCCCCCCCCTCCCTCCTAAAATTTTCCCTATTAAAATTATATTTTGTTTTTTTACTATTCATTTAAAAAGGCATGCTCGTGGGGCTTATGCCTTAATATCTATGTTAAAAAAACATTGGACGCATGTTGCAACAATTCATCACTTAAAATTTCCACCTGTCATTAGCAGTCTGTCCACAAATTTTATATATATCAAGTTGATTGTCATGTTTGAAGTATTTAACCATCAAATTTTTTGTGTTCACATGATTATTCTAGGACAGTTTGTTACTTTGTCGTTTTTGTTAGAATTTTTGCCAGGAGGAAAGCAATTTGAAAGGAGAGATTGTATATTACTCTGTTTCGGGAGAAATCAAGGGTTTAATTTTCTGAGTGTATTCATGTTCTTTCATCTATAAGCACTAGGTTCTCCTTGTAAGTAATACTGTGGATACTCTGGCATGTCTAACTTCAGGTGTTTGAATAGTTCTTCACTTCCTGCAATGTCATCCTCACCTATCAGGAAGTCAATTTTTTATTTTTGTGTATGTATGGTGTATTAGGGCTGTGACCTTGGCAGGGGTGAGGGTAGACCAGACCAACTCAAGTGGCAAAGCCCTCAACCCGAGCGTTGAGCCTGGACTCATTAACCTAAGTTCAACCAGAGCTTGAGCTTCTAAATTCGGGTTGAGCTTGGCGGCGGTTTAAACAAGCCTAATTTTTTGTTGATTAGCAAAGTAATTTAATATCTAAAACAAGAAATAATTGAAAAACACTTTAAAAAGATAATTAATATGAAAATATTTATATATTATTATAAAGCCTTGGGTTCAGGTTGAGCTCAGTTGCACGAACCCTCAACCCGAATTAAGCTTGGGTTGAGTTATTCTAACCCAGGCTCAACTCATGTTCTACGTAACTTGGCCCAGGTTTGCCCATCAATCAGGTTGAGCCCTGGCCTGCTGCTCAAGTTTCAGAATTCTCAAAGTGGTTCCATTTGCATTAAGATGGAGCTGCATGATCAACATTGAATCATGGGTGTGAATAATTACACCTTTTTTTTTTCCCTTCGATTTATACCATTCTTGAAGCTAAATATAATGCTTAGATACCACAGGTGTTCCATTATCCAACTGATTTTTTTTTAAGCCGGGGGAAGGAAAAAAAAGAACCTTTTGATTGTGCATTATTGGTTTCATGTCTAATTTATTGATCACAGCCTTCCTGTTTCCTTGTCTTCAAGAAGTTTACATGATTAAGTATTTGATCTCTATTCTGTTAATTACACCTTTTTTTTTCCTAATCCTTCAGACCCTTCGATTTATACCATTCTTGAAGCTAAATATAATACTAAGATACCACACGTGTTCCATTATCCAACTGATATTTTTTAAGCCTGGGGAAGAAAAAAAAGATCCTTTTGATTGTGCATTATTGGTTTCATGTATAATTTATTGATCACAGCCTTCCTGTTTCCTTGTCTTCAAGAAATTTACATGATTAAGTATTTGATCTCTATTCTATTAATACTTTCAGTCAACAAAGAGTGTTTGCGGTGCAAGTTTTTGAGTTGCATAGACTGATAAAGGTGAGCCGATCTTGATCTATATAAGTAACTAACTCCTTTTTGCCGACACGGGTAATATCTTCTTTAGTATTTGATCCGAGTTCTAGAGAATAGAATTTTAGCTACATTTTTAATATTCAAAACAGGTTCAGAGATTGATTGCTGGATCACCACATCTGTTACTGGAAGACAATCCTTATTTTAGAAAGGCGTCTTTAGACGTCTCACCTGCTAAGAAACTGCCTTCAGAGTATGTTCTAAAATCTCTCCCACCGATCATTAAGCAGAAAGATGATTCCCAAAAGCCAAAACAGAACACCGAGTGTGCAGCCGAGAACGATGTACGGAAACCCTCTCTTCCTTCTCCAAATGATGATGTCAGCAAAGGACTTGTCGGTCAACATCCGAGTTATGGGTCCTATTCTGGACACCCAGCACCAACACCCGTGTCTACCGATAATAACAAAACGGGTCCTTGGGGTTACTACCCACCACCCGGGAATCAATGGTTGCTTCCTATAATGTCCCCTTCAGAAGGACTCATTTACAAGCCGTATGCGATGCCTTTTCCTCCAAATTCAGGGTTTATCCCACCAATTTACGGAGGTTGTGGTGGGCCTATGAGCCTACCTTCGATGGTTCCAAATCCAGCTTATGGTGCTCCACCTTCTCACCCACCACAAGGGTTAGGTGTTCATTCGGGAAGTAATGTTTCTCCGATGTACTTCCCTCCTACTTATTACCCTCCTTATGGAATGCCAATCATGAACTCGGCCAACTCCGGGCAAGCCGAACAAGTATCAACCGATGAGGTCAACCGAAACGTGCAAACTCGAAGCCCTTCTAACTTGTTGAACCGAAAGAGTACAGCCATGTACCAGACATCCAAAGACAGTGAAGTACATGGGAGTACGGCAAGTAGTCCATGCGACAAGGCTCATGGAGTGGTTGCTGGTCAAGCTTCAGAAGGACAGGATGCACCACTCCATCTCTTTCCCATAGCTCCAGCTGTTGAGGTTTCCAGTTCGGACCTACCGCCCCAGAATCAAAGCAGTAGCCAACAGACGCTAGTGATAAGGGTTGTGCCTCACAATGCTAGATCTGCTACTGAGTCAGCGGCTCGGATTTTTAGGTCTATACAAGAAGAAAGGCAACAGTGTGATCCGTAGTAGGTCATGGTTTGGTGGTTATTCGTTTTCGTAAACTTGAATCCCCCTGACCATCACTGCACCGTAATGAATAGTGGACTTAACCAAATGTGTTTTATATCGGAACGTATCCTCAATAATTCGGTGTTTGATATTTTGTGAGTGTTGTTGACCTTTTCAATCTAATTCATGTTATTTATACTTCAGAAAAATCAAGAAATAAAACCAATGTTGTATGCCATTTTGTTTGAATTTTAATGTTTTAGTGGGTTTTATGTGCATATCCCGTTTGAGAGAGATCTAAGTTTTACTGAGTAAATCAGGTTATTTACGTGAAGTCGGCATTTCGTGAGGTGAATCGCTGTTCAGTTGGAATGATAGTTATCATCTTTTGCATTATGAATCTTATTGTATTATGTGCTTTATAAAAATCATATCTTGTACTGTTCAAGTTGATTTTGCTTTGTGTTCCAGAATTTACACAATCTTTTATGGTCCTGCTTGGTACCATGCAAAAGCTTTGCATCGCAAATGATTTGGATCACTTTTTGAGCTACAAACTATTTATTGAAATTTGTGAAAGGTTTAAGAGGTTCATGCAAATAATTTGCAGTGAAAAAAAAAAACAAAATTGTAACAAGCTTCTATAAATTAGATTCCTACAAATTATTTGTATTTACAAATGATTTGTTTGGTACCAAGGAGGGCCTATGAGTCGTGATAATATGACACCCCTTTCTGACATACGTTCCCATCACAGAATCGTAGATCATTTGCCTCGGGATGCACAAGAAAAAAAATTTATGATTGTGTATTCCGATGCAAAGAATCTCGAATCTCGTGTTCTGTGATTAATCATTACATATCTTATAACTGAGTAGTAGTTATGGCCTAACCCCTCTGAAGATGTGAAAATATGTCAAAATAAGCATTCCATCAGTTTGAATATATAATTTTTAATAAATATTTATTTTGATTAATCAAGAAAATTATAAGCAACTTCCAAATCTAAAAAGGAAAAACAATAAATAAACAACATTCCTAATTGAGTCTATAAAGCAAATTTAAAAGAAAACAATCACAAAATATAAATCCTATTCAAAACAGGTTTATTTGATTGGAGCTTCAATCTGGATCCAGGTTGGTCCGAATCATCCCACTGGATTGGCTTGGTTCGAACCATTTATGAGCTTTTCTTGATTCTTCTTGTCCATTTTTTCTCTCTCTAGAAAAGTGAGAGCTAGATGTTTTACATCAGCACCCCCACCTCTAACAAAAAAAGTGTCCCTTTGTACAACATTTTCGTCATCATGATAAAAAAAGAAATCCACAAAATTGAACATTTTTTTTATGGACAAGTTGCTTGGAAGATCAACAATATGGGAATTGTTATTGATTTTGTGGATAACTTTTAAAGCACCAATCTTCATCTGCAGTTTAAGTTGTCGAATTTTATAGATAAAATTGGTTATTTTGTGCGAATTAGCCATTTAATGGAAAATTTTGATATTATTATCTCCTTCTTTGAACCATCTCACTCTTGTTTATTCAAACATCAATATTTTCTAAAATTCCATCTTTAAATTGACTCGGGATGCCCCCGTCTTTAGAGGACTACCTCTCTAATTCCTCTTCTTTTCTATAAAATTTCATTATTTCCTACATAATGGATTGCTTCTTGATCTTAACAGATCATAGGTCACCTTATTCCAAGATTTAAGATTTTCTTTGAGGGTTTTGAGTTTTTTCCTAAATCTCGCACTTGGACGAGAATCTAATTGTATTGAAATCACCACCCACACACCACGGCTGATCCTGGCAAAGCAATCCACACCATAGAGTTGAAGTTGAAGACCCATAATTCAAACACAATTTTACTCAACTTTGTTTCTTTCAAAACCACCATGCGAGACCCAATCATTTCCTTCATAACCATCCTTTTTGAGTGATTGCCCAATCCCAAGCATTTCACATAGACTTGGAACAAACCATAATTAATCCCACCCAAATCTTTCCCTCGAATCGACCTAATTTGTATATTTAATCGTTCATTCAATATGACCAAACATTCGAAATCTTGCTCTACTTATTTTATCTTCTTAATATTGAGTTCCAACTAAAGCAAATCTTCAATGAGGTCATGTTTTAAAATCCCCAATACAAAATATTGGAAGAAATCACAAGCTAAATCTGTTGAATCTCTCTTACTTGATTTATAGTCGATTACCACTAATAAAAATACAAGACACAAACATAACAAGTCAAATCACACAAGGTTTTTCAAATTAATAATACAAACTATATATCAAATATCATAGATGAGTCTTGAACACGATGATAACCATGAAACTCGTGACAACAACTGCTACTTCTTCTTTAGGAACATCTTCCACAAAATTTAGATCCTTTTAATTTGCTCTTTGTCCTGGACAAAACAAATATTTTTTATAACTGTTAATGACATATTATAAAAACTATACAAAAACATTTTAAGGGTTTAAACTACTAAACGTAGTGAAGTCATCACTTTAACTTTTAGCCAGTGTCCCTTATCAAAAGAACGACATCAAGAAAGTCTAATGGTTCTGGTATGAAATACTCAACAGATCATAGGTCACCTACTAATTCCATAGGTTGTATTTCATTGTATGAAATTCGTTTTCAAGAGAATAAGAATTCCTTGAAAAAATTATCATGGGAAAATGAATTCCATTGTTTGATTGAAACCTTGGAAAATGTCAAAAAGAGAGTTGATTTTAGCATAGTTATAAAATCATCGAGTTAACTTCAAACTTGATTGAGTCAACTCGACTTGATCGGATTTTGAGGTGGCATGGCCCCAAAATTCGAAGAAACCAACTTGGAGAGTGTACTCAACTTGATAAAACTTGAAAATGCACCTAGTTAAATCAAAATCTCGATTGAGTTATTTGATTATACAAAATATTTTTGTGGAGAAATAAAATTAAATCTTTTATTTAGTTGAAATAGAAACTATTTTTTTAAAATACTTTTATAAGTCAAAATTTATATTATTTTAAATTGTTAGGCTTGACTCCACCGCATGGCCATCCAAGTCAAAAATTTTGGTCTATCAATGGATAGTAAATTATCCAAATACATATTCAAATAATCAAATATTATTCGAAGTTTTTGGATATGGATTCGGGTTCGAATTCGGATATTGAAATATCCTCTCGATAACATTCATTTCAATCCCAAATAGATATAATAATTATTATATAATATAATATACTCATATTATATCTATCAAATCCGAATCAGATAAGTATCTTATCAAATTTGAATATTGATTTAGAATAACTGTCCCATCATCTGAACTGTTGGGCATGTGATGTGATGTTATGATGAGAGCCAACCTCAAATCACATCGAATTAGGTGTGGAGTAGTTTCTTTTTCTTAATTCAAAATTCAAATGTAAAATCTTAGTTAATTAAAAACGAACTTTACCTCTCTCTCAGATCTCGGTGGAGTCATGATGCATGCGTGTCTCTAATATTAAAGTCCCTCATTACTCTTCTCTCTTACGTCCCTGTAGTTGATCTTGATGTTGGGGATGTGTGATATGATGCTCCAGTCCTCTCCTACCTCCTTTTGGCAACGTGCTTCCATAACAGAGGACCCAGTAATTGACAAGCTTTGAAGCGAGGTGAGCTGTTTCAGCTCCTTAGACATGCACATCAAGGAATCAGAGGCATGGATTGACAAGCTTTGGAGCGATGTAAGATGAGCCAAACCTTCAGGGAGTGAGGAATGTCGTGAGAAATGGAAAAACAGAGACTTGAGATTGTTGTTGTTGTTGTTAACTTGGTTAGTGGGCAATGACCTTGAAAGAACACCTACATCCCCACTTAAACTCAACTCTTCAAGTAGTGGAGGAAGGCATGGTGTCCAACTCAATTTTGGGCAACAACCAATGCTCAGTGTCCTCAGTGAAGCAGGGAATATGTAGTGAGGCAGCTCCTTTAACTTGGGGCAATGCCAAATTGATAATGTGTGGAGAAGTGGCATGATTTTATCTTTTCCTCCTCCACTTCCAGCAGCATGTTCTTCTTCTTCTTCTTCCCTTGTCAACATCTCCCACTCCTCCAACTCATCCATATCGTAAAATTCAAGTTCCTTCAACTGTGGGAATGCTACCACAACTCTTGATTCTCCACCACCTCTTTTTGTACCATCATCATCGACATCCACATTAATTCCTAAAAATTCAACACCTACACGTTTCACCGAATTCATTTTGTATATAAGGAGTCTTTGAAGAAATTGAAACTTCCCAAAAGCAGGAAATTGCACACATTTCTTGCAATCATTTAATTTAATAACAAGAAGATTGGACAATATCGAATCCACCATCCACCTAGGAAACTTAGAACCAAAGTAACCTTTTATTCGCAATTCCACCAAGTTTCGATGTGGTCGGAGGCCTTCCAGCAAACCCTCAATCCTCTCTATCTCGCTTTCTCCCACATTTTCCAAATCACAAACCTTGAATCTCAAACCTAGACCATGGAGATGTTGCTTATTCTTCAATTGTGCTTCATTAGCCTCATTTACATCCGCCACTCTTTCCAACCCAGATATTTCTAGATCGCCTTGGAGGTGGTTGAGATCTTTTAATTCTCCAATTTTGCATCCACCTCCCCTAGCATCATCGCCAACAATGAACTTAGACAATGTTCGAAGGGAGCTTAATCTACCAATTCCTTGAGGTAGGTAGCTTAGTTCATCAGTTCCACCAATTTCAAGATGCCTCAGGTTAATCATTTTCTCAATCCCTTGAGGTAGTTTACATAGACTCCTACAACGGTTAAGTTTCAATGTCTGCAAATTATACAATCTGCACATTGTTTCAGGCAATTCCTTCAAGCTTGTACTAGACAAGTCAAAGTATCTTAGATGTATCAACTTCTCAACCTCATTTGGCAGTTCTTCTAGATCCCAATTGTACAAAGATAGTTCTCTAAGACATGTCACTTGACAAAACAAATCAGAAAGAGTTGGAGAAGATTCTGATTCCCATGCATCTCCATCGATGATGATAGTCCGTAGATTCTTTGCCTCGTAAATGGAAGGAAGGATGAAACTTAAATCTGTAAACTGTGCAACGTTTAAATAGCGAACCTTCTTGCTATTGTTGTTGAATTCTGTATTGTTACCATCAGCGATGAAGCATTCAGTCTTCGTAAGAAATTGGGCAAAATCATGAATAAGATCATGCATCTTGCAGTAAATTATGTTTCCATCATCATCTCGTTCCATGTTTTGGAAAAACGAGCGCATCAGTAGCTCATTGAAATATTCAGCACCCACTGCTTCCAATTCTCTTCTTCCCGTGGAGTTTAGAAGACCTTGCGACATCCACAACTTGATTAACTCATCCTTTCTGATCCTATGATCTTTTGGAAAGATAGCGCAATATGTGAAGCAACGTTTCACATTTGAGGGCAATGCATAATAACTCAACAGTAGAGCAGGCAAAACACCTTTTTCAACCTCTTGTAATTCCCAGGCATCACTTTCCAAGACTTGTTCCCACTCTCGTCTGGTTCTTTTGAAGAGCATGAGACTTCCTAAAGTCTTCACGAAAAGAGGCACACCCTTGCACTTTTTTGTGATTTTGTTTCCCATATCTACCAATTTCTCACATTCTTCTTTGCTCCTTCCTTGAAGAGCTATACGTTTAAACAATAACCAACATTCCTCCTCGGACAATTGGCCCAGATCATGAGTGTAGGCCGAACCCATCATTAATGCTACTTTCTCACTGCGCGTAGTAACGACAATTCTGCTCCCTTGTGCACCACCTTTGAGAGCAAGCTTCAACGGACTCCAGTCAGTGTGATTCTCAGTCCACACGTCATCCAGCACGAGTAGAAACCGCTTTCCTGTGACAGATGCATATAATTTTTTATGCAAAGCTTCCCATTGAATGGAATTAGGGATGCCCTCACCAGCAGCTTCAATGATCGATTCGGCAAGCCTTGTTAAATCGAAAGGGTCAGATACACAAACCCACATTGTCTTCTCGAAATGGTTATTCACCTCATGATCATTGAAGACCATTTGGGCAAGAGTAGTCTTGCCAATTCCCCCAATTCCACATATAGAGATGACAGCTGGGACATTACTTGTTTCTTGCCGACTACTCTCGCTCAACAATTTGCTTAGTATAATATCTTTGTCGTGGTCACGACCACATACATCTAAGACATCAATCATAGAGCTAGTCATTCGAAATGTTGGTGGTTCCGCAGTAGTAGTCCTCATCCCACTATCAATAAGCTGGAACTGGTCTTTCTCCTTTGCAATCACATCTAGTTTGCCCTTTATTTCTTTTATCTTATGGCCGATGCCATGACGTAAGGAAACTTGACTGAAGCAATTCCAATTGCTATTGCAAAGAGAGAACAAATAGGAGCATACCTTCTCAAATACGCCAACTCCCTCGATTTCCGATCTGAGAATTTCAGTGCTCCATTCGTCCAACACATCTTCCATGTCGTAGGCCACGTCTTTGAGTTTTTCTAACCAAAGCTTCACTGTTTCCTCTTTTACTTGTTTCTCCTCTGCATCTATCAGTACGGCTTGAATAGATTTGAGTGTACAAGTAAAGTTTTCAACTTCTTGAGGAGTACCCAACACCAGTCTCACCTCTTTCTTCGCTTCTTCAAGGATGATAGATCCCAATTCCTTCAAAACAGCGGAAACGAGAGCATCCGCCATGTTTGGAAATGAGAGAGACAAGGGGGTTGTAGTAAATGGATCAAGATGATGAGTTTCCCAATCGTGTCCTGTTCTTGTGATGCTTTTTTTTTTTTTTTTTTAATGTTGTTGACTTTGCTTTATTGAACCTGTCTAGCCTTACTAAGTTAGTAAGGATTTCACCCCTTACTAGAGGTCGTTGAGCTCACCTGTCCCTGTTTTGTAAGCTATGTACTAAGCTGAGGAACCAATGACATGACGCCATATATATTAAATGAGAAAAAGTGGTCGGTCACTCAGAGAAAATTTCGAGAGAAAATTTAGGAATACCTTACGTGCTTTATTTTTAAGTAACTTGTGACGTCAAAAAAAACATGATCCAATCCTCAGGGTTAGTAGAGAATAAATTTCTATTAAGTTTGAAAATAAAATTAATTTTTAAATTTTAATTTTAAATTTTTGAGCTAAGTGAAAGTTTTGCTTTCTATTTTCAAAACCTTAGATCAAGCCCAAAGAAAAAAAAAAGATTATTTTTTCATTTTATTTTTCTTTTGCATTTGAGTTTGAGCAAAACGACCCAACTTAGTAAGATTTAAAATATGTAATAAAGTTAATAAGGAAAAAAAAAGTTCTCGGCTTTATTTTGTTTTACTTTTTTCTTGATTGAATAATACTAAATTGACTAAAAAAAGACACTCAACTGACGTTGATCTTGCATAAAATCATATATAGATTTTTGAGAGATTTATACGACGAACGTATCTGTTGCAATTTTATTAGGAAAAATTACTTGAAGGACTTGGCAAAAGAATTTTTTCTAATTAATCCCTAAGTTGTAAGGCTTCTCTTAATAGTCCATTTTAGGATTCGCTTGTTGTACCATCAACGCCGGCAAATATTATTTGGATGCCTTCAGAAAAGGAAATGAAAGAGTCGATGAACTACGTAACTTTAGAAATATGATGTAAAGAGTAGGAATTATATGATGCACCATCTTTAGAAATCCATGTAAAAGTGATCGAATGATCCATTAATCAGTTTAATTTTTCTTTAGAAATATATATCAATATTTAAACCATTTAACCTAAGTTGAAGATGTGAGTGAAAAGGTGAAAAAAAATTATCCAAATGGTTGAAGATGACTAGTTTCAAGAAGAAAAAATAAGGATATTTTGTTGAAGGTTGAAGGCTTTTCATAACTAAATGTGAAAAATCTAATATGAAAAGTCAGGCGTAAAAAATGTGTTAACAATTAACACAAGTCCTCCAAAAGAAAAACTATTTTTCTAGTTTTAACCTATGTCATTAGGGCTGAGAAATATATCGTTCAAGTCCCTAATTATTGTGTATCTGAAAAAATTTCCATGGTGATTGCTTGCGTAATTGAATGTATAAATTATTTTGTTTTTCAAACTTAATTATTGCCAGTTGATCCGGTAGTTGTTCTTGTGCTTCATATTTATATTTAAGTCAAATTCAGTTATGAATTGATCAATAATACTCTTACTGCCCCAAAGTAGGCAATGGAAATATTGGCGTTAGGGCCGTTCATGGGTGGGTTCAAGCCTGGCTTGACTATGCACTAACCCAGTCTTAAAGTGATGAACTGTAATTTAAACCAGTCCTAGAATCCTATCAAGCTTAAGCCATCTACGGCACCCTAATAAAAACTTAGTGGGTTCAAGTTGGATTCAAGTCTTATAAAAATATTAAATTCATGCATATTTTGAAGTCATTTGGAGTCATCTAATATTACTTTTCATCAAACTATGGGTCTAATCTCTATCTTAATTGAAAGGATTTGTCTACATCATCATTAATGGTTGCATTGACAATTATCTTCGTTCTAAAATCAGTATTGATAGTTACGTTTCAAGCGATAATGAAAATAATAGTAATGACAATTACATTTATAGTTACATTTGTTTTGAAGGCGTAAGTAGTAAAAAAGAAGTAGTATTAGTTCCACTAACACAAACAAAAGTTTTTCAAAATAAAAAATTTTCTACCATAATTTTTTTTTGATAACTGGGTATCCCTGTAGACGGCGAACCAAGCCCGAATTTGGGCATTATCCAATCCATAGACCATGGTCTTGTCCAAGAATTAGTCCTGGGGCACGTGTAACGCTCGCACATCACACGGACTAGGTAAGTGAAGGTGCAACCTCACGGGTGACCCCTGAGGAATTAATGCTCATACTAGGCATCAAACTCACGACCTATAGGCATTAACCGCTTATCAATCTGAAATTGCCATTGAGCCAACCCCTCAGGTTATTTTCCTACCATAATTAGTTTTAAGAAATTATGTAAATGACCTTATTTGAATCATGTCTATTGCATTGAAAAGTAATAATATTCCTTTCTCAAATAGGACTTGGATCAAACTGTTGGTTCTGATCATCTGGGTTCAATCCATGGAGAATGTACCACACTGTCGCCTATCCTGTAGCATCGATAGCAGTCCAACTCCTTGGTTCATAGGATCCAGATGGACTATTTTATGATCAATTGGATCAAATTCAAGGCCCTAGGTCAAGTATTCAATTTTTTTTTTCTAATGGAATAAATATTACACCCCTAAATTTCTTTATTTATTGCCACTTGCTCGGTTGATTGCTCACCTGCTTCAATTATAATTCTATAATCTATGTTTAGTCGGTGGAACCTAATTCTTCAATAAGATTCTTATTGTTTTCAAGTTGACTAGCTTATCATCGAGATTCTAATTTCAAATTTTGAGAATTATCTAACAGTCAGGATTATAAGATGATACTTATATTAATATCCTCCTATCTGGACTTTGTACTTATTATGTTAGTTTAGTAAACACCAACAGTCTCTGTATTAGGTGGAGGCACATTTGAATAATTAAGTTGAAAGATACTATTCCCACTTGGTTTGGATTTTTGGGTGATTTGGCTCAAAACTTATTCTAACTAACTCATAGAACCAACTTGGTAAAGTAGCGTCAACTCAATAACTCAATTCAGTCAACTCGAAAATTAACCGATTTGGTTCAGAAAAATTAACTAGAATTCAGGGTATTATATTTAACATTTTCTTGGAGAACAAAATAATAAATATTTTATTATTATAAAATACGTGTTAATAATATAAAATATTTATAAATATTTTATTTAACTTATCTGAGTCAACTCACAAGCCATCAAATTGATTTGACTCCATGAACATTTGAGTCGAGTCAATTGAAAAGTCAAACTTTCACAATGTGAAAAAAACCCAAGTTTGAAGGCCTTGGGCTGTCAAATTTCTTAAAATTCGACGGACCAAGAGGTTAAATTTTTCATTGTCAAAATTTTTTTTTTTGACGCCTCGAAACTGTCAAATTAATGAAGGATAGGAGAAATTCGACAGCTTTAAGCCATCAAATCTGGGAACATCAAGAATTTCGAAGGTCTTAGACCGTCAAAATTTAGTTTTTAAAATTCGTGAGCCTTGACTCGTCAATTTTTTCTGTCGAATTTTCCAATTTTCATGTAGTATTTGTTGCTTTGTTGGAAGTTAGATGATATGAAGCTAAACACCCATCGTATAGGTCTCTCATCAGTTTGACCAATTTGAATCTCGGTCGGAACCCTGTCCCATTAGCTGGGCAAAATTTTGGTTCCATTATTAGTTCGATTTTTAAAACATTGTGTGGATCTATGTTATCTGTGTAGAGTGGATTTTTCATTGAAAATCAAATCTCTACTTGGATTTGCAGTCGTCAACAAACACTAGTGATAAGGGTTGTGCCTCACAATGCTAGATCTGCTAATGAGCCAGCAGCTCGGAATTTTCAGTCTATACAAGAAGAAAGGCAACAGTGTGATCCGTAGTAGGTCATGGTTTGGCGGGTATTCGTTCTGCAAACTTGAATCCCCCTTACCATCACTGCACCGTAATGAATAGTGGACTTGTTCAAATGTGTTTTATATCGGAACGAACCATACTTCAGTTTGAAAGATTTGTGATTTAGTTAAAGTGTGTTTGATCCATCGAGAACTTGAAAATAACTTTATTTTGTATATTCTTCATAGGGGATACAATGGCCGCCCATCCGAGTAGTCGTGAGATAGTCCTGTGAGGACACAGGACTGAGTGGTAGTTATGGCTTAAACTCTGAAGATGCGAAAATATGCCAAAATTTAATCTTTTTTTTTCCTAGGAAAATGTAATCATATTTGTTATAAGCATTCCATCAGTTTGAATATATATAATTTTTAATAAATGTTTATTTTGATTAATCAAGAAAATAATAAGCAACTTCCAAATCTAAAAAGGAAAAAACATAAATAAACAACATTCCTAATTTTGAGTCTATAAAGCAAATAACAACTACTAGGTATTTTTAGGAAACTAAAATAAAGCAAACTCAAAATATAAATCCTGTTCAAAATAGGTTTATTTGGTTGCAGTTTCAATCTGGATCCAGGTTGGTTCGAATCAACCGACTGGATTGGTTTGGTTCAAACCATTTATGAGCTGTTCTTGATTCTTCTTGTCTTTTTTTTTTTTTTTTTTTTTATCTCTAGAAAAGTGATGGCTAGATGTTTTACATCAGCACCCCCACCTCTAAAAAAAAAAAGGGTCCTTTAGCTCAACATTGTTGTCACAATGATAAGGAAAGATATACATAAAATTGAACATTTTTTTCATGGACAAGTTGCTTGGAAGATCAACAATATAGGCATTGTTATTGATTTTGTGGATAACTCTTAAGTAGTTGAATTTTATAGATAAAATTGGTTATTTTGTGCGAGTTAGCCATTTAATGGACAATTTGGGTATTATTATCTCCTTTTTTGAACCATCACACTTGTTTTTATCTTTAACTAATCTCTTCAACATCGATATTTTCTAAAATTCTGTCCTTAAATTGAATGGGGATGCCCCTATCTTTAGTGGACTACCTCCTTGATTCCTTTTCTTTTCTATAAAATTTCATTCTTTCCTATATAATGGATTGCTTCTTGACCTCAACAAATCATAGGTCACCTAATTCCAAGATTTAAGATTTTCTTTGATTGCTGTGAGTTTTTTCCTAAATCCCGCACTTAGACGAGAATCTAATTGTATTGAAATCACCACCCACACTCCACAACTGATTATGGCAAAGCAATCCACGCCATAGAGTTGAAGTTGAAGCCCCATAATTCAAATACAATGTTACTCAACTTAGTTTCTTTCAAAACCACCATGTGAGACCCAATCGTTTCCTTCATAACCATCCGTTTTGAGCGATTACCCAATCCCAAACATTTCACATAGGCTTGGAACAAATCATAATTAATCCCACCCAAATCTTTCCCTCGAATCGACCTAATTTGTACATTTAATCGTTCATTCAATATGACCAAACGTTCAAAATCATGCTCTACATATTTTATCTTCTTAATATTGAGTTCCAACTAAAGCAAATTTTCAATGACATGTTTTAAAATCCCTAATACAAAATATTGGAAAAAATCACAAGCTAAATCTATTGAATTTCTCTTAATTGATTTATAGTCGATTACCACTAATAAAAATACAAGACACAAACATAACAAATCAAATCACGCAAGGTTTTTCAAATTAATAATACAAACTATATATCAAATATCATAGACGAATCTTGAACATGATGAAAGCCATGAAACTCGCAACAACAACTTCTACTTCTTCTTAGCCAATGTCCCTTATCAAAAGAACGACATCAAGAAAGTTGAATACTTCTAGTATGAAATTCTCAACAGGTCATAAGTCACCTACTAATTCCATAGGTTCTATTCATTGTATGAAATTCGTTTTCAAGAGAATAAGAATTCCTTGAAAAAATGATCATGGGAAAATGAATTTCATTGTTTGATTGAAACCTTGAAAAATGTCAAAAAGAGAGTTGATTTTAGCATAGTTATAAAATCGTCAAGTTAGTTTCAAACTTGGTTGAGTCAACTCGACTTAATCGGATTTTGAGGGGACATGGCCCCAAAATTCGAAGAAACCAACTTGGAGAGTGTACTCAACTTGGTAAAACTTGAAAATGCACCTAGTCAAATCAAAAACTCGATCGAGTTATTTGATTATACATAATATTTTTGTGGAGAAATAAAATTAAATCTTTTATTTAGTTTAAAATAGAAACTATTTTTTTTAAGTACTTTTACAAGTCAAAATTTATATTATTTTAAGTTGTTAGGCTTGACTCCACTGGATGGCCATCCAAGTCGAACTTTTTGGTCTATCAATGGATAGTCAATTATCCAAATACATATTCAAATAATCAAATATTATTCGAAGTTTTTTGGATATGGATTCGGATTCGGATATTGAAATATCCTCTCGATAACATTCATTTCAAACCCAAATAGATATAATAGTTATTATATAATATGATATACTTATATTATATATATCAAATCCGAATCGAATAAGTATCTTATCAAATTTGAATATTGATTTAGAATAACCTTCCCATCATCTGAACCGTTGGCATGTGATGTGATGATGAGAGCCAACCTCAAATCACAACCAATTAGGTGTGGAGTGGTTTCTTTTCTTAATTCAAAAATCAAAATTCAAATTCAAATATAAAATCAATCTTAATTAAAAACGAACTTTACCTCTCTCTCAGATCTCAGTGGAGTCGTGATGCATGCGTGTCTCTAATATTAAAGTCCATTCTCTTCTTAAGTCCCTAAAGTTGATGATGATGTTGGGGACGAGTGATATGATGCTCATGTCCTCTCCTACCTCCTTTTGGCAACGTGCTCCCAAATCAGAGCACCGATGAATATCCAAGTATTGAAGCGAGGTGAGTTGTTTCAGCTCCTCAGATATGCACATCAAGGAATCAGAATACAAGATTGACAACCTTTGGAGTGATGTAAGATGAGCCAAACCTTCAGGGAGTGACGAATGTGGTGATCTCCAAATAAACAGAGACTTGAGATTGTTGTTGCTGTTGTTAACTTGGTTGGTGGGCAACGACCTTGAAAGAACACCTACATCCCCATTTAACTCCAACACTTCAAGGACATTGTACATTACATGCACACAAGTGCAGCATGCTCCAGAGTAGTCCGTGTAGCCATTTTGCAGGTACTATTGATTCCAATATAAATTTTTGCTTGTTATTTTTGCAGACTAGTTTCAAACTTTTGTTTGCACTATGATATTATATTAAAATTTGGCGAAGTTTTGAACTAATAATCATTTTTTAGTAGAAAATTGAGTCCAACTTGAATTTAAACATGAGAAACATAAAAGTGAAATCTTGCTTATTGACTTTATTTTAACACTTCTTGTGTGTATTAGTGTTGGATTTTTATTTCTGTACAAGTTTTAAAATGAATTTTCTTTGGTAAAATCTAATGAGATGGCATACCATAATTTATTTAAAGATGCATGTGTTTCTGTATTTTGAAAGAAGTAAAAAACCAATAAAAGACAAAAACCTAATAGATTTGTACAAGCATTTACTTTTTATGTTTGAGCTGCATGATTTCTCATTTATGCTTTCTGCGGCAATTGGTTTTCTATATTGCATATATCATGTCAACTTATCATAAACTTGACAATAGGACATACACACACACATACGCACACAAGCCAAAAAAAGAGTGCATTTTGTCAAGGATAACATATGTAACCTTTGTTTAGTTTAAGTCGAGTCTCTAATCATTTTGTATTGTACTTTTACAAGATTGATATCTTAACTTGGTTGAATTGTTTTTTTAAATTGATTTATATATCTCATCGCCCACCTATCTTCGACGATCTTAACCTTTGTTTAATTTAAATGGTTGTTATTTTTTTCACTGAAAAATTTATCGTAAATCTTTCCATTTCATTTGTTTTTCCTAATTCTTATACTATTCTTGAAAGACAGATTAAGTACGAATTATACTGCATAGTTACATTGTTTTAACATTCTAAATCACAATTGTTGTCCAAATAAATTATTGAAACATTTCTCCTTCGATTAGGCTGCAAAATACGTAGAATTCGATAGCACTTTCAATGAAGAGCAAAAGAAGTTGGGGAAGTTTTTGGGCAATTACCAATATCCAATTTCCTTAGTGAAGCAGGGAATATGTAGTGAGGCAGCTCCTTTAACTTGGGGCAATCACAAATTGATAATGTGTGGAGAAGTGGCATGATGATGATGATGATTATATCTCTTCCTCCTCCACTTCCAGCAGCATGTTCTTCTTCTTCTTCCCTTGTCAACATCTCCCACTCCTCTAACTCTTTCATTCCATCCAAAGTAAGTTCCTTCAATTGTGGGAATGCAGCCACAACTCTTGATTCTCCACCACCACTTTTTGTACCATCATCATCAACATCCACATGAATTCCTAAAAACTCAAGACCTATACGTTTCACCGAATCCCATCCTGATATTTGGAGGCTTTCAAGGACCGGTAAATTTCCAAGAGCTGGCGAAACCTATAACTTTGGAAATGTACTAAGGCTTAACTTTCTGAGAGATGGCATAATCACTCTATCTTCTAACCTCAAATCCCACTCCTCCAAGTTAACCATACCATCAATATAAAGTTCTTCCAATCTTGGCAGAATAATCGGAAGACCATCACTACCTGCAATTCGGCCAAACACCTGGCTCATGAATTTAACCTCATCCATGTTCGCTATGCTGAATTGCTGAAGAAATTGAAACTTCCCAAAAGCAGGAAATTGCAATAAGATTCTTATTGTTTTCAAGTTGACTAGCTTATCATCGAGATTCTAATTTCAAATTTTGAGAATTATCTAATATTCAGAATTATAAGATGATATTTATATTAATATCCTCCTAGCTGGTCTTAGTGCTTATCATGTTAGTTTAGTAAACATCAATAGTCTCTTTTATTAGGTGGAAGCACATTTGAATAATTAAGTTGAAAGATACCATCCCTACTTGGCTTGGATTTTTGGGTGCTTTGGCTCAAAACTTATTCTAACTAACTCATAGAACCAACTTGGTAAAGTAGCGTCAACTCAATAACTCAATTGAGTCAACTCGAAAATTAACCGATTTGGTTCAGAAAAATTAACTAGAATTCAGGGTATTATATTTAACATTTTCCAGGAGAACAAAATAATAAATATTTTTTTATCATAAAATACGTATTAATAATATATATAACATTTTTATAAATATTTTATTAACTTATCTTAGTCAATTTGCAAGCCATCAAATTGATTTGACTCCGGTAACATTTGAGTCGAGTCAATTGAAAAGTCAAACATTCACAATGTGAAAAAAGCCCAAATTTGATGGCTTTAATTGGGCTGTCAAATTTCATAAAATTCGATGGACCAAGAGGTCTAATTTTTCATTGTCAAATTTTTTTTTGACGCCACGAAACTGTCAAATTAATGAAGGGTGGGAGAAATTCGACAGCTCTAAGAATTTTGACGGTCTTAAACTGTCAAAATTCAGTTTCTAAAATTCGTGAGCCTTGACCCATCAATTTTTTCTGTCTAATTTTCCAGTTTTCATGTAGTGTTTGTTGCTTCGTTGGAAGTTAAATGATATGAAGCTAAACACCCATCATATAGGTCTCTCATCAGTTTGACCAATTTGAATCTCGGTCGGACCCCTGTCCCATTAGTTGAGCAAAGTTTTGGTTCCATTATCAGTCTGATTTTTAAAACATTGTGTGGATCTATGTTATCTGTGTAAACAAGGACTTTTCATTGAAAACCCAATCTCTACTTGGATTTGGAGTCATCAACAGACACTAGTGATAAGGGTCGTGCCTCACAATGCTAGATTGCTACCGAGTGAGCGGCTCAAATTTTTCGGTCTATACAAGAAGAAAGGCACAGTGTGATCCATAGTAGGTCATGGTTTGGCAGTTATTCGTTTCGTAAACTTGAATCCCCTTGACCATCACTGCACCATAATGAATAGTGGACTTGTCCAAACATGTTTTATATTGGAACGTATCCTCAATAATTTGGTGTTTGATATTTTGTGTGTTGTTGACCTTTTCAATCTAATTCATGTTATTTATACTCATATATACTTAAGAAATATTGAGAAATAAAACCATGTTTTAGTGGGTTTTATGTGCATAACCCTTCTGAGAGATATCTAAGCTTTACAGAGTAAATCAGTTATTTACATGAAATTGGTATTTCGTGATAATTATCATCTTATTGTATTATGTGCTTTAGAAAAATCATATCTTGTACTGCTCAATTTGATTTTGCTTTGAATTTACACAATCTTCTATGGTCCTGCTTGGTACCATGCAAAAGCTTTGCACCACAAATGATTTGAAGCATTTTTTGAGCTGCAAACTATTTGCTGAAATTTGTGAAGGGTTTAATAGATTCATGCAAATCTATACATCCCCATCACAGGACCGTAGATCATTTGCCTCAGGATGCATAAGGAAAAAAATTTGTGATTATGCATATCCCGATGCAAAAGATCTATGATTCTGTGATGGGACATATGTCAGAGTGGGGAGTTGGAAAATCATTACATATCTTATAATCTTTTATACATGTTTTTTGAACAATATTGGGACAGACAGGCACACATCCATACTGAACGAAGTAACAAACCATACTTCAGTTTGAAAGATTTGTGATTTAGTTAAAGTGTGTTTGATCCATCAACAGCTTGAAATATTTATACAATGGCCGCCCACCTGAGTAGTCGTGAGATAGTCCTGTGAGGACTGAGGAGTAGTTATGGCCTAACCTCTGAAGATGTGAAAATATTCCTAAATTTAATCTTTTTATTTATTTTTTTATTTTTATTTTCCAGGTAAAACGTAATCATATTTGTTATAAGCATTCCATCAGTTTGAATAAATACTATATAATAAATATTTATTTTGATTAATCAAGAAAATAATAGGCAACTTCCAAATCTAAAAAGGAAAAAAAATAAATAAATAAACTACATTCCTAATTGAATCTATAAAGCAAATAACAACTACTAAATATTTTTAGGAAACTAAAATAAAGCAAACTCAAAATATAAATGCTGTTCAAAACAGGTTTATTTGGTTGCAGTTTCAATCTGGATCCAGGTTGGCTCGAATCAACTGACTGGATTGGCTTGGTTCGAACCATTTAGATATCCATAAAATTGAACATTTTTTTTTATGGATAAGGTGCTTGGAAGATCAACAATATAGGCATTGTTATTGATTTTGTGGATAACTTTTAAAGGACCAATCTTCATCTTCAGTTTAAGTCGACAAATTTTATAGATAAATTGGTTATTTTGTGCAAGTTAGCCATTTAATGGAAAATTTCGTTATTATCATCTCCTTCTTTGAACCATCTCTCTTATTCTTGTCTTTAACTAATCTCATCGAACATCGACATTTTCCAAAATTGCATCCTTAAATTGACTTGGGATGCCCCTATCTTTAGTGGACTACCTCCCTGATTCCTCTTCTTTCCTATAAAATTTAATGGTTTCATACATAATGGATTGCTTCTTGATCTCAGCAAATCATAGGTCACCTTATTCCAAGATCTAAGATTTTCTTTGATGGCTCTGGTTTTTTTCCTAAATCTCGCACTAAGACGAGAATCTAATTGTATTGAAATCACCACCCACACCCCACGGCTGATCCTGTCAAAGCAATTCATGCCATAGAGTTGAAGTTGAAGCCCCATAATTCAAGCACAATGTTACTCAACTTAGTTTCTTTCAAAACCACCATGCGAGACCCAATCGTTTCCTTCATAACCATCCTTTTTGAGTGATTGCCGAATCCCAAACATTTCAAGAGAAAATATGGTAACATAGGCATGTAACAAACCATAATTAGTCCCACCCAAATCTTGCCCTAGAATCGACCTAATTTGTATATTTAATCGTTCATTCTATATGACCAAATGTTCGAAATCATGCTCTACTAATTTTATCTTCTTAATATTGAGTTCCAACTAAAGCAAATCTTCAATGAGGACATGTTTCAAAAATCCCTAATACAAGATTTCAAAGCCATCCATAGGTAAAAGTTACGAAAATATTGGAAGAAATCACAAGCTAAATCTGTTGAATCTCTCTTGATTTATAGTCCATTATTACTAATAAAAATACAAGACACAAACATAACAAATCAAATCACGCAAGGTTTTTCAAATTAATAAAACGAAATATATATTAAATATCATAGACGAGTCTTGAACACGATGATAGCCATGAAACTCGCGACAACAACTACTTCTTCTTCTTTAGGAGCATCTTCCATAAAATTCAGATCCTTTTAATTTGTTCTTTATCCTGGACAAACAAAACAAATATTTTTTATGACTGTTAATGACATATTATAAAAACTATACAAAAACAATTTAAAGGTTTAATCTACTAAACAAAGAGAAGTCGTCACTTTAACTCTTAGCCAATGTCCCTTATCAAAAGCACACCAAGAAAGTTGAATGCTTCTAATATGAAATTCTCAACAGATCATAGATAGGTCACCTACAAATTCCATAGGTTCTGTTTCATTGTATGAAATTCGTTTTCAAGAGGATAAGAATTCCTTGAAAAAATGATCATGGGAAAATGAATTCCATTGTTTGATTGAAACCTTGGAAAATGTCAAAAAGAGAGTTGATTTTAGCATGGTTATAAAATTGTCCAGTTAACTTCAAACTTGATTGAGTCAACTCGACTTGGTCAGATTTTGAGGTGACATGGCCTCAATATTCGAAGAAACCAACTTGGAAAGTGTACTCAATTGGTAAAACTTGAGAAAGCACCTAGTCAAATAAAAAACTCAATCGAGTTATTTGATTATACAAAATATTTTTCTGGAGAAATGAAATTAAATCTTTTATTTAGTTTAAAATAGAAACTATTTTTTTAAATACTTTTATAAGTCAATTTTTATATTATTGTAAGTTGTTAGGCTTAACTCCACACTAGATGGCCATCCAAGTCGAAATTTTGTTGGTTTTAAAACCTATGGTTTAGTAGGTCTATTAATGGATAGTATCCAAATTCATATTCAAATAATCAAATATTATTTGATGTTTATGAATATGGATTCGAAGTCAGATATTGAGATATTCTATCTCAATAGCATTCAATTTAAACCCAAATAGATATAATAGTTATTATGTAATATAATACACTTATATTATTATATATATCAAATCCGAATCGGATAAGTATCTTATCAAATTTGAATATTGATTTAGAATAACCTTCCCATCATCTGAACCATTGGCATGTGATGTGATGATGAGAGATAACCTCAAATCACAAGCAATTAGGAGTGGAGTTGTTTCTTTTCTTAATTCAAAATTCAAAAGTAAAATCTTACTTAATTAAAAGAAAAACAACCCACGAACATTACCTCTTTCAGATCTCAGTGGAGTCTGAGATATTCTCATCTAAATAAATGTGGATGTTGGGGATGTGTGATATGATGCTCCAGTCCTCTCCTACCTCCTTTTCGCAACGTACTCCCAAAACAGAGCACTGATAAATTTCCAAGTGTTGAAGCGAGGTGAGCTGTTTCAGCTCCTCAGACATGCACATCAAGGAATCAGAATACAAGATTGACAACCTTTGGAGCGATGTAAGATGAGCCAAACCTTCAGGGAGTGACGAATGTGGTGATTCAGAGATAAGCAGAGACTTGAGATTGTTGTTGCTGTTGTTAACTTGGTTGGTGGGCAATGACCTTGAAAGAACACCTACATCCCCATTTAAAGTCAACTCTTCAAGGAGTGGAGGAAGGCATCGTGTCCAACTCAATTTTGGGCAATTATCAATTTTCAACTTCCTTAGTGAAGCAGGGAATATGTAATGAGGCACCTCCTTCAACTTGGAGCAATAACAAAGGTGTAATGTGTGGAGAAGTGGCATGATGATAATTATATCTCTTCCTCCTCCACTTCTAGCAGCATGTTCTTCTTCTTCTTTTTCTTCCCTCGTCAACATCTCCCACTCCTCCCACTCATACATATACGACAATTTAAGTTTCTTCAACTGTGGGAATGCTACCACAACTCTTGATTCTCCACCACCTCTTTTTGTACCATCATCATCAACATCCACATTAATTCCTAAAAACTCAACACCTACACGTTTCACCGAATTCATTATTCTTATATGGAGGCTTTCAAGGACTGGTAAATTTCCAAGAGCTGGCAAAACCTGAAACTTTGGAAAGTCCGAAAGGGATAATTTTCTGAGACATGGCATAATCACTCCATCTTCTACCCTCAAATCCCACTCCTCCAAGTTATCCATACCATCAATATAAAGTTCTTTCAATCTTGGCGGAACAATCGGAAGACCATCACTACCTGAAATTTGGCCAAACACCTGACCCATCAATTTAACCTCATCCATGTTTTTTATTTTGAGTTTTTGAAGAAATTGAAATTTCCCAAAAACAGGAAATTGCACACATTTCGTACAATCAACTATTTTAAGAGCGAAGAGTTCGAGCAACATTGAATCATCCATCCAATTAGGGAACTTAGAACCAAGGTAACCTTTTATTCGCAATTCCTCCAAGTTTCGATGTGGTTGGAGGCCTTCCAGCACACCTTCAATCCTTTTTATCTCGCCTTCTGCCATGTTTCCCAACCCATCGCACTCAAATATCAATTTCAAACCATGGAGATGTCGCTTATTCTTCAATTGTGCTTCATTAGCCTCATTTACATCCGCCACTCTTTCCAACCCAAATATTTTTAGATCCCCTTCAAGGTGGTCGAGATCTTTTAATTCTCCAATTTTGCATCCATCTCCTCCCACATCATCAACAATGAACTTGGACAATGTTCGAAGGGAGCTTAATCTACCAATTCCTTGAGGCAAGTAGCTTAGTTCAACAGTTTTATCAATTTCAAGATGCCTCAGATTAATCATTTTCCCAATCCCTTGAGGTAGTTTACATAGCCTCCAACAACTTTCAAGTCCCAATGTCTGCAAATTATACAATCTGCACATTGTTTCAGGCAATTCCTTCAAACTTGTTTCAGACAAGTCTAAGCATCTAAGATGTATCAACTTCTCAACCTCATTTGGCAGTCCTTCTAGATCCCAATTGCACAAAGATAGTGATCTAAGACATGTCACTTGACAAAACAAATCAGAAAGAGCTGGAAAGGATAATGGTGTCCGTGCAAGTCCGTCGATGCGAAGAGTACGCAGATTCTTTGCCTTGTAAATGGAAGTTACATCCATAAACCCAGTAGCGTCTAAATGGCGGACTGTCTTGCTGCATTCTGTGTTTATACCATCCATGATAAAGCATTCAGTCTTCGTAAGAAAATGAGCAAAATCATGTATAAGATCATGCATCTTGTAGTAAATTATATTTTCATCATCATCTGATCCCATGTTTTGGAAAAATGAGCGCATCAGTAGTTCATTGAAATATTCAACGCCCACTGCTTCCAATTCTCTTCTTCCCGTGGAGTTAAGAAGACCTTGTGCCATCCAAAACTTGATTAACCCATCCTTTCCTATCTGATGATCTTTTGGAATGATAGCACAATATGTGAAGCAACGTTTTACATTTGAGGGCAATGCATAATAACTCAACAGTAGAGCAGGCAAAACACCTTTTTCAACCTCTTGTAATTCCCATGCATCACTTTCCAAGACTTGTTCCCACTCTCGTCTGGTTCTTTTGAAGAGCATGAGACTTCCTAAAGTCTTCACGAAAAGAGGCACACCCTTGCACTTTTTTGTGATTTTATTACCGATATCTTCCAATTTCTTACAATCTTCTTTTCTCCTTCCCTGAAAAGCAATACGTTTAAACAATATCCAACATTCCTCCTCGGACAATTGGCCCAGATCATGAGTGTAGGCCGAACCCATCATTAATGTAACTTTCTCACTACGCGTAGTAACGACAATTCTGCTTCCTTGTGCACCACCCTTGAGAGCAAGCTTCAACTGACTCCAATCGGTGTGATTCTCGGTCCACACATCATCCAGCACAAGTAGAAACCGCTTTCCCATGACAGATCTACATAATTCTTGATGTAAATCTTGCCATTCAATGTTGTTAGAGACATTCTGACCACCAGCATCTTTAATAATCGCTTTGGCAAGCCTTGTTAAATCGAAAGGGTCAGATACACACACCCACGTTCTCTTTTCGAAATGCTTATTCACCTTATCATCATTGTAAACCATTTGGGCAAGAGTAGTCTTCCCAATTCCCCCAATTCCACGTATAGAGATGACAACTGGGACATTACTTGTTTCTTGTCGACTACTCTCTCTCAACAATTTGCTTAGTATAATATCTTTGTCGTGGTCACGACCGCATACATCTAATACATCAATCAAAGAGCTAGTCATTCGAAATGTTGGTGGTTCCTCTGTAGTAGTATTAATAGTCCTCATCCCACTATCAATAAGCTGGAACTGGTCTTTCTCCTTTGCGATCACATCTAGTTTTCCCTTTATTTCTTTTATCTTATAGCCGATGTCACGACGCAAAGAAACTTGACTGAAGCAATTGCAATTGCAGAGAGAGAACAAATAGGAGCATACCTTCTCAAATACGCCAACTCCCTCGATTTCCGATCTGAGAATTTCAGTGCTCCATTCGTCCAACACATCTTCCATGTCGTAGGCCACGTCTTTGAGTTTTTCTAACCAAAGCTTCACCGTTTCCTCTTTTACTTGTTTCTCCTCTGCATCTATGAGTACGGCTTGAATAGATTTGAGTGTAGAAGTAAAGTTTTCAACTTCTTGAGGGGTACCCAACACCAGTCTCACCTCTTTCTTCGCCTCTTCAAGGATGACAGATCCCAATTCCTTCAAAACAGAGGAAACGAGCGCATCCGCCATACTTGGAAATGAGAGATAAGTTGAGCCAAATGGGTCAAGATGAAGCAAGCAATGAGGATGAAGGGTGAACATGAACAAAACATGAATGAAAGATTAGAATCTATTATTTGACTTCAGTAATTATTATTTAAATTATTTCTAGTAAAGCTGTCACCATCTTTTTTTTTTTTTTTTTTTTTTTGACCCTTCGAGAGTTGTTATTGGCACTCCAACCTTTACTTATCAAATCTTAATTAAAAATAAAGAATTTTCCCCCAAACATGCACAACTTTTGTCCAAATTTTAGTTTCAATACCTTTTCATTTTAATTCCAAAAACATGTATCTAAGTGAAGTTGTCACTTTTATAATAAAAAACATGTATCTACAAATTCATAAATATTAAAATTGACAAATTCACAGATTTGTAGATTATAAAAATGACAAATACATGTTTTGAGAATTCAAATGAACTATGTACCCAACTCAAAATTTTCAATGCACAAAATGGAGATTCACCATTCTTCTTTTTAAAATTTTTTTTTATAATTAACTTATTTTTTTTTTAAATTTGAGATGTTATTTGAACCTAATCATAATTGTAATCAACTACTAAAATTGTGAACGAGTGTTATAATGTTTTATAATATTGAGATATAGTTTGAGACAAATCTCTCTAACATTTGAATGGTGAGTTTTAATCTTTAGTTAGGGGTATGATAAATAATTTTAGAAATTGGGCTGTAATAAGTAAGAGTTGGGGTGCTACTAGCGCAGTTTTTCTTTTTTAATTTTTAATTTTTAATTTTTAAATTTTGATTTGAGAGATTTACCAGACAGTCCTATCTGTAGCAATTTGATTACAAAAAACCCCCTTACTTCATAAATTTGTTATTAAATAAATCTTACTTTATTAATCAAGCTACCATGACTAACTTAGTAAGATTTTAAATCTTACTAATGATCGTTGGGCTCACATAGATTATCAAATCAGCAATCCAACAACAAGGCCTTTTAGGTTTCATGGAAAACCTTAGACTAAAAATTAAAAAAAAAATAAAAACCCTTTTAAGCTTAATCATAGTATTTAAAATCGATGGCTTCCATACTCCTAAATTTATAACTAAAAATAACGGTGAAAATTAAAATTGATGACTTCCATAATTCAAAACCACAACCCTCTAAATTTCATCAAAAAATTCAAATCCAAAGATATTAAAATCAATTTCCTAAATATCGCTCCAAATTTTTTGTATTTTTTTTCTCTTTCACCCCACTAAACCCCAAGCAAATTCTAATTTATATATGATTTGAATAAGATATCATGAGATATCTGATAATATAATAAAATATTTATACTATCTGCCAGATTTTGAATGTCATAAATGTTTTCCAAATTCAAATATTCACGTATCCATTGAACGTCCTACATATGAAAAAATAAAATTATAATTATTTTAATTTAAAATTAAATATTAACTTATAAAAAAGAAATTGAAGCCTCGATGCAAAGTGGGATTACAAACAATTTGACATAACTAAATGTGAAAAATCTAACATGGAAAGTTAGGCATAAAAAATATGTTAACAGTTAACACAAGTCCTCCAATAGGAAAAACTATTTTTCAAGCCTTAACCTATGTCATCAGGCTGAGAAATATATCGTTCAAGTCCCTAATTATTGCGCATCTGACAAATTTTCCAGGGTGATTGCTTGCCTACTTGAATGTATAAATTATTTTATTTTTCAGACTTAATTATTGCCACTTGATCCGGTAGTTGTTCTTGTGCTTCATATTTATATTTAAGTCAAATTCAGTTATGAATTGATCAATAACACTCTTACTATCCCAAAGTAGGCAATGGAAATATTGGTGCTAGGGCCGTTCATGGGTTGGTTCAAGCCTGGCTTGACTATGCCCTAACCCAGTCTTAAAGTGATGAACTGTAATTTAAACCAGTACTAAAATCCTATTGGGCTTAAGTCGTTTGCGGCACCCTAATAAAAATTTAGTGGGCTCAAGTTGGATTCAAGTCTTATAAAAATATTAAATTCATGCGTATTTTAAATTCATTTGGAGTCATCTAATATTACTTTTTCATCAAACTAGGGGTCCAATCTCTATCTTAATTGAAAGGATTTACCTACATCATCATTAATGGTTGCATTGACAATTATCTTCGTTCTGAAATCAGTATTGATAGTTTTGTTTCAAGCGAAAATGAAAATAATAGTAATGACAATTACATTTATAGTTACATTTGTTTTGAAGGCGTAAGTAGTAAAAAGAAATAGTATTAGTTCCACTAACACAAATAAAAAAAATTCAAAATAAACAAATTTCTACCATAATTTTTTTTTTTTTTTGATAATTGGGTATCCCTGTAGATAGCGGACCAGGCCCGTATCTGGGCATTGCCCAATCCATAGACCATGGTCTTATCCAAGAAGTAGTCCTAAGGTATGTAACGCTCGCACATCACATACACCAGGTAAGTGAGGGTGCGCCCTCACAGGTGACCCCTGAGGAATTAATACTCATACTGGGTATCGAACTCACGACCTATAGGCATTAACCGCTTATCGATCTGAAATTGCCACTGAGCCAACCCCTCAGGTTATTTTCCTACCATAATTAGTTTTAAGAAATTATGTAAATGACCTTATTTGAATCATATCTATTGCACTGAAAAGTAATAATATTCCTTTCTCAAATAGGACTTGGATCAAACTGTTGGTTCTGATCATCTGGGTTCAATCAATGGAGAATGTACCACACTGTCGCCTATCTTGTAGTGTCGATAGCAGTCCAACTCCTTGGTTCATAGGATCCAGATGGACTATTTTATGATCAATTGGATCAAATTCAAGGCCCTAGGTCAAGTATTCAATTTTTTTTTTTTTTCTAACGGAAGAAATATTAAGGAGATAATAAAAAAATACACCCCTAAATTTCTTTATTTATTGCCACTTGCTCGGTTGATTGCTCACCTGCTTCAATTATAATTCTATAATCTATGTTTAGTCGGTGGAACCTAATCCTTCAATAAGATTCTTATTGTTTTCAAGTTGACTAGCTTATCCTCCAGATTCTAATTTCAAAATTTGAGAATTATATAATAGTTAGGATTATAAGATGATATTTATATTAATATCCTCTTAGCTGGTCTTTGTACTTATTATGTTAGTTTAGTAAACACCAACAGTCTCTGTATTAGGTGGAGGCACATTTGAATATATAAGTTGAAAGATACCATTCCCACTTGGTTTGGATTTTTGGGTGATTTGGCTCAAAAATTCTAACTAACTCATAGAACCAACTTGGTAAAGTAGCGTCAACTCAATAACTCAATTCAGTCAACTCGAAAATTAACCGATTTGGTTCAGAATGCAGGGTATTATATTTAACATTTTCTAGGAGAACAAAATAATAAATATTTTTTTTATCATAAAATACGTATTAATAATATAAAATATTTATAAATATTTTATTTAACTTATCTGAGTCGACTCACAAGCCATCAAATTGATTTGACTACGTGAACATTTGAGTCGAGTCAATTGAAAAGTCAAACTTTGTTGCTTCGTTGGAAGTTAAATGATATGAAGCTAAACACCCATCATATAGGTCTCTAATCAGTTTGACCAATTTGAATCTCGGTCGGACCCTGTCCTATTAGTTGAGCAAAATTTTGGTTCCATTATCAGTCTGATTTTTAAAACATTGTGTGGATCTATGTTATCTGTGTAGACAAGGATTTTTCATTGAAAATCCAATCTCTACTTGGATTTGGAGTCATCAACAGACACTAGTGATAAGGGTTGTGCCTCACAATGCTAGATCTGCTACTGAGTCAGAGGCTCGGATTTTTTGGTCTATACAAGAAAATAGGCACAATGTGATCCGTAGTAGGTCATGGTTTGGCAGTTATTCGTTTCATAAACTTGAATCCCCCTGACCATCACTGCACCGTAATGAATAGTGGATTTGTCCAAATGTGTTTTATATCGGAATGTATCCTCAATAATTCGGTGTTTGATATTTTGTGAGTGTTGTTGACCTTTTCAATCTAATTCATGTTATTTATACTCATATATACTTAAGAAAGATCGAGAAATAAAACCAATGTTGTAGGTCATTTTGTTTGAATTTTAATGTTTTAGTGGGTTTTATGTGCATAACCCTTCTGGGAGATACCTAAGTTATACAGAGTAAATCAGTTATTTACATGAAGTTGGCATTTCGTGATAGTTATCATCTTTTGTATTATGAGTCTTATTGTATTATGTGCTTTAGAAAAATCATATCTTGTACTGCTCAATTTGATTTTGCTTTGTGTCCCAAAATTTACACAATCTTCTATGGTCCTACTTGGTATCATGCAAAAGTTTTACACCGCAAATGATTTGAAGCACTTTTTGAGCTGCAAACTATTTGCTGAAATTTGTGAAGGATTTAAGAGGTTCATGCAAATAATTTGCAATGAAAAAAAAAATAGAACGTAGCCAAGCATCTGTAAATTAGATTCTTACAAGTTATTTGCATTTGCAAATGATTTGCTTTGTACCAATCAGGGCCTATGAGTCGTGATAATATGACACCCCTTTCTGACATACGCCCCCATCACAGAACTGTAGATGATTTGCCTCGGGATGCATAAGAAAAAATTTGTGATTATGCATATCCCAATGCAAAGGATCTACAGTTCTGTGATGGGGCATATGTCAGACAGGGGAGTCAGAAAATCATTACATATCTACTATTTGGGTCTTAATGATCTTTTATACATGTTTATTGAACAATTTTGGAAGAGACAAGCACACATCCATATTGAATTAAGTAAAAAACCATACTTCAGTTTGAAAGATTTGTGATTTAGTTAAAGTGTGTTTGATCCATCGACACCTTGAAAATAATTTAGTTAAAGGGATACAATGGCCACCCATCCGAGTAGTCGTGACAAGCACACATCCATACTAGTTATGGCCTAACCTCTAAAGATGTGAAAATATGCCAAAATTTAATCTTTTTTTTTTTCTAGGCAAAATGTAATCATATTTGTTATAAGCATTCCATCAGTTTGAATATATAATTTTTAATAAATATTTATTTTGATTAATCAAGAAAATAATAAGCAATTCCAAATCTAAAATGGAAAAAAATAAATAAACCACATTCCTAATTGCTAAATATTTTTAGCAAACAAAAATAAAACAAACTCAAAATATAAATCCTGTTCAAAACAGGTTTATTTGGTTGCAGTTTCAATTTGGATCCAGGTTGGTTCGAATCAACCAACTGGATTAGTTTGGTTTCGAACCATTTATGAGTTTTTCTTGATTCTTCTTGTTTTTTTTTTTTTCCTTCTCCTTCTCTAGAAAAGTGAGAGCTAGATGTTTCACATCATTGTCATCACCATGATAAGGAAAGATATCCATAATATTGAACATTTTTTTTTAATGGACAAGTTGCTTGGAAGATAAACAATATAGGCATTGTTATTGATTTTGTGGATAACTTTTAAAGGACCAATCTTCATCTTCAGTTTAACTCATCAAATTTTATAGATAAAATTCGTTATTTTGTGTGAGTTAGCCATTTAATGGAAAATTTTGGTTTTATTATCTCCTTCTTTGAACCATCTCACTCGATTTTTATTTTTAACTAATCTCTTTAAACAACGATATTTTCTAAAATTATGTCCTTATATTGACTCAGTATGCCCCTATCTTTAGTGGACTACCTCCCTGATTCCTCTTCTTTTCTATAAAATTTCATTATTTCCTATGTAGATCATAGGTCACCTTCTTCCAAGATTCAAGATTTTCTTTGATGGTTTTGAGTTTTTTCCTAAATCTCGCACTCAAAGGAGAATCTAATTGTATTGAAATCACCACCCACACACCACAACTGATCCTGGCAAAGCAATCCACACCATAGAGTTGAAGTTGAAGACCCATAATTCAAACACAATGTTACTCAACTTAGTTTCTTGCAAAACTACCATGTGAGACCCAACCGTTTCCTTCATAACCATCCTTCTTGAGCGATAGCCCAATCCCAAACATTTCAAGAGAAAATATAGTAACATAGGATATGTTTTCCTCGAATCATCCCATCCAAATCTTTTCCTCGAATCAACGTAATTTGTATATTTAATCGTTTATTCAATATGACCAAATGTTCAAAATCATGCTCTACTAATTTTATCTTCTTAATATTGAGTTCCAACTAAAGCAAATCTTCAATGAGGACATGTTTTAAAATCACTAATACAAGATTTCAAAGCCGTCCATAGGGTAAAAGTTTCCAAAATAGTGGAAGAAATCACAAGTTAAATCTGTTGAATCTCTCTTGATTTATAGTCCATTACCACTAATAAAAATACAAGACACAAACATAACAAATATAACCACGCAAGGTTTTTCAAATTAATAAAACGAAATATATATATTAAATATCATAGACGAGTCTTGAACACGATGATAGTCATGAAACTCGCGACAACAACTGCTTCTTCTTCTTTAGGACCATGTTCCATAAAATTCAGATCCTTTTAATTTGTTCTTTATCCTGGACAAACAAATATTTTTTATGACTGTTAATGACATATTATAAAAACTATACAAAAACATTTTAAAGTTTTAAACCACTAAACATAGAGAAGTCATCACTTTAACTCTTAGCCAATGTCCCTTATCAAAAAAACAACATCAAGAAAGTTGAATGCTTCTGGTATGAAATTCTCAACAGATCATAAATAGGTCACCTACTAATTCCATAGGTTCTATTTCATTGTATGAAATTCGTTTTCAAGAGAATAAGAATTCCTGAAAAAATTATCATGGGAAAATGAATTCCTTAGTTTGATTGAAACCTTGGAAAATGTCAAAAAGAGAGTTGATTTTAGCATAGTTATAAAATCATCGAGTTAACTTCAAACTTGGTTGAGTCAACTCGACTTGATCGGATTTTGAGGTGACATGGCCCCAAAATTTGAAGAAACCAACTTGGAGAGTGTAATCAACTTGGTAAAACTTGAAAATGCACCTTGTCAAATCAAACACTAGATCAAGTTATTTGATTATATATAATATTTTTCTAGAGAAATAAAATTAAATCTTTTATTTAGTTTAAAATAGAAACTATTTTTTTAAATACTTTTATAACTCAATTTTTGTATTATTTTAAGTTGTTAGGCTTAACTCCACATTGGATGGGCTATCCAAGTTAAAAAAAAATTAGTTTTAAAACCTATGGTTTAGTAGGTCCATCAATGGATAGTCAATTATCCAAATTCATATTCAAATAATCAAATATTATTTGATGTTTATGGATATGGATTCGAAGTTGGATATTGAGATATCCTCTCTCAATAGCATTCAATTTAAACCCAAGTACATATAATAATTATTATGTAATATAATATACTTATATTATTATATATATCAAATCAGAATCAAATAAGTATCTTATC
This sequence comes from Akebia trifoliata, assembly GCF_017979445.1. Taxonomy (NCBI): domain Eukaryota; kingdom Viridiplantae; phylum Streptophyta; class Magnoliopsida; order Ranunculales; family Lardizabalaceae; genus Akebia; species Akebia trifoliata. The sequence continues at coordinate 3,753,273 of NC_141386.1, read as the reverse complement.
AAATTTGAATATTAATTTAGAATAACCGTCCCATCATCTGAACCCTTGGCATGTGATGTGATGATGAGAGCCAACCTCAAATCACAACCAAGTAGGAGTTGAGTTGTTTCTTTTCTTAATTCAAAATTCAAAAGTAAAATCTTACTTAATTAAAAGAAAAACAACCCACGAACATTACCTCTTTCAGATCTCAGTGGAGTCATGATGCATGCGTGTCCTCTATGACTGGATATTCTCATCTGGATAAATGTGGATGTTGGGGATGTGTGATATGATGCTCCAGTCCTCTCCTACCTCCTTTTTGCAACGTGCTCCCAAAACAGAGCAGTAATGAATTGACAAGCTTTGAAGCGAGGTGAGCTGTTTCAGCTCCTCGGACATGCACATCAAGGAATTAGACCACAGGATTGACAAGCTTTGGAGCGATGTAAGATGAGCCAAACCTTCAGGGAGTGATGAATGTGGTGAATCAGTGATCACCAGAAACTTGAGATTGTTGTTGCTGTTGTTAACTTGGTTGGTGGGCAATGACCTTGAAAGAACACCTACATCCCCTCCTAAAATCAACTCTTCAAGGAGTGGAGGAAGGCATGGTGTCCAACTCAATTTTGGGCAATAAGCAATTTCCAAATTCCTTAGTGAAGCAGGGAATATATAGTGAGGCAGCTCCTTTAACTTGGGGCAAAAATGAATTGTTAATGTGTGGAGAAGTGGCATGATGATAATTATATCTCTTCCTCCTCCACTTCCAACAGCATGTTCTTCTTTTTCTTCCCTCGTCAACATCTCCCACTCCTCCAACTCATCCATATACCACAAACGAAGTTCCTTCAACTGTGGGAATGTTACCACAACCCTTGATTCTCGACCACCTCTTTTTGTACCATCATCATCAACATCCACATTAATTCCTAAAAACTCAACACCTACACGTTTCACCGAATTCATGAATCTTATTTCGAGGCTTTCAAGGACTGGTAAATTTCCAAGAGCTGGCAAAACCTGAAACTTTGGAAATCTACCAAGGGTTAATTTTCTGAGACATGGCATAATCACTCCATCTTCTACCCTCAAATCCCACTCCTCCAAGTTATCCATACCATTGATATACAGTTTTTTCAATCTTGGCGGGACAATTGGAAGACCATCACTACCTGCAATTTGGCCAAACACCTGACCCATCAATTTAACCTCATCCATGTTTTTTATTTTGAGTTTTTGAAGAAATTGAAACTTCCCAAAAACAGGAAATTGCACACATTTCGTACAATCAACTATTTTAAGAGCGAAGAGTTCGGGCAACATTGAATCATCCATCCAATTAGGGAACTTAGAACAAAGGTAACCTTTTATTCGCAATTCCTCCAAGTTTCGATGTGGTTGGAGGCCTTCCAGCACACCTTCAATCCTTTTTATCTCGCATTCTGCCATGTTTCCCAACCCATCGCACTCAAATATCAATTTCAAACCATGGAGATGTCGCTTATTCTTTAATTGTGCTTCATTAGCCTCATTTACATCTGCCACTCTTTCCAACCCAAATATTTTTAGATCCCCTTCGAGGTGGTCGAGATCTTTTAATTCTCCAATTTTGCATCCATCTCCTCCCACATCATTAACAATGAACTTGGACAATGTTCGAAGGGAGCTTAATCTACCAATTCCTTGAGGCAAGTAGCTTAGTTCATCAGTTTCTTCAATTTTAAGATGCCTCATGTTAATCCTTTTCCCAATCCCTTGAGGTAGTTTACATAGCCTCCTACAACCGTTAAGATCCAATGTCTGCAAATTATACAATCTGCACATTGTTTCAGGCAATTCCTTCAAATTTGCTCCAGACAAGTTCAAGTATCTAAGATGTATCAACTTCTCAACCTCATTTGGCAGTTCTTTTAGATCCCAATTGCTCAAAGATAGTACTCTAAGACATGTCACTTGACAAAACAAACCAGGAAGAGCTGGAAAGGATAATGGTGCCCTTGCAAGTTCGTCGATGTAGAGAGTACGTAGATTCTTTGCCTTGTAAATGGAAGTTAAATCCATAAACCCTGTAGCGCCTAAATGGCGGACCGTCTTGCTGAGTTCTGTGTTTATACCATCCATGATAAAGCATTCAGTCTTCATAAGAAATTGGGCAAAATCATGAATAAGATCATTCATCTTGTAGTAAATTATATTTTCATCATCATCTGTTTTCATGTTTTGGAAAAATGAGCGCATCAGTAGTTCATTGAAATATTCAACGCCCACTACTTCCAATTCTCTTCTTCCTGTGGAGTTAAGAAGACCTTGCGCCATCCACAACTGGATTAACCCATCCTTTCCTATCTCCTGATCTTTTGGAAAGATAGCGCAATATGTGAAGCAACGTTTTATATTTGAGGGCAATGCATAATAACTCAACAGTAGAGCAGGCAAAGCACCTTTTTCAACCTCTTGTAATTCCCATACATCACTTTCCAAGACTTGTTCCCACTCTCGTTTGGTTCTTTTGAAGAGCATGAGAATTCCTAAAGTATTCACGAAAAGAGGCACACCCCTGCACTTTTTTGTGATTTTGTTACCGATATCTTCCAATTTCTCACAATCTTCTTTGCACCTTCCCTGAAAAGCAATACGTTTAAACAATATCCAACATTCCTCCTCAGACAATTGGCCCAGATCATGAGTGTAGGCCGAACCCATCATTAATGCTACTTTCTCACTGCGTGTAGTAACGACAATTCTGCTCCCTTGTGCACCACCCTTGAGAGCAAGCTTCAACTGACTCCAGTCGGTGTGATTCTCGGTCCACACGTCATCCAGCACGAGTAGAAACCGCTTTCCCATGACAGATCTACATAATTCTTGATGTAAATCTTGCCATTCAATGTTGTTAGAGACTTTCTGATCACTAGCAGCTTTAATAATCGCTTTGGCAAGCCTTGTTAAATCGAAAGGGTCAGATACACACACCCACATTGTCATCTTAAAATGCTTCTTCACCTTATCATCATTGAAGACCATTTGGGCAAGAGTAGTCTTCCCAATTCCCCCAATTCCACGTATAGAGATGACAACAGGAAGAACATTAGGAGTTTCTTGTTGACTACTCTCGCTCAACAACTTGCTTAGTATAATATCTTTGTCTTGGTCACGACCACATGCATCTAATGCATCAATCATAGAGCTAGTCATTCGAAATGTTGGTGGTTCCTCACTAGTAGTCCTCATCCCACTATCAATAAGCTGGAATTGGTCTTTCTCCTTTGCAATCACACCGAGTGTGCAGCCGAGAACGATGTACGGAAACCCTCTCTTCCTTCTCCAAATGATGATGTCAGCAAAGGACTTGTCGGTCAACATCCGAGTTATGGGTCCTATTCCGGAAACCCAGCACCAACACCCGTGTCTACCGATAATAACAAAACGGGTCCTTGGGGTTACTACCCACCACCGGGGAATCAATGGTTGCTTCCTATAATGTCCCCTTCAGAAGGACTCATTTACAAGCCGTATGCGATGCCTTTTCCTCCAAATTCAGGGTTTATCCCACCGATTTACGGTGGTTGTGGTGGGCCTATGAGCCTACCTTCGATGGTTCCAAATCCAGCTTATGGTGCTCCACCTCACCCACCACAAGGGTTAGGTGTTCATTCGGGAAGTAATGTTTCTCCGATGTACTTCCCTCCACCTTATTACCCTCCTTATGGAATGCCAATTATGAACTCGGCCAATTCTGGGCAAGCCGAACAAGTATCAACCGATGAGGTCAACCGAAACGTGCAAACTCGAAGCCCTTCTAACTTGTTGAACCGAAAGAGTACAGCCATGTACCAGACATCCAAAGACAGTGAAGTACATGGGAGTACGGCAAGTAGTCCATGCGACAAGGCACATGGAGTGGTTGCTGGTCAAGCTTCGGAAGGACAGGATGCACCACTCCATCTCTTTCCCATGGCTCCAGCTGTTGAGGTTTCCAGTTCAGACCTACCGCCCCAGACTCAAAGCAGTAGCCAACAGACACTAGTGATAAGGGTTGTGCCTCACAATGCTAGATCTGCTACTGAGTCAGCGGCTCGGATTTTTAGGTCTATACAAGAAGAAAGGCAACAGTGTGATCCGTAGTAGGTCATGGTTTTGCGGTTATTCGTTTTCGTAAACTTGAATCCCCCTGACCATCACTGCACCGTAATGAATAGTGGACTTATCCAAATGTGTCTTATATCGGAACGTATCCTCAATAATTCAGTGTTTGATATTTTGTGAGTGTTGTTGACCTTTTCAATCTAATTCATGTTATTTATACTCATATACTTCAGAAAAATCGAGAAATAAAACCAATGTTGTATGTCGTTTTGTTTGAATTTTAATGTTTTAGTGGGTTTTATGTGCATATCCCGTTTGAGAGAGATCTAAGTTTTACTGAGTAAATCAGTTTATTTACGTGTGAAGTTGGCATTTCGTGAGGAGAATCGCTGTTCAGTTGGAATGATAGTTACATCTTTTGCATTATGAATCTTGTTGTATTATGTGCTTTAGAAAAATCATATCTTGTACTGCTCAATTTGATTTTGCTTTGTGTTCCAGAATTTACACAATCTTCTATGGTCCTGCTCGGTACCATGCAAAAGCTTTGCTCCGCAAATGATTTGGATCACTTTTTGAACTACAAACTATTCGCTGAAATTTGTGAAGGGTTTAAGAGGTTCATGCAAATAATTTGCAGTGCAAAAAAAAAAAAGAATGTAACCAACCATCTATAAATTAAATTCTTACAAATTATTTGTATTTGCAAATGATTTGTTTCGTACCAATCAGGGCCTATGAGTCGTGATAATATGACACCCCTTTTTGACATACATTCCCATCATAGAACCGTAAATCATTTGCCTTGGGATGCACAAGAAAAAAATTTTGTGATTGTGTATTCTGATGCAAAGAATCTTGTGTTCTGTGATTAATCATTACATATCTTATAACTGAGTAGTAGTTATGGCCCAACCCCTCTGAAGATGTGAAAATATGTCAAAATAAGCATTCCATCAGTTTGAACATATAATTTTTAATAAATATTTATTTTGATTAATCAAGAAAATAATAAGCAACTGTCAAATCTAAAAAGGAAAAAAAAAAAAAAGTAAACTACATTCCTAATTGAGTCTATAAAGCAAATTTAAAAGAAAACAATCACAAAATATAAATCCTATTCAAAACAGGTTTATTTGATTGCAGCTTAAATCTGGATCCAGGTTGGTCCGAATCATCCCACTCGGTTGATTTGGTTCGAACCATTTATGAGCTTTTCTTGATTCTTCTTGTCCATTTTTTCTCTCTCTAGAAAAGTGAGAGCTAGATGTTTTACATCAGCACCCTCACCTCTAAAAAAAAAAGTGTCCCTTTGAACAACATTTTCGTCATCATGATAAAAAAAGAAATCCACAAAATTGAACATTTTTTTGATGGACAAGTTGCTTGGAAGATCAACAATATAGGAATTGTTATTGATTTTGTGGATAACTTTTAAAGCACCAATCTTCATCTTCATCTTCAGTTTAAGTTGTCAAATTTTATAGATAAAATTGGTTATTTTGTGCGAATTAGCCATTTAATGGAAAATTTTGGTATTATTATCTCCTTTGAACCATCTCACTCTTGTTTATTCAAACATCAATATTTTCTAAAATTCCATCCTTAAATTGACTCGGGATGCCCTCATCTTTAGTGGACTTCCCTAATTCCTCTTCTTTTCTATAAAATTTCATTATTTCCTACATAATGGATTGCTTTTTGATCTTAACAGATCATAGGTCACCTTATTCCAAGATTTAAGATTTTCTTTGAGGGTTTTGAGTTTTTTCCTAAATCTCGCACTTGGACGAGAATCTAATTGTATTGAAATCACCACCCACACACCATGGCTGAACCTGGCAAAGCAATCCACGCCATAGAGTTGAAGTTGAAGACCCATAATTCAAACACAATGTTACTCAAATTTGTTTCTTTCAAAACCACCATGCCATAGAGTTGAAGTTGCATAATTCAAACACAATGTTACTCAACTTTGTTTCTTTCAAAATCACTATGCGAGACCCAATCGTTTTCTTCATAACCATCCTTTTTGAGTAATTGCCCAATCCCAAGCATTTCACATAGACTTGGAACAAACATAATTAATCCCACCCAAATCTTTCCCTCGAATCGACCTAATTTGTATATTTAATCGTTCATTCAATATGACCAAACGTTCGAAATCATGCTCTACTTATTTTATCTTCTTAATATTGAGTTCCAACTAAAGCAAATTTTCAATGAGGTCATGTTTTAAAATCCCTAATACAAAATATTGGAAGAAATCACAAACTAAATCTGTTGAATCTCTCTTACTTGATTTATAGTCGATTACCACTAATAAAAATACAAGACACAAACATAACAAGTCAAATCACACAAGGTTTTTCAAATTAATAATACAAACTATATATCAAATATCATAGACAAGTCTTGAACACGATGATAACCATGAAACTCGCGACAACAACTGCTACTTCTTTAGGAACATCTTCCACAAAATTCAGATCCTTTTAATTTGTTCTTTATCCTGGACAAAACAAATATTTTTTATGATTGTTAATGACATATTATAAAAACTATACAAAAACATTTTTTAAGGGTTTAAACTACCAAACATGGTGAAGTTATCACTTTAACTCTTAACCAGTTTCCCTTATCAAAAGAACGACATCAAGAAAGTCTAATGGTTCTGGTATGAAACACTCAACAGATCATAGGTCACCTACTAATTTCATAGGTTCTATTTCATTGTATGAAATTCATTTTCAAGAGAATAAGAATTCGTTGAAAAAATTATCATGGGAAAATGAATTCCATTGTTTGATTGAAACCTTGGAAAATGTCAAAAAGAGAGTTGATTTTAGCATAGTTATAAAATCATCAAGTTAACTTCAAATTTGATTGAGTCAACTCGACTTGATCGGATTTTGAGGTGACATGGCCCCAAAATTCGAAGAAACCAACTTGGAGAGTGTACTCACACTACGTCATATTGGGGTTTAGGCGACGCCAAAATTGCGCTTAAAACGACGGCTAAAGACCGTCGTTAATTGCGACTGTTTTTAACTGTCGTTTTAACGTCGTTTCAACCATCACTGATTGTACTAAGTAAAAGTTGGGGTGCCAATAGCCACTCTAAAACCTCTGAAACTCGATCTAAGCAGAGAGAGAGCTTCTTCTCTCTCGACTTTCTTCTCGATTTACTGTAAAATAAAGGGACGAACGAAGCTGGGTTGATCTCACTCACTCGATTAATCTTCTCGCTCGTCTGTTTATCTTCTCACTCTCTCTCGAATCTCCGCCGCTCTCTCTCGATCTCCGCCGCTCTTTCTCGATCTCCGCCGCAGACAGAACTTCTTCTCTCTCGACTGTCTATCATCTCGACTTACTGTAAACTAAAGGGACGAACGTCTAGTACTCACTCGATCTCTGAGTTTCGATCTGTGATTTTGATCATATTTCGATTTGCAATCAGATTTCGATTTGAAAGTTTTAGGGCAGAATCGATCGGAATTTGATCGGAAGTTTTTGTGATTTGTTCGATCTCCCTCCCTTTGCTTTGTTTGTGATCGAATCTTCAGGTATGTTAAAGTTTTTGATTGAATCTCTGATTTTCCTTGATTAATTTAGGATTTCAAATGTTTTCTTCATTGTTAAAGCAAGTTTTAGGGTTTTGTTTGATCCTCCTTTCCTAATTATTTTAAATTACTTTCTATCGCAGAGGAAATCCATATAAGATAGCATTTCAGCAACTAAGTTTCGATCTCTCTCGGATTTGACACGAGTTTTGGCTAGGTTTCTTATCTAATCTTAAGGTATGTTAAGGCTTTGATCGAAACTCAGATTGTTCTCAATTATTTTAGGGTTTCAGATTCTAATTTTAATGTTATTTGTCAAAATGCTATATATTCTCGGATGTTAGTTGTTTAATTGATATAATTATAAAATCTTCATCTAATCCTAATTCAATTTTTAGGTTTATGATTTTATATGAGACTGATCCTACTTGTGGACAACTGCTGAAATTGTTTGAATGAGTGTTACAATGTTTAGTAATGTTGAGATAATAATTTGAGCAAACTTTGTAATGCTTTAATAGTGTGTTTTAATTTTTAATTGGTGTATTAAATAATTTAAGAAATTGGGGTTTCAATGTCTACAATGTTAAGATAATAAGTTTTACCAAGCAAAAAATTTGGCGATAAGCCAACCGATAAACATTTGATTATCAAATTTGTGGTTTGCATAAGAGAAAGGGCCATTCCTAGGTCTATACTGAAGTTGCCAGACTAGCGGTACTGGATCTAGCTAATTGATTATTACTAGTTCACTGGATTTGTGGAATGTTTCTTCTGACGGTCTCCTTGAATTTTTTACTCGTTCGTAGACCTTGAATTTTTAGCCATTTTATTTTGACGGTTGCAGCAGTCAAGCCAAGAAAAAATATCAGAGGAGCTAATTAATCGTCTTATGAGTATTCTTGGCCACATAGTGCAGCTGAAAACATTGAAGGTATTTTGTTATATTAGATGTTAATGAATGGATAGATCACCAATATCCATTGCTTTATTTTCTGCACATGCAGATAAATGTAATCATTTCAAATTGGTTTCGGTTATTGACTAGTCCTTGACATATGGACTTTTTAAAGCAGAACTTCCTTTGCATCAACGTCTTTGGGTTTTGATTTGTTTTGTTTTATGAAGTTACAAGAAGTAGTAAGTTAGTTCTAACTCCTTTGCAACAGAGAAATTTGAAGGAGATGGTTGAACTGGGATTGTCAACGAAGCAAGAGAAAGATGATAGGTTTCAACAAATAAAGAAAGAGGTCGTTGAAATGATTAGAATGCGGGCTCCCGCTTTAAAATCCAAGGTACACAATGGGCAGAAGACAAGATATGTGATCTATATGATCTATATGTTGAGGTACTGAATTATGACTGGGATGCCCTTATTTATTTGTATCCAGTAAGAGCGTTGTTTCTTGGTATCTTATTTGTTGATGGGTTCTAGGGGATGGACGAATACAAGGGTCCACAAATCAGAAAGCTGTACGTGGAGGTAGTTCAGACGCCCATAGAATGACTTTGTCTTTTATTCGGATAGGCTTATTTGTCTGGTATATTCTGCCATAGAAGTTATTAAGTCAAAATCTCAATCGAGTTATTTGATTATACAAAATATTTTTGTGGAGAAATAAAATTAAATCTTTTATTTAGTTTAAATAGAAACTATTTTTTAAAAATACTTTTATAAGTCAAAATTTATATTATTTTGAGTTGTTAGGCTTGACTCCACTGCATGGCCATCCAAGTCGAAATTTTTGGTCTATCAATGGATAGTAAATTATCCAAATACATATTCAAATAATCAAATATTATTCGAAGTTTTTAGATATGAATTCGGATTCGAATTCGGATATTGAAATATCCTCTCGATAACATTCATTCCAATCCCAAATAGATATAATAGTTATTATATAATATAATATACTCATATTATATCTATCAAATCCGAATCAGATAAGTATCTTATCAAATTTGAATATTGATTTAGAATAACTGTCCCATCATCTGAACTGTTGGCATGTGATGTGATGATGAGAGCCAACCTCAAATCACAACGAATTAGGTGTGGAGTTGTTTCTTTTTCTTAATTCAAAATTCAAATGTAAAATCTTATTTAATTAAAAACGATCTTTACCTCTTTGTCAGATCTCGGTGGAGTCATGATGCATGAGTGTCTCTAGTATTAAAGTCCCTCATTACTCTCCTCTTACGTCGATTCTGTTGATCTTGATGTTGGGGATGTGTGATATGATGCTCCAGTCCTCTCCTACCTCCTCTTCGCAACGTGATCCCAAAACAGAGCACCCAATAATTTCCAAGTATTGAAGCGAGGTGAGCTGTTTCAGCTCCTCAGACATGCACATCAAGGAATCAGAATACCGGATTGACAAGTTTTGAAGCGATGTAAGATGAGCCAAACCTTCAGGGAGTGACGAATGTGTTGACCATTTGATAGTCAGAGACTTGAGATTGGTGTTGCTGTTGTTAACTTGGTTGGTGGGCAATGACCTTGAAAGAACACCTACATCCTCAAATAAACTCAACTTTTCAAGGAGTGGAGGAAGGCATGGTGCCCTACTCAATTCTGGGCAATAACCAATCACCAATTTCCTTAGTGAAGCAGGGAATATGTAGTGAGGCAGCTCCTTTAACTTGGGACAAATAAGAAGTTTTAATGTGTGGAGAAGTGGCATGATGATGATGATTATATCTCTTCCTCCTCCACTTCCAGCAGCATGTTCTTCTTCTTCTTCTTCTTCCCTTGTCAACATCTCCCACTCCTCCAACTCATCCATACCCCGGATAGTAAGTACCTTCAACTGTGGGAATGCTACCACAACTCTTGATTCTCCACCACCTCTTTTTGTACCATCATCATCAACATCCGCATTAATTCCTAAAAACTCAACACCTACACGTTTCACCGAATTCATTCTTCTTATTTCGAGTTTTTGAAGTAATTGAAACTTCCCAAAAGCAGGAAATTGCACACATTTCGCACAATCAACTATTTCAACATCGATGAGATTGGACAATATCGAATCTACCATCCACCTAGGAAACTTAGAACCAAAGTAACCTTTTATTTGCCATTCTTCCAAGTTTCGATGTGGTTGTAGGCCTTCCAACACACCCTCAATCCTCTTTATCTCGCCTTCTCCCATGTTTCCCAACTCATCGTACTCAAATATCAATTTCAAACCATGGAGATGTTGCTTATTTTTCAACTGTGCTTCATTAGCCTCATTTACATCCGCCACTCTTTCCAACCCAAATATTTCTAGATCCCCTTCGAGGTGGTCGAGATCTTTTAATTCTCCAATTTTGCATCCACCTCCCCTCACATCACCAACAATGAACTTGGACAATGTTCGAAGGGAGCTTAATCTACCAATTCCTTGAGGCAAGTAGTTTAGTTCATCAGTTTCTTCAATTTCAAGATGCCTCAACTTAATCATTTTCCCAATCCCTTGAGGTAGTTTACATAGCCACTCACAACGGTTAAGTTTCAATGTCTGCAAATTATACAATCTGCACATTGTTTCAGGCAATTCCTTCAACCTTGTTTCAGACAAGTCAAAGTATCTTAGATGTATCAACTTCTCAACCTCATTTGGCAGTTCTTCTAGATCCCGATTGCACAAAGTTAGTTCTCTAAGACATGTCACTTGACAAAACAAATTAGAAAGAGTTGGAGAAGATTCTGATTCCCATGCATATTCATCCATGATGAGAGTCCGTAGATTCTTTGCCTCGTTAATGGAAGGAAGGATGAAACTTAAATCTATAAACTGTGCAACGTTTAAATGGCGGACCTTCTTGCTATTGTTGTTGAGTTCTGTATTGTTACCATCAACGATGAAGCATTCAGTCTTCGTAAGAAATTGGGCAAAATCATGAATAAGATCATGCATCTTGCAGTAAATTATGTTTTCATCGTTATCTCGTTCCATGTTTTGGAAAAACGAGCGCATCAGTAGTTCATTGAAATATTCAGCGCCCACTACTTCCAATTCTTTTCTTCCCGTGGAGTTAAGAAGACCTTGCGACATCCACAACTTGATTAACTCATTCTTTTCTATCTGATGATCTTTTGGAAAGATAGCGCAATATGTGAAGCAACGTTTCACATTTGAGGGTAATGCATAATAACTCAACAGTAGAGCAGGCAAAACACCTTTTTCAACCTCTTGTAATTCCCATGCATCGCTTTCCAAGACTTGTTCCCACTCTCGTCTGGTTCTTTTGAAGAGCATGAGACTTCCTAAAGTCTTCACAAAAAGAGGCACACCCTTGCACTTTTTTGTGATTTTGTTACCCATATCTACCAATTTCTCACATTCTTCTTTGCTCCTTCCCTGAAAAGCAATACGTTTAAACAATAACCAACATTCCTCCTCGGACAATTGGCCCAGATCATGAGTGTAGGCCGAACCCATCATTAGTGCTACTTTCTCACTGCGCGTAGTAACGATAATTCTGCTCCCTTGTGCACCACCCTTGAGAGCAAGCTTCAACGGACTCCAGTCAGTGTGATTCTCAGTCCACACGTCATCCAGCACGAGTAGAAATCGCTTTCCTGTGACAGATGCATATAATTTTTGATGCAAAGCTTCCCATTGAAAGGAATTAGGGATGCCCTCACCAGCAGCTTCAATGATCGATTTGGCAAGCCTTGTTAAATTGAAAGGGTCAGATACACAAACCCACATTGTCTTCTCGAAATGGTTATTCACCTCATGATCATTGAAGACCATTTGGGCAAGAGTAGTCTTGCCAATTCCCCCAATTCCACATATAGAGATGACAGCTGGGACATTACTTGTTTCTTGCCGACTACTCTCGCTCAACAATTTGCTTAGTATAATATCTTTGTCGTGGTCACGACCACATACATCTAAGACATCAATCATAGAGCTAGTCATTCGAAATGTTGGTGGTTCCTCAGTAGTATTAGTAGTCCTCATCCCACTATCAATAAGCTGGAACTGGTCTTTCTCCTTTGCAATCACATCTAGTTTGCCCTTTATTTCTTTTATCTTATGGCCGATGCCATGACGTAAGGAAACTTGACTGAAGCAATTCCAATTGCTATTGCAAAGAGAGAACAAATAGGAGCATACCTTCTCAAATACGCCAACTCCCTCGATTTCCGATCTGAGAATTTCAGTGCTCCATTCGTCCAACACATCTTCCATGTCGTAGGCCACGTCTTTGAGTTTGTCTAACCAAAGCTTCACTGTTTCCTCTTTTACTTGTTTCTCCTCTGCATCTATCAGTACGGCTTGAATAGATTTGAGTGTAGAAGTAAAGTTTTCAACTTCTTGAGGAGTACCCAACACCAGTCTCACCTCTTTCTTCGCTTCTTCAAGGATGATAGATCCCAATTCCTTCAAAACAGTGGAAACGAGAGCATCCGCCATGTTTGGAAATGAGAGAGACAAGGGGTTGTAGTAAATGGATCAAGATGATGAGTTTCCCAATCGTGTCCTGTTCTTGTGATGCTTTTTTTTTTTTTTTTTTTTTAATGTTGTTGACTTTGCTTTATTGAACCTGTCTAGCCTTACTAAGTTAGTAAGGATTTCACCCCTTACTAGAGGTCGTTGAGCTCACCTGTCCCTGTTTTGTAAGCTATGTACTAAGCTGAGGAACCAATGACATGACGCCATATATATTAAATGAGAAAAAGTGGTCGGTCACTCAGAGAAAATTTCGAGAGAAAATTTAGGAATACCTTACGTGCTTTATTTTTAAGTAACTTGTGACGTCAAAAAAAACATGATCCAATCCTCAGGGTTAGTAGAGAATAAATTTCTATTAAGTTTGAAAATAAAATTAATTTTTAAATTTTTGAGCTTGGTGAAAGTTCTGCTCTCTATTTTCAAAACCTTAGATCAAGCCCAAAGAAAAAAAAAGATTATTTTTTCATTTTATTTTTCTTTTGCATTTGAGTTTGAGCAAAACGACCCAACTTAGTAAGGTTTAAAATATGTAATAAAGTTAATAAAGAAAAAAAAATTCTCGGCTTTATTTTGTTTTACTTTTTTTCTTGATTGAATAATACTAAATTGACTAAAAAAAACACTCAATGACGTTGATCTGGCATAAAATCATATATAGATTTTTGAGAGATTTATACGACGAACGTATCTGTTGCAATTTTATTAGGAAAAATTACTTGAAGGACCTGGCAAAAGGATTTTTTCTAATTAATCCCTAAGTTGTAAGGCTTCTCTTAATAGTCCATTTTAGGATTCGCTTGTTGTACCATCAACGCCGGCAAATATTATTTGGATGCCTTTAGAATAGGAAATGAAAGAGTCGATGAACTACGTAACTTTAGAAATATGATGTAAAGAGTAGGAATTATACGATGCACCATCTTTAGAAATCCATGTAAAAGTGATCGAATGATCCATTAATCAGTTTAATTTTTCTTTAGAAATATATATCAATATTTAAACAATTTAACCTAAGTTGAAGATGTGAGTGAAAAGGTGAAAAAAAATTATCCAAATGGTTGAAGATGACTAGTTTCAAGAAGAAAAAATAAGGATATTTTGTTGAAGGTTGAAGACTTTTCATAACTAAATGTGAAAAATCTAATATGAAAAGTCAGGCGTAAAAAATGTGTTAACAATTAACACAAGTCCTCCAAAAGAAAAACTATTTTTCTAGTTTTAACCTATGTCATCAGGGCTGAGAAATATATCGTTCAAGTCCCTAATTATTGTGTATCTGAAAAAATTTCCATGGTGATTGCTTGCGTAATTGAATGTATAAATTATTTTATTTTTCAAACTTAATTATTGCCAGTTGATCCGGTAGTTGTTCTTGTGCTTCATATTTATATTTAAGTCAAATTCAGTTATGAATTGATCAATAATACTCTTACTGCCCCAAAGTAGGCAATGGAAATATTGGCGTTAGGGCCGTTCATGGGTGGGTTCAAGCCTGGCTTGACTATGCGCTAACCCAGTCTTAAAGTGATGAACTGTAATTTAAACCAGTCCTAGAATCCTATCGAGCTTAAGCCATCTACGGCACCCTAATAAAAACTTAGTGGGTTCAAGTTGGATTCAAGTCTTATAAAAATATTAAATTCATGCATATTTTGAAGTCATTTGGAGTCATCTAATATTACTTTTCATCAAACTATGGGTCCAATCTCTATCTTAATTGAAAGGATTTGTCTACATCATCATTAATGGTTGCATTGACAATTATCTTCGTTCTAAAATCAGTATTGATAGTTACGTTTCAAGCGATAATGAAAATAACAGTAATGACAATTACATTTATAGTTACATTTGTTTTGAAGGCGTAAGTAGTAAAAAAGAAGTAGTATTAGTTCCACTAACACAAACAAAAGTTTTTCAAAATAAAAAATTTTCTACCATAATTTTTTTTTGATAACTAGGTATCCCTGTAGACGGCGAACCAAGCCCGAATTTGGGCATTATCCAATCCATAGACCATGGTCTTGTCCAAGAATTAGTCCTGGGGCACGTGTAACGCCCGCACATCACACGGACTAGGTAAGTGAAGGTGTAACCTCACGGGTGACCCCTGAGGAATTAATGCTCATACTAGGCATCAAACTCATGACCTATAGGCATTAACCGCTTATCAATCTGAAATTGCCATTGAGCCAACCCCTCAGGTTATTTTCCTACCATAATTAGTTTTAAGAAATTATGTAAATGACCTTATTTGAATCATGTCTATTGCATTGAAAAGTAATAATATTCCTTTCTCAAATAGGACTTGGATCAAACTGTTGGTTCTGATCATCTGGGTTCAATCCATGGAGAATGTACCACACTGTCGCCTATCCTGTAGCATCGATAGCAGTCCAACTCCTTGGTTCATAGGATCCAGATGGACTATTTTATGATCAATTGCATCAAATTCAAGGCCCTAGGTCAAGTATTCAAATTTTTTTTTTCTAATGGAAGAAATATTACACCCCTAAATTTCTTTATTTATTGCCACTTGCTCGGTTGATTGCTCACCTGCTTCAATTATAATTCTATAATCTATGTTTAGTCGGTGGAACCTAATTCTTCGATAAGATTCTTATTGTTTTCAAGTTGACTAGCTTATCATCGAGATTCTAATTTCAAATTTTGAGAATTATCTAACAGTCAGGATTATAAGATGATACTTATATTAATATCCTCCTATCTGGACTTTGTACTTATTATGTTAGTTTAGTAAACACCAACAGTCTCTGTATTAGGTGGAGGCACATTTGAATAATTAAGTTGAAAGATACTATTCCCACTTGGTTTGGATTTTTGGGTGATTTGGCTCAAAACTTATTCTAACTAACTCATAGAACCAACTTGGTAAAGTAGCGTCAACTCAATAACTCAATTGAGTCAACTCGAAAATTAACCGATTTGGTTCAGAAAAATTAACTAGAATTCAGGGTATTATATTTAACATTTTCTTGGAGAACAAAATAATAAATATTTTATTATTATAAAATACGTGTTAATAATATAAAATATTTATAAATATTTTATTTAACTTATCTGAGTCAACTCACAAGCCATCCATGAACATTTGAGTCGAGTCAATTGAAAAGTCAAACTTTCACAATGTGAAAAAAACCCAAGTTTGAAGGCCTTGGGCTGTCAAATTTCTTAAAATTCGACGGACCAAGAGGTTAAATTTTTCATAGTCAATTTTTTTTTTTGACGCCTCGAAACTGTCAAATTAATGAAGGATAGGAGAAATTCGACAGCTTTAAGCCATCAAATCTGGGAACATCAAGAATTTCGAAGGTCTTAGACCGTCAAAATTTAGTTTTTAAAATTCGTGAGCCTTGACTCGTCAATTTTTTCTGTCGAATTTTCTAATTTTCATGTAGTATTTGTTGCTTTGTTGGAAGTTAGATGATATGAAGCTAAACACCCATCGTATAGGTCTCTCATCAGTTTGACCAATTTGAATCTCGGTCGGCAAAATTTTGGTTCCATTATTAGTTCGATTTTTAAAACATTGTGTGGATCTATGTTATCTGTGTAGACGTGGATTTTTCATTGAAAATCAAATCTCTACTTGGATTTGCAGTCGTCAACAAACACTAGTGATAAGGGTTGTGCCTCACAATGCTAGATCTGCTAATGAGCCAGCAGCTCGGAATTTTCAGTCTTTACAAGAAGAAAGGCAACAGTGTGATCCGTAGTAGGTCATGGTTTGGCAGGTACTCGTTTTGCAAACTTGAATCCCCCTTACCATCACTGCACCGTAATGAATAGTGGACTTGTCCAAATGTGTTTTATATCGGAACGAACCATACTTCAGTTTGAAAGATTTGTGATTTAGTTAAAGTGTGTTTGATCCATCGAGAACTTGAAAATAACTTTATTTTGTATATTCTTCATAGGGGATACAATGGCCGCCCATCCGAGTAGTCGTGAGATAGTCCTGTGAGGACACAGGACTGAGTGGTAGTTATGGCTTAAACTCTGAAGATGCGAAAATATGCCAAAATTTAATCTTTTTTTTTTCCTAGGAAAATGTAATCATATTTGTTATAAGCATTCCATCAGTTTGAATATATATAATTTTTAATAAATGTTTATTTTGATTAATCAAGAAAATAATAAGCAACTTCCAAATCTAAAAAGGAAAAAAACATAAATAAACAACATTCCTAATTTTGAGTCTATAAAGCAAATAACAACTACTAGGTATTTTTAGGAAACTAAAATAAAACAAACTCAAAATATAAACCCTGTTCAAAACAGGTTTATTTGGTTGCAGTTTCAATCTGGATCCAGGTTGGTTCGAATCAACCGACTGGATTGATTTGGTTCGAACCATTTATGAGCTGTTCTTGATTCTTCTTGTCTTTTTTTTTTTTTTTAATCTCTAGAAAAGTGATGGCTAGATGTTTTACATCAGCACCCCCACCTCTAAAAAAAAAGGGTCCTTTAGCTCAACATTGTTGTCACAATGATAAGGAAAGATATACATAAAATTGAACATTTTTTTCATGGACAAGTTGCTTGGAAGATCAACAATATAGGCATTGTTATTGATTTTGTGGATAACTCTTAAGTAGTTGAATTTTATAGATAAAATTGGTTATTTTGTGCGAGTTAGCCATTTAATGGACAATTTGGGTATTATTATCTCCTTTTTTGAACCATCACACTTGTTTTTATCTTTAACTAATCTCTTCAACATCGATATTTTCTAAAATTCTGTCCTTACATTGAATGGGGATGCCCCTATCTTTAGTGGACTACCTCCTTGATTCCTTTTCTTTTCTATAAAATTTCATTCTTTCCTATATAATGGATTGCTTCTTGACCTCAACAAATCATAGGTCACCTAATTCCACGATTTAAGATTTTCTTTGATTGCTGTGAGTTTTTTCCTAAATCCCGCACTTAGACGAGAATCTAATTGTATTGAAATCACCACCCACACTCCACAACTGATTATGGCAAAGCAATCCACGCCATAGAGTTGAAGTTGAAGCCCCATAATTCAAATACAATGTTACTCAACTTAGTTTCTTTCAAAACCACCACGTGAGACCCAATCGTTTCCTTCATAACCATCCGTTTTGAGCGATTACCCAATCCCAAGCATTTCACATAGGCTTGGAACAAATCATAATTAATCCCACCCAAATCTTTCCCTCGATTCGACCTAATTTGTACATTTAATCGTTCATTCAATATGACCAAACGTTCAAAATCATGCTCTACTTATTTTATCTTCTTAATATTGAGTTCCAACTAAAGCAAATTTTCAATGAGGACATGTTTTAAAATCCCTAATACAAAATATTGGAAAAAATCACAAGCTAAATCTATTGAATCTCTCTTAATTGATTTATAGTCGATTACCACTAATAAAAATACAAGACACAAACATAACAAATCAAATCACGCAAGGTTTTTCAAATTAATAATACAAACTATATATCAAATATCATAGACGAATCTTGAACATGATGAAAGCCATGAAACTCGCAACAACAACTTCTACTTCTTCTTAGCCAATGTCCCTTATCAAAAGAACGACATCAAGAAAGTTGAATGCTTCTAGTATGAAATTCTCAACAGGTCATAAGTCACCTACTAATTCCATAGGTTCTATTCATTGTATGAAATTCGTTTTCAAGAGAATAAGAATTCCTTGAAAAAATGATCATGGGAAAATGAATTTCATTGTTTGATTGAAACCTTGAAAAATGTCAAAAAGAGAGTTGATTTTAGCATAGTTATAAAATCGTCAAGTTAGTTTCAAACTTGGTTGAGTCAACTCGACTTGATCGGATTTTGAGGGGACATGGCCCCAAAATTCGAAGAAACCAACTTGGAGAGTGTACTCAATTGGTAAAACTTGAAAAAGCACCTAGTCAAATAAAAAACTCGATCGAGTTATTTGATTATAAAAAATATTTTTCTGGAGAAATGAAATTAAATCTTTTATTTAGTTTAAAATAGAAACTATTTTTTTAAATACTTTTATAAGTCAATTTTTATATTATTGTAAGTTGTTAGGCTTAACTCCACACTAGATGGCCATCCAAGTCGAAATTTTGTTGGTTTTAAAACCTATGGTTTAGTAGGTCTATTAATGGATAGTATCCAAATTCATATTCAAATAATCAAATATTATTTGATGTTTATGAATATGGATTCGAAGTCAAATATTGAGATATTCTATCTCAATAGCATTCAATTTAAACCCAAATAGATATAATAGTTATTATGTAATATAATACACTTATATTATTATATATATCAAATCCGAATTGGATAAGTATCTTATCAAATTTGAATATTGATTTAGAATAACCTTCCCATCATCTGAACCATTGGCATGTGATGTGATGATGAGAGACAACCTCAAATCACAAGCAATTAGGAGTGGAGTTGTTTCTTTTCTTAATTCAAAATTCAAAAGTAAAATCTTAATTAAAAGAAAAACAACCCACGAAAATTACCTCTTTCAGATCTCAGTGGAGTCTGAGATATTCTCATCTAAATAAATGTGGATGTTGGGGATGTGTGATATGATGCTCCAATCCTCTCCTACCTCCTTTTCGCAACGTGCTCCCAAAACAGAGCACTGATAAATTTCCAAGTGTTGAAGCGAGGTGAGCTGTTTCAGCTCCTCAGACATGCACATCAAGGAATCAGAATACAAGATTGACAACCTTTGGAGCGATGTAAGATGAGCCAAACCTTCAGGGAGTGACGAATGTGGTGATTCAGAGATAAGCAGAGACTTGAGATTGTTGTTGCTGTTCTTATCTTGGTTGGTGGGCAATGACCTTGAAAGAACACCTACATCCCCATTTAAAGTCAACTTTTCAAGGAGTGGAGGAAGGCATGGTGTCCAACTCAATTTTGGGCAATTATCAATTTTCAACTTCCTTAGTGAAGCAGGGAATATGTAGTGAGGCACCTCCTTCAACTTGGGGCAATCATAAAGGTGTAATGTGTGGAGAAGTGGCATGATGATAATTATATCTCTTCCTCCTCCACTTCCAACAACATGTTCTTCTTCTTCTTTTTCTTCCCTCGTCAACATCTCCCACTCCTCCCACTCATACATATATGACAATTTAAGTTTCTTCAACTGTGGGAATGCTACCACAACTCTTGATTCTCCACCACCTCTCTTTGTACCATCATCATCAACATTCACATTAATTCCTAAAAACTCAACAACTATACGTTTAACTGAATCCATTCCTGATATTTTGAGGCTTTCAAGGACTGGTAAATTTCCAAGAGCTGGCAAAACCTGAAACTTTGGAAAGTCCGAAAGGGATAATTTTCTGAGACATGGCATAATCACTCCATCTTCTACCCTCAAATCCCACTCCTCCAAGTTATCCATACCATCAATATAAAGTTCTTTCAATCCTGGCGGAACAATCGGAAGACCATCACTACCTGAAATTTGGCCAAACACCTGAGTCATCAATTTAACCTCATCCATGTTTTTTATTTTGAGTTTTTGAAGAAATTGAAATTCCCCAAAAACTGGAAATTGCACACATTTCGTACAGTCAACTATTTTAAGAGCGAAGAGTTTGGGCAACATTGAATCATCCATCCAATTTGGGAACTTAGAACCAAGGTAACCTTTTATTCGCAATTCCTCCAAGTTTCGATGTGGTTGGAGGCCTTCCAGCACACCCTCAATCCTTTTTATCTCGCCTTCTGCCATGTTTCCCAACCCATCGCACTCAAATATCAATTTCAAACCATGGAGATGTCGCTTATTCTTCAATTGTGCTTCATTAGCCTCATTTACATCCGCCACTCTTTCCAACCCAAATATTTTTAGATCCCCTTCGAGGTGGTCGAGATCTTTTAATTCTCCAATTTTGCATCCATCTCCTCCCACATCATCAACAATGAACTTGGACAATGTTCGAAGGGAGCTTAATCTACCAATTCCTTGAGGCAAGTAGCTTAGTTTAACAGTTTTATCAATTTCAAGATGCCTCAGATTAATCATTTTCCCAATCCCTTGAGGTAGTTTACATAGCCTCCAACAACTTTCAAGTCCCAATGTCTGCAAATTATACAATCTGCACATTGTTTCAGGCAATTCCTTCAATCTTGTTTCAGACAAGTCTAAGTATCTAAGATGTATCAACTTCTCAACCTCATTTGGCAGTCCTTCTAGAGCCCAATTGCACAAAGATAGTACTCTAAGACATGTCACTTGACAAAACAAATCAGAAAGAGCTGGAAAGGACAATGGTGTCCGAGCAAGTCCGTCGATGCGAAGAGTGCGTAGATTCTTTGCCTTGTAAATGGAAGTTACATCCATAAACCCAGTAGCGTCTAAATGGCGGACTGTCTTGCTGAATTCTGTGTTTATACCATCCATGATAAAGCATTCAGTCTTCGTAAGAAATTGGGCAAAATCATGTATAAGATCATGCATCTTGTAGTAAATCATATTTTCATCATCATCTGATTCCATGTTTTGGAAAAATGAGCGCATCAGTAGTTCATTGAAATATTCAACGCCCACTACTTCCAATTCTCTTCTTCCTGTGGAGTTAAGAAGCCCTTGCGCCATCCAAAGCTTGATTAACCCATCCTTTTCTATCTGATGATCTTTTGGAGCGATAGCGCAATATGTGAAGCAACGTTTCACATTTGAGGGCAATGCATAATAACTCAACAGTAGAGCAGGCAGAACACCTTTTTCAACCTCTTGTAATTCCCATGCATCACTTTCCAAGACTTGTTCCCACTCTCGTCTGGTTCTTTTGAAGAGCATGAGACTTCCTAAAGTCTTCACGAAAAGAGGCACACCCTTGCACTTTTTTGTGATTTTGTTACCGATATCTTCCAATTTCTCGCAATCTTCTTTTCTCCTTCCCTGAAAAGCAATACGTTTAAACAATATCCAACATTCCTCCTCGGACAATTGGCCCAGATCATGAGTGTAGGCTGAACCCATCATTAATGCAACTTTCTCACTACGCGTAGTAACGACAATTCTGCTTCCTTGTGCACCACCCTTGAGAGCAAGCTTCAACTGACTCCAATCGGTGTGATTCTCGGTCCACACGTCATCCAGCACAAGTAGAAACCGCTTTCCCGTGACAGATCTACATAATTCTTGATGTAAATCTTGCCATTCAATGTCGTTAGAGACGTTCTGACCACCAACCTCTTTAATAATCGCTTTGGCAAGCCTTGTTAAATCAAAAGGGTCAGATACAGACACCCACATTCTCTTCTCGAAATGCTTATTCACCTTATCATCATTGTAAACCATTTGGGCAAGAGTAGTCTTCCCAATTCCCCCAATTCCACGTATAGAGATGACAACTGGGACATTACTTGTTTCTTGTTGACTACTCTCGCTCAATAATTTGCTTAGTATAGTATCTTTGTCGAGGTCACGACCGCATACATCTAATACATCAATCATAGAGCTAGTCATTCGAAAAGTTGGTGGTTCCTCTGTAGTTGTATTAATAGTCCTCATCCCACTATCAATAAGCTGGAACTGGTCTTTCTCCTTTGCGATCACATCTAGTTTTCCCTTTATTTCTTTTATCTTATAGCCGATGTCACGACGCAAAGAAACTTGACTGAAGCAATTGCAGAGAGAGAACAAATAGGAGCATACCTTCTCTAATACGCCAACTTCCTCGATTTCCGATCTGAGAATTTCAGTGCTCCATTCGTCCAACACATCTTCCATGTCGTAGGCCACGTCTTTGAGTTTTTCTAACCAAAGCTTCACCGTTTCCTCTTTTACTTGTTTCTCCTCTGCATCTATCAGTACGGCTTGAATAGATTTGAGTGTACAAGTAAAGTTTTCAACTTCTTGAGGGGTACCCAACACCAGTCTCACCTCTTTCTTCGCCTCTTTAAGGATGACGGATCCCAATTCCTTCAAAACAGTGGAAACGAGAGCATGCGCCATACTTGGATATGAGAGAGACAAGGTTTAGGCAAATGAGGATGAAGGGTGAAGATGAACTGTCTCGTGCAATGATTCCACTGTATTGTGTAGTGCTAGGCGGCTAGCTTATGATGCATTTTTGACTTTTATAACTATTATTTAAATTATTTTTAGTAAAGCTGTCATCATCTTTCATCTTTCTTTTTCTTTTTCTTTTTCTTTTTTTTTGCTTTTTCCCCCTCCTTGAGAGCTGTTATTGGCACTCCAACTTTTACTTATCAAACTTTAATTAAGAATAAAGAATTTTTCCCAAAGTTCACAACTTTTGTCCAAATTCTAATTTCAATATCTGTTCATTTCAATTCCTAAAACATGTATTTAAGTGAATTTCTCACTTTTATAATCTATGAATTCACTTGTATATCTACAAATTCATAAATATTAAAATTCACAAATTCATAAATTTGTAGATTATAAAAATGACAAATACATGTTTTGAGAATTCAAATCAGTCTTGTACCTAACTCAAAATCTTCAATGCACGACATGAAGATTCACCATTCTTCCAAAAAAAAATTTAGTGGATATTTTTATTTTTAGGATTTAAGATCTTATTTGAGCCTAATCATAATTGTAATCAACTACTAAAATAGTGAAAAACTATTATAATGTTTTATAACATTGAGATATAATTTTAGGCAATCTCTCTAACATTTGAATGGTGAGTTTTAATCTTAAATTAGGACATGATAAATAATTTTAGAAAATGGATTGTAATAAGTAAGAGTTGGGGTGCCACTAGCGCAGTTTTTTTTTTTAATTTTTAATTTTTAATGTTTGATTTGAGAGATTTACCGGACAGTCCTATCTGTAGCAATTTTATTACAAAGAACCCCCTTACTTCATAAGTTTGTTATTTAAATAAATCTTACTTTATTAACCATGCTACCATGACTAACTTAGTAAGATTTTAAATATTACTAATGATCATTGGGCTCACATAAATTATCAAATCAGCAATCCAACAACAAGGCCTTTTAGATTTCATGGAAAAATTCAAATTAAAAATAAAAAAATAAAAGCCCTTTTAAGCTTGATCGTAGGTATTTAAAAATGATGGCTTCCGTACTCCTAAATTTAAAACTAAAAATAAAGGTGAAAATTAAAGTTGATGGCTTCCATAATCCAGAACCACAACCCTCTAAATTTCATCGAAAAATTCAAATCCAAAGATATTAAAATCAATTTCCTTTTTGAACTCAATCCAACATTTTGAAATTGGGCGGCTACTGATCTTCCACCTAACTCCCAAACTTATAAATAAAATTTAATGGTGAAAAATAAGTATTTTTACAGGAAAAAAAAAATATGAAGTTCATTTAATTTTATCGTTACAACTATAATTAGTAAGGGTGGAATCATTATTTAGTGGGGTTAGTTGGACTTTTAAAATATCCCCCCATTAATAACTTATTTGAATATTTATAAATATATAATATATTTATAAATTATAATATATATAATAAAATATAACGGTAGGTCCCACTTTATGTCTTAAGATTTATATAAAAAACAATGTATCTCGAGGAATTATCCCTCCCCCTTTGTCTTCTCACTTCTTCCCCTTCTCAAGAACGGGTCAAGACCAAGGGACATATGAAAAAACATATGTAAAAACAATGTAACATTAATAAATTTTCAAAATATGGGTTAGAAGTTTCGGATTGAGCTGATTTTTTGTGGGAATAATCTCTATAATGGGAAGATCATCCAAAAATAAATAAAAAATCAGTCCAATCTGAAATTTCTAGCCCCATTAAAAGTGATTTAGAATGTGGACCGTCAATTTTTTGCCAATTTTTGTTAATAATTTGTATATCACTTTGATGGATTTAGAAGTTTCAGATGGAGCTGATTTTTTGTGAGGACGATCTTCTCATCATAGTGACCACCCTCGCAAAAAATCAGCTCAATTCAAAACCTCTAACCCATATTTTGAAAAACCATTGTTTTTACGTATGTCCCTTGAACCGCCCCCCTCAAGAATATTCGCAATTTTATTGTTTTTTCTCTTCTATTCTTCCTAAATAACATCTACAAATTTTTATATTGCTTTCCACTTTTTCCCTTTTCAAATTTTTTGTTTTTTTTTTCTCTTTCACCCCACTAGCAAACTCTAATTTATATATGATTTGAATAAGATATCATGAGATATCTGACAATATAATAAAATATTTATACTATCCGCCAAATTTCGGATGTCATAAATGTTTTCCAGATTCAAATATTCATGTATCCATTGAACATCCTATCTATGAAAAAATAAAATTATAATTATTTTAATTTAAAAATAAATATAAACTTATAAAATAGAAATTGAAGCCTTGATGCAAAGCGTTATCATAAATAATTTGACAAAACTAAATGTGAAAAATCTAACATGGAAAGTCAGGGGTAAAAAATGTGTTACCAGTTAACACTAGTCCTCCAAAAGAAAAATTATTTTTCTAGCCTTAACCTATGTCATCAGGGCTGAGAAATATATCGTTCAAATCCCTAATTATTGTGTATCTGACAAAATTTTCACGGTGATTGCTTGCCTACTTGAATGTATAAATTATTTTATTTTTCAGACTTAATTATTGCCACTTGATCTGGTAGTTGTTCTTGGCGCTAGGGCCGTTCATGGGTGGGTTCAAGCCTGACTTGACTATGCCCTAACCCAATCTTAAAGTGATGAACTGTAATTTAAACCCGTCCTAAAATCCTACTGAGCTTAAGTCGTCTGCGGCACCCTAATTAAAACTTTGTGGGCTCAAGTTGGATTCAAGTCTTATAAAAATATTAAATTCATGCATATTTTGCAATCATTTGGAGCCATCTAAGATTACTTTTCATTAAACTATGGGTCCAATCTCTATCTTAATTGACAGGATTTGCCTACATCATCATTAATGGTTGCATTGACAATTATCTTCGTTCTGAAATCAGTATTAGCGATAATGAAAATAATAGTAATGACAATTACATTTATAGTTACATTTGTTTTATAGGCGTAAGTAGTAAAAAAGAAATAGTATTAGTTCCACTAACACAAATAAAAGTTTTTCAAGATAAGAAATTTTCTACCATAATTTTTTTTTTTTTGATGACTGGGCATCCCTGTAGAAGGCGAACCAGGCCCGTATTTGGGGATTGCCCAATCCATAGACCATGGTCTTGTCCAAGAATTAGTCCTAGGGCACATGTAACGCCCACACGTTAGACACACCAAGTAAGTGAGGGTGCGCCCTCGCGGGTGACCCCTAAGGAATTAATGCTCATACTAGGTATCGAACTCACGACCTATAGGGATCAACCGCTTATCGATCTGAAATTACCACTAAGGCAACCCCTCAGGTTATTTTTCTACCATAATTAGTTTTAAGAAATTATGCAAATGACCTTTTTTGAATCATGTCTATTGCACTGGAAAGTAATAATATTCCTTTCTCAAATAGGACTTGGATCAAACTATTGGTTCTAATCGTCTGGGTTCAATCCATGGAGAATGTACCACACTGTCGCCTATCTTATAGTGTCGATAGCAGTCCAAATCCTTGGTTCATAGGATCCAGATGGACTATTTGATGATCAATTGGATCAAATTCAAGGCCCTATGTCAAGTATTCAATTTTTTTTTAATGGAAGAAATATTACGGAGATAATAAAAAAATACACCCCTAAATTTCTTTATTTATTGCCACTTGCTCGGTTGATTGCTCACCTGCTTCAATTATAATTCTATAATCTATGTTTAGTCGGTGGAACCTAATCCTTCGATAAGATTCTTATTGTTTTCAAGTTGACTAGCTTACCCTCGAGATTCTAATTTTAAATTTTGAGAATTATCTAATAGTCAGGATTATAAGATGATATTTATATTAATATCCTCCTAGCTGGTGTTTGTACTTATTATGTTAGTTTAGTAAACACCAATAGTCTCTGTATTAGGTGGAGGCACATTTGAATGATTAAGTTGAAAGATACCATCCCCACTTGGTTTGGATTTTTGGGTGATTTGGCTCAAAACTTATTCTAACTCATAGAACCAACTTGGTAAAGTAGCGTCAACTCAATAACTCAATTGAGTCAACTCGAAAATAAACCGATTTGATTCAGAAAAATTAACTAGAATGCAGGGTATATTTAACATTTTCTAGGAGAAAAAAATAATAAATATTTTTTTAATATAAAATACGTGTTAATAATATAAAATATTTATAAATATTTTATTTAACTTATCTGAGTCGACTCGCAAACCATCAAATTGATTTGACTCCATGAACATTTGAGTCGAGTCAATTGAAAAGTCAAACTTTCACAATGTGAAAAAAAGCCCAAATTTGACGGCCTTGGGCTGTCAAATTTCATAAAATTCGACGGACCAAGAGGTCGAATTTTTCATTGTCAAAATTTTTTTTTAACGCCTCGAAACTGTCAAATTAATGAAGGATAGGAGAAATTCGACAACTCTAAGCCGTCGAATCTAGCAACATCAAGAATTTCGAAGGTCTTAGACCGTCAAAATTCAGTTTCTAAAATTCGTGAGCCTTGACTCGTCAATTTTTTCTGTCGAATTTTCCAGTTTTCATGTAGTATTTGTTGCTTTGTTGGAAGTTAGATGATATGAAGCTAAACAACCATCGTATAGGTCTCTCATCAGTTTGACCAATTTGAATCTCGGTCGGACCCCTGTCCCATTAGTTGAGCAAAATTTTGGTTCCATTATTAGTTCGATTTTTAAAACATTGTGTGGATCTATGTTATTTGTGTAGACATGGATTTTTCATTGAAAACCCAATCTCTACTTGGATTTGAAGTCGTCAACAAACACTAGTGATAAGGATTGTGCCTCACAATGCTAGATCTGCTAATGAGTCAGCAGCTCGGAATTTTCAGTCTATACAAGAAGAAAGGCAACAGTGTGATCCGTAGTAGGTCATGATTTGGCGGGTATTCGTTTTGTAAACTTGAATGCCCCTTAACATCACTGCACCGTAATGAATAGTGGACTTGTCCAAATGTGTTTTATATCGGAACGTGCCTCAATAATTCTGTGTTTGATATTTTGTGAGTGTTGTTGACCTTTTCAATCTAATTCATGTTATTTATACTTATATATACTTCATAAAGATCGAGAAATAAAACCAATGTTGTATGTCGTTTTGTTTGAATTTTAATGTTTTAGTGGGTTTTATGTGCATAACCCTTTTGAGAGATTTCTAAGTTTTGCTGAATAAATCAGGTTATTTATGTGAAGTTAGCATTTCGTGAGGTGAATCGTTGTTCAGCTGGAATGATAGTTATCATCTTTTGTATTATAAATCTTATTGTATTATGTGCTTTAGAAAAATCATATCTTGTACTGCTCAATTTGCCTGGTACCATGCAAAAGCTTTCACTCCAAATGATTTGAAGCACTTTCTGAGCAATAAATTATTTGCTGAAATTTGTGAAGGGTTTAAGAGGTTCATGCAAATAATTTACAATGCAAATAAAAAATTTGGAATGTAACCAAGCATCTATAAATTAGATTCCTACAAATTATTTGCATTTGCAAATGATTTGCTTCGTAACAAGAAAAGCCTATGAGTCATGATAATATGACACCCCTTTCTGACATACGCTCCCATCACAGAACCATAGATCATTTTCCTTAGGATGCACAAGAAAATTTTTATGATTATGCGTATCCCAATGCAAGGGGTCTACGGTTCTGTGATGGGGCATATGTCAGAGAGGAGAGTCAGAAAATAATTACATATCTACCATTTGTGTCTTATAATCTTTTATACATATTTTTTAAATAATTTTGGAACAGACAAGCACACATCCATATTGAATGAAGTAACAAACCATACTTCAGTTTGAAAGATTTGTGATTTAGTTAAAGTGTGTTTGATCCATCGACGGCATGAAAAACTTTATTTTGCATATTCTTCACAGGGGATACAATGGCCGCATCCGAGTAGTCGTGAGATAGTCCTGTGAGGACTGAGGAGTAGTTATGGCCTAATATCTGAAGATGTGAAAATATGCCAATATTTAATATATATTTTTTTCCTAATCGAGTTTATAAAGCAAATAACACCTACTAAATATTTTTAGGAAACTAAAATAAAACAAACTCAAAATATAAATCCTGTTCAAAAAAAGTTTATTTGGTTGCAGTTTCAATCTGGATCCAGGTTGGTTCGAATTAACCGATAGGTTTTTTTTTTTTTCTCTCTCTCTAGAAAAGTGAGAGCTAGATGTTTTACATCAGCACCCCCATCTCTAAAAAAAAAAGTGTCCCTTAGATGGACAAGTCGCTTGGAGGATCAACAATATACGCATTGTTATTGATATTGTGGATAACTTTTGCGGGACAAATCTTCATCTTCAGTTTAAGTCGTTGAATTTTATAGATAAAATTGGTTATTTTGTGAGAGTTAACCATTTAATGGAAATTTTTGGTATTATAATCTCCTTCTTTGAACCATCTCAATCTCGTTTTTTTTATCTTTAACTAATATCTTTAAACATCGATATTTTCTAAAATTCCGTTCTTAAATTAACATGGGATGCCCCTATCTTTAGTGGACTACCTCCATGATTCCTCTTCTTTACAATAAAATTTCATTATTTCCTACATAATGGATTGCTTCTTGATCTCAACAAATCATAGGTCACCTTATTCCAAGATTTAAGATTTTCTTTGATGGCTCTGAGTTTTATCCTAAATCTCGCACTCATACGAGAATCTAATTGTATTGAAATCACCACCCACACAACACGGCTGATCCTGTCAAAGCAATCCATGCCATAGAGTTGAAGTTGAAGCCCCATAATTCAAACACAATGTTACTCAATTTAGTTTCTTTCAAAACCACCATGCGAGACCCAATCGTTTCCTTCATAACCATCCTTTTTGAGCGATTGCCGAATCCCAAACATTTAAAGAGAAAATATGGTAACATCGGCGTGCAACAAACCATAATTAGTCCCACCCAAATCTTTTCCTAGAATCGACCTAATTTGTATATTTAATCGTTCATTCAATATGACCAAATGTTCGAAATCATGCTCTACTAATTTTATCTTCTTAACATTGAGTTCCAACTAAAGCAAATCTTCAATGAGTACATGTTTTAAAATCCCTAATACAAGATTTCAAAGCCATCCATAGGGAAAAGTTACGAAAATACTGGAAGAAATCACAAGCTAAATCTGTTGAATCTCTCTTGATTTATATAGCCCATTACCATTAATAAAAATACAAGACACATACATAACAAATCAAATCACGCAAGGTTTTTCAAATTAATAATACAAACTATATATTAAATATCATAGACGAGTCTTGAACATGATGATAGCCATGAAACTCGCGACAACAACCGCTTCTTCTTTAGGAACATCTTCCATAAAATTCAGGTCCTTTTAATTTGTTCTTTATCCTGGACAAAACAAATATTTTTTATGATTCTTAATGACATATTATAAAAACCATACAAAAACATTTTAAGTTTTAAACTACTAAACATAGAGAAGTCATCACTTTAACTCTTAGCCAATGTTCCTTATCAAAAGAACTACATCAAGAAAGTTGAATGCTTCTGGTATGAAATTCTCAATAGATCATAGATAGGTCACCTACTAATTTCATTGTATGAAATTCGTTTTCAAGAAAATAAGAATTCATTGAAAAAATAATCATCGGAAAATGAATTCCATTGTTTGTTTGAAACCTTGGAAAATGTCAAAAAGAGAGTTTATTTTAGCATAGTTATAAAATCGTCGAGTTAACTTCAAACTTGGTTGAGTCAACTCGACTTGATTGGATTTTGAGGTGACATGGCCCCAAAATTCGAAGAAACCAACTTGGAGAGTGTAATCAACTTGGTAAAACTTGAAAATGCACCTTGTCAAATCAAACACTCGATCAAGTTATTTGATTATACATAATATTTTTCTGGAGACATAAAATTAAATCTTTTATTTAGTTTAAAATAGAAACTATTTTTTTAAATACTTTTATAACTCAATTTTTATATTATTTTAAGCTGTTAGGCTTAACTCCACATTGGATGGGCCATCCAAATTTTAAAACCTATGGTTTAGTAGGTCCATCAATGGATAGTCAATTATCCAAATTCATATTCAAATAATCAAATATTATTTGATGTTTATGGATATGGATTCAAAGTTGGATATTGAGATATCCTCTCTCAATAGCATTCAATTTAAACCCAAATAGATATAATAGTTATTATGTAATATAATATACTTATATTATTATATATATCAAATCCAAATCGGATAAGTATCTTATCAAATTTGAATATTGATTTAGAATAACCGTCCCATCATCTGAACCCTTGGCATGTGATGTGATGATGAGAGCCAACCTCAAATCACAACTAAGCAGGAGTTGAGTTGTTTCTTTTCTTAATTCAAAATTCAAAAGTAAAATCTTACTCAATTAAAAGAAAAACAACCCACGAACATTACCTCTTTCAGATCTCAGTGGAGTCATGATGCATGCGTGTCCTCTATGACTGGATATTCTCATCTGGATAAATGTGGATGTTGGGGATATGTGATATGATGCTCCAGTCCTCTCCTACCTCCTTTTTGCAACGTGCTCCCAAAACAGAGCAGTAATGAATTGACAAGCTTTGAAGCGAGGTGAGGTGTTTCAGCATTCAGACATGCACATCAAGGAATTAGACCACAGGATTGACAAGCTTTGGAGCGATGTAAGATGAGCCAAACCTTCAGGGAGTGATGAATGTGGTGAATCAGTGATCACCAGAAACTTGAGATTGTTGTTGCTGTTGTTAACTTGGTTGGTGGGCAATGACCTTGAAAGAACACCTACATCCCCTCCTAAAATCAACTCTTCAAGAAGTGGAGGAAGGCATGGTGTCCAACTCAATTTTGGGCAATAAGCAATTTCCAAATTCCTTAGTGAAGCAGGGAATATATAGTGAGGCAGCTCCTTTAACTTGGGGCAAAAATGAATTGTTAATGTGTGGAGAAGTGGCATGATGATAATTATATCTCTTCCTCCTCCACTTCCAACAGCATGTTCTTCTTCTTTTTCTTCCCTCGTCAACATCTCCCACTCCTCCAACTCATCCATATACCACAAACGAAGTTCCTTCAACTGTGGGAATGTTACCACAACCCTTGATTCTCCACCACCTCTTTTTGTACCATCATCATCAACATCCACATTAATTCCTAAAAACTCAACACCTACACGTTTCACCGAATTCATGAATCTTATTTCGAGGCTTTCAAGGACTGGTAAATTTCCAAGAGCTGGCAAAACCTGAAACTTTGGAAATCTACCAAGGGTTAATTTTCTGAGACATGGCATAATCACTCCATCTTCTACCCTCAAATCCCACTCCTCCAAGTTATCCATACCATTGATATACAGTTTTTTCAATCTTGGCGGGACAATTGGAAGACCATCACTACCTGCAATTTGGCCAAACACCTGACCCATCAATTTAACCTCATCCATGTTTTTTATTTTGAGTTTTTGAAGAAATTGAAACTTCCCAAAAGCAGGAAATTGCACACATTTCGTACAATCAACTATTTTAAGAGCGAAGAGTTCGGGCAACATTGAATCATCCATCCAATTAGGGAACTTAGAACAAAGGTAACCTTTTATTCGCAATTCCTCCAAGTTTCGATGTGGTTGGAGGCCTTCCAGCACACCTTCAATCCTTTTTATCTCGCCTTCTGCCATGTTTCCCAACCCATCGCACTCAAATATCAATTTCAAACCATGGAGATGTCGCTTATTCTTTAATTGTGCTTCATTAGCCTCATTTACATCCGCCACTCTTTCCAACCCAAATATTTTTAGATCCCCTTCGAGGTGGTCGAGATCTTTTAATTCTCCAATTTTGCATCCATCTCCTCCCACATCATTAACAATGAACTTGGACAATGTTCGAAGGGAGCTTAATCTACCAATTCCTTGAGGCAAGTAGCTTAGTTCATCAGTTTCTTCAATTTTAAGATGCCTCATGTTAATCATTTTCCCAATCCCTTGAGGTAGTTTACATAGCCTCCTACAACCGTTAAGATCCAATGTCTGCAAATTATACAATCTGCACATTGTTTCAGGCAATTCCTTCAAATTTGCTCCAGACAAGTTCAAGTATCTAAGATGTATCAACTTCTCAACCTCATTTGGCAGTTCTTTTAGATCCCAATTGCTCAAAGATAGTACTCTAAGACATGTCACTTGACAAAACAAACCAGGAAGAGCTGGAAAGGATAATGGTGCCCTTGCAAGTTCGTCGATGTAGAGAGTACGTAGATTCTTTGCCTTGTAAATGGAAGTTAAATCCATAAACCCTGTAGCGCCTAAATGGCGGACCGTCTTGCTGAGTTCTGTGTTTATACCATCCATGATAAAGCATTCAGTCTTCATAAGAAATTGGGCAAAATCATGAATAAGATCATGCATCTTGTAGTAAATTATATTTTCATCATCATCTGTTTTCATGTTTTGGAAAAATGAGCGCATCAGTAGTTCATTGAAATATTCAACGCCCACTACTTCCAATTCTCTTCTTCCTGTGGAGTTAAGAAGACCTTGCGCCATCCACAACTGGATTAACCCATCCTTTCCTATCTCCTGATCTTTTGGAAAGATAGCGCAATATGTGAAGCAACGTTTTATATTTGAGGGCAATGCATAATAACTCAACAGTAGAGCAGGCAAAGCACCTTTTTCAACCTCTTGTAATTCCCATACATCACTTTCCAAGACTTGTTCCCACTCTCGTTTGGTTCTTTTGAAGAGCATGAGAATTCCTAAAGTCTTCACGAAAAGAGGCACACCCCTGCACTTTTTTGTGATTTTGTTACCGATATCTTCCAATTTCTCACAATCTTCTTTGCACCTTCCCTGAAAAGCAATACGTTTAAACAATATCCAACATTCCTCCTCAGACAATTGGCCCAGATCATGAGTGTAGGCCGAACCCATCATTAATGCTACTTTCTCACTGCGCGTAGTAACGACAATTCTGCTCCCTTGTGCACCACCCTTGAGAGCAAGCTTCAACTGACTCCAGTCGGTGTGATTCTCGGTCCACACGTCATCCAGCACGAGTAGAAACCGCTTTCCCATGACAGATCTACATAATTCTTGATGTAAATCTTGCCATTCAATGTTGTTAGAGACTTTCTGATCACTAGCAGCTTTAATAATCGCTTTGGCAAGCCTTGTTAAATCGAAAGGGTCAGATACACACACCCACATTGTCATCTTAAAATACTTCTTCACCTTATCATCATTGAAGACCATTTGGGCAAGAGTAGTCTTCCCAATTCCCCCAATTCCACGTATAGAGATGACAACAGGAAGAACATTAGGAGTTTCTTGTTGACTACTCTCGCTCAACAACTTGCTTAGTATAATATCTTTGTCTTGGTCACGACCACATGCATCTAATGCATCAATCATAGAGCTAGTCATTCGAAATGTTGGTGGTTCCTCACTAGTAGTCCTCATCCCACTATCAATAAGCTGGAATTGGTCTTTCTCCTTTGCAATCACATCTAGTTTACTCATTATTTCTTTTATCTTATGGCCGATGTCACGACGCAAAGAAACTTGACTGAAGCAATTCCAATTGCAATTGCAAAGAGAGAACAAATAGGAGCATACCTTCTCTAATACGCCAACTCCCTCGATTTCCGATCTGAGAATTTCAGTGCTCCATTCATCTAACACATCTTCCAGATCGTAGGCCAAATCTTTGAGATTTTGTAACCAAATCTTCACCGTTTCCTCTTTTACTTGTTTCTTCTCTGCATCTATGAGTACGGCTTGAATAGATTTGAGTGTAGAAGTAAACTTTTCAACTTCTTGAGGGGTACCCAACACCAGTCTCACCTCTTCAAGGACGAAAGATCCCAATTGCTGCGAAACAGTGGAAACGAGAGCATGCTCCATACTGGGAAATGAGAGAGAAGGTTGAGGCTAATTGATGAAGATGAAGCTAGCAACGTGGATGAAGGGGGAGTAAAAGTGAACAGAATAGGAATGAAAGATTAGAATCTATTATTGGTTTGGTTGAAGACTAAAGTAATGATTCCACTATTTTGTACAGTGATAGGCTGCTGGCTTATGATGCCTTTTTTTGACTTTTATAACTATTATTTGTATTATCTTTAGTAAAGCTGTCATCATTTTTTTGTTTTTTTCTTTCTTTCTTTCTTGAGGATTGTTATTGGCACTTCAAATCTTACTTATCAAATCTTAATTTAAAAAAAAAAGATTTTTTCAAAAACATGCACAACTTTTATCCAAATTCCAATTTCAATATCCTGCTCATTTTAATTTCAAAAAACATGTATTTGAGTGAATTTTTCACTTTTATAATTAATAAATTCACTCGTATATCCATAAATTCATAAATATTAAAATTGACAAATTCATAAATTTGTAAAAATTATAAAAATGACAAATGCATATGTTGGGACTCCAAATTTTCAACACACGAAATAGAGATTCACTTTTCTTATTTTTAAGTAGTTTTTATTTTTATTTTTAGGATTAAAGATTTTATTTTAAGTCTAATCATAATTGTAAATAACTACTAAAATTATGAATGTTTGTT
The DNA here is from genome assembly GCF_017979445.1 of Akebia trifoliata. NCBI lineage: Eukaryota > Viridiplantae > Streptophyta > Magnoliopsida > Ranunculales > Lardizabalaceae > Akebia > Akebia trifoliata. Next base: position 3,717,542 of record NC_141386.1, on the reverse strand, counting down.
ATAATGTTTTATATAATATTGAGATATAATTTGAGGCAAACTTCTCTTACATTTGAATGGTGAGTTTTAATCATTAATTACGGTATGATAAATAACTTTAGAAATTGAGCTGTAATAAGAAAGAGTTGGGGTGCCACTAGTGCAATTTTTCAATTTTTTAATTTTTGAGAGTAAGGTTTACTCTCTGTACGAAATGAGTAAATTTTGATTTAAGAGATTTACTGGACAGACCTATCTGTAGAAATTTTATTACAAAAACTACTTAGTTAGTAAGTTTGCTACTTAAACAAATCTTACTTTATTCATCAAGTTACCATGACTAACTTAATAAGATTTTAAATCTTACTAATGATCGTTGGGTTCATATAGATTATCAAATCAGCAATCCAACAACAAGGCTTTTTAGATTTCATGAAAAAACTCAGACTAAAAATAAAAAAAAATAAAAATCCATTTAAGCTTGATTGTAGATATTTAAAATTGAGGCTTTCATACTACTAAATTTAAAATTAAGAATAACCGTGAAAATTAAAATTGATGGCTTCCGTGATCCATAACCAAAACCTTCTAAATTTCATCGAAAACTCAAAACCAAAGATATTAAAATCAATTTTCTTTTTGAGCTCAATCCAACATTTTGAAATTGGATGACTACCGATCTTTCACCTAACTCCCAAACTTAAAAATAAAATTTAATGGTGATTTTTTTTTTTTTTTTTATAATGTTGTTGACTTTACTTTATTGAACACGACTAGTCTTACTAAGTTAGTAACGATTTCACCCTTACTAAAAGGTCGTTGAACTCAACTATTGCTGTTTTGAAAGTTATGTGCTAAGCCTACGATCCAAAGGCATGATGCCATGTTTATTAAATGAGCAAAAGTGATTGGTCTCTTAGAGAAAATTTAAGAGTACTTTAAATACTTTATTTTTAGTAACTTTTCAATACACAAGACGTCGTACCATTTATTCATCAACTTAACAAAAAACTTTCAAACCATTAAATCTTTGTTCGGCTCACCTTATGATGTCAAGAAAACATGATCCTATCCTTGGGGTTCGTAGAGAAAAAATTTCTATGAACTTTAAAAATAAAATTATTTTTTACCATTGAATTTTAATTTTAAATTTTGAAGTCGAGTGAAAGTTTCGCTGTCCATTTTTAAAATCTTGGATCAAACCTTTAAAAAAAAGATTATTTTGTCATTTTGTTTTTCTTTTGTATTTGAATTTTTCAATGAAATTTAGAGAGCTGTGTAGTTGGATCACTAATGTGATAATCCATTTGAGCAAAACAACTTTTATTAAGGCTTAAAATATTATTCTTGTTCGAATAATATTCAATTGACTAAAAACGACATTCAACTGACGTTGACTTTGCAAAGAATCATATATAGATTTTTGAGAGATTTATAAGACGAACCTATCTGTTTTTATTAGGGAAAATTACCAGAAGGACCTGGCAAAAGGATTTTTTCTAATTAGTCCCCAAGTTGTAAGGCTTCTCTTAATAGTCCATTTAGGGTTTCGCTTATTGTACCATCAATGCCGACAAATATTATTTGGATGCCTTTAGAAAAGGAAAAGAAAGAGTCGAGGAACTACGTCACTTTAGAAATATGATGTAAAGATTAGGAATCATATGATGCACCATCTTTAGAAATCCATGTAAAAGTGATCAAATAGTCCATTAATTAGTTTAATTTTTCTTTATAAATATATATATATATATATATATATATAATTTAACCTAAGTTGAAGATGTGGGTGAAAAGGTAAAAAATTTTACCCAAATGGTTGAAGATGACTGATTTCGAGAAGAAAAAATAAGGATATTTTGCTAAAGGTTGAAGATGGAGGTATTTTTGGCATTTTTCACTAGTCGATAAGAGAAAACCAAGGTCAAGGGGTGCACGCCATCAGTTTGAAAACATAAGTTTATATCTCAAATATTCTTCAAAACTAGGAGACCCATGCCTAAATCATAATGCTTCAAAAAATTAAATATTTACAATAACAGTAAAAATCATGATTTGGTAATTATTTTGGAACGTGTACTGTCCCAATAATTTCATGATCTCTCGCCCTATGAGTTGGTAAATTTCTTCATGTTAGATCAAATAATTAGAAAAGTCCAATCGATTTAGCTGAGATATTTCATGTGAGGGAGAATCTCACTTTAGCTTAGTTGGTAGCCTTTATGGGTGATGCCGATGATACCATGGACCTTTGTTGAATTCTCGTCATCACCAAGTTATTAATCTCATTAAAAACATACTTACTTATTAATAAAAATTAAGTAGGTTGGTTAAAATACTTTATATGTAATAGTGGATTTATTTTTGTTTTGTTCTCTTTGTCTAATGTTGTATGTGTGTACATTAAGGAAGACATCTCAAATACCACACATGGATTACATTTGCATTTATATGTGCATATCCACTAATCAACAAATGATAAATTGTCATCCCATTCAATCCGATTGGGATGCCTTGGCTTTGAACATGTCTCTTGATTTTGTGCAGACTTTCTATAATTCGCTGCATTTGATAATATATTTGATTGTTGGATTAAGACTAAATCATGAAGAAAGGTGCATGTTAAGCAAATTGTTCTTGGTTTGATTGAAAATCCCAGTCATTAACATCAACGGCTTCAACAACTCTTATTTCATCGAAATGCTCGTACGCACGTATCAACACTCTAATACACCATTCCAACTAAACCTTTATTTAAAAATCAAAGTAGTAAATTATTGGTTAATTTAATTTTTGATTGACAACCATAAAGAGAGACTTCCATTGTAATTTCCTTAGTATAATTTTTAAGGGTGAAGATTAATGAAAGCCCATCTTTGACGGCCTCAGCCCATCAAATTTTGAGAAATATGTCGGACTAACCATCAAATATTTTCTTGTAGAAATTATTATTATTATTTTTTTATTTTTTTATTTTTATTTTTATATTTTTATTTTTACCGTCCTGAATTGTCAAATTATTGGAGGATGAACTTCAAAAAAGACATTAAAAAAAAGAATCTATAGTCTATGAGTATCAAATATGGAGATTTAAAAAAACAATAGGACTGTCCTCTAATTCACCAATATCACAACAAACAAAATAGTAATAATAATAAAAAATCATTAAAAAAATTCATAAAAGAAAGATCATTCATAGAAATCAAATCTTGACCATTCAAGAAACTCAATTCACAGCTAATCCAATTAAAAACAAATGGAAAGACTATCTGAATCTCTTCTCCATTCTTATCTTCTATGATACTGACCTCATGTCCGCTGCTCGAAGAATCACTCTTATGAGTCATCTTAATTTTCTTCCAATCGATTGAACTCTTAGTACATCTTCTTTTGTTGTTCTTCTAATGGAAATTGTGCCTTTGAGGCATGATTCACCTGGAATTTTCCATAATTGAAGGCTTTCCAATGTTGTATCCGTCGTCTTATGGCCTTTCGGCCTCTCTGGTGGATCCTACACAAATAAAAAGAAAATTGGAAACTTTTAGGCTTTTAAGAATCTCTTGAACTCAATTTTATATCTCCAAAATAAAATATTTCAAAGAACCCAATTCAATTGCCAACGGTTTATGTCCTTTTAATTGAGAATGATCAAAAGCTAGTTGTTGATGAGATAGAACACAGTCAATCAGACCACCATTAGGACTCTTCAACAACAAACATTAATAACAACCCAACTCATTAGACCCAAATTAGAACAACACTTCAAATCTCTAGACCCCCAAAAACTATTACCAAAAAAAAATCAAAGATAAAGAAAACTTCCTGAATGGTCTTTGATAGCAAGTTCGTTGATCTTTCTTACTATTTTATTTTTTACAAAGAAACTAATAAAATCAAAGGTCAAAAAGAAATAAAATAAAACAGATTTCATTATAAGGAGATAAATTCCAAGTCTATTCGTGAGATTTACTTGCTAAAAATAAGTGACACAAGATTTCTTACAGTTGATTTCATCTCTGGTATGTATTTGGATCTCTTCTGCAAAATGAAAAAAAAAAAACTCGGTTAGTAGTTATTTTATTTTCTATGTATAGGAGTTTGTGAGAGAAGTTACTATGCCGAAATTGAGCAACAAGAATTAGAATATTGAGAGGCTATATATATCTCACTACAAACTCAATTCACATTTACAATCACAACTATCATCTGTTATCCCATAAAAATTCAAACCAGAACTAGAAAACATAAAATCAAAATCTAAGAAAACCCAAGATTATAAAGGTAACAGTGCAAGCAGTAGTAGTGGTAATAATGTGCATCCATTAGCAGAACAACAAATTAAAATGGGCTAACCTCAACAGTATCAATGGCTTCATTTGAAGGAATAGAATGCAAAACCCAGCAAAACAAGAAACTAAAATGGCTAAGGTAATGCAAAAGATTGCATAAATCTGAATATATTTTTTGTTAATTGTGAGACTAACGGTATAAGCATTAAAACCAGAATTATGCAAACTTCACATGATAAGTGCTTTTGTTGGGTCGGTGGGGAATTAATAAAACAAACATCTAATTGTTGCTCAAGGCCTGGAAACCTGATATCAGGATTTTCTGCCCATGATTTGTATAGTTTCTTCAACCAAGCAGACTGACAAAGAAGATAAAAAACCTAACCTCAACATATAATTTTCTATAATGAGTTTTAACCAAATAACACAATTTGCGGATTGAGAGCAGTTATAGCAGAAGACAAACAAAACTAACATCAATATACAATTTTCTATAATGGGTGTTAATCTCATACCAAACCAACAAATATTCTGAGAGAAAACAATAACATACAATTTAGAGCAGAAGAACAACAAAAAATAACAACATACAATTTTCTATAATGGGTGTTGACCATATACCAAACCAACAAATTTCAAGTTATTTAGTGTGGATTAGGAGTATGATTCCCATAGGCTCTTTGAGCTCTTCCTTGAATGAAACTCAGGGCTGGTAAATAAATAAAAAAAAGTGGGTTTCACCTTCACCGCTTAGTTGGGAATGGTCTTTTCTGCACCTCTGTTGATCTCCCTACTTTTATCTGGCAACCTAGAGTTCCATCCAAGGAGGCTTTCTTCATTTGAACAAAGAGGGAAAGAGATGTTCATATTTATTTTTTAGAACTATAAATAGACCACAGATTAAGGGATTTGAGCTGTAATTAAGGCCTCAAATTGAACTAAACAAATGATTTTAGCTCAAATAAGAAATTTATTTAAATCTGTAAGTAAAATTTCAGTTAGAGAAATTAAAGTAGTGGATTTTACCTGTATTTTCTAATACGTACATTCTGTTCTTATTGTTTGGCCAAAACCTGAGATTAATTTAACAAACACATACTTAGTTTTAATGGGTAAAACTCTACTTAGTACTAATTACAAAGTCCATAAAGTATACCTACCTGTATCTCATGCACCATAGCCTTGAAGATTCAACCTCCCTTACTACAACTTGGATTCCCTCCTTTACTAAGAGGGTTGGAAGATTTGCCTCTAAATCTTTCTGTCATTTTCATCAATTAAAAAATGTCACAAAGAACTATCTAACTAGAGGACATGTCAGAACAAATTTTAATTCTCACTAATAAATGTTATTGGTATTGTATAAATAAGGAGGTAAGTATAGACTCTGTTATCTGGCTTCGGTGGTTCCTATCTTGGTAAAAGCTTGTTAGGACTGCTCTCCTATATTGATACTACATCAGTACCCTTGAGACTTAATTCTGCTCTACACATCATATTACCACCTCTTGTTCTCAAATTTCGACTCCAATTAATGAACCAGTTCACAACAATTCAGACTTCCGTCTACTCATCATGAGCTCAGTTTCAGGCAAACATTTGCAGGCCGATGACAATATCTTCACCCTGTATTGTTCTTGCATGTCATTTGGTTCAGTTATTGCTCTATCAGAGTCTAATTGTGATTCACAGGCTCTAACGGATCCTAAATGATGTGAAACCATACCGGCAAACTTTTATCCTCTTCTCTAGAACCAGAATTGGTCTCATCCCTAGTCAGGCTTTTATGAGTCTCGTTGGCTGCAAGTGAGTCTCGAGATTAAAAATTGGGATTAGAAAGCTATAAAGTTCTATTTGTAACAATTACGAGAAGATGGCTAAGGGATTCTTTCAGTAGCATAGCATCAAGTACCATAAATGGTACTCTAGTAAAGCTGACTGTCGTTTATCATCTCTGTAAGATGATATATACTGCACAAAAGTGTAATCAAACTTAAGTACTTTGTAGCTTATTCATTAATATAATCCTATGCTATTTCGAAGAAAGGAATGAACAATGAAGATTTGTATTCTCCTTAAATCATTGTGAGACATATTAGACATGGCACAATAAGACTTCAACTAAATATTTAGAAGGGAAAACCTCATTATTTTCCAGGGGAAAAATTATTCACTGAGATCAAGTACCATAGCACAAGAAACCATTGGATCTAACAGTGAATCATTGACTATTTACCAAATTGAGATATGAAAGTAAAGGGGGGAGAAAAATAAATGGTAAGTAAAGACTTGAGAAGGGAGGAGGTGCACTTTCTACATTGATGATGCCCGTGAAGGTGGGACAATGGCCTTCAGCCTTTCCAAAAATTTCACGAAACAAGAAATCAGGCAGCTCTATATTCGGTATATGGCAATGTGAGACCACCATCATGTAATTTCGCATGGGGAGGGATATGAGAAGCATCGTTTAAGCAGGTGCCTGGAATGGCACCAAAGATGATGATGATTGTTCATGGCCAATCCCCTCTGAGTTGCTACAAATAACTTTAGTCTTAGTTGTTGTGGGGAAGGAAACATCTTCAGCCACCAACTTCAAGATGTTCTTTAAATTGTATCCATCAAATTAACATTGGAGAAAATAGAAATAGAGATTACAAAAAGGTATTGGATTTAACAAACCATTTGTACATTCACCAACAGGTCATGTGCTTGTTAAATCCTTAAAGATAGTATTTGAAATTGCAGTGAATCAACTCATATCGAGTACCAGAGTTTGCAGTGCATCATCTTCCCATTAGCATTTATACTATAATTTATTTTCCCATATTATCAAGTACACCAGACGGATGTGAGGGGTGTACATAAGGAAAGGTAATTTTATTTTCAACCTGAGAAAAGCTTCCATGTTGGTCATAGCTAACATTTATCTAGAACTTTTGGGCATCTTATGGTTCATGCAACAAGAAAATATAATTATTTTAGTGAACACATGCTGAGCTGTTGAGAAACATGTTGTTAGATGAGCATAGCATAGATGAAGATGTTGCGACGGATGAGTGGCAAGATCAAGAAACACAAAATGAAAAATGAGTATATTCAAGGAAATTTATGAGTAGCTTCAATAGAAGATAAAATAAGGAAAAGTTGCTTTAGGTGGTTTGGGCATGTGCAAATAAGATCAATGACACCACCAGTGAGGACTGCTTTAGTGTGACGTCAAGGGTTATAAAAGGACAAGAGGAAGCCTAAAAATGATTTGGATGGAGTTAATATGAAAATAAATAAAAGAATGTGCCTTGACTAAAGATATGGTTCATAATAGTGTTAAATGGGATTCATGACCCAATTATTTTTATGATGTATAGAAAACGATGACGGCATGATATTTAGGTTATTTAGATTGCTTTTTTACAATTTTGTCCCAATCCTGAATAAACCTACAATAGTTCTATGATACACAGTTTTGTGCACAAGGTCTTTTACATAAGTTTGTGGAACCCACATTACAACAAAAAAAAATGAGTCAAGGAAAGAATTTTCATGATAATGATCTCCTCAAAAAGTCAGCCCCCAACCTTAATTAATCTCCATATGGGCCCACATACCATTTAATATCTGAAAAGAAATTGCATTGATCCACTCAGTTATACAAAAACAGTTTGAGTAGTCAAGATTCCTTTGGAACGAGGTGCCAATACTTCAACGGGAAAAGACGCAAAACCTGTAGCCCATGCTGACAGGAATCCAGAACCAAATGCCAACTTTGATCTTTCAGCATCACTGGTAAGAACCCACCTTACCTTTTTGACAGAATCAGAGTTTGAAGAAAATATTTTCCCGTTCATATTGTTCCAGTTAATCCATTGCTTCACAGGGCTTAAAGTTATCCAAAGACTGAAGGAAACACCACTGCATGCCAGTTAGAAACCATAAAAGGAGTAAATTCTTGGTGGATCTGCTAAAAAATAAGGAGTTATTCTTCAGCACACCACAATGTTAGCTTTAGCATTCTTTTTTTCCCCCTTGAATGGACGAATTCCACTTTTCACGTAAAATTCCACCTCTTTCAATGACCTAAATTGATGGTCTTCAATTGGATCATAGTAAAACTGCACAAAATAATAACATTTTCTAAGCTTCTTAAGCACATCAACAATTTCAAACAACTTTCAAAGGGGAAAAAAAAGGGACAAAAGCTGATAACCTTTTTATATGATGCTAATAATATTAGTTCAAAACAAAAAGAATTTCGAACAGAGTTCCTCATTTTGTCCTTTGCATTTGAATCACATGTCGCCTATAAGTTATGGATGTATTAATAATCTCGACCTTCCCCTATGCACCCGTACCAGAAACAAAATAAGAAGACCCATAGAAAAGTACATGATTGAGAAATAAAATCCTAATTAATAAAATCATGACAAGTTTCCCCCTGAGTTGTTCTTAGAAGATAGATCATAAAATAATAGCTTAACAATTTGATGGAACTGTTTGTGTAAGTTGGGAACCATTTAATAGCTACATAGGGAACCATATCAGAATAGATGCTTCCAATTCACTTCAACAGAATACTAGCACGCAAATAGCGAACAAAAAACATATAATAAAAATCTAAAATACGTAAAACATCACATAAATGATCTATTTTTATCTAAAATATTAGTTAGAGAAATGCAATTAATTTCTAGAAAATCAACAAATCTGAGAGCAATGTTAAAACAATGAATCTTATGATCATCAACAAAAAAAATATATGAAAATTAAATAAGGAATCAAACAACCTTACAACATCCAATCCAGAATCATCGACAGATCACCAAAATATTTAGATCGAGTATCGAAACAAAATCTCATATTCTAATTTTTTTTTTAAACAACTTACCTAATCTCCAAAGCTTATAAGGTTTAATAAAACCCTAAAACATGATGACGAAGCAATTGAATATAACTCTTTTAGAGATTAAGAAGACCAGCAGACGATCAAAATCTTGCAGATTTCAAAAATCTCTGAAACAAATCGACAGGAGAAGAAATAGTGTCGATGTTCATGTATCTCACTTTTGTAAATCAAATTAAAATGATATGAAATCCTAATTTGTGGAAAAAAAAAAAAGAAATCGAATAACAAAATTACCTTTCAACTTGAAGAATTTGATAACAACTCTTCGATAAATACATCAAATTTTTATTTGTTCTTTGATTTTGTTTCGTGCAAAATTAACACATTTGGATCCATCTTCAACAACCTGAACAGTGTTATGGATCCATCAACCTGAGAGAAAGGAGAAAGAGAGACTCACCTTAAAAAATAACAAATAACTTTTTCTTCACTCCATCGTTTCCAATGTTGAGAAATCGAGAGATCAGAGATTAAGCGATCAGATAGAGAAATATCAAGAGATCAAATAGAGGGAGAGATGAGATCCATCAAGAGACGAGATCGAAGGAGACAGGGAGGGATAGGGATATAGACATTTGAGAGATCAAAGAGAGAGACACGCACACACAGAAAGTGAGTGAGTGAGTGAGAGAGACGGAAAGTGGCAATTGCAGAATGTGTTTTATAGACACGAAGGCCCCGTTTGATAACGCTTTTAAAATTTAATGTCAGATTCTGCTATAAGAAGTTGCTGTCAGAAATAGCTGGAAAACTAAAAAGCTTATTTTTTAAAGTCTTATAAAAGTGTTGTGTTATTTACCAGAATTTAGTAATTATTGTTTAATACAACTGCTGGATTTTGTAGTATTATGGTAAAATAACCAGAATACCCTTAATGTTGATAATGGACCAAAAATGACTAGAATACCCTTACAAATATATAATTATACTAAATATAATAAATTTATATTAAAAAAATTTAAAAATAATTATTTTAATTTAAATAAATTTATAAGTTTTATAATTCTATAGAAATTTCGACAACATCTCCACTTAAAAATGGACATATAAAATTTTTCTGATAAAGAAAATACTTGCATAATACACAATCCAACATCCACATTACATCGTATATACATAACACATTCACATAACATCTCATTTATATTCTGACATCATTTAAACATAATAACCATAACTAATATAATAAGTAAGACTGAAATAAATAAAAACATGAAAAATATGCATCCAACAAATGCATATAAGTAAAAGGTAGTCGTTGACCATATTACAATATCTGGGTTCCATTGCTCATGATAGAATTGAGTGGTACACGAAATGCAAGAAAAGGGGCATGCCTAATTCAATCTGTGGGATAAATGCAACGACGTCGTGTCTATTGAGATCAGAATATTAATTTGTGTTGCAGTTCAATAGGTAGAACCAGTAATAATAATAACGGATAGAAGAAAAAGAAGGGCTAAGACCCATAGCTCAGTTGGTTTGACACATTGCAATCCAACTTTGAGGCAGTGGATTCAAGTCCAGCTTAAATAACGGATAGAAAGAAATAATTAAATGGCTAGCCCAAGTACTTAGAATAAGGCTTCGATGATGATGATGAAGAAATGCTATAATCCTACAATAAATTAGCTAGATATTTAATAAAAGAAATTTGTGTCTCAAACTGGACTCATCACTTGCAATCTTGGGATTCTAGTTTGGTCACACGAGATTTCAGAAGTTCATACTTTACTCGAGGAAAATAATGATGACCATACAAATAACAATAGTGGTAGTTAACAAATGTCAACAGATGCAGAATATATCTTGGCAATGATAATAGACTGTGACATAGAAGAAATTGAATGATGGTGATACCATATGAAAAAGATAAGTTAGAATCTAATATTTGACAATGTAGCCCCAATAAATTTGTTCGAGATTCACTTTTAGGTCTATGAACCATTTTTTTTAGATGGGATTTATTTTGTACCTTTTAGTGTTGTTTTTGTTTTCCTTCTTCGCCCTTTGTTAAAGTTGTTGTATCATTGTTGTTAGGTGGCCAGCTTGGCCTCACTTTGTTTGTTTCCCTTTTTTTTTCTCATTAATAAATTTGCTCTTTTTTCTGTCAAAAATAAAAGTTTCTACAATATCAGAGATGCATCAAAACATTAAGCACCGACTCATATAAATATGTTCTAACACCATACAAGAGGTTGGTTCTAAATGCATAAGAAGTAAATATTAAAGGTCGAACACCAAGTTTTTTCTTTTGTTTGTTAATCACAAACCAATCACTATCAATCAAAACAGAACTTAACAAGGAAAACCCAGGACGGAGCAGAGACTCATCAAAACACAAGGCCCATCCCAAACAACTAAGATGAAGAGCCTGTTTGGATAACCGTGTTTTGCACAACAAAAAAGTTCTCTCCTTTCTTTTCTTTGTTTTTGCTTGAAAAGTGTTGAAAAAAAAAAAAACAATCTTTCTTCAAGAACAACACAATAAACCAAACAGGAAAGAAGAATTTACAAGAAACGATATGAAACTCCAATCTATAGCTTAAGTACGACATAAGTCTCAATCTACTACCGAAGGAGAAGCAATTAGAATTAAGTAAACTAACATACTTTTCATCCGCCATGTGGATTGTCGACACCAAATCGACCTGCACAAGAGAAAAACCTCATCAACCGATTACAGATATCAGCTTTATAAGAAATTGTAATTGAACTAATCAAAGAGAATGAAATTTTTCAGAGAATTAATTAGTGCACCTGAAGAAAAGGTTGAAGAAGAGACCACGGAAACTTCTTTCTGCAGCTGACAACAGCAGTCTGCAACTCTCCATTGCTCTCTCTTCTCCCTTTTCTGAATCTCATGAAATCTGCGATCGAATTGTTGTCGAGAAACTGATCCGCGGAACCATCGTCTACGACTGATTGATTCAAAGAAGCTCCAATTTTCAGAATAACTGGTTTTACATATTTAGGTTTTCGTTTCGAGTAGTTGAAGGATCTAAATCTTGTTGAAGTAGTTGCAGAAGGTGATTCGTTGTTGGAATTGGCGGGAAACGAAGATGAGGAAGATAAGATTGAAAGAGAACCACAGACCATAGTGTGTGAGGGAGATAGAAATAGTTTCGATTCTCAGAAACCTAAAGAGAGATTTCTTCAGTTTCTTCGAAACCGTAGAAGGGAAAATGAGGAAGGAGGATATGACTTGTAATTTGCTTGAAGTATAAGGGACGTTTCGGTAATTTCCCACGAGGCATTTTTTATTTTTATTTTTCCAACAAACGCGAAGTGTGGATTGGCTTTTCTTAAGTACTTTTAACTCTTCTGAAGAGCACAAGAGTCAAAAGCACTTTTAAAGGTGTTTGGATAAATAGTTTCTGGAAAGAACTACTTTATTTTGGAGTCATTTTGGTATTTTTTCATGAAGTACCGATGGTGTTACTTTTCTAAACTATTCTAGCGCGGAGTCACAAAACATTGTAAAAATGACGAGATTGAGACAAGTATGCCTATCATAATTTCGAAAATTATAAGTATACCATCAAAAATGCAATTGGAATAATATTATATTACTATCCATTGATATGATGGTAGCATTTTGGTATAGCATTTGGGACAAATATGCCCCCTCCTAAATTTTGAAAATTACAAGTATACCCTAAAAAATGCAATTAAATAATATTATAATACTATGCATTGATGTAGTGGTAGCATTTTAGTGTAGCATTTAAAGTTTTATTTCTAGCTTTCCCAATTGTTCACTCAACTATTTATCCATAAGAATTCCAACCATGGTTGAAAGTTTACTATCCATTAATGTGGAAAAAGCTTCTTCATATTTTTAATGGTTGTATAATTGTTGGGTATTTATATAAGTTTTTATGGATAAAAATAGCAACTAAGTTTATTTTTTTGGAACATAATTTGTTGAGTTATAATGTTAAAAATAGTAACTAATACTTATAAGGGCATTCTGGTCATTGTAACAGAATCCAAAATAATTCATAAACACAAAACTTTATAATAGTATTTCTAACAGTACTTCTTAGAACCTACATCGAAATACATAATAGTTATCTGCTTACTCCAAACAGTACTTCAAAAAATACTTTCAGGAGTACTTATATTCTAAGTACTTCTCGCTCCTGTATCCACATTGGCCCCAACTATCATCCGCTTTTTATCAAACGACAATCATGGCTAAAAAATCGGTTTAATGACGCAAAAGCTAAAAAAACACTTTTAGAATCGGTATCAAACACCCACGAAATTTGTGATCCATTGGCCATAGGATTTAGATATTAAAATTCAACAGGCCAGGCCCAACAATTTTTTTCATTAAAATTTGGGATTTTCACGTAGTATCTCTTCTTACATTTGAGTCAAAGAATTTCTTACATTTTAAATCCCATGACACTCCTTTTACAATTACAGTTGATTTTGAGATTTTCTACAAAGATCATGAAGGCTTAAATACTCATGATTTGTTTTTTTGGAATTGTTTTGAGATTTTCAGATTTGAGAAACACCATGTTTGTTGCTTCGGTGTATTGGGTAACTAGTTATGTTTCGATTTTAGATGCAAGAAGCAGATATTGTGACCGATGATACTACTAAGTATGATATTTGAACAATTCTATATATATATATATATATATGGGGAGCATTCGAAGGCCCCAAAGAGGGCCCAATATTGTGCCAAACATTTTATCAAAAATGGGTGAGATACTTCAAAATGGGTTGATTTTTTGCGAGTATGATCTCTACGGTGAGGAGATCATCCTCAGAAAAAATCAGACCAGTCTGAAACTTTTATCCCCATCAAAGTGGTTTACAAATAATTGATGGTCCACATTTCTTCAACTTGTAAATTAGGGTTAGAAGTTTCAAAATGGACTAAGTTTTTTATTTTTTTAAGATGACAAAACAAACAGCCCATTCCTAAACTTCTAACCCATATTTTGAAAAATGTTTGGCACAAGTTTGGTTCTCTTTGAGGCCTCCAAACGCTTCCTTATATATAAATCCTAAAATCATACGTGCTCATTTTAAATACTTTTGCTCTTTTACTTATCCTTTTTCTATATCCTTCTTTATGTTTATTGTGTTGAAACCAACCACACAACTTTGGCTTCTTTTTTTTCTTTATCCCATGATAAGGATACTATGCTTCGATTGAAAGCCAAAGTTGGATCCAATCTTTTGTTGAGTAATTGTCTTGTATTCTAATGTTGGGGTTTTTTATTTTTAGGATTATTAAAAAGAAATTATGTTAGATTTTCTTTTGGGTTTTTTCTATTTTGGGGGAGATAGACATGTTTTAGTAACTATTGATTTATAAATAGAGATCTTTAAGGTTGTAAAAACTACAAGGGGTTTTCTTCTTCTAGGGATTGAGAGAGAAAAGGAGAGGGTGTGGGTTTGGAATTAAAACCTTAGGTATTTTTTTGTACTATTCTCATTTGATTTCTTAGTGAAAATGATTAGTTATGATTTGTGGACGTAAGCACACTGCCGAATCACGTAAATCATTGTGTGTTTCATGTGTTTTTTTATTTTTGTTCTATTTACTATTTCATTATTTCACATCTTTTTCACCTAATTTACTACGGTGGTAAGTTTAGAAAATCGAGTGGGATCAATAAACAAGTGGACCAATCTTCTTCACTTAGTTTACCCACCACTAGTCTCATCTCTTGTTAGATGATGGAGCTCAATTGATCTAATATAATGTAAATGAGCGCATCCACTGTCCTTGGAATGGTGAGAGGAAGTTGAAGCAATGAATAAAAATGAAGGGCAAATAAAATTATACATGAGAGTCTATTATGGTGGGAGGCTGAAGCAATAAATGTCTTCTTTTTTTTTTTTTTTTTTTGTGTTGAGTCGTGCTGGAATGACATTAAAATTGGCATCGTTTCACACACAACTATAAATGCTTTCCACTCTTATCTTGATGAAAAGCATTTATGGTTCCTTACACACATCCATGTCAGCAATGTGTGAAACAGCATGAATTTTAATGTCATTCCAGCATTTATTTATTTTTTTGCTTTTTCATAAAGATTCTATTGCCATGCCAACTTTTGCTTACATCAACTCAATTCATATGTAAATCACACACCTTCGGGTGGCATTAGCTGTGACATTAGCAAAAGTTGGTGGGGCAATAGAAACTTTTTTATTTTTTGGGAAAAAGGAAAAGAAAGAGATTTATGATGGTAGGGGAAAAGGTTCATCACATTAGAAGAGCAAATGGCTTAATTTCCACTAGATTTTGATGACATTTCAATTTACACCAAAGATGCTTAATCACAAGATCTTGTTCTATATAGGTAACACTCAAATGATAAGAGATTGATTAGAGAAATCAGAGTTGAGCATTTGAAAGAGTACGTGATTAGAGAAAAGAATGCTGAATCCTTGAAACACAACAATGCTTATTTGAATATAGAACATCAAAGTAGTCCAATGTACGATTTTGACAGATTGCATGATTCTGGTGCACAATTTCATCAAGAGTATAATACTGGTTTGCTGAGAGAAAAAATTATCGACAGTAACGGATTGTCTGTTGAATATCTAGGAGCTTTGGAGAAGGGAAACATTGCAACAGTTATAAGGGAATCTGTTGCGAAAAAGTCTTTGTTTTGTCATCTACTGTCCTAGTCTTTAGGATTTGTTAATAATGGGATATTGCTGAACTAGTTTTTAGCAAATCTATTTAGTGGTTTGTTATTTTACCAAGTTTTTAGTTTAGTGCCTAGTGGTTCCTACTTTTGTGCTTTTATCCGTTGATGTACTTGCCTATATATAGGACATTTGTTTAATGATTTAAGGCAAAGTTTTTCTGTCTTTCCCCTACCAACTACTTTACTACTTTATTAGCTTTACTTGGCAACAGTGGTATCCAAGCCATAAAAGAGATAAAGTGAGTTTGTGAGTCCCAAAAATTGGTGAGGTAGAGAGTCCAAAACAGTAGCAGATTTTTTCTATTTCACATTTGTTTTTTTTAGGAGCAGTGAGGAGATGTCTATTTCACTATGACATTGGAGCATGCTGATAGAGAATTTCATGAGGTCTAAACAATATTGGCAGCTGATTGTTTCTAGGGTAGCAAAACCAGCAATTGGTACAATATTGATAGAGACAAATGACAAACTTAGAAGCACTAAAGTTGAAGGAATTGAAGGTGAAGAACTATTTTTTTTACAGGCGATTGATCGGTCTATCTCGGAGACAATTCTCTGTAAAGAAACCTCTAAGCAAATTTGGGACTCCATGAAGAAGAAGTACCAAGGGAACACAAAGGTGAAGAGTATGCAGCTCCAAGCTCTTCGTAGAGAGTTCAAAGTTCTTCAAATGAAGTCAGGGGAGTCAATTCAGAGTATTTTTCAAGGACAATGGCAATCGCAAACAAGATGCGGATCCATGGAGAGAAGTTAGAGGATATCACCATTGCTGAAAAGATCCTTCGTTTAATGATGTTTAAGTTTAATTTTGTGATTTGTTCTATTAAGTCTAAAGACATTTATACTCTTTAAATATATGAATTGCAAAAATTCCTTGTTGGTTCATGAGCAGAAGATAACCCAGCAAGACAGTAAAGAACAAGCATTGCAAGCAGCAACAAATACAAGAGGACGTGGAAAGAGTGGATGGAAAAGCAAGAATACACACCAGAGACAAGGACAGAATAAAAGTGTTGAGTCTCAAGCAAACTGGAAGGGTTGTGATGCTCAAATTTCAGAAGGACACAAACCAAAGTCAGCAGACAAATCTAAGGTTGAATGTTATCGTTGGCACAGGTATGGTCATTATCGCTCAGACAACCGTACAAATTTAAATAAACATTGTGGGGAAAGGTCTAACTTTGCAGAAAATAAAGAAGAAGAAGTTTCACTTATCATGGTGTGTCATACTAAGGAGGAAACTCACCCGAATTTATGGTATCTGGATACGGGCTGTAGCAATCATATGTATGGAGACAAATCAGTCTTTTCTGATTTGGATGAATCATTCCAAAATACTGTAAAGTTTGGTGATAACTCTACAGTATCTCTTTTGGGAAAAGGAAGGATTACAATTCAAACCAAAGGGAATTCTCATTTTATTTCCAATGTCCTGTTTGTTCCAAATTTAAAAATTAATTTGCTTAGTGTTGGTGAGCTTCAAGAAAAGGGGTATGAGATTTCTATCAAGGATGGAGTTTGTCGAATCCAAGATAAGAAGTTGGGCTTAATTGCTCAAGTGAAGATGACAGCAAACCAGATATTCCCTTTGTATCTCCATCACACCACCCATTTATTAAAGGAAGGTTTTAATAAAGCCCGTATGAGTATACTTTTTACACAAAAAGTGAAACTGGAGGAAAAATGCTTATGGTATGCTTATATGTAGATGATTTGATCTATTCTGAAAATGATAGAACCATGTTTGAAAAGTTTAAACAATCCATGATGCTTGAGTTTGGTATGTCTGATCTTGGGAGGATGCACTACTTTCTTGGCATAGAAGTAGTGCAATCTGATGCCAGAATTTTTGTGTGTCAAAAGAAATATGCCCAAGAAATTTAGGACAGATTTCATATGCAGAACTGCAACTCAGTTACTACTCCGGTTGAGGCAGGATTGAAGCTTGTGAAGGATCCAGCAGGAAAAAGGGTTGACAACACTCTTTAAAAGCAAATGGTTGGAAGTTTGATGTATTTGACAGCAACACGACCTGATTTAATGCATATTGTAAGTCTTATCAGCAGGTATATGGAGCAACCAAAGGAGATCCATCTTCTAGCTGCAAAAGAGGATTCTTCAGTATTTGCGTGGCACTACAAAGTTTGGGTTTTTCTACAAAAAGGGCAAACAATCAGATTTGATTGGATTTACAGACAGTGATTATGCTGGTGTAGACACCCCATTTTTGCATCCGCCTGATTAATCAAGTCGTCAACCCGATCGCAAAGGTTCCCAATGATGGATGTCTATTCCATTGCTTTATTTTGTTACCAGATATGTTTCAGAAATCCGGATGAGGTATCTCGAACTGACAAAACTTAGAAACCACGCTACGCTAGGAAAATACGACCCCAGAAACATAGAAATCATCATCTTGCAAACCAAAAAGAAGCTTCACGATAAAAATCACTAAAAATGATTAAATTGCCAAAATACCCCTAACCTCAAAACAACCTTAGAGCCTACATTACGCTTAGGAAAATCCGTTCAAACATATAAAACAACAAATCGAAACCAAGTAAACCACTTCGCCAATTTTCACAAAATTTGACAAAATTACGAAAATACCCCTCATAAAGTTCACGATCATTTCATACAAAAAACTTCATAAATGACAAAAACCAACATTCCCATTGAATTCCTTACGAAAAACTGATTCCAAAACATCCTGGAACATTGAAAAATGACTTAAAACGTAAAAAATCCTCTCCGAGGGCAAAACGGTAATTTCACAATTTTCATAATTAAAAAATTCGAAATTAATAAATAAAACATTAAATAATTAAAGTGAAACATTAATGAAATTAATTTAAAAAGTTGAACCTAAAAAATCGATTAATTGGACTCTCAGGCAAAATTGTTGAGGGTTCGTGGGATATTTCTTTAAGGACCCCTCCATTTGGGGGTCCAAAGAATTAAAGATATAATAGAAGGGGGTTCTCCAAAAATTAAAAGTAAATCAAGCAAGACTGAAATCAAGGTATTAAAGTCAATCAAGTGAGACTGAAGTCAAAATTAAAGTCAATCAAGCAAGACTGAAGTCAAGGTACTAATCGAGTCAATCTCATAAGACCAAGGTCAAAACCCTAAATCAAAACCCTAATCTAAATTAATCAAGTCAATCTCATAAGACTAAGGTCAAAACCCTAAATCCAAACCCTAATCTAAAACTAATCAAGTCAATCTCATAAGACTAAAGTCAAAACCCTAAAACCCTAAAGACTAAGTCAAAACCCTAATTGAAACCCTAAAAAAAACCCTAATCAAACCCTAAATGCTTCTAAAAATTTTATAAATAGGAGCCTCCACACCCTATTTTCGTATCAAAGAAGAAACCCTAGAAAAAGTAAGTGAAGAAGCCTCCACAACCTCCCCAAAACCCTAATTTTGGAGCCCCAACTCCTTCCCTAACACCCCTACTCCGATTTTAGCCTAAAAAACACCTAGAAACCTTTCAAAAACACCCCAAAAATCCACCACAAATTCAAAGCATCCAGATCCAAGAAGGAGACGCCTTGCCTCGGAGATCAGAAATCAGATCCGGGAACAAAACGAAGCAAGGAGTACGGTACAAGGAACTGTTTTTTCAGATCTGAGGGAATAGTACTTTTGCAGATCGAAGGTAAGGTTTTTATTATTTTTTTTTAATCTAGGTTTTATCATTAGCGATGTAGTTATATTGGGAATAAGTAGAGACCGGCATTGGCCGGGCGGGATTGGTGCCTAACACCTTCCAACCCCGTAACATGATCTCCGGGTTCAGATTTCTATAGTAGATTAGTTCCTTTTTATCCATTTTAGAGTCAGTTTGGTTCCTAGACCACAATAACTAGGTGACGACTCCCAAACCTCAAGGGTCAAAAGCGGATCCGCGCACCCCGCGGATTGAGGGCGCTTTCAGCTGGAGATTTGGATGACAGGAAGAGCACATCGGGTTATGTCTTTATGTTGGGTTCTGCAGCTATTTAATGGTCATCAAAGAAGTAGTCACTAGTTACGTTGTCAACAACAGAAGCTGAGTTTGTAGCAGCGGTTTCTTGTGTGTGTCAAGCACTTTGGCTGAGGAAAATTCTTAAGGAGCTGCAGTTTAAGCAACCAGGTTCAACTCAGATTTTCTGTGACAACAATTCAGCAATTAAGCTCTCAAAGAATCTTGTTCTTCATGGAAGATGCAAGCACATAGATGTGAGGTCTCACTTCTTGCATGATCTCACAAAGGATGAAGTTATTGATCTTGTCTATTGTAGAAGTGAGGACCAAGTTGCTGATGTTTTTACTAAGCCCTCAAATTGGCTGTTTTTCTGAAGTTGAGGAAGTTACTTGGAGTTTCCAATCTGGAAGATTTGATTTGAGGGAGGGTTCTACATATTTTTAAACTGGATGTTTGAGAATATCAGTTTAAGGGAGGGTTTGTTGATAAAAAGTCTTTGTTTTGTCATCTACTGTCCTAGTCTTTAGGATTTGTTAATAATGGGATATTGCTAAACTAGTTTTCAGCAAGTCTATTTAGTGGTTCGTTATTTTACCAAGTCTTTAGTTTAGTGCCTAGTGGTTCCTACTTTTGTACTTTTATCCATTGATGTACTTGCCTATATAAAAGCCATTTGTTTATGAAAGCGCTCTCAATCCGCGGGGTGCACGGATCCGCTTTTGACCTTTGAGGTTTGGGAGTCGCCACCTAGTTATTACGGTCTAGGAATCGATCGTTGACTCTAAAAATAAAGACAACTAATCTACGAAAGAAAATACGGGTCCGGGGATCACGTTACGGGGTTGGAAGGTGTTAAGCACCAACCCCGCCCGGCAAGTGCCGGTCTCTACTTCTTCCCAAAAATCGATTACATTGCAAAATAGATCAAAAATAACAAATAATTATAATATTAAAAAAATATAAAAGAAAGTTACCTTGCCGATTACAACGATTCCCTCAGCACCAGCGAAGAATATCTACGTATGTATTTCCTTGCTATTCGTCCGTCACCGGATTTGATTTCTGATCTCCAAGTTGAGGTATCTTCTTCTTAGATCTGTGAGTTTTCTAATTTTTCTTATGGATTTGAAGTTGTTTTGGAAGGGTTTTTGGGTGTTTTTTGAGCTAAAGTTGAGATATGGATGTTAGGTAAGGAGTTAAGGCTTCAAAATTAGGGTTTTGGGAAGGTTGGGGAGGCTTCTTGACCTACTTTTCCTAGGATTTATGATTTTGATACGAAAATAGGGTGTGAGGACCCCTATTTATAGATTTTTTTAAGGGTTGATTTAGATAGAGTTAGTGTTTAATTATAACTCTTTTAATTAGAGTTATGTTTTAATTAGAATTGTTTTAGGTAGAGTTATGTTTTAATTAGAATTTTTTAGGTAGAGTTGTATTTTAGTTAGAACTCTATTAGATAGAGTTATTCTTTAATTAGAACTCTATTAGGGTTTTGACTTTTGGTCTTATTTGATTGACTTTAAGATTTTGACTTTAGTCTCATTTGATTGACTTTAGTCTTAGTTAATTAACTTTAATTTTGACTTTAGTCTTACTTGATTGACTTTAATACCTTGACCTTAGTCTTGCTTGATTGACTTTAATTTTTTGGAGAATCCCCCTTTATTATATCTTTAATTCTATGGACCCCCAAAATGGAGGGGTCCTTAAAGAAATATCTTGCGAACCCTCAACAATTTTACTTGAGAGCCCGATTGATCGATTTTTTTAATTCAAAATTTTAAATTAATTTCATTAATGTTTCACTTTAATTATTTAATATTTTATTTATTAATTTCGAAATTTTTAATTATGAAAATTATGAAATTACCGTTTTGCCCTCGAAGAGGATTTTTTACGTTTTAAGTCAGTTTTTAATGTTCTAGGATGTTTTAGAATCGATTTTTCGTAAGGAATTCAATGTGAATGTTGGTTTGTGTCATTTATGAAATTTTGTGTGAAATGGTCATGGACTTTATGAGGGGCATTTTCGTAATTTTGTCGAATTCTGTTAAAATTGGTGAAATGATTTATTTGATTTCGATTTGTTGTTTTATGTGTTTGAGAGTTTTTTCCTAAGTGTAACGTAGGTTTTAGGGTTGTTTTGAGGTTAGGGGTATTTTGATAATTTGGTAATTTTTTTAGTGATTTTTATCGTGAAACTTCTTTTTGGGTCTGCAAAATGATGATTTCTATGTTTCTAGAGTCGTATTTTCCTAGCGTAGCGTAGTTTCTAAGGTTTTGTCAGTTCGAGATACCTCATTCGGATTTCTAAAACACATCTGGTAACAAAATAAAGCAATGGAATAAACATCCATCATTGGGAATCGTTGCGATCGGGTTGACGAGTTGATTAATCAGGCGAGTGCAAAAATGGGGTGTCTACAATTTAATGAATTAATGCAGAGTGTTTTTGTCTTTACTCTACCAACTGCTTTCCTACTTTATTAGCTTTACTTGGCAATAGAATTGTGTTCAAGAGCGTCACTTGGGAATGGTCCAACAAGTCTTAAGTAGGCTGAAGATGACGGTGAGTACTGTGAAGATAACATACAAAGATCGTCACAAGTGGGAGATTTGGACAGAAATGATAATGCCTGGGAGACTTCCATGGTGGACTCTTTAGTTTGCTTGGACACATGTGGGAGTAATAGGTCAGAAACATTTCTGGAAAGCACGAAGAGCGATTACCAAGTAAATTCCTTTGCCTAACAGTAGTTACTTACACCACTCTAAAGATTGGCGTTATCATAATTGTTGTTTTCTTGCTAAAATTT
Source organism: Akebia trifoliata (assembly GCF_017979445.1). NCBI lineage: Eukaryota > Viridiplantae > Streptophyta > Magnoliopsida > Ranunculales > Lardizabalaceae > Akebia > Akebia trifoliata. Next base: position 3,694,893 of record NC_141386.1, on the reverse strand, counting down.
GCTCATTTTATGGATTGATCCCCCCCCCCCCTAAAATTTCTCATTCTTACTAAATTTTCCCTATTAAAATTTATATTTTATTTTTTACTATTCATTTAAAAAGACATGCTCATGAGGCTTATGCCTTAACATTTAGTCCATTGAAGTGCTTCGTCCCATGCCTCTATGTTAAAAAAACATTAGACGCATGTTGCAACAATTCATCACTTAAAATTTCCACCTGTCATATTTGAAGTATTTAACCATCAAATTTTTGTGTTAACATGATTACTCTAGGACAGTTTGTTACTTTGTCGTTTTTGCTAGAATTTTTGCCAGGAGGAAAGCAATTTGAAAGGAGAGATTGTATATTACTATGTTTCCGAGTGTATTTATGTTCTTTCATCGATAAGCACTAGGTTCTCCTTGTAAGAAATACTGTGGATACTTTGGCATGTCTAGCTTCAGGTGTTTGAATCGTTCTTCAGTTCCTGCTATGTCATACTTTGGAAGTCAATTATTTTTTTTGTGTGTGTATGTATGGTGTATTAGGGCTGTGACCTTGGCAGGGGTTAGCGGGTAGACCATACTAACTCAAGTGGCAAAGCCCTCAACCCGAGCATTGAGCCTGGACTCATTAACCCAAGTTCAACCAGAGGTTGAGCTTCTAAATTCGGGCTGAGCTTGGTGGCTGTTTAAACAAGCCTAATTTTTAAACCGCTTGAAGCTAAATATAATACTAAGATACCACAGGTGTTGCATTATCCAACTGATTTTTTTTTAAGCCGAGGGAAGAAAAAAAAGAACCTTTTGATTGCACATTACTGGTTTCATGTATAATTTATTGATCACAGCCTTCCTGTTTCCTTGTCTTCAAGAAGTTTACATGATTAAGCATTTGATCTCTATTCTGGTAATACTTTCAGTCAACAAAGAGTGTTTGCGGTGCAAGTCTTTGAGTTGCATAGACTGATAAAGGTGAGCCGAGTTCTAGAGAATAGAATTTTAGCTACATTTTTAAAAGAGTCGTGCTGGGGTGACACAAAGGTGACAAATGATGTGGTGGCGCACACATAACTGTAGATGTTTTTCCGCGAGATACAAGTAAAAAGCATCTACGGTTATGTGCGCACCACCGCATCATTTTTGTCACCTTTGTATCTCCGTTTGTGTCATTCCAGCATTTTCCTTTTTAATATCCAAAACAGGTTCAGAGATTGATTGCTGAATCACGACATGTGTTACTGGAAGACAATCCTTATTTTAGAATGGCTTCTTTAGACATCTGACCTGCTAAGAAACTGCCTTCAGAGTATGTTCTAAAATCTCTCCCACCAATCGTTAAGCAGAAAGATGATTCCCAAAAGCCAAAACAGAACACCGATTGTGTAGCCGAGAACGATGTACGGAAACGCTCTCTTCCTTCTCCAAATGATGATGTCAGCAAACATCCGAGTTATGGGTCCTAATCTGGAAACCCACCACCAACACCCATGTCTACCGATAATAACAAAATGGGTATCAATGGTTGCTTCCTATAATGTCCCCTTCATAAGGACTCGTTTACCGCCGTATGCGATGCCTTTTCCTCCAAATTCAGGGTTTATGCCACCGATTTACGGAGGTTGTGGTGGGTCTATGAGCCTACCTTCGATGGCTCCAAATACCAGCTTATGGTGCTCCACCTTCTCACCCACCACAAGGGGTAGGGGTTCATTCGGGAAGTAATGTTTCTCCGATGTACTTCCCTCCAACTTATTACCCTCCTTACGGAATACCAATCATGAACTCGGCCAACTCCAGGCAAGCTGAACAAGTATCAACTGATGAGGTCATCCGAAAAGTGCAAACTCGAAGCCCTACTATAACTTGTTGAACCGAAAGAGTACAGCCATGTACCAGACATCCAAAGACAGTGAAGTACACGGGGGTACGGCAAATAATCCATGCGACAAGGCACATGAAGTGGTTGCTGGTCAAGTTTCGGAGGGACGGGATGCACCACTCCATCTCTTTCCCATGGCTCTAGCTGTTGAGGTTTCCGGTTCGGACCTACAGCCCCAGACTCAAAGCAATAGCCAACAGACACTAGTGATAAGGGTTGTGCCTCACAATGCTAGATCTGCTACTGAGTCAGGGGCTCAGATTTTTCGGTCTATACAAAAAGAAAGGCAACAGTGTGATCCGTAGTAGATCATGGTTTGGCAGTTATTCGTTTTCGTAAACTTGAATCCCCCTGATCATCATTGCACCGTAATGAAACGTGTTTTATATCGGAACGTATCCTCAATAATTCGGTGTTTATATTTTGTGAGTGTTGTTGACCTTTTCAATCTAATTCATGTTATTTATACTCAAATACTTCAGAAAAATCAAGAAATACAACCAATGTTGTATGTCATTTTGTTTGAATTTTAATGTTTTAGTGGGTTTTATGTGCATTTCCCGTTTGAGAGATATCTTACTGAGTAAATAAGTTATTTATGCAAAGTTGGCATTTCATGAGGTGAATCGCTGTTCAGCTGGAATGATAGTTATCATCTTTTGTATTATGAATCTTATTGTATTATGTGCTTTAGAAAAATCGTATCTTGTACTGCTCAATTTGATTTTTCTTTGTGTCTCAGAATTTACACTATCTTCTATGGTCCTGCTTGGTATCATGCAAAAGCTTTGCACCGCAAATGATTTTTGAAGCACTTTTTGAGCTGTAAACTAAATGCTGAAATTTGTGAAGGGTTTAAGAGGTTCATGTAAATAATTTGCAATGCAAAAAAAAAAAAAAAATTAGAATGTAACCAAGCATCTGTAAATTAGATTCCTACAAATTATTTGCATTTGCAAATGATTTGCTTCATACCAAGCAGGGCCTATGAATTGTGATAATATGACATCCCTTTCTAACATACGCCCCCATCACATAACTGTAGATCATTTGCCTTGGGATGCACAAGAAAAAAATTTGTGGTTGTGTATCCCGATGCAAAGAATCTATTGTTCTGTGATGAGGGCACACTACAAGAAAACAATGAATCAGGAACTAAATTATAAAATGGATTTTATCCGTTTCTAATTAAAAACGGGTTTAAACCGTTTTATCTATTAAAACCGTTTTAATCGGGTTTTAAATGTCCCAATTTTCCATCTCATATATGCGAACGAATCTCTCTCTCTCTCTCTCACTCAGATTCTCCATGGACCTCTCTTTCTCTCTCTCTCTCAATCGCTCTTTCAATCGACCTCTCAGTCTCTCTCTTAGTCTCTCCCTTGATCGACCTTACAATCTCATCTCTCTCTCAGTCGCTCCATCGATCTCATCTCTCTCTCTCTCTCTCTCTCTCTCTCTCTCTCTCTCTCTCAGTTGGATTGGAATGAGTTTGTTTCTAGGCTTTGAGCGGCAGTCGCCATTAACGAGAGCTTCTGAGCTCTTTGAAACCTCTCTGCACAGTTGGTAAAGGTAGTTGCAATTTTTGTTAGGGGTTATCAGATTTGAGTGTTCCTGTGAGAAATCTGAGGTTTTAATAGTCAGATTCGATGAAATTTGTAGTTTTTGTGTATTTTTTTTAGTTTAGATCTTAAATGCTTGAGATACTTGAGATATTGATGAATGCAGTGATTTATGTGTTTTTTGTGTGACTTGAATCCACATCTATTAGTTTTTGTAAGGCTTTTGGTTATGTATTCTTCAATTACTATAGAATCTAAAATTAGGATTTATCTATTGATGTTGTGCTTCTCTGGATTTGTAGTAGGTCTTTGAGTGATAATTTGATTGGAACTATTTCATAAACCTACAGTTCCATCTCTGAAAATGGATTATTTTCTTATTAACTATTAGGTTTTCTCTTGACATCGATATCCCAATTTATATAAGAAGTTTATCTTTTAGATATTACAAGGGATTAAGATATATCGAATCTATATTTTCAGAGCTATATATTTTTGTAAGTGGCCATACGATTGTTAATAAGTATTTGAAGCACCGGATGTACTATTTGGAAACATATAGTTCTAGTTTTTCTGTTATTAGTTAGGGATACAAGTGTGTTTGGGCTGCAAAATCATATACCTTCAAATACACCTTACAAGTTCTTCTTATAACTCCTCAATGGAGGAGTTGGTGAGGGTGTGTACTGAAAATTTCACTGGTTCTGTCGAGGCTCTTTTGGTAATGAGGATACTTGTTTTGGAAGAGGATCTAAGGTCTTCAACTTGTAGTCTATAAAATTATCATCATCTATGCCTTATCCCAAATATTGGGGCAGCTAACGGGAATCCCGTTTTTTTCGTTCATTCAGCCTTGCATTTTTTTCCTTTAAAGGTGCCAACTTAGTTAATATGTGCAGCTAAGCATGGTAGTGATTTCTTCCTTTCAAGTTCAAAGCGACCACTTCGAGAAATTTTACTCCCTTGAATTGGACAAACATGGCTATCAAGCTCTCTACAAGCAAAAGATGACGGAGGTTGGGATGCGGATTTGTTTCTTCCTATGGTTATCATCTAAATAGTCTTCATGTTATTAGATTCATGTTCTGGATTGCAGATTTACAATGGAAATGCCTACCCAATTGATGGTTGTGCAACATTTTTCTGTCGAGAGAGATTTTCACATGTAAAAAAATATGAGGTTTGAAAAAATTTTGTATGTATAATTGTAGACGATTGTTTCCTGTCGTTGCTTCACATGTTAAAGCAGACATTCTTTGCATGCAGGTTGAATTTAGTAAGGCTGCACAATCGTTGACTGATGCGGTGATTCCAAGCCCTCAGAAGAACATTGCTCTAAATCGGCTGCTTAAGGTGACTTAAATGCATGTTTTTGGTCAATTCTTCAACTAATTAGATAAATATTAGTTAGTCTACTAATGCTTTGGGGCCATTTGACTTTCTTGTAAGATAATATTGCCCTAATAGCGGTTCTGGAAGCAAAGAGTAACAATCATGGAGTTGATGCTTCTGGAAGACAACAACTTCTTTGCATGGTAAGAAATAAGCGGAGTTTTATTACCTATTGCATCACTGGGCATGGACCTGTATTTATATAATTCAAATTTGCTCCAGTTGAAGTTGGTGACATTATTTATCATTACATTCATGGTAACAGATATGGAACTCTATTTTGGATGGCTTGATAAATGTTAAACTTACACACGTTAATGTCTCTGTACCCTATATTTTGACATTCATGTTGACAGATATGGAACTCTGTTTTGGAGGGTTTGATAAATGTTAAAATTACATATGTTAATTTCTATGTACCCTATATAGACTCACTAATAAAGGAGGGATTTAAACCTAAGTATTACTCTTTCCCTAGTATATTTTAGTTTTGAAAATCCTGATAAATGTTCTTTTGTGAAGTATACTTTTATGGTGTATCTTCATCTCTTCATACATTTTGTATTAGATAATGTCAACATATGCGGTATAATTTCATGGTGTAACTATTTCTGGTATTTTCCTTGAGGCATTATATTTTAGGCAAGTATTTTCTACTGTGAGGTCCATATATTTTCTTCTGGATCTTATATTTCAACTTAAATATGCGTCCTCAGATGTTTCCTTTTTATTGTATCAGTAAGGCTGTCAACGGATAGGTATCTGATCGGATAATGCTATATCCGAATTCGAATCCTATCGGATATCATTAACCAAAATACGAATTCGAATTCAAAAATTATATCAGATATCCAAAAATATCCGATTCGATAAAAACCCTAACAAAATTAGATTCGATGTATACATCTTCAATTGGCAAAAACCAAATCGATTTTCCTGATTTTTTCAACTTTAGAAGTTATAATCTTAAACTTATTTCAGTCTTAAAATCAAATAAACTTTGATTTTTGAAAAAAAAATTATGAAAAATTCGAATAAAACATAGGGTTTTACTGAGTGAGAGAGAGAGAGAGGGAGAGAGATGAAGTATGATGCTCGCCGATCGGAGAAGATAGTGGTTATGCCGTTATGGAGCTCGCAGACTAAAGAAAAAAGAGGGTTTTAGTTTAACATTGAGAGAGAGAGAGAGAGAATACCTAGCTTGATGTTCGCCGATCGGAGACGAGGGTGGCTAGTGGGAGCTTGCACAGTCGACACGGCGAAACCCACTTTGCTGGTTCTGCGTTTTGAGTTTTGGTTGAAGAAGATAAATATTTGAAGTTTAATTTCGTTGTAAAACTTGATATGTATATATATATATATATAGGGAAATGTTCAGCAACAAACATTTTTCAAAACATGGGTTAGAAGTCTTGGAATGGGCTGATTTTTGGTGGGGATGATCTCTACGGTGAGGAGATCATCATCACCAAAAATCAGCCCATTCCAAAACTTCTAACCCCATCAAAAATGGTTTACAAAAAATGGACGGTCCACGATTTTTCAACTTGTAAACTGGTGCTAGAAATTTTGGAATGGGCTGATTTTTGGTGAGAATGATCTCCTCATCGTAGAGATCATCCTCACCAAAAATCAGCCCATTCCAAAACCTCTAACCCATGTTTTGAAAAATGTTTTGCCAAAATATGGGTCCCGTTCAGCAACAAACATTTTGGCAAAACATTTTTCAAAACATGGGTTAGAGGTTTTGGAATGGGCTGATTTTTGGTGAGGATGATTTTTACGGTGAGGAGATCATCATCACCAAAAAGCAGCCCATTCCAAAACTTATAACCCCATCAAAAATGGTTTACAAAAAATGGACGGTCAACAATTTTTCAACTTGTAAACTGGGGTTAGAAGTTTTGGAATGCACTGATTTTTGGTGAGGATGATCTCCTCACCGTAGAGATCATTTTCACCAAAAATCAGCCCATTCCAAAACCTCTAACCCATGTTTTGAAAAATGTTTTGCCAAAATATGGGTCCCGTTCAACAACAAACATTTTGGCAAAACATTTTTCAAAACATGGGTTAGAGGTTTTGGAATGGGCTGATTTTTGGTGAGGATGATCTTTACGGTGAGGAGATCATCATCACCAAAAAGCAGCCCATTCCAAAACTTATAACCTCATCAAAAATGGTTTACAAAAAATGAACGATCAACGATTTTTCAACTTGTAAACTGGGGTTAGAAGTTTTGGAATGCACTGATTTTTGGTGAGGATGATCTCCTCACCATAGAGATCATTTTCACCAAAAATCAGCCCATTCCAAAACCTCTAACCCATGTTTTGAAAAATGTTTTGCCAAAATGTTTGTTGTTGAACATTTTCATATATATATATATATATATATAGGGAAATGTTCAGCAACAAACATTTTTCAAAACATGGGTTAGAAGTCTTGGAATGGGCTGATTTTTGGTGGGGATGATCTCTACGGTGAGGAGATCATCATCACCAAAAATCAGCCCATTCCAAAACTTCTAACCCCATCAAAAATGGTTTACAAAAAATGGACGGTCCACGATTTTTCAACTTGTAAACTGGTGCTAGAAATTTTGGAATGGGCTGATTTTTGGTGAGAATGATCTCCTCATCGTAGAGATCATCCTCACCAAAAATCAGCCCATTCCAAAACCTCTAACCCATGTTTTGAAAAATGTTTTGCCAAAATATGGGTCCCGTTCAGCAACAAACATTTTGGCAAAACATTTTTCAAAACATGGGTTAGAGGTTTTGGAATGGGCTGATTTTTGGTGAGGATGATTTTTACGGTGAGGAGATCATCATCACCAAAAAGCAGCCCATTCCAAAACTTATAACCCCATCAAAAATGGTTTACAAAAAATGGACGGTCAACAATTTTTCAACTTGTAAACTGGGGTTAGAAGTTTTGGAATGCACTGATTTTTGGTGAGGATGATCTCCTCACCGTAGAGATCATTTTCACCAAAAATCAGCCCATTCCAAAACCTCTAACCCATGTTTTGAAAAATGTTTTGCCAAAATATGGGTCCCGTTCAACAACAAACATTTTGGCAAAACATTTTTCAAAACATGGGTTAGAGGTTTTGGAATGGGCTGATTTTTGGTGAGGATGATCTTTACGGTGAGGAGATCATCATCACCAAAAAGCAGCCCATTCCAAAACTTATAACCTCATCAAAAATGGTTTACAAAAAATGAACGATCAACGATTTTTCAACTTGTAAACTGGGGTTAGAAGTTTTGGAATGCACTGATTTTTGGTGAGGATGATCTCCTCACCATAGAGATCATTTTCACCAAAAATCAGCCCATTCCAAAACCTCTAACCCATGTTTTGAAAAATGTTTTGCCAAAATGTTTGTTGTTGAACATTTTCATATATATATATATATATATATATATATATATAGGGTAGCGCTCAATGGCCAACTTTTTGGCAAAACATTTTTCAAAACATGAGTTAGAAGTTTTGGAATGGGCTGATTTTTGGTGAGGATGATCTCTACGGTGAGGAGATCATCCTCACCAAAAATCAGCCCATTCTAAAACTTCTAACCCATGTTTACAAGTTGAAAAATCGTGGACCGTCATTTTTTGTAAACTGTTTTTGATGGGGTTAGAAGTTTTGGAATGGGCTGATTTTTGGTGATGATGATCTCCTCACCGTAGAGATCATCCTCACCAAAAATCAGCCCATTCCAAAACTTCTAACTCATGTTTTGAAAAATGTTTTGCCAAAAAGTTTGCTAAAAAGTTTGCCATTAAATGTGACCCTATATATATATATATATAAGTTTTGCTGTATAACATGAATACGTAACACATGTCTTTATAATCGGAGTGGATATTATTGAATCGGATTTCGTGACATCCGAAATTCATTTGAATGTTAAAATAACATCCGAATCCGAATCCGATATCCGAAAGTTTCGGATAAAATCCGATTTTTCGAATTCGGATTCGAATTTCGGCTATCCATTGTCACCCCTAGTATTAGGTCCATGCTCTCTTGAAAGGATTAGAAAAAATTGATGTTAGTGTAGACATTCCAATATTAGTTTGTGGGGATTTTAATTCTATTCCTGGAAAGTATGGCTTTGTTCTGATATCCAGTTCACATGGAATACATAATTCATCTAATAATTTTTTTTACTTATTACACCTCAATTAAAAATATAAAAAATAAATGAATGGTTGAGGACAAGTAAAAGTTGGGGTGTCATTAGAAGCTCTCTCATTTGTTTTGTTAGATTTCTATATTTCAATATTGGATTTTATATGGGTTTAATCCTAATTGTAAACAACTATTGAAATTGTTTGAATGTGTTATAATGTTGAGATAATAACTTGAGCCAAACTTTTGTAATGTTTGAATATTGTGTTTTAATCTTTAATTGGGGAGTAATTAGTAAAAGTTGGGCTGCCACTAGTAGCTCCTTTTTTTCCCTTTCTTACTATGATTAAAGAGAATTTTTACTTGATTGCAGTGCTCCTCATGCACTTCTTGCAAGGGGTAAGGTCGATCCAATGCATCTAGATTTAGTAATGGACCCCTAAGATTTTTACGGCCTACTAGCAAGTTAAGACATTAGCTTCCATTGGTAAACATATTTTCCAATATTTGTTTGGTTTGAAAATTTTTGAGAGCTTTTGTTGATTTTGAGAAATAAAGTAAATTGATTGGTTGCTAGATATGAGCCATTCTCCATATGTACTACTAATAAATTTTATTTCTTAATTTGAATGCAGTCGTATGAGGGTCTGATAGTTGGAGAGTATTCAAGAGATACATATATTGATGTAAGTGAAAATTTCTTCCTCTTGTGGTATGTATTATTATGTATGAAGAAAACAATTTGACTGACCTCTGAAATGGTTGTCTTATTACAGATCAACCATGTTAGAATGAAGGAACTGACTAATATTCGTTCTACTGGTAAGGATGAGAACGTGAAGTTATCCCCGCCTCGTCTGGTACGTTTTCAACAGTAACTTCCTTCGTTCTTGAGTAATCTCATACAATTTGTTTAGTTTTTACCAGTCAGGTTTATACAATGAACCAACATTTTTATAGGATCTGATTGTAAACCTGACCTTTACCCACCTTTTCTGAAGATGCTAAGAGAATGGGCACGCATCCTGTATTGATAGGTCCCAAGCTGGCTTTTGGTGAATAAGCCCAATCAAAAACAATTAAAATTCAAACCTAATATGTTTCATTAGCCATAGGTTTATGCCGCTTCTCAACAGAATGAAAACAGATTTATGGCTTGTATTTTTAAATAGTAAGAAACAGTTTCATTGTTGTGGATACTTTCAAAATTAGTGCGAAGTAATACCATTTTTGTAACTCGTCTGAGCCTTAAGAATTTTTTTTTTGTTTTTTATATCAGTAATGGTTTTATTTTTGGCATGTAGTTTGACAAAGCAATTGTTTGTAGTATTATGCGACATTTTGTAATTTCAATGGTGAAGTATTTAGTATTTTTATAAATTATAACTAATTACAACTCTTTTTGTGTAAAAATGAATGTGATAGAGAACCTCAATGTTCTCTATTTGTGTCTATTTTGACGGTGGTTAATAGGGGCGTAGAAAAAAAATTAAAAATAAAGTTTTTTAAAAACGTTTGGACATCGGTTTATGACAACTTTAGATATCGGTTTTGTAACCGATGTCTAAAGACTCAGACTTAGAACATTAGACATCGGATTTTAGATCGATGTCTAAGGTGTTATTTTTTGTGTTAGTGCTTTCATATTTGGAACGGTTAAAAACCGTTCCAAATCCTGAAATATATTACCGTTCCTAATTTCCATATTTCTTGTAGTGATATATGTCGGAGAGGGGAGTCAGCAAATCATTACATATATTATAATCTTTTATACATGTTTTTTGAACAATTTTGGGACGGACAAGCACACATCCATACTGAATGAAGTAACAAACCATACTTCAGTTTGAAAGATTTGTGATTTAGTTAAAGTGTGTTTGATCTATCGACAACTTGAAAATAACTTTATTTTGAGATAGTCCTGTGAGGACTTAGTAGTTATGGCCTAAACTCTGAAGATGTGAAAATATGCCAAAATTTAATGTTTCTTTTTTTCTAGGCAAAATGTAATCATAGTTTTTATAAGCATTCTATCAGTTTGAATATATAATTTTTAATAAATGTTTATTTTGATTAATCAAGAAAATAATGAGCAACTTCCAAATCTAAGAAGGAAAAATAAATAAATAAACAACACTCCTAATTGAGTCTACAAAGCAAATAGCAACTACTTAATACTTTTAGGAAACTAAAATAAAACAAACACAAAATATAAATCCTGTTTAAAACAGGTTTTTTTGGTTGCAGCTTCAATCTGGATCCAGGTTGGTTCGAATCATCCGACTGGATTGGTTTGGTTCAAACCATTTATGAGCTTTTCTTGATTCTTCTTGTCTCTTTCTTTTTTTTTTTTTTTTCTTTTTTCCTCTAGAAAAGTGAGAGCTAGATGTTTTTACATCAGCAACCCCACCTCTAAAAAAAAGTGTCCCTTAGTTCAATATTGTCGTCGCCATGAAAGAAAGTGTCAACTAGATGTTTTTTTTTTTCTCTAAAATTTCCATTGAACATTTTTTTGAAGGACAAGTTGCTTGGAAGATCAACAATATAGGCATTGTTATTGATTTTGTGGATAACTTTTAAAAGACCAATCTTCATCTTCAGTTTAAGTCGTCGAATTTTGTAGATAAAATTGGTTATTTTGTGTGAGTCAGCCACTTAATGGAAAATTTTGGTATTGTTATCTCCTCCTTTGAGCCATCTCACTCTTGTTTTTATCTTTAACTAATCTCTTCAAACATGGAAGGGGACTACCTCCCTAATTCCTCTTCTTTTCTATAACATTTCATTATTTCCTACATCACCTTATTCTTTGATTTCCTAAGTGATTGCCCAATCCCAAGCATTTCACATAGGCGTGGAACAAACCATAATTAATCCCACCCAAATCTTTCCCTCGAATCAACCTAATTTGAATATTTAATCGTTCATTCAATATAACCAAACGTTCAAAATCATGCTCTACTTATTTTATCTTCTTAATATTGAGTTCCAACTACAGCAAATCTTCAATGAGGACATGTTTTAAAATCCCTAATACAAGATTTCAAAGCCATCCATAGGGAAAAAGTTACGAAAATATTGGAAGAAATCAAAAGCTAAATCTGTTGTATCTCTCTTGATTTATAGTCCATTACCACTAATAAAAATACAAGACACAAACATAACAAATCAAATCACGCAAGGTTTTACAAATTAATAATACGAACTATATATTAAATATCATAGACGAGTCTTGAACACGATGACAGCCATGAAACTTGCAACAACAACTGCTACTTCTTCTTTGGGAACATCTTGCATAAAATTCAGATCTTTTTAATCAGTTCTTTATCCTGGACAAAACAAATATTTTTTTTTGACTGTTAATGACATATTATAAAAACTATACAAAAACATTTTAAAGTTTTAAACTACTAAACATAGAGAAGTCATCACTTTAATGTCCCTTATCAAAAGAACAATATCAAGAAAGTAGAATGCTTCTGGTATGAAATACTCAACAGATCATAGGTCACCTACTAATGCCGTAGGCTCTATTTCATTGGATGAAATTCGTTTTCAAGAGAATAAGAATTCCTTGAAAAAATTATCATGGGAAAATGAATTCCATAGTTTGATTGAAACCTTGGAAAATGTCAAAAAGAGAGTTGATTTTAGCATAGTTATAAAATCGTCGAGTTAACTTCAAACTTGATTGAGTCAACTCAACTTGATCGGATTTTGAGGTGATAAGAAACCAACTTGGAGAGTGTACTCAACTTGGTAAAATTTGAAAATGCACTTAGTCAAATCAAAAACTTGACCAAGTTATTTGATTATATATAATATTTTTATGGAGAAATAAAATTAAATATTTTATTTAGTTTAAAATAGAAACTATTTTTTTTTAACTTGTACAAGTCAAATTTTATATTATTTGAAGTTGTTAAGCTTGAATGGCCATCAGGTCTATCAATAGATTGTTAATTATCCAAATTCATATTCAAAAAATCTAATATTATTCGAAGTTTTTGGATATGGATTCAAATTCAGATATTGAAATATCGTCTCGATAACATTCAATTCAAACCCAAATAGATATAATAATAGTTATTATATAATATAATATACTTATATTATTATATATATCAAATCCGAATCATTAAATATTGATTTAGAATAACCGTCCCATCATCTGAACCGTTGCCATGTGATGTGAGGATGAGAGCCAACCTCAAATCACAAGCAATTGGGAGTGGAGTTGTTTCTTTTCTTAATTCAAAATTCAAAATTCACATGTAAAATCTTATTGAATTAAAAACTAACTTTACCTCTCTCAGATCTCGGTGGAGTCATGATGCATGCATATCTCTAACATTAAAGTCCCTCACTCTCTTCTTAAGTCCCTGTTGTTGATGATGATGTTGGGGATGTGTGATATGATGCTCCAGTCCTCTCCTACCTCCTTTTGGCAACGTGCTCCCAAAATAGTGCAGTAATAAATTGACAAGCTTTGAAGCGAGGTGAGCTGTTTCAGCTCCTCAGACATGCACATCAAGGAATTAGACATTTTGATTGACAAGCTTTGGAGCGATGTAAGATGAGCCAAACCTTCAGGGAGTGACGAATGTGGTGATTTATAGTAAGTCAGAGACTTGAGATTGTTGTTGCTGTTGTTAACTTGGTTGGTGGGCAATGACCTTGAAAGAACACCTACATCCCCTCGTAAAGTCAACTTTTCAAGGAGTGGAGGAAGGCATGGTGTCCAAGTCAATTTTGGGCAATGAGAAATGGTCAGTTCCCTTAGTGAAGCAGGGAATATGTAGTGAGGCAGCTCCTTTAACTTGGGGCAACGAAAAAGTGTTAATGTGTGGAGAAGTGGCATGATGATGGTGATTATATCTCTTCCTCTTCCACTTCCAGCAACATGTTCTTCTTCTTCTCTTGTCAACATCTCCCACTCCTCCCACCCATTCATATACCACAAACTAAGTTCCTTTAACTGTGGGAATGCTACCACAACTCTTGATTCTCCACCACCTCTTTTTGTACCATCATCATCAACATCCACTTTAATTCCTAAAAACTCAAGACCTATACGTTTAACTGAATGCATTTGTCTTATAACGAGGCTTTCAAGGACTGGTAAATTTCCAAGAGTTGGCAAAACTTGAAACTTCGGAAAGTTCCCAAGGACTAGTATTTCAAGACATGGCATAATCACCGCATCTTCTACCCCCAAATCCCACTCCTCCAAGTTATCCATACCATCAATATCAAGTTCTTTCAATCGTGGAAGAATTGTCACAACACCATCACTACCAGCAATTCTACCAAACACCTGACCCATCAATTTAACCTCATCTATGTTTCTTATGCTGAGTTTCTGAAGAAATTGAAACTTCCCAATAGCAGGAAATTCCACACATTTCTTGCAATCAATTATTGCAAGAGCGAAGAGTTTGGGCAACATTGAATCATCCACCCAATTAGGGAACTTAGAACCAAGGTGACCTTCTATTTGCAATTCCACCAAGTTTCGATGTGGTTGGAGGCCTTCCAGCACACCCTCAATCCTCTCTATCTCGCCTTCTCCTACGTTTTCCAAATCCCAAACCTTCAAGCTCAAACATAGACCATGGAGATGTTGCTTATTCTTCAATTGTGCTTCATTAGCCTCATTTACATCCGCAACTCTTTCCAGCTGAAATATTTCTAGATCCCCTTGGAGGTGATTGAGATTTTTTAACTCTCCAATTTTGCATCCACCTCCCCTCGCATCGCCAACAATGAACTTGGACAATGTTCGAAGGGAGCTTAATCTACCAATTCCTTGAGGCAAGTAGCTTAGTTTGTCTGTTTCATTAATTTCAAGATGCCTCAGCTTAATCATTTCCCCAATTCCTTGAGGTAGTTTACATAGCCTCCTACAACCGTTAAGTTTCAACGTCTGCAAATTATACAATCTGCATATTGTTTGAGGCAATTCCTTCAACCTTGTCCAAGACAAGTCAAAGTATCTAAGATGTATACACTTCTCGATCTCATTTGGCAGTTCTTCTAGATCGCGATCGCACAAAGATAGTTCTCTTAGACATGTCAATTGACAAAACAAATTAGAAAGAGCTGGAGAAGAGTGTGATGCCCATGCATGTCCATTGATGATGAGAGTGCGTAGATTCTTCGCCTCGTAAATGGAAGGAAGGATGGAACTTAAATCTCTAAGCCATGTAACGTTTAAATGACGGACCTTCTTGCTATTGTAGTTAAATTCTGTGTTATTATCATCCATGATAAAGCATTCAGTCTTTGTAAGAAATTGGGCAAAATCATGAATAAGATCATGCATCTTGTAGTAAATTATGTTTCCATCGACATCTGATTCCATGCTTTGAAAAAATGAGCGCATCAGTAATTCATTGAAATATTCAGCGCCCACTGCTTCCAATTCTCTTCTTCCCGTGGAGTTAAGAAGACCATGCGCCATCCACAACTTGATTAACCCATCCTTTCCTATCTCCTGATCTTTTGGAAAGATAGCGCAATATGTGAAGCAACGTTTTACATTTGAGGGCAATGCATAATAACTCAACAGTAGAGCAGGCAAAACACCTTTTTCAACCTCTTGTAATTCCCATACATCACTTTCCAAGACTTGTTCCCACTCTCGTCTGGTTCTTTTGAAGAGCATGAGACTTCCCAAAGTCTTCACGAAAAGAGGCACACCCTTGCACTTTTTTGTGATTTTGTTACCCATATCTTCCAATTTCTCACACTCTTCTTTGTTCCTTCCCTGAAGAGCAATACGTTTAAACAATAACCAACATTCCTCCTCGGACAATTTGCCCAGATCATGAGTGTAGGCCGAACCCATCATTAATGCAACTTTCTCACTACGTGTAGTAACGACAATTCTGCTCCCTTGTGCACCACCCTTGAGAGCAAGCTTCAACTGACTCCAGTCGGTGTGATTCTCGGTCCACACGTCATCCAGCACGAGTAGAAACCGCTTTCCCGTGACAGATGTACATAATTCTTGATGTAAATCTTGCCATTCAATGTTGTTAGAGACATTCTGATCACCAACAGCTTTAATAATCGCTTTGGCAAGCCTTGTTAAATCGAAAGGATCAGATACACACACCCACATTCTCTTTTCGAAATGGTTATTTACCCCATCATCATTGAAGACCATTTGGGCAAGAGTAGTCTTTCCGATTCCACCAATTCCACATATAGAGATGACAACAGGAAGAACATTAGGTGTTTCTTGTTGACTACTCTCGCTCAACAACTTGCTTAGTATAATATCTTTGTCATGGTCACGACCGCATACATCTAATACATCAATCATAGAGCTAGTCATTCGAAATGTTGGTGGTTCCTCAGTAGTATTGGTAGTAGTCCTCGTCCCACTATCAATAAGCTGGAGCTGGAACTGGTCTTTCTCCTTTGCAATCACATCTAGTTTGCCCTTTATTTCTTTTATCTTATGGCCGATACCACGACGTAAAGAAACTTGATTGAAGCAATTCCAATTGCAATTGCAAAAAGAGAACAAATAGGAGCATACCTTCTCTAATACACCAACTCCCTCGATTTCCGATCTGAGAATTTCAGTGCTCCATTCGTCCAACACATCTTCCATGTCGTAGGCCACGTCTTTGAGTTTTTCTAACCAAAGCTTCACCGTTTCCTCTTTTACTTGTTTCTCCTCTGCATCTATGAGTACGGCTTGAATAGATTTGAGTGTAGATGTAAAGTTTTCAACTTCTTGAGGGGTACCCAACACCAGTCTCACCTCTTTCTTGGCCTCTTCAAGGATGACAGATCCTAATTCCTTCAAAACAGTGGAAACGAGAGCATGCGCCATACTTGGAAATGAGAGAGACAAGGTTTAGGCAAATGAGGATGAAGGGTGAAGATGAACTGTCTTGTGCAATGATTCCACTGTATTGTGTAGTGCTAGGCTGCTAGCTTATGA
Organism: Akebia trifoliata; assembly: GCF_017979445.1. NCBI lineage: Eukaryota > Viridiplantae > Streptophyta > Magnoliopsida > Ranunculales > Lardizabalaceae > Akebia > Akebia trifoliata. The sequence continues at coordinate 3,677,966 of NC_141386.1, read as the reverse complement.
TGCATTTTTGACTTCTATAACTATTATTTAAATTATTTATAGTAAAGCTGTTATCATCTCTCTTTTTTCTTTTTCATTTTTTTCCCCTCCTTGAGAGCTGTTATTGGCACTCCAACTTTTACTTATCAAATCTTAATTAAAAATAAGAAATTTTCCCTCAAAGTCCACAACTTCTGTCCAAATTCTAATTTCAATACCTGTTCATTTTAATTCCTAAAACATGTATTTAATTGAATTTATCACTTTTATAATCAATGAATTCACTCGTATATCTACAAATTCATAAATATTAAAATTCACAAATTCACAAATTTGTAGATTATAAAAATGATAAATGTATGTTTTGGGAATTCAAATGAGCCGTGTACCTAACTCAAAATCTTCAATGCATGACATGAAGATTCACCATTCTTCTAATTTTTTTTTAGTGGATGTTTTTATTTTTATATTTAAGATTTTATTTGAGCCTAATCATAATTGTAATCAACCACTAAAATAGTGAACGATTGTAGAAGGCGAACCAGGCTTGTATTTGGGCTTTGCCCAATCCAAGAATTAGTCCTGAGGCACATGTAACGCCCGCACATTAGACACACCGGGTAAGTGAGGGTGCGCCCTCGCGGGTGACCCCTGAGGAATTAATGCTCATACTAGGTATCGAACTCACGACCTATAGGCATCAACCGCTTATTGATCTGAAATTACCACTGAGGCAACCCCTCAGGTTATTTTTCTACCATAATTAGTTTTAAAAAATTATGCAAATGACCTTTTTTGAATCATGTCTATTGCACTGGAAAGTAATAATATTCCTTTCTTTAATAGGACTTGGATCAAACTGTTGGTTCTAATCGTCCAGGTTCAATCCATGGAGAATGTACCACACTGTCGCCTATCTTATAGTGTCGATAGCAGTCCAACTCCTTGGTTCATAGGATCCAGATGGACTATTTTATGATCAATTGGATCAAATTCAAGGTCCTACGTCAAGTATTCAATTTTTTTTTTTTCTAATGGAAGAAATATTACGGAGATAATAAAAAAATACACCCCTAAATTTCTTTATTTATTGCCACTTGCTCGGTTGATTGCTCACCTGCTTCAATTTTAATTCTATAATCTATGTTTAGTCGATGGAACCTAATCCTTCAATAAGATTCTTATTGTTTTCAAGTTGACTAGCTTACCCTCGAGATTCTAATTTTAAATTTTGAGAATTATCTAATAGTCAAGATTATAAGATGATATTTATATTAATATCCTACTAGCTGGTCTTTGTGCTTATTATGTTAGTTTAGTAAACACCAACTGTCTCTGTATTAGGTGGAGGCACATTTGAATAATTAAGTTGAAAGATACCATTCCCACTTGGTTTGGATTTTTGGGTGATTTGGCTCAAAACTTATTCTAACTAACTCATAGAACCAACTTGGTAAAGTAGCGTCAACTCAATAACTCAATTGAGTCAACTCGAAAATTAATCGATTTCATTCAGAAAAATTAACTAGAATGCAGGGTATATTTAACATTTTCTAGGAGAACAAAATAATAAATATTTTTTTAATATAAAATACGTGTTAATAATATAAAATATTTATAAATATTTTATTTAACTTATCTGAGTCGACTCGCAAGCCATCAAATTGATTTGACTCCATGAACATTTGAGTCGAGTCAATTGAAAAGTCAAACTTTCACAATGTGAAAAAAGCCCAAATTTGACGGCCTTGGGCTGTCAAATTTCATAAAATTCGATGGACCAAGAGGTCGAATTTTTCACTGTCAAATTTTTTTTTAACGCCTCGAAACTGTCAAATTAATGAAGGATAGGAGAAATTCGACAACTCTAAGCCGTCAAATCTGGGAACATCAAGAATTTCAAAAGCCTTAGACCGTCAAAACTCAGTTTCTAAAATTCGTGAGCCTTGACTCGTCAATTCTTTCTGTCGAATTTTCCAATTTTCATGTAGTATTTGTTGCTTTGTTGAAAGTTAGATGATATGAAGCTAAACACCTATCGTATAGGTCTCTCATCAGTTTGAACAGTTTGAATCTCGGTCGGACCCCTGTCCCATTAGTTGAGCAAAATTTTGGTTCCATTATCAGTTCGATTTTTAAAACATTGTGTGGATCTATGTTATCTGTGTAGACGTGGATTTTTCATTGAAAACCCAATTTCTACTTGGATTTGAAGTCGTCAACAAACACTAGTGATAAGGGTTGTGCCTTACAATGCTAGATCTGCTAATGAGTCAGCGGCTTGGAATTTTCAGTCTATACAAGAAAGGCAACAGTGTGATCTGTAGTAGGTCATGGTTTGGCGGGTATTTGTTTCGTAAACTTGAATCCCCCTTAACGTCACTGCACCGTAATGAATAGTGGACTTGTCCAAATGTGTTTTATATCGGAACGTGTCCTCAATAATTCTGTGTTTGATCTTTTGTGAGTGTTGTTGACCTTTTCAATCTAATTCATGTTATTTATACTCATATATACTTCATAAAGATCGAGAAATAAAACCAATGTTGTATGTCGTTTTGTTTGAATTTTAATGTTTTAGTGGGTTTTATGTGCATAACCCTTTTGAGAGATTTCTAAGTTTTACTGAATAAATCAGGTTATTTACGTGAAGTTGGCATTTCGTGAGGTGAATCGTTGTTCAGCTGGAATGATAGTTATCATCTTTTGTATTATGAATCTTATTGTATCATGTGCTTTAGAAAAATCATATCTTGTACTGCTCAATTTGCCTGGTACCATGCAAAAGCTTTTCACTCCAAATGATTTGAAGCACTTTCTGAGCAATAAATTATTTGCTGAAATTTGTGAAGGGTTTAAGAGGTTCATGCAAATAATTTACAATGCAAGTAAAAAATTTGGAATGTAACCAAGCATCTATAAATTAGATTCCTACAAATTATTTGCATTTGCAAATGATTTGCTTCGTAACAAGAAAAGCCTATGAGTCGTGATAATATGACACCCCTTTCTGACATACACTCCCATCACAGAACCATAGATCATTTGCCTTAGGATGCACAAGAAAATTTTTATGATTATGCGTATCCCAATGCAAGGGGTCTACGGTTCTGTGATGGGGCATATGTCAGAGAGGAGAGTCAGAAAATAATTACATGTCTACCATTTGTGTCTTATAATCTTTTATACATATTTTTTAAACAATTTTGGAACAGACAAGCACACATCCATATTGAATGAAGTAACAAACCATACTTCAGTTTGAAAGATTTGTGATTTAGTTAAAGTATGTTTGATCCATCGATGGCATGAAAATAACTTTATTTTGCATATTCTTCACAAGGGATACAATGGCCGCATCCGAGTAGTCGTGAGATAGTCCTGTGAGGACTGAGGAGTAGTTATGGCCTAATCTCTGAAGATGTGAAAATATGCCAATATTTAATATATATTTTTTTTCCTAATCAAGTTTATAAAGCAAATAACACCAACTAAATATTTTTAGGAAACTAAAATAAAAAAAACTCAAAATATAAATCCTGTTCAAAAAAAGTTTATTTGGTTGCAGTTTCAATCTGGATCCAGGTTGGTTCGAATTAACCGATAGGTTTTTTTTTTTTCTCTCTCTCTCCAGAAAAGTGAGAGCTAGATGTTTTACATCAGCACCCCCACCTCTAAAAAAAAACGTGTCCCTTAGATGGACAAGTCGCTTGGAGGATCAACAATATACGCATTGTTATTGATATTGTGGATAACTTTTGAGGGACAAATCTTCATCTTCAGTTTAAGTCGTTGAATTTTATAGATAAAATTGGTTATTTTGTGAGAGTTAACCATTTAATGGAAATTTTTGGTATTATAATCTCCTTCTTTGAACCATCTCAATCTCGTTTTTTTATCTTTAACTAATATCTTTAAACATCGATATTTTATAAAATTCTGTCCTTAAATTAACATGGGATGCCCCTATCTTTAGTGGACTACCTCCATGATTCCTCTTCTTTACTATAAAATTTCATTATTTCCTACATAATGGATTGCTTCTTGATCTCAACAAATCATAGGTCAACTTATTCCAAGATTTAAGATTTTCTTTGATGACTCTGAGTTTTATCCTAAATCTCGTACTCATACGAGAGTCTAATTGTATTGAAATCACCACCCACACACCACGGCTGATCCTGTCAAAGCAATCCATGCCATAGAGTTGAAGTTGAAGCCCCATAATTCAAACACAATGTTACCCAATTTAGTTTCTTTCAAAACCACCATGCGAGACCCAATCGTTTCCTTCATAACCATCATTTTTGAGCGATTGCCGAATCCCAAACATTTTAAGAGAAAATATGGTAACAGAGGCGTGCAACAAACCATAATTAGTCCCACCCAAATCTTTTCCTAGAATCGACCTAATTTGTATATTTAATCGTTCATTCAATATGACCAAATGTTCGAAATCATGCTCTACTAATTTTATCTTCTTAATATTGAGTTGCAACTAAAACAAATCTTCAATGAAGACATATTTTAAAATCCCTAATACAAGATTTCAAAGCCATCCATAGGGAAAAGTTACGAAAATATTGGAAGAAATCACAAGCTAAATCTGTTGAATCTCTCTTGATTTATATAACCCATTACCCTTAATAAAAATACAAGACACATACATAACAAATCAAATCACACAAGGTTTTTCAAATTAATAATACGAACTATATATTAAATATCATAGACAAGTCTTGAACACGATGATAGCCATGAAACTCGCGACAACAACCGCTTCTTCTTTAGGAACATCTTCCATAAAATTCAGGTCCTTTTAATTTGTTCTTTATCCTGCACAAAACAAATATTTTTTTATGACTGTTAATGACATATTATAAAAACTATACAAAAACATTTTAAGTTTTAAATTACTAAATATAGAGAAGTCATCACTTTAACTCTTAGCCAATGTCCCTTATCAAAAGAACTACATCAAGAAAGTTGAATGCTTCTGGTATGAAATTCTCAACAGATCATAGATAGGTCACCTACTAATTCCATAGGGTCTATTTCATTGTATGAAATTCGTTTTCAAAAAAATAAGAATTCATTGAAAAAATGATCATGGGAAAATGAATTCCATTGTTTGTTTGAAACCTTGGAAAATGTCAAAAAGAGAGTTGATTTTAGCATAGTTATAAAATCGTCGAATTAACTTCAAACTTGGTTGAGTCAACTCAACTTGACGGATTTTGAGGTGACATGGCCCCAAAATTCGAAGAAACCAACTTGAAGAGTGTAATCAACTTGGTAAAACTTGAAAATGCACCTTGTCAAATCAAACACTCGATCAAGTTATTTGATTATACATAATATTTTTCTAGAGAAATAAAATTAAATCTTTTATTTAGTTTAAAATAGAAACTATTTTTTTAAATACTTTTATAACTCAATGTTTATATTATTTTAAGTTGTTAGGCTTAACTCCACATTGGATGGGCCATCCAAGTTGAAATTTTTTAGTTTTAAAACCTATGGTTTAGTAGGTCCATCAATGGATAGTCAATTATCCAAATTCATATTCAAATAATCAAATATTATTTGATGTTTATGGATATGGATTCGAAGTCGGATATTGAGATATCCTCTCTGAATAGCATTCAATTTAAACCCAAATAGATATAATAGTTATTATGTAATATAATATACTTATATTATTATATATATCAAATCCAAATCCGATAAGTATCTTATCAAATTTGAATATTGATTTAGAATAACGGTCCCATCATCTGAACCCTTGGCATGTGATGTGATGATGAGAGCCAACCTCAAATCACAACCAAGTAGGAGTTGAGTTATTTCTTTTCTTAATTCAAAATTCAAAAGTAAAATCTTACTTAATTAAAAGAAAAACAACCCACGAACATTACCTCTTTCAGATCTCAGTGGAGTCATGATGCATGCGTGTCCTCTATGACTGGATATTCTCAACGTGCTATGATGCTCCAGTCCTCTCCTACCTCCTTTTTGCAACGTGCTCCCAAAACAGAGCAGTAATGAATTGACAAGCTTTGAAGCGAGGTGAGCTGTTTCAGCTCCTCAGACATGCACATCAAGGAATTAGACCACAGGATTGACAAGCTTTGGAGCGATGTAAGATGAGCCAAACCTTCAGGCAGTGACGAATGTGGTGGATCAGTGATCACCAGAAACTTGAGATTGTTGTTACTGTTGTTATCTTGGTTGGTGGGCAATGACCTTGAAAGAACACCTACATCCCCTCCTAAAATCAACTCTTCAAGGAGTGGAGGAAGGCATGGCGTCCAACTCAATTTTGGGCAATAAGCAATTTCCAAATTCCTTAGTGAAGCAGAGAATATGTAGTGAGGCAGCTCCTTTAACTTGGGCAAAAATGAATTGTTAATGTGTGGAGAAGTGGCATGATGATAATTATATCTCTTCCTCCTCCACTTCCAACAGCATGTTCTTCTTCTTCTTTTTCTTCCCTCGTCAACATCTCCCACTCCTCCAACTCATCCATATACCACAAACGAAGTTCCTTCAACTGTGGGAATGTTACCACAACCCTTGATTCTCCACCACCTCTTTTTGTACCATCATCATCAACATCCACATTAATTCCTAAAAACTCAACACCTACACATTTAACCGAATCCATTCCTCTTATATCAAGGCTTTCAAGGACTGGTAAATTTCCAAGAGCTGGCAAAACCTGTAACTTCGGAAATCTACCAAGGGTTAATTTTCTGAGACATGGCATAATCACTCCATCTTCTACCCTCAAATCCCACTCCTCCAAGTTATCCATACCATTGATATAAAGTTTTTTCAATCTTGGCGGGACAATTGGAAGACCATCACTACCTGTAATTTGGCCAAACACCTGACCCATCAATTTAACCTCATCCATGTTTTTTATTTTGAGTTTTTGAAGAAATTGAAACTTTCCAAAAGCAGGAAATTGCACACATTTTGTACAATCAACTATTTTAAGAGCAAAGAGTTCAGGCAACATTGAATCATCCATCCAATTAGGGAACTTAGAACCAAGGTAACCTTTTATTCGCAATTCCTCCAAGTTTCGATGTGGTTGGAGGCCTTCCAGCACACCTTCAATCCTTTTTATCTCGCCTTCTGCCATGTTTCCCAACCCATCGCACTCAAATATCAATTTCAAACCATGGAGATGTCGTTTATTCTTCAATTGTGCTTCATTAGCCTCATTTACATCCGCCACTCTTTCCAACCCAAATATTTTTAGATCCCCTTCGAGGTGGTCGAGATCTTTTAATTCTCCAATTTTGCATCCATCTCCTACCACATCATTAACAATGAACTTGGACAATGTTCGAAGGGAGCTTAACCTACCAATTCCTTGAGGCAAGTAGCTTAGTTCATCAGTTTCTTCAATTTCAAGATGCCTCATGTTAATCATTTTCCCAATCCCTTGAGGTAGTTTACATAGCCTCCTACAACCGTTAAGATCCAATGTCTGCAAATTATACAATCTGCACATTGTTTCAGGCAATTCCTTCAAATTTGCTCCAGACAAGTTCAAGTATCTAAGATGTATCAACTTCTCAACCTCATTTGGCAGTTCTTTTAGATCCCAATTGCTCAAAGATAGTACTCTAAGACATGTCACTTGACAAAACAAATCAGGAAGAGCTGGAAAGGATAATGGTGCCCTTGCAAGTTCGTCGATGTAGAGAGTACGTAGATTCTTTGCCTTGTAAATGGAAGTTAAATCCATAAACCCTGTAGCGCCTAAATGGCGGACCGTCTTGCTGAATTCTGTGTTTATACCATCCATGATAAAGCATTCAGTCTTCATAAGAAATTGGGCAAAATCATGAATAAGATCATGCATCTTGTAGTAAATTATATTTTCATCATCATCTGTTTTCATGTTTTGGAAAAATGAGCGCATCAGTAGTTCATTGAAATATTCAACGCCCACTACTTCCAATTCTCTTCTTCCCGTGGAGTTAAGAAGACCTTGCGCCATCCACAACTGGATTAACCCATCCTTTCCTATCTCCTGATCTTTTGGAAAGATAGCGCAATATGTGAAACAACGTTTTATATTTGAGGGCAATGCATAATAACTCAACAGTAGAGCAGGCAAAGCACCTTTTTCAACCTCTTGTAATTCCCATACATCACTTTCCAAGACTTGTTCCCACTCTCGTTTGGTTCTTTTGAAGAGCATGAGAATTCCTAAAGTCTTCACAAAAAGAGGCACACCCCTGCACTTTTTTGTGATTTTGTTACTGATATCTTCCAATTTCTCACAATCTTCTTTGCACCTTCCCTGAAAAGCAATACGTTTAAACAATATCCAACATTCCTCCTCAGACAATTGGCCCAGATCATGAGTGTAGGCCGAACCCATCATTAATGCTACTTTCTCACTGCGCGTAGTAAAGACAATTCTGCTCCCTTGTGCACCACCCTTGAGAGCAAGCTTCAACTGACTCCAGTCGGCGTGATTCTCGGTCCACACGTCATCCAGCACGAGTAGAAGCCGCTTTCCCATGACAGATCTACATAATTCTTGATGTAAATCTTGCCATTCAATGTTGTTAGAGACTTTCTGATCACTAGCAGCTTTAATAATCGCTTTGGCAAGCCTTGTTAAATCGAAAGGGTCAGATACACACACCCACATTGTCATCTTAAAATGCTTCTTCACCTTATCATCATTGAAGACCATTTGGGCAAGAGTAGTCTTCCCAATTCCCCCAATTCCACGTATAGAGATGACAACAGGAAGAACATTAGGAGTTTCCTGTTGACTACTCTCGCTCAACAACTTGCTTAGTATAATATCTTTGTCTTGGTCACGACCGCATGCATCTAATGCATCAATCATAGAGCTAGTCATTCGAAATGTTGGTGGTTCCTCACTAGTAGTCCTCATCCCACTATCAAGAAGCTGGAATTGGTCTTTCTCCTTTGCAATCACATCTAGTTTGCTCATTATTTCTTTTATCTTATGGCCGATGTCACGACGCAAAGAAACTTGACTGAAGCAATTCCAATTGCAATTGCAAAGAGAGAACAAATAGGAGCATACCTTCTCTAATACGCCAACTCCCTCGATTTCCGATCTGAGAATTTCAGTGCTCCATTCATCTAACACATCTTCCAGGTCGTAGGCCAAGTCTTTGAGATTTTGTAACCAAATCTTCACCGTTTCCTCTTTTACTTGTTTCTTCTCTGCATCTATGAGTACGGCTTGAATAGATTTGAGTGTAGAAGTAAACTTTTCAACTTCTTGAGGGGTACCCAACACCAGTCTCACCTCTTCAAGGACGAAAGATCCCAATTGCTGCGAAACAGTGGAAACGAGTGCATGCTCCATACTTGGAAATGAGAGAGAAGGTTTAGGCAAATTGATGAAGATGAAGCAAGCAATGAGGATGAAGGGTGAAGATGAACAGAACAACAATGAAAGATTAGAATCTATTATTGGTTTGGTTGGAGACTAAAGTAATGATTCCACTGTTTTGTGCAGTTATAGGCTGCTGGCTTATGATGCCTTTTTTTGACTTTTATAACTATATTTGTATTATTTTTAGTAAAGCTGTCATCATTTTCTTCTTTCTTTCTTGAGGATTGTTATTGGCACTCCAAATCTTACTTATCAAATCTTAATTAAAAATAAAAGATTTTTCCCAAAAACATGCACAACTTTTATCCAAATTCCAATTTCAATATCCTGTTCATTTTAATTTCAAAAAACCATGTATTTGAGTGAAATTTTCACTAAAATAATTAATAAATTCACTCGTATATCCATAAATTCATAAATATTAAAATTGACAAATTCGTAAATTCGTAAAAATTATAAAAATAACAAATGCATATGTTGGGACTTAAAATTTTCAACACACGAAATAGATATTCACTTTTCTTATTTTTCGTAGTTTTTATTTTTATTTTTAGGATTTAAGATTTTATTTTAAGTCTAATCATAATTGTAAATAACTACTAAAATTATGAATGTTTGTTATAATGTTTTATATAATATTGAGAAATAATTTGAGGCAAACTTCTCTTACATTTGAATGGTGAGTTTTAATCATTAATTACGGTATGATAAATAACTTTAGAAATTGGGCTGTAATAAGAAAGAGTTGGGGTGCCACTAGTGCAGTTTTTCCTCTTTAGTTTTTTAATTTTTTAATTTTTGAGAGTAAGGTTTACTCTCTGTACGAGATAAGTAAATTTTGATTTAAGAGATTTACCGGGCAGACCTATCTATAGAAATTTTATTACAAAAACTCCCTTAGTTAGTAAGTTTGCTACTTAAACAAATCTTACTTTATTCATCATGCTACCATGACTAACTTAATAAGATTTTAAATCTTACTAATGATCGTTGGGTTCATCTAGATTATCAAATCGGCAATCCAACAACAAGGCTTTTTAGATTTCATGGAAAAACTCAGACTAAAAATAAAAAAAATAAAAAACCATTTAAGCTTGATTGTAGATATTTAAAATTGAGGCTTTCATACTATTAAATTTAAAATTAAGAACAACCGTGAAAATTAAAATTGATGGTTTCCATGATCCATAACCAAAACCTTCTAAATTTCATTGAAAACTCAAATCCAAAGATATTAAAATCAATTTTCTTTTTGAGCTCAATCCAACATTTTGAAATTGGATAACTACCGATCTTTCACCTAACTCCCAAACTTAAAAATAAAATTTAATGGTGATGCTTTTTTCCTTTTTTTTAATGTTGTTGACTTTACTTTATTTAACACGACTAGTCTTACTAAGTTAGTAATACTAAAAGGTCGTTGAGCTCAACTATTGCTGTTTTGAAAGTTATGTGCTAAGCTTATGAACCAAAGGCATGATGCCATGTAATATTAAATGAGCAAAAGTGATTGGTCTCTCAGAGAAGATTTAAGAGTACTTTAAATACTTTATTTTTAGTAACTTTTCAATACACAAGACGTCGTACCATTTATTCACAACTTAACAAAAAACTTTCAAACCATTAAATCTTTGTTCGGCTCACCTCATGATGTCAAGAAAACTTGATCCAATCCTTGGGGTTCGTAGAGAAAAAATTTCTATGAACTTTAAAAATAAAACTATTTTTTACCATTGAATTTTAATTTTAAATTTTGAAGTCAAGTGAAAGTTTCGCTGTCCATTTTTAAAATCTTGGATCAAACCTTAAAAAAAAGATTTTTTTTTCATTTTTTTTTTCTTTTGTATTTGAATTTTTCAATGAAATTTAGAGAGCTGTGTAGTTGGATCACTAATGTGATAATCCATTTGAGCAAAACAACTTTTATTAAGACTTAAAATATGTACTAAGTTAATAAGGAAAAAGGTTCTCCACTTTATTTTCTTTTGCTTTTTTTTCTTGTTCGAATAATATTCAACTGACTAAAAACGACATTCAACTGACGTTGACTTTGCAAAGAATCATATATAGATTTTTGAGAGATTTATAAGATGAACCTATCTGTTTTTATTAGGGAAAATTACCTGAAGGACCTGGCAAAAGGATTTTTTTCTATTTAGTCCCCCAGTTGTAATGCTTCTCTTAATAGTCCATTTAGGGCTTCGCTTGTTGTACCATCAATGGCGACAAATATTATTTGGATGCCTTCAGAAAAGGAAAAGAAAGAATCGATGAACTACGTCACTTTAGAAATATGATGTAAAGATTAGGAACCATATGATGCACCATCTTTAGAAATCCATGTAAAAGTGATCAAATAGTCCATTAATTAGTTTAATTTTTCTTTATATATATATATATATATATATATATAACAATTTAACCTAAGTTGAAGATGTGGGTGAAAAGGTAAAAAAATTTACCCAAATGGTGAAGATGAAATCTTCGAGAAAAAAAAATAGGGATATTTTGCTAAAGGTTGAAGATGGGGGTATTTTTGGCATTTTTCACTAGTCGATAAGAGAAAACCAAGGTCAAGGGGTGCACGTCATCTGTTTGAAAACGTAAGTTTATATCTCAAATATTCTTCAAAACTAAGAGACCCATGCCTAAATCATAATGTTTCAAAAAATTAAACATTTACAATAACTGTAAAAATCATGATTTGGTAACTATTTTGGAGCATGTACTGTCCCAATAATTTCACGATCTCTCACCCCATGAGTTGGTAAATTTCTTCATGTTATATAAAAATATTAGAAAAATCTAATTGATTCAACTGAGATTTTTCATGTGAAGGAGAATCTCACTTTAGCTTAGTTGGTAGCCTCTATAGGTGATGCCGATGATACCATAGACCTTTGTTAAATTCCCGTCATCACCAAGTTATTGATCTCATTAAAAACATACTTATTAATAAAAATTACATAGGTTGGTTAAAATACTTTATATGTAATAGTGGATTTATTTTTGTTTTATTCTCTTTGTCTAATGTTGTATGTGTGAACATTAAGGAAGACATCTCAAATACCACACATGGATTACATTTGCATTTATATGTGCATATCCACTAATCAACAAATGATAAATTGTCATCCCATTCAATCCGATTGGGATGCCTTGGCTTTGAACATGTCTCATGATTTTGTGCAGACTTTCTATAATTCGCTGCATTTGATAATATATTTGATTGTTGGATTAAGACTAAATCATGAAGAAAGGTGCATGTTAAGCAAATTGTTCTTGGTTAGATTGAAAATCCCAATCATTAACATCAATGGCTTCAACAACTCTTATTTCATCGAAATGCTCATATGAACATATCAACACTCTAATACACCATTCCAACTAAGCCTTTATTTAAAAATCAAAATAGTAAATTATTGGTTAATTTAAATTTTGATTGACAACCATAAAGGGAGACTTCCATTGTAATTTCCTTAGTATAATTTTTAAGGGTGAAGATTAATGAAAGCCCATCTTTGACGGTCTCAGCCTGTCAAATTTGGAGAAATATGACAGACTAACCGTCAAATATTTTCTTGTAAAAAATAACAAAAAAAAATTCTTTTGTGACCGCCCTGAATTATCAAATTATTGGAGGATGAGCTTCAAAAAAGATATTTAAAAAAAAAAAAAATATTCTATAGTTCATGAGCGTCAAATATGGAGATTTAACCAATAATAGGATTGTCCTCTAATTCACCAATATCACAACAAATGAAATAGTAATAATAATAAAAATAAAATATTCATAAAAGAAAAATCATTCATAGAAATCAAATCTTGACGACCGAAGAAACTCAATTCACAAGAAATCCAACTAAAAACAAATGGAAAGACTATCTGAATCTCTTCTCCATTCTTATCTTTTATGATACTGACCTCATGTCCGCTGCTCAAAGAATCACTCTTATGGGTCATCTTAATTTCTTCCAATTGATTGAACTCTTAGTACATCTTCTTTTGTTGTTCTTTTAATGGAAATTGTGCCTTCGAGGCATGATTCACCTGGAATTTTCCATAATTGAAGGCTTTCCAATGTTGTATATGTCGTGTTATGGCCTTTCGGCCTCTCTGGTGGATCCTACACATAAAAATAAAATTGGAAAATTTTAGGCTTTTAAGAATCTCTTGAACTCAATTTTGTATCGCCAAAATAAAAAATTTCAAAGAACCCAATTCAATTGCCAACGATTTATGTCCTTTTAATTGAGAATGATCAAAAGCTAGTTGTTTGATGAGATAGAACACAATCAATCAGATCACCATTAGGACTCTTCAACAACAAACATTAATAACAACCCAACTCATTAGACCCAAAATAGAACAAAACTTCAAATCTCTAGACCCCCAAAAAATATTACCAAAAAACAATTCAAAGATAAAGAAAACTTCCTGAATGGTCTTGATAGCAAGCTCGTTAATCTTTCTTACTATTTTATTTTTTACAAAGAAACCAATAAAATCAAAGGTCAAAAAGAAATAATAAAAAAAACAGATTTCATTAAAAGGAGATAAATTCCAAATCAATTCGCGAGATTTACTTGCTAAAAATAAGTAACAGAAGATTTCATACAGTTGATTTCATCTCTGGTATGTATTTCGATCTCTTCTGCAAAATAAATAAATGAAAAAAAAAAAAAAAAAAAAACTCGGTTAGTAGTTATTTTATTTTCTTTGTATAGGAGTTTGTGAGAGAAGTTACCATGCCGAAATTGAGCAACAAGAATTAGAATATTGAGAGGCTATATATATCTCACTACAAACTCAATTCACATTTACAATCACAACTATTATCTGTTATCCCATAAAAATTCAAACCAGAATTAGAAAACATAAAATCAAAATCTAAGAAAACCCAAGATTATAAAGGTAACAGTGCAAGCCGTAGTAGTGGTAATAATGTGCATCCATTAGCAGAACAAGAAATTAAAATGGGCTAACCTCAACAGTATCAATGGCTTCATTTGAAGGAATAGAATGCAAAACCCTGCAGAACAAGGCTAAGGTAATGCAAAAGATTGCATAAATCTGAATATATTTTTTGTTAATTGTGAGACTAACGGTATAAGCATTAAAACCAGAATTATGCAAACTTCACATGATAAGTGCTTTTGTTGGGTCGGTGGGGAATTAATAAAACAAACATCTAATTGTTGCTCAAGGCCTGGAAACCTGATATCAGGATTTTCTGCCCATGATTTGTATAGTTTCTTCAACCAAGCAGACTGACAAAGAAGATAAAAAACCTAACCTCAACATATAATTTTTATAATGAGTTTTAACCAAATAACACAATTTGCGGATTGAGAGCAGTTATAGCAGAAGACAAACAAAACTAACATCAATGTACAATTTTCTATAATGGGTGTTAATCTAATACCAAACCAACAAATATTCTGAGAGAAAACAATAACATACAATTTAGAGCAAAAGAACAACAAAAAATAACAACATACAATTTTCTATAATGGGTGTTGACTATATAACAAACCAACAAATTTCGAGTTACTTAGTGTGGATGAGGAGTATGTTTCCCATAGGCTCTTTGAGCTCTTTCTTGAATGAAACTCAGGGCTGGTAAATAAATAAATAAAAGTGGGTTTCACCTTCACCGCTTAATTGGGAATGGTCTTTTCTGCACCTCTGTTGATCTCCCTACTTTTATCTGGCAACCTAGAGTTCCATCTAAGGAGGCTTTCTTCATTTGTACAAAGAGGGAAAGAGATGTTCATATTTATTTTTTAGAACTATAAATAGACCACAGATTAAGGGATTTGAGCTGTAATTAAGGCCTCAAATTGAATTAAACAAATGATTTTAGCTCCAATAAGAAATTTATTTAAATCTGTAAGTAAAATTTCAGTTAGAGAAATTAAAGTAGTGGATTTTACCTGTATTTTCTAATACATACATTCTGTTCTTATTGTTTGGCCAAAACCTGAGATTAATTTAACAAACACATACTTAGTTTTAATGGGTAAAACTCTACTTAGTACTAATTACAAAGTCCATAAAGTATACCTACCTGTATCTCATGCACCATAGCCTTGAAGATTCAACCTCCCTTACTACAACTTGGATTCCCTCCTTTACTAAGAGGGTTGGAAGATTTGCCTCTAAATCTTTCTGTCATTTTCATCAATTAAAAAATGTCACAAAGAACTATCTAACTAGAGGACATGTCAGAACAAATTTTAATTCTCACTAATAAATGTTATTGGTATTGTATAAATAAGGAGGTAATTATAGACTCTGTTATCTGGCTTCGGTAGTTCCTATCTTGGTAAAAGCTTGTTAGGACTGCTCTCCTATATTGATACTACATCAGTACCCTTGAGACTTAATTCTGCTCTACACATCACATTACCACCTCTTGTTCTCAAATTTCGACTCCAATTAATGAACCAGTTCACACCAATTCAGACTTCAGTCTACTCATCATGAGCTCAGTTTCAGGCAAACATTTGCAGGCCGATGACAATATCTTCACCCTGTATTGTTCTTGCATGTCATTTGGTTCAGTTATCGCTCTATCACAGAGTCTAATTGTGATTCACAGGCTCTAAGGGATCCTAAATGATGTGAAACCATACCGGCAAACTTTTATCCTCTTCTCTAGAACCAGAATTGATCTCGTCCCTAGTCAGGCTTTTATGAATCTCATTGGCTGCAAGTAAGTCTCGAGATTAAAACTTGGGATTAGAATGCTATAAAGTTCTATTGGTAACAATTACGAGAAGATGGCTAAGGGATTCTTTCAGTAGCATAGCATCAAGTACCATAAATGGTACTCTAGTAAAGCTGACTGTCGTTTATCGGGGGAAAAAAAAAGAAAAAAATCGAGGAAGCTATGAGAAGCATCGTTTAAACAGGTGCCTGGAATGGCACCAAAGATGATGATGGTGTGAGTTTTGTGCTGATGATTGTTCATGGCCAATCCCCTCTGAGTTGCTACAAATAACTTTAGAGTCTTAGTTGTTGTGGGGAAGGAAACATTTTCAGCCACCAACTTCAAGATGTTCTTTAAATTCTATCCACCAAATTAACATGGGAGAAAATAGAAATAGAGATTACAAAAAGGTATTGGATTTAACAAACCATTTGTACATTCATCAACAGGTCATGTTCTTGTTAAATCCTTAAAGATAGTATTTGAAACTCAGTGAATCAACTCATATCGAGTACCAGAGTTTGCAGTGCATCATCTTCCCATTAGCATTTACGAAGACTGATGATCTCCAGCAATTTCAGGAAAAAATTGGAACCTTATAAATTAGTACACGCACGTACCTTATACACACTTCAGTGCATTTTCACCATACATTTCAAGTTGAAGTATCCCTAATAAATGAAGGGGAGGATGGCACGCCGAGTACATGGGTAGTTATCAAATTTATGAAGGTACCACCTCTGCGTTTCGGCTGCAGCAAAGACGAGATTTGCCACCTGCCATCACCTGGAAGGTGAGTTTTTCATTGAAACAAGGCATGATCATATAGAATTAACTTCCAAAACAAGGCCTGAATTAGGGGAAGGGGAAAATACCACAAATCCCAAAAGCAACCAGATTGTGAAACCAGAATACCAGCATATATAACCTACATAACAGGAGAGAAACAATTAAGAACATGAGAGCAGTTGGCCCTTGACAGCAGTAAAATTTCTTCGCATTAAGCTGATTTTGTATGTTGCATAGAAGATGAAGATGTTTAGTAGATGTGTTGAGAGAGAGATTTTACAATCTCTGCCAGATAGTGCGGGCATGAAACAACTTTGAACCAGTCACCATGCGGGATTACATATTCATCAGTTTGTTCCTTGTGTTCTCGCAGCAAACCCTGCTCAAGAGTTGGAATTTCAGTCAGCAATGCTGGTGAAAAGGGTCGAAACACGATCTCTTAACAGTGTCTAGCCAAAAAAAGGGTCCAAGCAGACACATATTTTGCAATTCTACTTGTTGGTCATGTAACTATGCCATGAACTAAAAGAAAGTAACACTTACAAGAATTGCATGGCAACGGTGCTGATGTATCCAACCCCAAATAAAAATAGCTGAACCAATCCACTGAAACCATCCAAGCTTTGTCAGAGGCTTTACACATCCCCACCAATCAAACTCGATGATTGGCATTCTATCTCGACCTTAAACAATGAACTCAGCTACTAGATGAGTTGCAAAGTATAACACCTCCGATGCACAATTGCTGAAAAGGGATAGTGGAGTTGCTGTGTAGAAACTAACTTCAGAATAATAACACAAGTCAGTAAAAAAAGTTTAGCAACATGTGAGTAAATGGAGTTATACTGATGGAAAAAAAAAAAAAGACAACTCTGCACAGGTTTCAGCATTACGAGATCAACTTCATGCAATAAAGTGTTATTTACAAGTGATTTGACCAGTCTGATTAGGACCAATCCATCAACAACATGACCCAAAGGTGGTATGTTTTCTGATAAAAGCAAGCTTGAGTAGGAAGCAAGGTTAAGTAGGAGTGTCAAACAGAAAGTTCTGAAATTTGGTTTTAACAAGAACAAGTGCTCCTCTTGTCAGTTACTAAAATCCAATCATTTATGAGCTGGGTGTTCTTAGAACTTCAGTTCAAGCTGCTTGTCTGGACCAAGGGAAATTCCCTTACACTTGTGCATGCACCACTAATTAAGACTGTCCTAATGTTGGGGCCAACCCTTGGATCAGGCACAAACTAAATTTCAAAATGCTTAAACAAACCCAGCCATCAGTTTTAAATACTTTTATATAGACAGACCACCAGCCTTCACACACAAAATAAAAATACGAAGTAGATGCTGCATTTAGCCCATGGGTACATAATTAACTAGGTTTTTTAAGTTCTGAAGCAAACCTTGAGATTGTAGCTCGTGATTCATGACAATTACTCTTTACAAAAATATACTATGCATTCCTAAGGGTTTTTATGAGAATGTATCGCCCATGGACTACATGTAGGTAGTTTAAGAGGACTTTTTGCACAAACAAAACTGTGGCACTTGTGGAAAATAGGTTTGAGTGGCATAGCGTTAGAAATGCTGACCACATTATCAAAAAGAGTCAAGCTTAATACTTGAGTGTGGGGAATAGACAAAAAAAAATTTATTTAACACTTCTACGGATAACTCGTGGAAACAGGAACTAAAATAATGTTTCATGGTGCTTGCCATCCAAATTAAACAAGAAAGATGAATGTAATAAGCTAAGGCTGGAACTAAACAAAGATCTAGACCATAAAGGGAGCCAAATTTTGTTACCAAAATATCATATTAATACACTTCATGCAAGATAGCCAACTGGGGATCATTAAATGCATTGTTATAGAGGTCATAAATTACCAAGAAATTTGAAATGTGATAAAAATATGTTGCAACAAATGGACAACTAGGTTATGGCAAATGCAAACAAGCTAAGTATACTTCATGTGCAATCAATCCAAGCAATAGAAGATAAAATATATAGTGCAAATGATGAACTTCACATATCGCTAGAGAACTTACAACATCCCAGTCATATAGCCAAAGATGTGCATTCGTGCTGAAGGACCGTAGTCAAAGACATGAATGGTTTCATAAAGGCGTCTCAACACTTGAACTTCCATCAATAAAAGCAAAAACACGGTTCTCCATACCCTGTATCTAGGCTCTATAGGAGTCGAATGAGACTTTTTGTGCCTCGAAAAGATATGCAAACGTCCAGTTAATTGGCTGGCAACTGTCGTATAATGCAGCGACTCTGTTTCAAAGGGTACAGTTCTATACGCATACAACCATGTCATAAGCAGCAACAATGTAGTCCAAACCACGGCCACCACGTAAAAATGCAAGGAGTATCTATGAGGAACACTGAATTTCTACCTTCCATTATCTCCATAAAATTTAAACTTCGTTGTATAACACAAATACATAAGACTATATATATATATATATATAGATAGATGAGTTTTATTGTATAACATGAATATATAACATATGTATTTAAATCAGAGCGGATATTAACGAATTGGATTTCGTAACATCCGAATTCGTATCCAAAATTCATTTGAATGTTAAAATAACATCTGAATCCAAATCCGATATCCGAAAATTTTGGATAATATCCGATTTTTCAAATTCGAATTTCGACCATCCATTAACACCCCCTCAATCAAAATCCAATCTCTTACTGGACCCTCTGTTTTTCAGGTTTTTATTATTTATTCTCTTTGTGATTCATGAAGATTATCGAAGCTTGATCTTGGTCTCGTCTTTCTCTGCAACATACTTTATCTCGAACCTTCTCTCTCGCTCTCTATGGGGAATGGGTTATATTTGTTTAATGGGTGCATCCAATTCTGTTTTTTACGTGATTGGTTGAACGATTGAGAGACTCTCAAATTTGGGTCTCTATTTTAGTTTGAGACCAAATTTTCTATATGAATTTTGTTTTTTTCCTTCTTCTTACTATAGGTTTGAATCTGTTTTCTTCATTATTTACAACCCATTCTCCTTTTCAATCCCTGGTAACCAAAAAATAAAAATAAATGATTTTTTTTTTTTTTTGTCTTACGTCCTTGCAATCTTTTCTCTGAGATACCTAAGAAGTGAAAATCCATTTGTTTCTAAATTTATTGACCTTTGTTGTTGGAAACATGAAAGCAACTAAGAAACAGGGGAGTTATGAGAAGCAAGAATTGCCTCAGATGGCATCAAAAGATAGCCATCAATGGAATTCGATTTCTGAAGAGGAATCCACATATCATGGGCCTCTCAAAAAGATAAGAAGCCCCAATTATCAAACCCCTTCTCATCCCTCCAATTGGATTTTCCATCAAACATCACATTCCCCATTTCGTCTTCTTCTCTTACAACCACTCTTACACCTTAAAGGGTTGAAAGTTTTATTATAAAAAAAATCGACCCTTCAACAGTCAAATTTTTTATTAAAAAGAAAATCGACTGTTGAATGGTCGATTTTTGTTTGTTTTGACAATTTCTTAAAAATTGTTATTTTTTTACTAAATATTATTTTAAATTAAAAAAAAAATTGTGTGATAATTTTCCCAAAAATATAAACATTTTATAAATATCAAAAGTAGGAGAATACAAATAAGGTCAAAGAGTCTCAAGATGAAAAGAAAAAACAAAATCCTACTAGTTAGATAGGCTATCACATCTAAATACAAAGTCCTCGAAAGAGAACTCGGAGAAGTCTTTCCTTAACTTTACTTAGACAAACAACAATCCTAAAATCTTCATGTAGAATTGTTCTTCTTACTTTGGAACACCCTGTTATTTCTCTCTTTCCAAAGACACCGAGCTATGATAGAAGGAAAGATAGTCCAAATATGTCTTTTTCTATGAGAGAATATGTTGCAAGCCCACCCTTTAACATCATAAGAAAGTCATTTAGGAAAACCCAATACATGTGAAAAAGAAGACATGAACTACGATCAAATTCCTCTGGAGAAAGAGCAATAAAGAAGAGTGTGATCCACAAATTCTACATCACTCTTACAAAGGGGACAAAAATTAGGAGTGGTCCACCCTCGAGAAATTAAATTATTCAAAGTAAGAATCCTCCCTAAGGAAACAAGCCAAACAAATAAGGAAATTTTGGAAGGAACATGAGAAGACTAAATGAGAGATTTCGAAAAACTATTCTTCGACCTTGGAAGAATGGCTTTGTAAAATGAGCGAATAATGAATCTCTTATCATTAATCTTGACCCATTTCCCTCCTATCCTGACCATTTTCCCTGTTTTTTACTTCATTCAAGAAATTTAGAAAAGATGTTACCTCAATTATCTTTCAATCATTAAAGTTTCTTCTAAAACCCTGATCCTAAGAATTAGTGATTTCGTTACTAATCAGATAGTGCTTAATAGGGCAATTCTTTTTAAGAGAACAAGCGTACAATGATGGGTATTAGATTGGTTGAGCCGAATTACCACATCACCTATCTTCCCAAAACCTCAACCTATCCCCTAAATCTACTCTAAAACTAATCTTTTTCATAAAATCATTGGCTACTTTGAGAATACCATTCCAAATACTATGACCATAAGATCCCTTGGCTTCCCCGCTGTACCACCCAAACATCTTTTCCCCATACTTAGCACAAACAACCATCCTTCACAAACTATCCATCTCTTCACTGAACCTCCATAGCCATTTGCTTAAAATAGTTATTTTCCTTAGCCTAAGACCTCTAATCCCTAGACCTCCATTTTTCTCGAGGGTGCATATCAACTTCCAATTAATCAAATGATATTTTCTTCCTCTATTCTTATCAATCCATAGAAAAATTTTCATAAGTCTTTCTATGTGGATCTCTATTGACTTAGGCATAGAGAAAAGGGAAAGGAAGTAGATAGGAATGCTAGACAACGTGATTTTGATTAAAGTCACCTTACCCCCCTTAGAAAGATATCTCACTTTCCACATGTTTAACTTATTTTTCATTCTATCACCTACCCCACCCCAAATGCTCTTATTGTTATACGCCACACTCCTAAGGGGAGATCCAAATAGGATGAGGGAAGATTATCACTAAAGCACCCCAAGATAGTTGTAAAAAGATCTTACTTTTTTGCAAATTGATATAAAGATCAGAGATTGCCTCAAAGCAATTTAATAACAAACGCAAGATTCTCATTTGATATTTGGAATGGTCCAAGAACACTAAGGTGTCATCAGCTAATTGAGGTGGGAGATTAATGGTCCCTCATTATTCACCATAAACCCCAAAAGCTTTCCTATGTCCACGGTTCTTTTCAATAATCAACCTAAGGCTTCGGCCACAATAAAAAATAGGAAATGAGATAAAGGATCACCCTGCCTCAAATCCCTCAACCCTTTAAAAAAAATTGTCGGACTATTGTTGATTAAAATGGAATAGGATACCAAGGTTATACATTTTATAATCCAACCAATCCACTTCTTACCAAAACCCATTCTACCCATTATATACTCCAAAAAATCTCAGCTCACATGATCATAGGCTTTTTAAATGTCAATTTTTCCTACCAAACCCGTCTTCTTGTCCTTAATCCTTGAATTAAGATACTTATTCGCAATTAACACCCAAACTTTTGCTTATTACACTCCAATTTCTTAAATTGTTTATTGTACCCACAACTAAAAATTAAAACACACTCTTCAAACCTTACAAAGGTAATCTCAACTTTACAAAACATTATAACACTCATTCAAAAAAAATTCAGTTGTTATTAACAATTTTAATTAGACTTATAAAATCCTAAACCCAAAAAATAGAAATTTAGTAAAAAAATAAAATGAAAAAAAGAAAGCTTCTATTAGGATCCCAACTTTTAGTTATACTCAACAATTCAATTATGGGATTTTCCCCAAAACGTGTGCAACTTATGTCAAAATTATGATTTCGATACACTGTTCATTTCAACTAATTCACTGATAAACTACTAGCGAGATTGTTGATATGGCAAAATCGTTGGTATTTTATCTACAAATTTGTTGATATTAAAAGTGACGAATTCACGAGTTTGTAGATTATAAAAGTGCATATTCACTAGAAAAACATGTTTTGGGAATTAAAATGAACAATATACCGAATTCAAAATTTTAATGGAGATTCACTTTTCAATTAGTTTCTTTATTTTTAATTGGGTGTAATAAGTAAAAGTTGTGGTGAGCCAAAGGCCCTAGAACTTGAAGCCCAATCTGCCCAAGTTTTTTGGGCTCAAGACTAGCCTAGGATGAGTCCTTTCAGTCCAAACTGGAACCATCCCCACATAGCTGGCCCGAATCTTGACTTGAGTCCAAACAAGGCCAATCTAACCAGGCTCATTTGGGGAATCACTAAGTACGTGTTTGATTCAGCTTTATAAAGCTGCGTTTTACCGCTTTTTAGCATCAAAACGCAATTATGTGCCGTGATGCATGTTTGATTGAGCTTCGTAAAGCTGCGTTTTGATAAGCGGATGAAAGGAGCTTCTCACAACTGCATTTAAAAGCTTCGAAGTAAGATGATGAAAATAACCTTCATCAAATAATCAATTTCCAACGAATGTTGTTTGTATAACAGAACCCTATCGATCGATTTTCGTTTTTGTTCAACCTAAACCCCCGACAACAGCTCTAGATCTCTCTCTCACGATGGCAGGCATCTCCGATCGACGCCATCGACAAAACCCACACACGACGGCAGGCATCTCTCTCTCTGACGCCATCGATTTTTCATTCGACCTAAACCCCACAAACACCACAAGATCGCCATTGACGACGACAGGCATCTCTAATTGACGCCATTGACAGAACTCACGCTCTCTCTCTCTCAATCGCACAACATCTCCAATCAACGCAATCGATAGAACCCACGCTCTTTCTCTCTCTCTCGCACAACTCTCTCAATCACATAACTAATAGGGGCGTTTTCTGAAGCTAATTAGGTGCATTTTCTAAAGCTTGTTTTGTGCATTTTTTGAAGCTTGTTTTGTTGTTCGATTAATTGTTGCTTATTTTGTTGTTTGATTTAATTTATCGATTAATTGTTGTTTGTTTTGTCTGTTGAATTGTTGCTTGTTTTAAAAAATTCGATTAATTGATTGATTAATTGAATTATTTGTTTGAATTTGTGTGGTTGTTCGATTAATTGTTTAATTTACAAATTGAAAAATTCAATTAATTAATCGATTAATTGAATTATTTGTTTGAATTTGTGTGGTTCGATTAATTTATATAATTTTTAAATATAATTTTATTATATTTATATATATTTAGTATAATTATATATTTATAGGGGTATTCTTATAATTTTTTATGCATTCTGAGTGCATTATGTTGGATTGAGTATTATGTAGGTATTTTGTTTATCAGAAAATTTTCATATGTCTATTTTTAAGAGGAGATGTTGTCAAAATTTCTATAGAATTATAAATTTTTTATAATGTTTTAAATAATTATAAAAATTTTAAAATTAAAATAATTATTTTTATAAATTTTTAATATAAAATTATTATAATTATATATATTTAATGTAATTATATATTTATAAGGGTATTCTGATAAATTTTTATGCATTCTGGGTCCACTATCAATCTTAAGGGTATTCTAGTCATTTTACCCTAATATAGTAAATTCTAGAAGCTGTATCAAACAATAATTACCAGATTCTGGTAAACAACACAGCACTTTTACAAAGCTTGATAACAAGCTTTTCAGTGTTTCAACTTTTAAGAGCAAATTCTGGCAGCAGAAGCTGACAGTAAATTCTGACAGCTGAATCAAACGAGGCCAGTAACATCCGCTTTTAATATTTGATTTTAAAAACGCAAATATGTGATGCAGCTTTTTTCATCAGACGACAATCATGACTGAAAAATCGATTTAATGACGCAAAAGTAAAAAAAAAAAACACTTTTAGAATCGATATCAAACACCTACAAAATTTGTGGTCCATTGGCCGTGGAACTTAGGTATTAAAATTCGATGGGCCACGCCCAACAATTTTTTTTGTTAAAATTTTGGATTTTTACATAGTATCTCTTCTTTCATTTGAGTCCAAGAATTTCTTACATTTTAAATCCCTCGATACTCCTTTTACAATTAGAGCTGATTTTGAAATTTTCTACAAAGATCATGAAGGCTTAAATACTCATGCTTTGTTTTCTTGGAATTGTTTTGAGATTTTCAAGATTTGAGAGACACCATCTTTGTTGCTTCGGTGTATTGGGTAATTAGTTATGTTTCGATTTTAGATGCAAGAAGCAGATATTGTGAACGATGATGACTAATAAGTTTGATATTTGAACAACTCTATATATATATATATGGGGAGCGTTCGGAGGTCCCAAAGAGAGCCAAATATTGTGTCAAACATTTTTACAAAAATGGGTGAGATATTTTGAACTGGGCTGATTTTTTGTGAGTATGATCTCTACGGTGAGGAGATCATCCTAAAAAAAAATCAGATCATTTTGAAACTTTTATCCCCATCAAAAGTGGTTTACAATTAATTGATGGTCCACATTTCTTCAACTAGTAAACTAGAGTTAGAAGTTTCAAAATGCACTAAATTTTTTTTTTTAGGATGACCTCCTCACCAAAGAGATCATACTCACAAAAAAAAAATAGCCCATTCCGAAACTTCTAACCCATATTTTGAAACATGTTTGGCATGAGTTTAGTTCTCTTTAGGGCCTCCAAATGCTTGCTTTTATATATATATATATATATATATATCCTAAAATCATATGTGTTCATTTTAAATACTTTTACTCTTTTACTTTTCCTTATTCTATACTCTTCTTTATGTTTATTGTGTTGAAACCAACTACACAACTTTGGCTTCTTTGTTTTTTTCTTTATCACGTGATATGGATACTATGCTACAATTGAAAGCCAAAGTTGAATCCAATCTTTTGTTGAGTAATTGTCTTGTATTCTAATTTTGGGATTTTTTATTTTTACTGTTATTAAAAGGAAATTATGTAAGATTTTCTTTTGGGTTTTTTTTTTTTTTTTATATTTTATTTTGGGGGAGATAAACTTGTTTTAGTAACTCCTGATTTATAAATAGAGATTTTTAAAGTTGTAAAAATTACAAGGAATTTTCTTCATCTAAGAATTGAGAGAGAAGGAGGGGGTGTATAATAATTTTTTGGCTTGGGTTTGGAATTAAGACCTTAGGTATTTTTTTGTACTATTCTCCTTTGATTTCTTAGTAAAAAAGATTGGTTCTGATTTGTGGACGTGGGCACACTGCCGAATCATGTAAATCATTGTCTGTTTCATGTGTTTTTTTATTTTTGTTCTATCTACTATTTCATTATTTCACATCTTTTTCACCTAATTTACTACTGTGGTAAGTTTAGAAAATCGAGTGGGATCAATGAACAAGTGGAACCAATCTTCTTCACTTAATTTACCCACCACTAGTCTCATCTCTTGTTAGATGATGGAGCTCAATTGATCCAATATAATGTAAATATTGGATCAATGAATAAGAATGATGGGCAAATAAAATTATACATGGGAGTCTATTATGGTGGGAGGCTGAAATAATAAATGTCTTTTTTTTTTTTGGTTGACTCGTGTTGCAGTGACATTAAAATTGACATTGTTTCACACAACTATAAATGCTTTTCACTCGTATCTTGATGAAAGGCGTTTATTGTTACATATACACATCCATGTCAGCAATGTGTGAAAGAGTGTGAATTTTAATGTCATTCTAGCATTTATTTATTTATTTGCTTTTTTAGAGAGATTATATTGCCACGCTAACTTTTGCTTACATCAACTCAATTCATACGTAAATCACACAACTTGGGTAGCATTAGCGGTGACATTAGCAAAAGTTGGTATGGCAATAGAAACTCTTTTTTTTTTTTTTCTTTATTTACTTTTGTTTGTGCTTGTCTTTAGAAAAACGAAAAAAAAAAATAAAGATTAATAATAGTACATAAAAAGGTTCATTACATTAGAAGAGCAAACGACTTAGGGTATGTTGGTCATACTTTTGAAGTCTGAAGTCTAATTTTTGTTTTTTGAAATTTGGAATTTGAAGTCTTGTTCTGGAAAAATTATTTATTTATCATTTTTAAAAGCTTCTAATTACAAACAAAATTTTAAAACATAATGGTCATTTTGACAATATTATCCTTTTATAATTCTAATACATTGTTAATTGAAAAACATAACATGTTATGCATGATGAAACCATCCACACATATAATTTCAACTTATAATAAATCAAAAACCCAAAAAGTATTGTTTTCAAATTGATTTCATACTTGAAAAATTATATTCTAACAAGGTAAAACTCAAACAATAAACAATCATGCATTTTCTAGTTCAATTGCAATCTGATTACGTAAAATGATGTGAACTACCTACAAATTTAACAAACAAAATAAAAAAGAAAAGTGGATTGAGATGTGAACTACCTTATCAAAAGGAAAAGTAGAAAGACCTTGACAGCACAGTTGTAGAGGTAGAAAAGAAAGGAAAGGTAGAAAAGTTAAAAATAAAAGTTTGAGAATTTATATAAAGAAGAAATCAGTGTTTTGAAGAGAGTATTTTAGGAAAAATAATAATTCAGAATTTAGAAGTTTCATCCAACATCCCCCCATCGCTGAATCAAAAGTTCTGAATTTTTGTTCTTAAGTTTGAAATCTGAAATGAAACAAACGGCAATAAAGCTTTTGAAGTCTAGATTTTAAAGGTGGACCACTTCTATTTAGACTTCAAAAGTGTTACCAAATACACACTTAATTTCCACTAGATGTTGAGGACATTTCAGTTCACACAAAAGCACACACCAAAGATGCTTAATCACGAGATCTTGTTCTATATAGGTAACACTTAAATAATAAAAGATTGATTATTTTACATTTAAAAAAATCATTTAACTCGGGTGATATTTTCAAAATATTGGGCAAATCACCTAGGTGATTTGCAAGTAATCACTCTCTTATTATATCAAATCTCCCTCTCCTAGGACTTAAAATGGGTTGAATTCGGGTCGGATCTGAGTATGTTCATTTTCAAATATTTTGTCCAGATCAAAATCAGGCTCGGGTCTTATTGGATAACATCATGTCCACTTAAATTGAATATGTCCCAACCCGATCCAAATTGATTGATTTGGGTCAGGTTGATTTGGTTAATTTTGTACCATGTATCATTTTTCTTTACTAAAAGTAAGTATTCATGTTGTATTAAAGTAGTAGAAAGACATATTTTAAAAATCTAAAAATATTACTTTTCAACGTGATAGCATACTCATTGACTTTGATCTTGCACAAGAGACTCATATAAAATGACCAACACAGCCTCATGACAAAAATACTTGATTTTTTTTTTTCTTTCCCAAAATCCCATTATCAAAATATTTTTTTTCAACCTTGAACTCATTCAAGCTTATCTTCAACCTCTTGTAAAACCTTGAATTTTCTTGTCAAAGGTCTATCATCTTTATTCTCGTGGTTTTATGGTTGGAAGAGATAAAATATCTATATTGAAGATTAAATTTGTTTGCCTCGTGTCATAAGATAATGAATTTTTGGGAGAAAAATCAAGGATTCCCATGTAAATTGAAAATGTGGCTATTTCAATTCTTTAAGGTCAGGGGTTCAAGTCCAACTTACCTATAAAATAAAAAAAAAACATAGTAATCTCTTTTGGAAGATTGAAATCAGGAGGTATGTCATTTGTTTGAAAATACAAGTATTTCCAATTTTCACACCAAAACTTGGATGGGTTTTTCAAAATTATTCTAAAATAAGTCATTAGTTATTTCATCTCTAAATTGAATAATTTCGTAAAAGGATGATGTGTAATCATTATATTATAAGCTTAGGGTATAGTCATAAATAATGGTGTGGTAACATCATTTCTTAAAAAAAACCTTCACGTCTCCATTAGAGTTTGTCCAACTCCAATTTCTATTGTCACAAAAGTACTCCAAAATTATAATAATAATCTTTTGTGTCATAATCCTTGTGATGACACCTATCAAGATAATGTTAAGTATAAATCCATCAAGAGAAAAAAAATATTCCCCAATAACACAGATTTCCTCACACCCTTTTGGGATGGGACTAGTCCTTATAGTTGCACTTCCCATCACCATGGAAATTTCCCAAAATGTAATAGGTAATTTAGTAGGCCAATCAATTTCAAGTACACGATGAGAGCGAGTAAACCCGTGTCCTTAGTTTTATTACTTAGCCAACCCATAGAGGCATAAAAAAATATTGTCGAAACTCTAAAAAAAAAATAAGAAAAAAAAAATGTGACTAAGGAATCTTTTTTGTACCATGTGAACACCAAGATTTTATTCTAGGATTATTTATTTCATTGCCGTGTAAAGTGAGTTAAACACATTTTTAGTGGTTGATAAAGGTAAATGCAGAAAGAATTTATCAACGTCATGGAAGAATAAGTAAATAGTAATTATGTTTATAGTACGCTTGGTGAAAGGCTGTAATCTCTAACATGATTTTAAACTCGACTGCTCGTAGAATGAATTATCTGATTAAACTTTGGATTAATTGTCATATAAAAAAACCAAAAAAGCTTCGAACCCACGTAGGATTGTTCGAGTTTAAAAGGGATTGTTCAGTCTTTCGATAAGATTGATCCTGTTGATTTAGCGATTCTAATCCTAAATTTGAGTTCCCTAAGAATGATCAAAAATCAATTATGAAAAATGCTCAAAAGTATTTGACAAGACATTGCAATAGACATTTTGTGTTAGTGGGAACAATATGCGATTCCAACAACATACCCATACTATTTCTAAATTTCTAAATGTTTTTAGTGCTTATAACACTCCTAAATGAAATCATATAATATACCAAATAAAAATAGGTAATTTTGACATGCCCATGTTTTCAAAACAAAGGTGTACCACATGACTATGATCTTCTCTGAAAAGCCCACGAATTTAGAAATCGAATTTTGATGGCCTAGTACCATTGAAATTTTTTATGTTCCCCATATTCAATTAATTTGACCGTTTCTACCTACCAAAAAAAAAATTGACAATGAAAATTTGACATCTTATGCCATCGAATATAAGGTTTTTTTTTTTTTTTCCACGTTGTGACCCCTATTTTCAATTTCTTGATAAAATCCTTTATTTTGGCTCTCAAAAACCCATAGTCCAATCTAAACAACCTTTAAGATAGAAGGATTGGTAGATAATGAATCAGACCTCTCACCTCTGATATTTTTACAGTTCCTCTCACTTATAGTTATGAAAAGTAGTTCCAGTACAAGCACTTGTCAGGTATGCTCTAACTAAAGGTATGCGTTTCATAAACATAGTCATGGGACATCGATGAGGAAGAAAATGTTTTTGGTAGAAAAAAATCAAGGGCAAGGAGTTATTAATGAGGGTATTTTGACCTTTTTTATAAAAGACATAGTCAAGGAATATACCTCAAGCTTGAAAACGATGAGGACATATCAAATACCCACCAAAGAGATATATCTCAAAATTACATAGAATACAAGGTTACGACCGAAATAAGAAGGAGGAGGAGGGAGTTATAGCAATGACCGTAACCAAGAATGAAAGAGGTTCTAGTTAGGACTATTGGCCAAAGTCAAAGAGTCTTTGTGAGCAGAAAACAAATCCTGAATGGAGTTCTCATAGCTAATGAGTGCTTAGATTCGAGGTTAAAATCTCAGGAGTCGGGATTAGTGTGCAAGATTAATTTGAAGAAAAATTATAACCACGTTGGTTAGAGTTGCCTGAGATACTTGTTAAGATGAATGGGGTTTGGTCATAAGTGGATTTTTGGGTAATGAAGTATGTGTTAACCCTATCCTTCTTCATCCTAGTTAATGGCTCCCCGGAGGGCTTCTTTTAGAACTCGTGAGGATTACATCAAGGAAATCCGCTTTCCCCATTTTTGTTCTTGGTGGTGGTGGAGTCATTGAGAAGAATGATTGGTAAAACGGTGGAAATTTGGGATCTGAGAAGTTTTTGACCAATTGCAGGGGTCAATTGGTTGCCTAGCTACAGTTTGCAGATGATACTTCATTATTCTTAGACGCGGACATTGATCAGGTTAGGTTCCTTGAAGGCTTACTTTGTCATTTTGAAGCCGTTATAGGTTTGCCTGTAAATCTTTAGAAGAGCAAGGTTTACCCGATGGATTTTGTATCGGATGTGGAGTTTTTAATAGCCTCTTTAGGGTGTCATACGGGTTCTTTTCCCATTTCCTACCCAAGCCTTCCCTTGGGTAGGCAGTATAAGAGCAAAAATATTTAGGATTCGATGGTTGAGAAGGTTGTTAGAAAATTGAGTTCTTGGCAAGCAAATTACATGTCTAAGGATAAGCTAGCTTTGATCAAAAGTGTGTTGTTTAGCATTCCAGTCTATTATTTTTCTTTATTTTCAATTCCTAGAAGTGTGGAATTGAGGTTGGATAAGTTGTTTAGAGATTTTGTGGCATGATAAGGAAAAAAACAAACTTCACTTGGTCAGTTAGAAAAATCGGTGTATGGTTAAACATTTGGGGGGTATTTGTTTCAAAAGGTTGGGGAATCTTAATGGGACTTTGCTAAGGAAGTAGTTATGGAGATTCGGGGTGGATAGTGATTGGTTGTGACGAAAGGTTATAGCGATAAAATCTGGGGAGGATCGTTTGGGGTGGAAGAGTGATGTTGTTAAGAATCCATATGGATGTGGGGTGTGGAAGGGTATATTAGAGATCCTTCCTGAATTCAAAAAGAGAATAATCAAGATTTTGGGAAGATGTGTGGTCTGTAAGGGGGGGGGGGGGTGTTTCCCTTTAAAAGAGAGATTTCCTTAGTTATTTGCAATCTCAAAGAAAAAGAACCTTCCTATTACAAATTTTCGAGTCTGGATATTAAGGCGAGACCTAGGTTTTAGAAGCTTATTGAATGATTGGGAAGTGTTAGAGATTTCAGAAATGTTGGATATTTTGGATAGAGAGGCAGGAGGTTCAAGGGAGGATGATATGATAATTTGGAAGTCCAATAGTAAATGTTTATTTTCGGTTTGAGATTTTCATTAAGACCTTGCAAGACGTAGAGACCCCACTTTTCCTCATGTTTCTGTGTGGGGCCCAAAGGTATCGTCCAAGGTGGCTTTTTTATGTTTGGTCAACAATGTGACCAAAGATTCAAATGGTAGATATGGAGTTTTATGACCCAAATGTTTGTTGTATGTGCATTATCAGGGACGAGTCAGCTAATCATTTACTTATTCATTGTGGGGTCGCAAAGGAGGCGTGGGATCATTTTCTTTCTTTATTTGGGGTGGTTTGTTGCTCTCCTAGTTCGTTTATAGAAGTTTTAAGTAAATGGCTTCAGCTGGGGTTGGCCTTCTGTCATCCAAGAAGTTGATTTGAAAATTTAGTTCCGTTTGCGATTACTTGGGGCATGTGGAAAGAAAGAATGCAAGAACTTTTAAAGAAAAGACTCGGTTTTCTCAAGAGTTGATTGAGGACTTTTTGGTCCTTTGGGAGAACGATTGTAACATTTTTGCTCCCTAATTTCTTTTTGCTATTTTCGTTGTTTTTTGTACTTCCTATTTTTGGGGGAGTCATCTCGACCCTTCCTTCGTTGTATTTTCCCTTTAATCTGTCAAAAACAAAAACAAAAAAAAAACTTGAAAAGCATTCCCAATTATTGATAAGAAACCCAGGCCTGAGCATTTCATCAATGACAAAAAAAAGTTTTAAAAAAATAAAAATAATGATTATATGCAACCATCAGCTTCATCATTTTTTTTTTAGTAAACTTATTTTTAATGAGATCAATAACTTTGTGATGACAAGAAATACCTAATTCTATGATATCATCACCCATGAATTTTACTAATTACGCTCAGTGGCACCTTTAATTTCATCCTAATTGTCATCTTCAATGTTATTCCAAAGATTAGAGGTTGACTAGACGAAGTCCAAAATCGTGTCTTATGCATGGTTCCAAGTCTAGTCTCGTTTATGAACGAGACTGAGATGTTTGGGACAAGTCAACTCATATCAAATGAGATAAAGCACTTAATGTGGTTTACAATTATTTATTCATATGCATTTATACGAAAATAATTATAATTTTGTGGGTAAAATAAGGTAAATTAGAAGATGTTTAATCATAAAATTATATTTTTTTTAGATAATAAATATTTAAATAAAAAATTAATTATTTTAATTAAAATAAATAAAATCTTAACTAACTTGATGGTCGAAAATTTAAAAATATCTCATGTGATGGTGTAAAGGCTGAGCCGCATTGTAAATTCATCTCATCAATGAACAATATTAGGTGAGTCATCTCAATCTCTAATGAGATTTGAAACCATGGTCTTATATTATTGAAAGTTTATGTTTATATTATGTTCTTTTATTAACATAGAAAATGTTGGAATTCAATATTGATCTTAGAGATCCTTAGTGTATAAAATGATATAAGTTTTATCTTGACCATTGGATTTCATATTTCAATGATCGAGATTTTGTATCCTTTTGTGAATCACCCAATCCGGACCACTAAAAACTAGAGTGGGGGTACGACTGATGCAAACAAATGATATTCGATGTGCTTCATAATTCTTATCCTTTTTAGGAGTAGTGGTGAATCGATTCTTCCACTTTCCATCCCAACTTTCGAAAGAGATCTGTTAATGCCACATCAACTTTTGTTAATGCCACACCAAACCATATGCTTGCACACGGTTGGCGTGGAGTTAACACAAATTGGTGTGGCAATAACAACTCTCATTAAAACCCTAGTTTCTAAAACCACAATTAAGAAGACATCTTACCATTTTCCGAGAATAAGGGAAGATCATGTCAGGTGACACAGCGCCGCTAATCGATCAAATGGCCTCCACAACCCTAACTGACGGCTCTGATTCCTCTCCTCAGTGGGCCCAATTCTCTCGTCGCGTCCTGATCCGCACTATCGTCTGTCGTCCCGACGGAGGGGTCGGTCTGGCCGGCCAGAAAGTCACCGTCGGTGGATGGGTCAAGACCGGAAGAGAGCAAGGTAGGGGATCCTTCGCCTTTCTCGAACTCAACGACGGTTCATGTCCAGCTAATCTTCAGGTCATCGTCGAATCCTCCGTACATCCTCTTGGGGAACTCGTGCCAACGGGCACGTGCGTGTTCGTCGAGGGAGAGTTGAAGAAACCCCCTGAAGGAACTAAGCAGAATGTAGAGTTAAGGGTCGAGAAAGTCGTTGATGTTGGACCTGTCGATCCGGCGAAGTACCCATTGCCCAAGACTAAGTTGACTCTCGAATTCCTTAGAGATTACGTACATCTTCGACCCAGAACCAATACGGTAAGCCTTTTTTTTATCTTTAATTTGGTTTAGTTTTAGATTTTTTTTGTTGGAAATTGTTAAAGTTCATTGATTTTGGGGTTATTGTTAATGGGTTTTTGGAATTATAGATCTAATTTGTTCAGATTTCGTATGGGTGTTTAGTTATTTGGAGTAAAAAGAATTTAATTTTTGAAAATTAGGGCAGGTTGGAGGAAGTAATTTTCGAGTTAGAGAAGAATAAGGATCTGTTGGGTTTGAAATTGTGAAAGTTCATTGCTTTTGTGGTTATTATCAATGGGTTTTTATTTATTTAGCGTTAAAGGATTTTGATTTTTGAAAATTAGGGCCAGTTGAGGGGTATTTATTTTCAAGTTGAGAAGAATGAGGGTCTGTTGGGTTTGATATTTTTGCATCAGAGATAGTCCCTTTTTTTAATTAGAAGATGTTGTTGCCTCATCCTTTTTTTAATAAAAAATGGTTTTGTTGAAAAAAAAAACACCATAGATTTCTTTTTTCAACTTAAAGCAGTTCCCCCCCCCCCCCCCCCCAACCCTATGTGTCTTATTCTCATCAATCATGGTGATGAGACCCACTAAGGGCAGATGAAACATTTTGCATTCTTGACAATCCAAAATCCAAATAGCCTTTTATGTAAATCACATTTTAAACAATATATGTATTTTAAGAAAATTGTTTTTCATAATTAAATATGTTTTGGAAAAATGATGATCTAAAGGGACCCTGACAATTATTGGTGGTGGAAGGAACAAGGTTTTGAATGGTAAACCTGACTGTAAAAGGGAAATGATCTAAAGAGAAACAAATTGGTGTTTACTATAGATTAACTAATGATTCTTGTGCTAAGTGTTATGGCCTTGGTTGAAAACGGTTGTTCCAACTAATAGATCCCTATTAGAGTGCTAGGTAAAAAACAATGACTACATTAAGTCAGGTTGTTGAGTGAGAAACCCCGAGGGGTTGGCCTAGTGGCAAGCAAACCCTCGAATTGATAAGCTCCTCAAGAAGGGTAGGTCAAGTGTTCACAACCTCGCGAAGCAATGAATTCCTTGGGTCCAGTTGACTCTCGACTCAACCAGTTGCACGTAGGACTTTCCGAGAGGGCGGTGCGTGTGACCATGGGATTAATCTCACCCGAAGGGTGGGGATACCCACAATAAGCAAAAAAATAAATGTTTGTTGAGTGAGAAATGAATTAGCTAAGGTACATGGTCTTTGAGGAGGTTTTTATGTGCTACAAAATGGAACTATAGCCTAAGGGTGAATATGCATTTAAGGCTTATTTGGATGGACTCCAAAATATAGTCTCTCATTTTTGAATGTGCAACAATTGTTTTTCGAGATTCTATGAATTTTTGTGGTGTCTATTGATGAGCAGCGAAAGTGAGGGACCGAATAATTGAAGTTTCATGGACATTACACCCTTGTAAAGCATACTTTTAGGGAATAAGTAGGTAAATGGGATAATTTGGGGATATTTAATCTGATCGGGGAAATTTTTTGGGATTTTATCAAAATGGGTCTTTGGGATATTGTGGCAATCCAGGGGATAGAATTTGTTGGGGTTTGAAATAAACCAATTGTAGAGATGGAGAGCTTAGTTTTGGATTTGTATTTATTTTTATGAATTTGGAGCAGGAAGGGAGGGAGGGATATTACACCATTTTTTCATCATCATGGTTTTATCCCTCTTTTTATTCTCTCTTGTTTTCATTGTTTATGGGGGTTTTCGGACAGAATCTTATTGGAAATTCCGCTACATTGCCCTCCTTGTGCCTTAATTTGCATGCATCAAAGACCCCAAAATATTGGGCAATCCTAGGGGGAAATGTGTTCTTTTCTTTACCTGTAAACATTTCCCTCTTATTTGAATTTCCAGTATTGGGTCTTATGCCTCCCAAAAGGTGGTGTAATTTCACACTTTTGGTTTACTGAAATCATTACGTGTATAATAACTTGTTCTATATATCATTAGTAACATTTGCTTTATGTGCATGTTTTCAGATATCTGCAGTTGCTCGAATCAGGAATGCACTGGCTTACGCAACCCACACATTTTTTCAGAAGCATGGATTCCTTTATGTGCACACTCCTATCGTCACAACTAGTGACTGTGAGGGTGCTGGTGAAATGTTTCAAGTTACAACATTGCTTAATGATGCAGAAAAGCTAGAAAAGGAGCTGAAACAGAATCCTCCACCATCAGAAGCCGATGTAGAAGCTGCTCATCTTCTTGTCAAGGAGAAAGGAGAAGCTATCTCGCAATTAAAATCTGCTAAAGCAAAAAAGGAAGAGATTACTGCTTCTGTGGCTGAACTTACAAAGGCTAAGGAGAATCTTGCAAAGGTGGAAGAAAGATCTAAGCTTAAACCTGGTCTCCCACAAAAGGATGGGAAGATTGATTATTCAAAAGATTTTTTTGCTCGTCAAGCATTTTTGACGGTGTCAGGCCAGCTCCAAGTTGAGACTTTTGCGTGTGCTGTTAGTAGTGTGTATACATTTGGACCAACTTTTCGAGCTGAAAACTCTCACACTTCAAGGCATCTTGCAGAGTTTTGGATGGTGGAACCTGAGATAGCGTTTGCAGATTTGCAGGTACTTTGAGATAACATTTGTTGATAAACTATTATTTGAATAGTCGAAAGCTCATCTCAACTTGAAGGTTAGTCAATTTGACATCAAATTTCTATACTTCTAGCTCTATTAATGGTTTATTATAAGTTGAACAAAGCCGGGTCATCAATTTCACCATTAACTAAAACTCGCACGTTTGATATGGTTAGAAGATACAAAATGGTTTTGTTTGTGTTAAGATGATCTCTATAGTAAAGAAATCATTTTGACAAAAAAAAAAAAAAATCAAATGATTTATCTGTGTGTGGTCCATTATTGGCATGTATATTTATAACATTCTTTGTTGTCGAAAAAAATGAGCAATGTATTCTTTCCAAACAGCCCAAAAAGTCGCCCCCAACTTAGGTGAAGGTTCAACACATTCATAGGCATAACCTAGGACAAACCAAAGCTACCATAGGAGGTCCAAATACTCCAAAAATGGGCAATAATAAGAAGGTAGTCTATTCTCTTAGCGGCTCTCGTGCAAAGAGTGCATCTATTAGTGATTTGGAAACCCCTACTTGATGAGGTGATTCACTGTTAGAATTTTGATTAGGATAGCCAAAGAAAACCACCGTTGAGGGAATTGAACCCGATAAGGAATGTTTCATGAACTGCACATGCTACTTGGCTTTCATTTTCAGTGGGTAAAAGGGATATAGTAGGGCTTAAAACAGGTTGGGTTTGGGCTGGATATGTGTCTACACATATCTGGATTTTAATTTGGGTCTACATCCGGATCCGACTTGGATCCTACTAGCTCAAACCATATCCATTTTTTTTACTTTCATTAAACCCATATTTGGATCCGATTCGACCGAATTAATTGTTTCGGGTTGGTCGGGTAGGATAATTTCAAACCATTACAAAGTAATTTATTAAAAAATGTGGCTTAAATGTGATTTGAACTCAAGACCTCTCCCCTTTTGAAAAGAAGCTTTGACCACTACACCTAATATTCTTTTGTTAATGAATGATAGACTAAAAAATATAAAAATATAACATACAAAATAATATATCATTCGGATATAGGCGGATATAGGGATGGGTCCGTATCTGACTCGGCTCAAGGGACATCAACCCATATCCGACCCATATTTTAATTCGGATATACTTCAAGAAACCAAATCCGCTAAAAATCGGATTCCGATCACTCGGATTTCGGATAACAATTCGACCCATTTTAAGCCCTAGAATATAGTTATATTTTGGGAGGGTAGATGGTGTGGAGAGTGAAGAGTGGAGACTCTACTTTGAAGTAGGACTTTACGTTCATTTTCTTCTCTGTTCTATAGGATGAAAGATTTCATGATGTGGGATATGGGAAGAATTATCCTAAAATTCGGTTTCAAGAGAAATTTGAAGGATTGAGAAATTAAGTCAATCTCTTGCCTCATCACCAATATATTTGGTGTTGCCTATCTCCTCTATTGTGCCTCTTTGCCCGTATTGCGGTTCTGGAATAAGAATGGGCTATTTTTCATGCTTATTCTTCCTTGTCTTTCCTCGCATTTTTTTCTTCGATTGTGTGGGTGGGAATTCTAAGATTCCTTCAAACATGGTATTTTTTTATGCTTGGACTGCTTATTTAGACAAGATTCTTATTGTTGATTATCTGGTTACGAAGAATGAGATACTTGTTTTCTTGGCTCCATATGTAAAAGCGAGTGGTGAAACAGTGAACCAATTTCCATTGCACTTTAATTTTCCTAGACACATTTTGGCCTTCTTTACTCATTTTGGGATGTCTTGGAACCTACCGAGTGAGGATATGTTTGCCAGTTGGTTATTGATTTTTCGTCCAAAGGCGCAGATACATGTGTGCTATCATTTGGGCCATTTGGAAGAAGAAGAAGAATAGAACTTTGAAGGGAAAGTAGGTAGATTTGCTGGACATTCTTTGCACTATTGTGGGCTTTCTATATCAGTGGTCTTCAGCATTCAAAGAGTTTTGGGATGTGTTGTTCAAGGATTTTGCTGTGAGATGGGAGTCTATTTTGGCTGGAGTGATGCCTTCTTTGTACAGTTCTCTTGTATGCTTATTTGGTTGTTGCTTTATTGTCCTAGCCTCCTAGGTCATTTTGACCTATTGGGTTCTCCACCAATAAAAAAATAAACAGAAAAGTATAAAAAATAAATTAATAAAAGTGCTACTGCCATTTTTCATATTTAGAAAATGTTTTTTTTTTGATAATGTTCAAACAATGAATGCATGATACCCTCATAATTCTTGAACTATATGCCAGGTACAATAGTAATTTAATTTTACTGAACCTTTGAAATCTTTGCCTATATACATTATTTCAAAATGAAAAAACCATTTATAATGTGCATAATTCATTATCTTGTTGACAATGGCATTCCTCTAGTTTCTGATGGGTTATATGTAACGTCTAGTTGTCTTGGTCTCTGATCACGTTGTGTTATGTTGAATTTCAGTTGATTCGACAAGTTCTAGAATTTTGGGATACACAGGACCATGTCTGATTGCTAGCACGTTCTGGAATTCCATTCTTCAATTGGCATTAGTTTTCTTAGTTCTTTTCACAATTCACACTTTTTGACTGTTTGTTAACCATAGTCACCAAGCTGGGGTTTGGGAATAAGTTGGCAACAGAAAATTCAAAAAATATGACGAAATCGGGCTAGGGCTAGGGCTGTGTAAGTATTCCTAACAGGTAGCGTTATCATAGTACATCATCAAATCTCATATTAAATTGCAATTATAAATCACCAAACACTATATTGATATCATCCATCATCCACAACAAATAACCATAGGTCTATAACATATTCAAGGTTTATATTGTGCTGGTCAAAATCATTAAAATCAATGTTATCCTCATTTGCATCATCATTATATTGTGCTTTATTGGTAAAATCGTTACC
Source organism: Akebia trifoliata (assembly GCF_017979445.1). NCBI lineage: Eukaryota > Viridiplantae > Streptophyta > Magnoliopsida > Ranunculales > Lardizabalaceae > Akebia > Akebia trifoliata. The sequence goes on along the minus strand of NC_141386.1, from coordinate 3,638,234 downwards.
ATCATCTTCATCAAGGTCATATTCTCTTACTAGTGCATCAAAGTCGTCTTTCATTTTTTCTGATTTAATCATAAAGATCGTGATTTTATTGTGAATTTTGTGATTTAATTACGTGATTTGCAAAAAATGTGTCTTATTGAAAAAGTCTTTGATTAAATCAGTGAAGGTAAATGTCATGATTTAATTACTTTTTCAATAAGTCAGAATTTACAAGGCATCTTTTTTTCCCAAATGGACCCAAGTTTTGTGGCTTTTTGAAACATATGTATACTTCAGAAACATTCAAGGTTTGCATTTTTTGTAGGATGATATGAACTGTGCAGAGGCATATGTGAAATTTCTCTGTCAATGGCTACTCGACAACTGCTTGGATGACATGCAGTTCATGGCTAAGAATTTTGATAAAACTGCCATAGATCGTCTAAAACTGGTTTCATCAACTCCCTTCGAGCGTATTTCTTACACAGAAGCAGTGAAACTTCTAGAGAATGTTACAGAGAAGAAGTTTGATAATAAGGTGGAATGGGGAATCGATTTAGCCTCTGAGCATGAAAGGTACGTGAAAATCTTATGACATAAATTTGGATCTGTATTTTTTTTTTTCCTTTCTAGTTGTGTATACTGAGCTAAAGTTTCATTAAATGGTTCAGATACTTGACAGAGGTAATATTTAAAAAGCCTGTTATTGTGTATAATTATCCAAAAGGAATTAAAGCATTTTATATGAGACTCAACGATGACATGAAGACAGTGGCTGCTATGGATGTGCTAGTACCCAAGGTATGTTTATTCATCTTTTGATTCTAAAAGATAGGCATATCGTCCTCCAGAGTCACGAAATATATGTATATATATAGTTTTACGTTTATAATACTAAGAAACTAAATGTAAAGCATCAATGCAAACAGACATGAAGAAAAAATAGATAATTTTTTTTTGATCGATAAAGATAATAAGAAAAAATAGATAATTGAAGATATTAAATCTTAAAGCCCTAGCAGTTTACCAATTACCTAGTCTATTACAAATGGTTCATAGTCTTGGTTATCTTGCTTTTTAAAAAAAATTGAATCCACAGAGTAATAGACTCATTCTTGACCACTTAATTCAAGAACTTTAATCATCCGATAAATATTGCTTTTCTATAGGCCCTCACACTTACATTTCTGACCATTCTTAAAGAGCATATCTTATTGGATGGTTAGAATCATTGGTCGGGGACAAATGTTATCTAGGTGACTACGGATATCAGATTGATGGATGGTTCTAGCTGCATTTTTTTTCAATGAACCAGAACAATAGAAAATATTAGGGTTTCAAGCTTGAATAAAAATGGTAAAACCCAATGTGCATTTGTGAGTGGCATAAGAAAATAGACCACATGTGAAAGAAGAAAAGTACAGAAGCTCAAGCAGGATTGAGACTTAGCAATATTCCCACAAAAAACCATGTGTATCCATTTAAAGTGAACCTGCTCGGTTAGTATTTCAAAAATTGAGAACTTTAGTAATCATGTTCCATATCTAGATAGATTGTGGTAGATTGTTTTAGGGTTTTAAAAAATAGAACCCTAACTGGATAAAACATAATTTTCCTACTATTTATAACTTTTTCTAAAATGCTACCCTGGAGGATACTGAGTCCGATTATCCAAGTACTATCCTCAAATTTGGCCAAATCCTTGCAGCACAGTACAATATAGGGATACATAGGATAGTAGTTCATAAATTTTTGGGGATAACCTTTTGGGAGTTGTCTGATTAAGATGGTGCATTTATCATAATAGGTTACATTTAAGTTTCTTTATTTCACTTTTCAGGTTGGAGAATTAATAGGAGGAAGCCAAAGGGAAGAGCGATATGAGGTCATCAAGGAAAGGTATGCAAAGCTATTTTTTTTTCTTTATAAGAATCTCATATGCTGTCATGCACGTATGACATGCACTTTATAATAATTTGCATCTGATCATCATTTGGTGGATCTTAATCTGATAAATATTGCAATTGCTTTCCTAATACTTGGATGGGATTGTTGATTCCGATGTGCTTCAATCATGGTTTTAAATTTCTTCTGAGGCCAAGATGACTCGCTCAAGTCATCTCGTATCGTTCGGCAATGAGACGGATATACACTGTGTCTCAGCCATCACAGCATATCAAGGGATAAACGAGATGACTCGGATTATAGACGAGACGTCAAACTGAGTTTTGAAGCTTCAATAACCATGTTATCGGAAAATAAGAGTCATGCTTTCCAACTTTAGAATAACAGAATCATTGATTGATAGACAGCTATCAGTATTGAACACACACACCTAAATTATTGCCATTCGTGCAAATGTTATCGTAGTTTCCATGAATTGCTGAATATTGCTGCTAGACCTAATTTTTGTATTAGGAAATCTAGTTTCATGTGTGCTATTTATGAAAATAATTCCTTCAATCTATACATTAATGTGGAACAAAATCATAAACATTATCAAGATAATGTTGTATTTCGATCATTGCAGAATTCTAGAGATGGATCTACCTCTTGAACCATATGAGTGGTACCTCGACCTCCGACGCTATGGAACAGTCAAACATTGTGGGTTTGGTTTAGGCTTTGAGCGCATGGTTATGTTTGCCACTGGCCTCGAAAATATTCGAGACGTAATCCCCTTCCCCAGGTATCCAGGGAAAGCTGATCTTTGAATTTTCTTCCTTACACAGATAAAAAGATTGCTACTATCCACTTGAGGATCTGTTTCTTTTTTGTTTGTTTTATTATTGAACACTTACACATATTTATCAAGTATTCTGGATGACTTCCTAGTGAAATGACAGTTACAGTAGTGATTAATGATATTTACAGCAGTGATTAATGACATTGTTGAGTTCCTTTCAGAGCCTTATTACCAGATTAATTTTCTTTTCTGTTCTTTTTGCTTATAAGATAAGATTCTCTTCTTTGCTGCCATGCGTGTGACATTGTTATATTCTTGGGGATCTACTCTTGCTCAGCCAAAGCGCTGAAAGATGGTACGTGGGTGATTGGGGCCTTACTCGATAGTTGATATAGCATAAAATACAATATTTGCAGGTTATTATGTTTCAAGTGCAAACTTTTTTTTTCCCAGTAAAAAGACAGATAAACCTGTTCATATGGGTCCCAAAGCTCTGTTAATCTAATAGTGATCAGATAGCTAAAGAAGTAATTCCATTAGCAGCACAACCATTTTGTGGTGTGGGCTCATGGATAGGCGAATCAAAGCTAGTAGCCGCCAGCTGTAGTTGTGATTTGTTTTATTTTGTTACATTTCTTACTGGGTGGGTGGTGTTCTGGGAGGGGATCATGTTGATCTATATCTAGTTGGTCCCCGGAACACAATCTCTAGGGCCATTTATTGATAGTTTTCGTGTGTTAAGCATCTCAAGTAATAAAATAAGAGACTTACCATGGTCACCACTTTTCATCATGGTTTTCAATCTGGTCCAAGACTGAGATGACTCGAGCGTCATCTTGGTCAGTCTTGTTAAGTAACGGGATTTGCACCATGTCTCAACATTCATATCATCTCATGAGATATCTTGGACTTGATAAAGTCAATAAAACGCAGCCGGGATTTTATAGATTTTGATTAAAATAATTAAATTTTTTTAGATTTTAAATATTTATTATATAAAATAAACATATCACTTTATGACCAAATATTTTTAATCTATGTTATTTTATTAAAAAATTATAATTATTTTAATTTTAATGTGTGTAAATTAATCCATGTTAACCAGGGAACAGATTGAAAACCATGCTTTTCATACATCCCAAAGGCCCAAGAAAAACACCTCCATGTTGTGCACCGAAAGCAAGAGATCCCACCAAATCATTCAAGGCATTAGCATTAGAAAGAGAAAAACTAATAAATCCAAATCAAACAAATGCCTTCACTACCATTGTACTAGTCATGGTTCTCACCTTGCCTTGGGTAATGTAATCGAACTATGACCATTGGGGATGCAACCCACACCTCTCTCCCTCCTTCATTCCACGAGAGCTTTAGTTAGAGTGGGTAATTTTTTGCTCAACAGAATTTTTTTCCTCAAGACACTATGTTCATGCCATGCCATGTCCAGCCTAACAAAGGTAGTTTTGTAAATTAGGGATGCCACTGCTCGTGTAATTGGTGGATCCAGAATCTGTGAGTACTGTGATGAAGAAATAAAAATTCAAGCCAACACAATGATGCACCAGCTGGTCTACCAAATCAGCATAGTACATTATTTGGTAGAATGAATCACCAGGCACTTGTGTTAAATGGGTTCCTTGAGGTATGCTGCTATTACTGTCTAACAACCGAAATAGCAAGTGTTGCTGAATCGTGATGATCAAAGCATCCAACCTCAGCCCCATAAAAAGGCAAAACGATGCGACAAAGAATAAAAGTTCTGCAAGAAGTGAAGTTTGAGGTTCATCCAATTCATGTGTCATAATCTGACAATCAGAAGCAAAATGCTGGTGGCCTACAATTCGTTAAATCAAGACACCTCCCTCTATTATTGTTAGATATCAACCATGTTGTACTTTATGGAAATGTGAATCCAGGATCAGGCTCAAACATGATTCAACAGCATTTGAACATATGAACTCGCCGACTAAAACCAACAAAATTTAAGCTCCTAATTCAATCATGCATACATTACGGGAATAAAAACAGTGGGCAAATTAAACAAAATTCCATCTATCCATGTCATTAATTTATAGAGACTTCATATTTTAAGTATCACAACCAGTTGAATCTTCTAAACTTATCACCACTAAGACCTCCCTGCTTCTCTTGGTACCAAGTATAACTTGCCTATGACATGAAGAATGGCAACAAATGCTATGAATCCAATGCTCATGACAAGCACAACATTAGGAGAAATCTTCAGTCCTGGGGCATCATCTGTGTAGAATTGGAGCATATTGCCAGTTGCCCCTGTAGTAGCTCCACCACTTGTTGTCCTCCGCCTCCTCATGCCTGCAGTTGCCGCTGCACTACCCCTGGGAGGAGCTCCGTTTGTAACCATTCTGCTGTTCAAACACATTTGGGGGAGAAGGGGGGAAAGTCAGAAAAGCCTCTCATGTTCAATGTCAAATGCAAAGAGTCAGAAATTAAGATGCAAAAAAAAAAGGCCACATAAACGGTAATGAAACATATTTTGAAAGTTTTATGGACAAGCGAAGTTGAAGTCAGACATTTGAGGCCACATACAAGAGATCGTCTTTTTATTTTTGGACTTCTCCAGTGTTTGATGAAAAAGGCTTAGATGGCAAGAGAAATACAGGTTTGCGAGGATCAGTTTCGTAGGGAATCCAAGGAGATCTCATCCCTTCACATCTGTTTGTTGACCAGTAGAATGTTTCTTTGTTTTTTTATCATGAGATGTATCTACTATTAATTGCAAAACCCACCTAATAATAATAATTTATACTGACAGATGATTCTGATGCAATGGTCCATGTTCCATAGGTAAAAAACAAAGAGTACATCAAAGCAACATCCCGAAAGGAGCAAATGCAAGATGGGTCTTTCAAAAAATAATTACAGAGCTGTGAATGATGTTCAACAATAATGAATCTCTATAGGAGACACAAGATGGTAAAGTGCCAGTCTGAACATCAAGCATGGTTCAAATATCACCAATCAGTTGATGCATGAACAGAAAACTTGCAAGAGAAAATATCATTTGGTTAGATGGAATGTGATTTGCATGTCCAAGAAGAATGGGGGGCTAGGCATTAAGGGGCTTAGGTTAGCTAATAGAGCGCTTCTAGGAAAGTGGCTTTGGAAGTTCGGTGAAGAGAGAGGTAGTCTTTGGAGAAAGGTCGTTATGGCCAAGTATGGGGAGAGGAGATTAGGTTGGTATAGCGGTGAGGCTAGAGATTCGTATGGGTGTAGTATTTGGAGAGGGGTTCTTAAAGTGAGCGAGGATTTCGAGAGAGGGATCGGGTTTAGAGCAGGTTTGGGGGACAGAAGTAGATTCTGGGAAGACAAGTGGTGCGGTACTTCGACTCTGGCTACTCAATTCCCGTCATTGTATGCTTGTTCTCTAAAGAAGAATTGCTGTATACAGCAATGTTTGGTTAGCAACGTCTCTAGTGCTACTTGGGATCTGGGATTCAGGAGAAATTTTAATGATTGGGAGCTAACTGAGGCAATATCTTTCCTTGATCTCCTGCATACGTTTCAGCTTAACGAAAGCGAACAGGATACATGGGAATGGACAAGGGCTAAGGACTCAAGATTCTCTGTCAGGTCTTTTTAGAAGGCGATCAATCCTTCTGTTGAGTGACCCATGTCGGGATCCATTATTTGGACCAGGTCAGTTCCGTCTAAAATCTCCTTTTTCATTTGGTTGGCTTCCCTGGGTAGGATTCTTACGTTGGATAATTTAATTGCCCGTGGTTGGATTACTCCAAATTGTTGTCCGCTTTGTTTAAAGGATGGGGAATCCGTGGATAATATTTTAATTTACTGTCCATTCTCTTATAATATGTGGTCTACTTTCCTTGGGTTGTTTTGCATCAATTGGGTTTTTCCTCGCAAGTTTTCATCGTTATTAGAAGGGTGGACCAGTAATGTCTTCCACACCAAAAACGGATACTGTGGACTATGTTTCCTTCGGCTATTGCGTGGGGGATATGGAACGAGAGAAATAACAGGGTGTTCAATAGCAAGATTAATAGTTTTCATACTTGTTTCTTGGAGATCTTGGGCCTATTATACCTTTGGTCAAAGCAGCACACTGAGTTCGTAGGGACTACCTTCGATGACTTTGTTTTCCGATGGAATTCGTTATGTAATCACTAATGCTGTTTTTTGTTTTTTCTTTTTCTCGTTTTATTGTGAGGCCTTCTCGGCCTCCTTGTACTTTCCCCTCTATTCAATATATTACACTTTTCAAAAAAAAAAACTTGCTTCCTAATTTATCACCAATATCTTCCACCAAAACAGGTATATTTGTATAGAATACATTATATGCAAATACCCATGATGCCAGATTAGATGCAATAGCAAATTAAGATGACATGTGTTGCAAAAGCTATGATGCATGACGATGAGGGGAGATAAGAAAATATGGGGTATAGAGAATTTGGTCTAGGATTTTGGATAAGGATTAAGGATTTGAAATTGGGTTTATGATTTGAGTTAGGATAAGGTAAACCCAAAAGTTAAAATGAAAATTTTATTTCAATTATTGTAGGATAAAGAAAAGAGAAAAGACTTAAAAGGTTTGTAGGGTAAGGAAAGTATTAAGGGTTAAAGATTTGGAAAAGAGATTAATGAAATAAGGGTTAAAGAAAATGGGGAAAGGATTAAGGGTAGAGGTTTGTAGGTTTCAAGAATCAAGAAAAAGAAAAGAATAGAAAAGAAAAGAATATTATATTAGACTCACTCCAAAATGACTAACACCACACCCATTGCTGGGAAAATCAAGCTCAAGCTTTCTTTTTATTCATCATTCAAGAAAATTATAGCAAAAAGTAGGTATTTATAATGTTCTCTAAACTCTAAATGTAATTTCAACAATCCAACTAAAACAATGAGATCTAATGGTTGAAAATAAAACTTAAAACAAATTAAATAAAACAAAATCAGAAATACCATCTATTTCCCAATCCCGTAACTTAATTTCCCATGAATTTTCAACCTATGAAAACTTATTATAAAACCAAATGGCCCCTTAACACCTATTACACTAACATCATAGGCTAATAATAAAACTTCAAAATAAGCCCAAAAAACATAAAATTAAAGTCCTAAAAAATAAAAAATAAAAACCCTAAAATAAAAAACTAAATAAAAACTAATATCTACTCTTCAATATTTGATGTCCCCATCAGCTACAGCTCACAATGACTCTGGATGAATTAGACAATACAATGTTAAAAAAAATAAACCCTAAACTTGATGTATGCTAGTCACCCAGGGAATGTGGATGTGCCATAGAGGGGATCGTAACCAACAAAATAGCATAATCTACTAAGGCTTATGCTCTATGTAACAAAGACAATACACAAATTAAGGTCTGCCACAGATACAAAGTTGTCCCTACAGACCAGGTAAGTCAACACAGCCGTGTAGTTTTTTTAATATGTTTGGGTGTTTTATTGTGTACTTTACATTAAAAACATACAACATAGAAAGAATGTATTTAGATTCCTTAAATTAAAATTGTATACATCATGGGTGAAGCAACATAGTTTGATGAATTAAAGATTTGCTTGTTAAAGTGTTGATAAAATGACATGCATGTACAACACATTCCTACACAATAAATTCTTAGAAAATGAAGAGGAGTCCTCATTACACATCTTTTGAAAGGAAAAGATAAAGACAGTGTCCTACCATAGCATAGGGGAAAACCCAGAACTTGTTCCACCAAGGAGAATATTAATTATTTCCAATTTTATGAGATCTTTCAATTAGCCACCTCAATTTACATCGGGTACCATATTTGAAATAACGAAAATAACAGGGGTAGCAATAGTGGTGAAACTTGGGCATTACTCACTGTTGCAATGTTTTTATAACAACTGTTATGAATGACGAATGCAATTTCTTTGTATTAATCTTTCAATATCATTATCAAATATTAAGTACTATATATTTTATTTGAAAAAAACTAAAAAATTCATGTTAATAACATTATAGCTATCCTACTGATAGTAAATCCATGACTAAGAGCCTCGTTGGAAAAAAAAAACTAAAAAATTTGATTTTCATATAGTGAAAACATGAAGAAAAAAAAATTGAAAACGTGGAAAACAACAGACAGAAATTTCTTTTTCATAATCTTTTTGAGGGTTTTCATTTTAATTTGTTTTCTGTGCATTTTTAATTGTCTTTCATTGTTTGCAAAGTACAGAGTGAGGGAGGAGCAAGCATGGATAGAGGGAGAGTGGGATCAATGAGAGTGAAAGAACAGAATTCCAAACTTCCCAGCACTTTGGGAAAACTTTGCAAGACAGAAAGTCTCGCAAAGTAACGCCATATTTTTATGGCTTATTTTATATGAAATGGTTAAAATTCATGTGGGACCTATTTTGCAGAAATGTAGCCCCCCAAAAGGCCCAAAAGCATGAATACTCTGTTTTTTTAGTGTTTGCGGATACAAAGCAGGGCCTGAATCGTGTTTGATTCACAAATTATATGAAGCTTTTAAAGAAATGATTAATTCAACCATCGTATGATTGAATGATTAAATAAAACATGAACTATGTCTCATGATTAAATCGCAAAGCTCAATAAAAATTCATATTAAATCATGCATATTAAGGATCAAATAGAGTAACTCTTCTCTCAAACTCCTTCTATGTTATGTATCTGCCACCAAAGCACAACTACAAGCCAGAATCATATTGAATCCCCTCCTGTCCTCTCTCTCCTCCCTCTACTCATTCCCTTCTTTACTTTTCTTTTTTCTCTCCCCACCCTCAACTCATTCCATTAATGCAAACGTATGTGGGGAAAACATAAAATTAATCATCTTTACAAAACCACCATTGTACCTAAATCCCAAAACTTAAAAATAAAATATAAAAAAAAAGCTTCAGTGACCTATATAGTCACTCTCCAAATTATTAACTTAGAAACTTCAACACTTCTTCAAACCACGTAAAGATCATTAACAGAAGAGACCCTAACCCATTAAATTTGAAACCCATCCCAATATTTTCGAAAGCCCAAACCCACAAAATTTGAAACCCTAGACTTCGATTTACCAAAAAAAAAAGTTTTAAAACCCCAAACCCCATATTAGATCCATAAAGGCCAAACACATAAACCCTAGTGGTCCAATGTTATGAACCTAGTTTGATTGAATCACAAAAATAATAAAAGGTGAAGAAATATCAGGAATTGATCTCATTCGAGGGAGATCGGACCTCCTAAGCCACCAATTCGAGATGGTGAATCTCCAATCCAATTAAAGAATAAATATCTTTTCTCTACATATCTTCATTAATCTCACACTGAATTTAAATAAAAGAGAAACACTACCCTAGCTACCCACTTCTCCAAACTACCCACTATCCCATAGCCCATAGTTCAATTTCTCCCACAATACAGATTATGATCCCATGCACCCAACCTATTTTAACTATTCTACCACTTATTAGGAATATATTCTATTCATCATATGTACTCAAAACTACTCTACTCTCATCCTTACAATTAGGCACATAACATTCCATCCTCCTTGAAAACGACATTGTTCTCAAGGTCGAAACCTCCCGGATCCCAATTGATATTGGAATCAATTACATTCATCTTAACATATAACTCCCAAACTATTTGTCTCTTAGAATCGATGATATCCTCGCGAAAATCATTTTGGATGTCGTTGTTTTAACACTTCTTGAAAATAATTAATAGCTTGATGACATATGCTTTGAATTCGATAGGGAGGATAAAGTCAATTTTTGAATATTAATCAAGAATATTGACTTCGCCTTTGTCCTCTTCATTAAATCTTTGATGTTTTTTGCCTTTAGCATACTTGACGAGGTTCTCATTGGCATTTATCTCATATCTTTGGAAAGATGATCGTGGAGGTTGATCTTCTATCACATCTAAGTTCTCATTTATAGGGTCATCGACTCCAATAAATATAGTTTGTCCTCTTCGAAAAATTTCTTCATTTTTTTGAGAAATTCTTCAATTATAAGACAACATTTCCTCAAACCATCACACATAAACTTGCAAAACTCCTTAAATTCATCATCCATCGACTCAATTTCCATGTGAGAATCGCCGCTCTGATACCAATGTTACGAACCTAGTTTGATTGAATCACAAAAATAATAAAAGGTGAAGAAAGATCAGAAATTGATCTCATTCGAGAGAGATCAGACCTCGTAAGCCACCAATTCGAGATGATGAATCTTCAATCCAATTAAGGACTAAATATCTTTTCTCTACATATCTTCATTAATCTCACAATGAATTTAAATACAATAAAAACACTACCCTAACTACCCATTATCCCATAACCCACAGCTCAACTTCTCCCACAATACAGATTATGATCCCATGCACCCAACCTATTTTAACTATTCTACCACTTATTTGGAATATATTCTATTCATCATATGTACTAAAAAATACTCTACTCCCATCCCTACAATTAGGCACATAACATCCAAATCCCTAACTCCTCATAATAACTTCAAATCTATATACAACAATACGAATTTTAGCCCAAAAAACAAAACCCTAAATCATACCAGTATCAACCGGGCAACAAATCGTTCAGAAAACTTGCTTAGAATAGAAGAAAACAGAGATCGTACCTGCCTTCTTGCACCTGATGGTCTCACGATTGTCTTCTTCTACAAATCCAGAATCCCCTAAAACCACATGTAATTCTTATCAGATAGATTTCGTTAAACGTGAGATCAAATTCGATTCAGACATGCTTGCAAATCTGGAAAAAAAAAAGAGATTAAATCGAAAGAAAGAAGTCAAATTACCTCGATCTATCGATTTCTCTGAAAACCCTAGAAAGATATCTAAATCTGATTTCTATGCAGAAAACTCTGACACGGTTGCGCCTTTATACTTCTCTTCCTGCGGTTGCTGCTTTGATGGAGAGATCTCAGCCGTCGATTAACATACCACGCGTAACGAACGTGATGGTTTTTACTGACACGTCTCCATCACGCAATCCCCATAAAAGCCACGTGGCACATTATTCTGAATTTATACATACCCCCTTCACGTTTTGGTGAATATTTGAGATACCCCTGTTTTTTTCACTGATTGTATTCATCTCTTGACCTTTGTCTTTATCTTATAGATTAAAGAAAATTACCTAAATGCTCTCTTTGTCTTCAATCAATAAAAGGAAAAGGAAAAAAAAAAAAAAAAATTTCTTGATTCTTCTTCCCAAAATTAGCTATCTTCAATTTCTTCAATCTCTATAGATTACTTTTTATCTATTTAATCTCATCTTCAATCTGTTGTTTTAAACCTCACTATAATCCCTTATAGAAAATGCTTGATTTGTTTAATCAAAATTACATCATCTTATATTTTTTAAATTCTATCTTGCACTTGAGGGTTGATGTAGATGGAATCTTAGAGTCATCAAGGGGAGTGACAATTTTTTCGAAGGTTCGAGTAGATTGCTACACTTTTGTAATGCAAATGTTTGTGATGAAAAATTAGGTATCTTAGAAATACCCCTTGCAAAATAAGTGAAAGTAGGGTAACTCCAGCGAAATTGAAGATGAGGTCTACCCCCATTAAACTTTGATTGACCTGGTCAAATAGTTGTCAACATTTGTTCGATTGACGATTTATTGTCTGAATGCCCAAACTACCCTTGTAGCATTTAAATTACCAAAATACGAACATTTTAATTGAAATAATACAAAATCTAATCCAATTTATTTAGATGGATGGAAATAGTTTACACCATTGAATTAAATAAAATACCAACTTCATTATCTCACTTATTCCAATTAGGGTTTATTTTTTGTTATTGTTGGATAGTTCTCAAGAGTATTAGGATTCTATTCTTAATATCCATTGATTTGAATCCCCTATCGTAGACACCCCAAAATTGCACAATACCCAAATCCATACCTGAATCCAAAATTCAAAATCTAAATCTAAATCTAAACCTAAATCAAGTCAAAATTGAAATTTGAATTCAAATAAAAAAACCAACTCCTCCCCGATCCTTTCAACCTCCTAACCATCCCTTATCCCCTCTAGTCAATACCCACCTCCTTTTTTTTCTCAATTTTACACGAACAAAAAGAGGCACAACTAAGCCCCCATCCACATATCTTATAACAAGGCTTGAAGTTTATCCTCTTCAATAATCTAAGAAAAAGGAAATTAGAGTCTTCATATATATTTTTTGAGGATTTTTTAGCAGTCAGGTAAATTTTTTTTTTTTTACCCTAATTAGAATTCCATTCATTTGTAGTTTATCGGTATAAATGACTGTAAGATTTGCGATTCTGAGTAGAATTTGATTTAGGATGGAAAGGGTATAATATCACATGAATTAGAATGTCCCACAAAGAGAAAATAGTGGAAATTCCCCTTGTCAATAGCTACTGATAGTCCATTTGGAAAAGCCTTCGCATGGCTAAAATCATGCTGCAATCGTTCAGTTTTTATAACTTGAGTGTTTGGGATCAATAAGAACTCTTTTTATTGCCATTTCATTCAGAAAAATCTATACATTCTCTCCACTACCAACACTTAAACGAGCCTCCGCAAAATCACACGGTTCGACAAAAACAGAGTACAAACCGTAAAGGGGCAAGGATGCGTTTCAGTTAGTTTGAGACTTGTATTTTTGTTGTTAACGTGCACGACGATGCATGCTTTGGTAGTAATGTGTATGAAAGCACTAACCCTGTTTCTAACATGGCGAATCCAAAACCCTAACAAAGACGCAATGTGGCTTTGGGGATTGTCTGTAGTTTGCGAGATCTGGTTTGCCTCCTCATGGCTTCTCAATCAGCTCCCCAAACTCAGCCCCATCAATCACTCAGCCGATCTCTCCACCCTTCAAGACAAATTTGAACTCCCCTCACCTTCAAACCCTCACAGAAGATCAAATCTTTCAGGCATGGATGTCTTCGTCTACATAGTCGATCCAGAGAAAGAACCCCCACTCATGACAGCCAACACGATCCTCTCAATCCTAGTTGTCCAATACCCAATCGAGAAGATTTATTGCTACATATTTGATAATGGAGCAGCTATTCTAACATTCGAAGCCAGGGTTGAAGCTGTCGAAAACACAACATCGAACTTTGAAATCCAAATAATTATTTCTCAATTAAGAGTGATCCAACGAAGAATAAGAAGAGAGCTGCTTTTGTGAAGGATAGACGTTGGATTAAGAGAGAGTATGATGAGTTTAAGGTTAGGGTTAATGGTTTGCCTGAAGTGATAAGGAGAAGATGCGAGGCGTATAACACACCATTCTCCGTTCAATTTCATTTTCAATTGAATTGGTGTGTTATAAATAAAAGTTGATGTGCCAATAGAATCTCTCTTTTGCTAATGGTTCTAATCACTGTTGTGGGGCCTGCTGCAAAGCATGTGGTGGTTTCCCTGAAGTGATAAAGAGAAGACGCAAGGCGTATAACACACCGTTCTCCGTTCAAATTGAATTGGTGTGTTATAAATAAAAGTTGATGTGCCAACAGAATCTCTCTTTTTCTAATGGTACTAATCACTTTTGTGGGGCCTGCTACATAGCATGTGGTCCCCCCCTATGGAATCTCTTCTTCATTTGAATAAATAATTTCGAATTATTTAACAAGGAGTTTAATTAACAAGCATGTTGAACTATTTTCTAAGGTTGTATATATTTGGAGAGTAAATATTCTGAAAAAAATCAATTCCACATAAAAGTAATAATTAGAAAATGGATTTTTGTAGAATATGTTTCCTTATTATTCAATAAATAAATAGGAGGAAGGATACAATATGGAGGATTTTTCAGTCATCCATCTTATTATTACTCTAATCCAAACATGTTGAATGACGAGATTCAGATGGAATTCGATGTATTTAGTGTGGGTAAGAATGTGTATATTTTTATAATAAATATTTTTGAAAATACTAATTCTGCATGAAAGTAATCATAAGAAAATAATTTTTCCAATAAAATAATTAGTGCGGGTAAGAGATATTCTATTGGCACCCTAATTTTTACTTGCTACACCCCAATTAATAAAGAATATAAATGAATGGTTTAGAATAAATAAAAGTTGGGGTGCCAATATAAATTCACTTTTTTTTGTTGTTGTTAGATTTCTATTTTTTAGGTTTAGGATTTTAAAAGCCTAATCATATTTGTAAACAACTATTCAACAAGTGTTATAATGTTTTTTAATGTTGAGATTATAATTTGAACTGAACCTTTGTAATGTTTGAAACGTGTGTATCAATCTTTAATTAGGGTGTGATAAATAATTTAAGCAAGTGGATGTAATAAGTTAGTGGCTCTCTAATAATCATAGTCATATTATTATCTACGACCCCTTTGATGGTTGTTTGGGTCTTCTTGAACAAGATATTATAAAATTATAATTCAATTTGATAGGTTTTTCTCTGATTTCTTGATTTAGACTTTTTTGGGTGGTAATTTTTGTTGTTGTAAATTTCCTCCTTTGTGTTTATTTTCATGTTTTTTTTTCTTTTATAATTTTGATGGCGTTTTGAATTTTCTTGACTGAGATGATTAAAAAACCTAATTTAAGTTTAATTTTGTTTTTTATTTTTTATTTTGTAATATTAAATCCTATGTTTATACTTATTATTAACATATTAGTACTTATATAAGATAAATATATATATATTTTTTTTTTAGGTTTCATCCAGCAAATTTTAGGCAACAGGTTACCAAACAGTTTAACATCTTAACAACACAATTAGACAACATGTTACCAAACAGTATACTCAATTCAGCAAATTGTTTTAGTAACAGCAACAACAACTTTCTCTCAGCTTCAGCAACTTAATTCAGCATCAGTAACTTTACATACAACTTTTCCAAACAGAGCCTAATGCTGCGTTTGGAAAAGCCGTGTGAAGGCTAAAGTCATGCCGAACACGTTACTCTTTTGGAACTTCAGTGTTTGGTGTCGTTAATAATTATTTTCAATTGCCGATTCGTTCGATAAAATCAGCCGAATCTCTCGACTACCTACACTTCAACGAGCCTCCGCAAAATCACACGATAATCCGAATTCCAATTTCCAAAGCGTATTTCAAAAACGAAAGACTCTTCTCCCACTGACCATTGGTGATTGGCTGTAAATCTGAAAACCCATCTTTATTAAAACCTATTTGAGGCTTCTCTAGCTTCTTTTTCAAATGGGTATTCCAGTGATTCTTGATATTATTATCTGTTCTCTAAGGAAGGTAGGATACCATGGCAACCATTAATCTTCGAGGTAGAAAAACAGAGTCCATGATTTGATTTCAAGTTTGAATGAAAAACATCAAACACTTTCAACCTTTTCCCCAACAGCCCCAAACCCAAACCCAATAACCTTTTCTCCTCTTCTTCTTCTTGGATCTTCAAGATGAGGTCGTTTCGTTTCACCAATTTCTCTATCATGAACGATACCACACGCAGTATTCTTGGTGAACTCGACTCGGCTTCGTTTGGATCCAATAGTCCACGCCCATGATTTTCTTCTTCCCTGTTCTCTATCATCTATCTACCCTACACCACCATTTCTCTCTCTCTCTCTCTCTCTCATCTAAGAAAATGTGCAGGTGTGAGTGCGCACTTGTTATCTGCTTGGGAGAAGGCTTGTATTGTATGGTTGACACGGGTTGTTTGCTGGAAATTATTTTTACAACTTTGATTTGACAAAAGAAAGTAGATGAAGGTGAAAAAAGAAAAAAAATTATCCTTTTATGACATGCTGATTTTTTAATTGAATGTAGAGTTGGCTCATCAATTTTAAAGGGATTTTGATTTGACAAAAATATATATATATATAAATGAAGGTGCAAAAAGACAACAAAAAAAATTACTTTTATAACATGCTGATTTTTTAATTAACTCTAGAGTTGGCCTATCAATTTTTAGGGGACTTTGATTTGAAAAAAAAAAAAGAAGTAGATGAAGGTGAAAAAAAAAATAGTATTTTTATGACATGCTGAATTCTTAATTGTCTTTAGAATTAACCCATCAATTTTTTGGGTTGAATCATGTTAAAATCAAATTAAAACGAGTTGACTCATTTAAGTGTGAAGTTTAGTTGAGCTTTAAAATTGTTAGATTTGTTTGGAATTATTATTCTTCTTATGATGTTTTTTATAATTCGATTTTATGTTTTGATGATTTATTTCATCCCTGAAGATTCATTTTTGTTTGATGTTGTGATTTTGCTTTTCTTATTGAACAGAGTAGAAATTAGTCACTTTAAACAAATATTTTGTTCTTCTTGCTTCGAATTTCAATTTTAGAGGAATTTTTACTTTTACGTGGTTTAGATCTTTCATCTTTTTTTAATATTATTTTTAATTTCATCCAGTAAATTCTAGACAACAAGTTACCAAACAATGCAATATCTTAACAGCACAATTAGACAATATGTTACCAAACAATATACTCAATTCATTAAGTTGTTTTAGCAACAGCAACAACAACAACTTTCTCTCAATTTCAGCTACTTAATTCAGCATCAACAACTTTACATACAACTTTTCCAAACAGAGCATAAGTATTGGGTCAAATAAAATGCCTTTAGGATGAGATGAGAACAATGAGATTGGGATGAACACGATGAGATTAGGTAGAAAAATATTTTTTTTTAACTTGAAAATGTTGAGAATATGAATGAGTTGAAAATGTGTGATTTGATTTCAAAACTACAATATTTAGATTTAGATCGATGATAAATTGGGCTAGGAACGATTCGGGTTCTCACAGTTATTGTGTTTAGAGCGATTATATTGAACATAGCTGGGTTGTTTTAATCGAGACACATTTTTCGTAATTTCTACATGTAAAAGTATTTTTGATATTTTATCATCTTTGTTAAGAGACAATCGTTTTTGTTAACGATTCAACCAGGTCAACGACAGTTCCAAAGGGTAAATCTCATCTTGCATTTCGTAGGGGAGTAACACTAAGGTTGTCTATTTCATAGAGGGTTTTACTAAATACCCAAAAAAAAATCACTACTTCTTGGTAGCCAGTGGGAAATCTCTTTCGAAATCCTTTTTCTATGTTTGATTGATGGCTATTAATGTTTGCAATGCACGAAATTTCACAGTGATTTATTATTAAAACAAAACATCTAAATGACTTTAACTTGTTCGATCGCATCAAAGAAATTATTTAAATTATTAAAATTACCCTCAATAATTGCTACATTAAAATACAAACGAATTTACAAAAATATTCTTATAAATACATATTATAATTATAAAATATTTATCATTAAAAACATTATTCAAATTACAAAAATAATTTTAGTACTTGTTACACTAAAAACATTAATAAAGGGTATTTTGTAATTTTCATGTGCAAGTAAATATATTTTTGATGAGATGAATTTTTTGATTTCTCACATTCTTGTGTCAAGTACTAAGGATTATTTTTTGAATAATGATAAATTGGGTCCTTCGCTCATACTCCCCCCTTCTTCTCTCCTAACATGGCATGTGCATAGACCATAGATTTTTTCTCGGGATACACATAATAAATTGGGTTCCTCGCGCATACTCCCCTTCTACTCTTTAGACATGGCATATGAATAGATGTATCCCGAGGAAAATCTATGGTTCAATGCATATGCCATGACGAGAGAGTAGGGACCTGTGTGTATCTCGAGGGAGTATGTGAGAGGGAGCAAATCACAATTATTTATTTATTTTATAATTTACTATTGGCACCCCAACTTTGACTTATTACACCCCAATTAAGGGACGTGGTTCACCGCCTTTTTGGTGTCTCTGCACGAGTTATAAACTTCGAAACCCTAACCCTAAGATTTTACCATACCGATCTTGATTTTTGAATCACCAAAGCCCTTAGCAGCAGAAGTAGCAAAACCCTAACAATCTGAGATGGGTAATCTCTCTCTCTCTCTCTCTCTCTCTCTCTCTCTATTGGGGTGTTCGGTTTGGATTGAATCTATATGTGGGTTTGTTGATCCGATTTAGTTTCTCTGTTAATGGTATTTTTCAGGTAAAGTTCATGGATCTCTAGCTCGAGCAGGGAAGGTAAGAGGCCAAACGCCGAAGGTAGCGAAGCAAGACAAGAAGAAGAAGCCAAGAGGCAGAGCTCACAAGAGGATGCAGTACAACAGGCGCTTTGTCACAGCTGGTATGCCAAATCCTTCTCCCATTTTTCTTCAATTTTTCCTCATGTGCATGTTAGCAGCAATTATCTTCTCTAGAAACCATAACCAGACTTTACTATGATGAGCCTCCCCCTTTGAAACGAACGGATCAGATTTAATCAGTATAGTTATCTTAATGATTGTTTTACTTGATTCGTTTTGTTATTATGCGCCACAAATTACTAGCGCAAATTAGCAACAACCCATGGACAAATTCTATCTGGAATTAGTGCAAATTTGGGTTTTTGGAGATCTTAGATTGGTGGTCATACCCTCGATCGGTTAGAGCCGAACATATTGTTCGATCATTCTAGATAATTCCAATCATGGTTACAATGAATTAAATCTAGACTGGGCATGTGACGCTTTTATCGTGCCTGTAAGAACCTTAGAATCATGAAAGGATTGTGCTATCTCGAGGTTGGAGATGGGTCTTAACGCGTACACACATTGCCGTTTTGGTTGTAATGGGATCCAATTATTTGGTTGATGGAATAAAAGTTGTTATTTAGTTTAGGAAAATTTTCTGATTTAAAGGATATTATTCTTGAGGAAAAAAGGGACTTGTAGAAAGAATGCTCTTTATATAGTCTATAGGATGTAAACATCAGTTTGGGGCATTGATGTGTGCACATAAGATTCTAAGAATCATAAAAGGATTGTGCTTATCTTGGTCCAATTTCAAAGGAGACTTGACATGGATAATATTGAGGTCGGTCTAGCATGCATTTTGAGGTTGACATATAAAAATATCCATTCTAGATGCCCCCGTGGAAAATTGATTAAGAATTTACATTGAAAATACAATTGAAGAATGAAACCCATTCTAAATAGGAAATGGAGTTGGATTGAGATATAACTGTTAGATTTTTTGCTAGAAAGTGATTTATTTAGCTCATTAACTTACCCTTTTGTGGGATAAAGGGAAGAAAAATCAGTCCAAGCTATCTAAGCTTTTAGGAATAACATTATAATATACATGATAAATACTCCATTGGTTCTCTCTATTGTTCGGGGGTATAGTTGTTGGATTT
The DNA here is from genome assembly GCF_017979445.1 of Akebia trifoliata. Taxonomy (NCBI): domain Eukaryota; kingdom Viridiplantae; phylum Streptophyta; class Magnoliopsida; order Ranunculales; family Lardizabalaceae; genus Akebia; species Akebia trifoliata. Next base: position 3,618,333 of record NC_141386.1, on the reverse strand, counting down.
GGAGAGCAAATGACCTCTCTTTCCCATATATGATGCTAAATTGCTTGGGAAGTGCCTTGTTATTCCATGCAACAATCACGGATATCTTGCTTGGTGAGGAAAGCATAAACTCACAGCACATTTGCCTTAAAATACTAAAAAGAGAAGTGGGCTATACGATGTTTATTAATGAGGGCTGTTGGTTCAAATTGACGACTACATCCTTGGGCTCTAGATAGAACCTACCCACTAGTTCTCATGTCTATTATAACCTTTTCTCTACAACTGTAAGCCTATTGGCCTGATTTTTCTACCTTATATCTTTGGGAAAAAGGTCCTCTAAATAGAAAAATTCCTTGGGCTAACAAAAGTAGATTTCTCTGCAAACATCAAGAAGTTGGATCCCATATTTCTGATTTAGTAATTAGTATAGATTTCCTTGTACAGCTGTATTTTCTATTTAGTTAAGTTTCCTATTGCAAATTCTTGCTTGAGCAACTACTCCATGTGGACATTTAGAATGTGAAGGTTATCTTCACCTTGGGATGTACGATAGACCAACATTGAGTTTGTGCCGACCATCTTTGGGATATTCTCAATTCTTTCATGATTCTTATGCTTGTGTATTTACACCTTGAAACGCCACATGTTCGGGCAAAATAAGTATGATTTGTTCACCCATGCTGTTCCTGTGGACCTTTTGATATTATGACATGTATGCAAATCTTCTGTTGGTTGAGGCTATATGGGCAAGATATCGATTGGGGGAGATGGATAGCTATAATTAAAAAAAAAAAAAGAATCAAATCCATCTCTTAGTTTCTCCACTAGTTTGTGGTTGATACATAAATTATGAATTTAAAGCTTTGAATTGGTTTTGTGGTTGGGATTTTATCATGGCTTTAACTTGCTCTTGCAGAAATTAAGTAGTGTTATAGTAGTCTTGGCTCAGAACCATATTGTGTTCTGTTTGCAATCCTTTTATACCTGTTCCCACGGTGCAGTTGCTTTTTCACAATATTGATCACTAGTAAAAAAAGTAGAAAAAGTTCTTATCATGAGAAATCATTAGCCTAGAATAAAATGACAATGATCAGATGACAGGATCCGGCGTATTTACCTGAACGATTCAACCAAAATGATCCTCCACAAAGCTGAGATAAAAAACCTATCCAATCTATTCGTATTTGGTTCTCCTAGGTTATTAGACCATGTGAAAGCATTCCTCCCTAAAGTTGTCCATCGATCTGTTACAATTAAAGAACTTGCAAAATCTTCTCATGTTCCTCCTTTATCAAAGTGTCAAATTATCTTCCCACAATTCTAACTTATTTTTATAAGTTACATGCTTTTGAAATCTGAATTAGTTTAGACATGTTTGATACCCCATTTGTTTGCGTAGGAATGAGTCTTTCTTCTTTTCATATCTTTTTTAACGTCGGATAACTTAACAAGTGTGTGTTGACCTTGTTGTTTTCTTTTTACAGTTGTTGGATTTGGAAAGAAGAGGGGACCCAACTCTTCGGAGAAGTAAAGCTTGAAATATGAATGAATTTTTTTTTTTTTTTTGGTATGCTAGGTTTGAGTTTGTTCTGGTCATTTGAAACTAAATTTTGAAACTACTAAGTTTGTTCTCAGTGATTTTTTTTCTTCCCATAACATGTCATTGGAGTTCTAAAATAGATCTTTTTGTTCATTGTCTGTGTTTTCACCATGAATTAGATAATCTGTATCTTGTTTTATTCCTTCTTTAAAATGTTATACCTTCAGCTATATACTTGTCTACTTGGGTTCGGCGGTTGCCGTCTGTCTGTCTGTCTGATTTATGAATTTTCTTCATCATAATGTGGACCATTGGTACAAATCGACTGGCCTTGTCTAGGCCTTGATGAAACAAGATCAAAGGAGTGTGGGTGTCGGATGAATGCCTGAACATTCATGGGATCAGTGTGCTGAATAATGCGTCACGTGAACTTGTGTGACCAACAATACATGGAAAGATCGATTAAAAATTTGAGATGACGACTTGTTTAGATGATTTCAACTCAAAAGAATCATTCTTGATCGATTTTCATCTATAAAAAATAAAAAATAAAAACATGAAAAAATCCTAATTTTTTAAAGTATATCTTCAAAATATTTTAAAAAAGCTTTTGAAAACGGCTTCTTCTTCCTTCTCAAATCTCAAATACTTTCTAACGGAATGGAGTCTTCAAAACTTGATTGAGATGTCAAAAATCCAATCTTTTGGATGAAAATGATGATTTCACATGGTTAGGACAATGGTGAGAAATGAGAAATTTGAGCGATTAGGTTCTTGATTATTTAGAAAAAAGTCCCTCCACTGGGGTCTTTTTAATTAATTTTTCCTAATTTTTTCTTAGATTCAGTTACTCGAGAAATAACACTATCACCCAATCATTGATGTACATACTAAATTCAATGATGGAATATTATCCTCAGCATGGGTTGTGATGAACATGAACATTTGATGAGAAGCTTATATTTTGTGATTCACAGGTACGTCAATGGAGTTTTAGGAGGTCTTGGGTAAAAGTATTTGTTAATTTGCTAAGTTGGTAGAGCCCGAGAGTACTGGTATCATGATTTGGATACTTCTTGGTACGTTGCAAATAATTTGTAAATGCAAATAATTTTCTAAAATCAATTTATGGGTGTTTGGTTACACAATACAAATGATTTCCATCGTGAAAATATTGCATAGATTATCTAAATTCTTAAGAAATTTCAGTAAATGATTTGTGGTTAAAAAATTATTGCAAAATATTTTCAAAATAATTCCATCCTATCTATGCATATTAAAAATACCCTCAATTTTTGTTATGAAAATATGTACATGTATTCTTTACACATTCCACATCAGATGCATGTATTTGAGTGTCTTTTTTGAGTGAGTTTGGTAGTATTCTTAAAGATACATTAATTGCATATTAAAATTACAAAATAATCCTCATCAAAGAAAATTTTAAATTAAAAAATAATCCTCTTAAAGATACACTAATTGCATATTAAAATTACAAAATAATCCTCATCAAAGACAATTTTAAAATTACAAAAATAACCCTCAGTACTTGCAACAATATCCTACACATAAATTCACAAACATACATCTCACCAAAGCCACATCTATTGCATATAATATAAAATAAAATAAAATAAAATCCTTCGTTATGGGAGCATTTGTCTAAATTCAACTGCATATTATTGTAACATGTAGGGAAAGAGTTTTTTGTAATTTGAATATTTTCTTTGATGATGGGCATTTTTGTATTTCAAATATGCCAATTGCCATGTTAATGTAGCAAGTACTGAGGGCATTTTTGCAATGATCATTTATTTGATGTGGTCAAATAAGTCAAGATTATTTTCACATTTTATTTTAACAAATATTGCAGTGTAAATATAAACTGTTGCGAGGAAGCATAACAAGACTAAAGATAAGAAACCAAAATGAATACATAAGATTTACGTACGTGATTTGGCAAATTGCCTACGTCCTTAGAAGAGAGGGAGAAAAAATCTACTATCAACGATAAATATTACAGACTCTTTGTCCACAACCGCAAGGAACCTCATAGAGCAAAAATAATAAATCCCTACTCAAAAATATAATATATATATCAAAAAAATTTGCCTCGGAGATGCTGCAATCGAGTAACTTGTTCGAGTCGAGCCCACTCCGCATCGGGAAAAGATCCAAGCCTAAGCCCAATAAGAATACTAGACATCGCACAACATAAACATTATACAAAAATGATCTCGCAAGAGATATCTTGATGGGTACCAAGCAATAGTTAATTTTTCAATGAAAATATTTGCTAAAACAAATCATTTGTAGTGTAACAAGAAAACAGGGCTTATGATTCAAAATCCACCTTCACTCATATGCTTATATTTAAAAATACAAATAAACGAGGTAGAAAAACTCTAGCCTCGACCATTAGGCTAGAAGCCTTACTAAGGCTTTTGAATACTTCATGTGGAGGAAAATCGGTTATAGTCAATTACCCCACATTGGGTAAACCAATATAACCACCTTTTCCTCCATGTGGTGTGCCTCGGAGCCTCATTAAGGATGGGAGTCTGATTATGATAGTCCAATGTGCCCTAATAAAAATGGGTAAATTCTCAAATAATTATAAAAGTTTTCAATATTTTTGAAATGTTGCTAATGTTGATAAAGTTATCACTTAATATTAAGAATTTAATAATATTTTTTCAACATTACTTGATAGTTGTATCAACACATACAACACTTTTGATATTTTTGAAAACTTCAGTAATTATTTGGGAATTTACCCATAAGAAAACATAAGGTAGATTCCACATTTGGTAAATATGCAAGTCATCAACCCCACAAATTTCAATGCAATACTTTTGATTTCTATATACATATCTTTTGATTTTCTTAAATATAATTATACAATATTAACTTAAACAAATTATTAAAGATATATTAAAAATTTAAACAAAAAGTTTTTACTTATGTTAGTGAGAAAAAATAAAGGAATAGTCATCATGGACTTCGCTCCAAGTTCGATCTCGCCTCACTTATTTGAGGCGCATTTGATCAATGGCTCTCGTGCCAACATCACTGTGAAAGATGAAAACTAGCACCACTAAGGGTCATGTAGTGACAAAGTTCAGATTCGGTAATTATCCAACAAGGGTTCAATTCGATTAATTCAAAAAAATTTAGTAAAAAAATTGACAAAATTTTGAAAATTATACAAAATATTTTATTGGATTTCTTAGCAAAACCTATCGTCATTAGCCTCTCTCTCTAAATCCTAACTTTTTTATTTTTATTTTTATGTTTAAATGTAAAAAAACTAAAAACTAAAACTTTGTAGATGAAGGATAAAAATGTTTCCATATTCTATGATTAATTGAGGGATCGTCGATTAATTATTGATTCGTCAATTCACCAAATTAATCGACTGACCCCTAATTCAGAGAATTTTATGATTTTTTTTGAAAAATTGGGAGAATTTGTGACTATACTCATGTGGCGTAATAAAAGGTGAAGCTAACTTCTATTATGGGGAGCAATAGAGGTGAAGCCCTCATTCACTACACAATCCCCTACATGATAAGAAAATAACCAAGGCTTTGAAGGGTAACTAGTAGAAAGATGCACAACAAACTAATTATTTTGTCAAGTGTCATGAGGTCACTTTGGGAAGGGAATTTTCATCTTTTTTTTTATTATGCATTTTCTATCCTCATAAAGAATTTTGATCTAAAAGGACTAGTCCCATCCGAAAGGGTGTTGCAAATACTACGATATCAAAAGAAAAAGAAAAAAAAAGTGGTCTTCGATATATTGAAGAGGATGGATTTTCTCTAACCCTTATCCAAGTTCTCTGTCTCTGTCTCTGGTCTATTTCATTTCCTCGACACAATGACAATCAATTTGATTTATGTGAATTTGGAGTCAATTCACTTGCATTAAATCTAATTTATCAAGCCACATTCACAAGTTTTAATTGGACTATATTAAATCAATGTGCCTTTTATTTCCATGTGGCACACCCTTTCTAACGAATGGATATTCCACTTACTAAGTTTCCTCGATGCCCATGATTAAAAAAAAATCCCAAATCCAATGATTAAAATTTTACTAATTAATCAATTTTTCATGTATGGGTGCTCAAGGAAAAAAAAAAAAAAAAGACAAGTATTTATGAATTGATATAGAATTGGGTAAAGTTCCTCAATAGCACGAGTAAGCGATCTAGACTTTATAATCTATTACCATCTTAGGCAGATTATGTGTGGTGTCATAAATAAATTGAAAATTAAGAGCATCAATGAATGAATTCTTTATAACGTATATTTAGGGACAAATCTACTAGTCCTAGGGTTGCAACATGTGTCGCCTTGAGATTTAGTGAGGTCGGTGGTAGAAAGGTTGTACTGAGCTCATAGGTCAGGGGAAGATGGCTTAGAGCTCAATGAGTTGGGGAATAGAGCCAAAAAGTATGAGGTCAGGGGAATCTCTCGAGTGCTGTGCATCACAAATCACTCCAAATCTCTTAAAAAATGATCCTATATAGAGATAAATTTTGAATAATGATTTTCTAACGAAAAAGTCTTCACTCGATCAATACTCAACTAACATGACACGAATACAGAGTCATAGATCTTTTTCCTTGGGATACACAACTACACATCTTTTACGAGGATACACAATTACAAATTCTTTGCACTAAAACTTTGCTTAAATTATTTTGTGGACTAATTTGGGTGTCGGAGGCTTTGTGATGTAAATACACTCAAGGGGATTCATAGGAGTAAAGGAGCATCAATAAGAAGGTTGCAAATCTCGAGGTATAACAAAAAAATTACATCTACAACATACTAAAATCAAAATTTATTATATACGATGATCCTGATTTTTATCTATCACATACCATTATGTTATAAAACATGAGATGAATAATGAAAATGATGTTTTTCGAAGAATTAACATCCTTAGCCTCATTTTACTAATGCCACACCAATTCTTACGTAAATCACCAATGAGTTGCACATAGTTGATGCGACGTTAGTAAAAGTTGGTGTGATAATAGTAAATCTTCAAAATAATCGCGTGTTACAGTTACAAATCCCGAGACGGAATCTCCCTACGGAGGCTATTTCGGTTCTGTTTGTTAAACTTTGAAAAATCTAAACTAATAAATACTCAAACAGAAAGAGAAAGAGAAAGAGAAAGAGAGAGAATCCAGAAAACATCTCTTTCTAGATTTATCGTTTCTACACGGCACTTTTTATGGTCGACTCTGGAGTCTCGAAAACTTCCCATTCTTTTGGACTCTCTCTCTCTTTCTCTTTGATCTTTCTGTACTTCTCCGCCTAACATTCAATTCTGTTTGAACTCTTCGTACAGAAACAAAAGAGAAGTCTCTCTGTCTGTCTCTCTCTCTCATAGTTTCTGACCCTCCCTTTTCTCTCACTAAAAGCCAGCACAATTCAAGCAATGAAGGAAGTCATGAATGGATCGATTCGATATCTCCATACGTCTTTGATTCTCCATAAATCTCTCCGAAATTAAAACGCCCATATGGTAATAATTCAACCCTTTTTTGTCATTTATGTTCTGTAAAAGTTGCTATTTTTGTCTCTTCTCTTGTTTTGCTCATCGAGGTAATATAATAAGTCGGTTTCAGTGAAATTCAATCTGATCTCGTTTTGATTCTTCATAAATTCCTCGCTAATCGAATATCCATAACGTAGAAATCCCACCCTTTTCGCTCTAGATGTATTAAGTTGCTGTTTGATACTCTGTTTTCGCCATTAGAAGAAGAAAAAAAATGATTTTTATCGTATCTTGGGTGATCTCGGTGAGTTTTTAATGCCAAGTTGGGTTTTTTCTTGATTAATTCCTCAAAATTCGAATACCCATGTTTCAAAGTTTCTACCCTTTTCTCCAATTTTGTTCTAAGTTGCTATCTGGGACTCTGGTTCCCCTATTAGAGAACAAAGAGATTGATCAGAAATTGTAAGATCCAAGCAAGTTTGCGAGGCAAAAAGTTTGTAGTTTAATTCAATAATCCTGAAAACGTGGTACCCAGAAGTCGAATTTGATACCAATATTAGATTTAAGATGAATCTAGAGGAAGGGAAGGAACCCATTGTGGTAACCCGAACGGCGCAATCTAGGGTTTTGCCACTTAGGCTATTCCAGTTCATTATGGTGTTTGTGGTAATGGGTGTTGGGTTTTTGATCATTAGTATGTATATGGTTCGGTATTTTGGAGTTCAAAATGTAGTTACAACAGCACGAACGAATTTTCAACCGTGTGTTGAAGAGCCGCCTAATCTAGACCGTTGGATTAGGCCTCCATCAAGTCTGATGCACACCATGAGTGACAAGGAGCTGTTTTGGCGGGCATCTTTAGTACCTCGAGTGAAGGAGTATCCATTCAAGAGAGTTCCGAAGGTTGCTTTCATGTTTTTGACAAGAGGGCCGTTACCGTTGGCACCTCTTTGGGAGAAATTCCTAAAGGGACATGAAGGGCTTTATTCGATCTATATTCATTCGTTACCATCTTACGATGCGAAGTTTCCGCCCTCTTCCATATTCTATCGAAGACAGATTCCTAGCCAGGTATGACATACCCTTATCTTCTTCATCCTTGTTTTTGTAGTTTTTGCTATATTTCATTCATTAGGAGCTATGTTCTTTACTGGTTTCTTGAGTTTTGATTCAATTAAGCACAAAGGCATGAGTTGTTATTGGAGAGGTTTTTCTTTAATTGCTGCCTGCATGAATCTATAAATTTCCCCAATGAAATCGTGCTTACATGTTTATCAGATATTTTATTGCTCCCTTTTTTGTGAGAATTCCTTTCATCCTTGGGAGGAAAAGGCTGCAGAATTTTCTAAGATGATCCTTTTAGGGAGAATTCTAGTGGGACCATTTTCTTGTCTGTTGGTGTTGGTTTCTTCTTTATGGTTTTGTGCAAGGGATTTAAACCTTGGTTTAATTGTTTACTTGTTGACCTGAAAACTAATGAATTTTACTATGATAGGTGAGTATCATATGTTTTATTTTGAGAGTAATGTTGTCAGAATTGAATCCGGATCAGAAATCTTAAGGAATACGATTCAAATCATAATGGCTGTTCGAGCACAAGATTCATTTGAATTTATTTGTGAGTTCAATTGATTTGAAAATATATATATGGGAGTGGTTCAGCAGCCCCTTATGGTGCCACACATTTTTTGTAAATTACTTTTGATGGGGTTACAAGTTTTGGAATAGGCTGATTTTTTGTGAGGATGATCTCTACGGTGAAGAGATCATCCTCACCAAAAATCAGCTCATTTTGAAACTTCTAACCCAAGTTTACAAGTTGAAGAATCGTGGACCATCCAATTTTTGTAAATCACTTTTGATGGGGTTAGTAGTTTTGGAATAGGCTGATTTTTGGTGAGGATGATCTCCTCATCATAGAGATCATCCTCACAAAAAATCAGCTCATTCCAAAACTTGTAACCCATGTTTTGAAAAATGTGGCACCATGTGTGGCACCATAATGGGGCTGCTGAACCGCTCCCTACATATATATATATATATATATATATATATATATATATATATATATATATATATATATATATAATGTATTATATGAATAACTATTACAACCCATCATAAAATGACTAGGTTTTATACATCTACTGAAGAGCAAGGACAAAACAATTTATCGGGCAATATTTTTATGCACTATAGAGCCACTGCTCTAAACTTGCAGTTCTACAAACAAGAGATATGTTTTCACAAGGAAAATTAACATGATGTATCACCACTTCGAGTCAAATGAAACAAGTTTTCATCTCTCATCAATGCTCAATTTTCATCCTACCAAATTGTATGCTTATCATCCATGTTAGGTGATCTTAGGTAATCAGTTAAACCCCCACTAATTTCAATATTATAGTTCAAGGTTTAAGAAGAACAAACAATAGGAACAAAATGGTCATTGTTTTCACTTGAAATGTACCCCATGTTTTACTCAGATTGTTAAATAGTTTTGAAACATTTGTGACTTCACCCACAAACTAAATTGTTCTGAAAGATTTTACTCTGGTGTTGATCTCCAATGAAGAATATCCTTGTAGAGGGCCCTTTTACAATACTCTTGGCTTATGTTGCAAGGGGCAGATTCTAGTATAAATTCTGGTATTTATTTATACTTCTAGTGAAAGTATTCATTAGTGTTCCAGCTCATAGTTACTACATAGTGTAATAAATGTGTAGAATTTACCTCCTACAGGTAGGGTTGTCAACGGATGCTTATCGATTCGAATACAGCAATATCTGAATTCGAAAATTTTATCTGATATCTGAATCTGAATCTGACGGATGTTCTAAAATTATATCCGAATTCGAATCCAATTATCCTATCGGATATCGGATAATATCCTATTCTAAATTCGAATTTTCGACTATCCATTGACACCCCTACCTACACGCGTCTAAATCTGAGAATGATTTAGTGACTGGGCATGGTAGATTTTAGCACTGCCCTACCTTGTGGTACCTAAAGTTTTTTACAGCTCTACCTAGCATAGCATGGATGACTCAAGTTGGGTGCATGCTCTTCTCTAGATGGGGAATAGTATATCACAATAGATTCTATAAAACGAGCTCTCTTTTTTCCGAGTTGAAATTAAGAGAAGATCTTGAGAATCTAAAAGTGATTGACTGTGTCAATCACATTCTTTCCTAAGTGGATAACTTCCATTTTGAAGGTAATTTTCATTAGCTAATCATAAGATTTATGAGAAGATCACCATAAATCCCTATGAACAAGAAAAACGGTGATGTGACCAATGGGGTAGTCAAGGAAAGAGATTAGCCTATAAATAGGGGAAAAAATCGTGAATTAGAAGAATTTTTGGAAGGTGATTTAATCATATAGTTACTTTCTGCAACATTCATTCTAACTTGAGCGTCAAAGGGTGTTTGACAGGTATTACGCTGGTGCCCCAGTTTATCTTTGGAGTAGGATTGACCATGGGCTAAATACTACCCGTTTACCTAACTCATCTGACCCAAATAAATTGGATACAGGGAAGAGTAGCCTCAAGCACTGAGGCAAGAGACAGAGGAAGACATGAAGGCAACTATGATTCATGTCATTTAAAATACGACGAAAGGAAAAGTGGGAGAGTTAAGTAGAAACGAGGATAAAGATGCACCAAGCAACACACATGGAGCATGTTTACACAACCCGAAATGGATCCATTGAGTTGGTTGCAAATCAGGAAGGCGTGACAGTGACATTCTCAAATAAGGATCTTGAGTGAGTATTTCACCCTTACTATTATGCGTTGGTGGTTACGTTACATGTGGGAAACTTCACCCTCATAATGGAAAGTTTAATTGTTATCCTTTATGAAGCCGTTTTTGTGTAGATGGGACTGAGAAGGTCTATTTTGACGTCCTCAAGGGCACCGTTGGTTGGATTTGATGTGTTCGCTTGGTCTTTGGATGCCCGAGAATTTCGGATCTGTCTCGAGATGATATTCCATTATCTCAATGTATCAAGGGTTCATCCCATGAAATAAAAGTCAAGACTACTTGCACCACATTTGCGAGAAACACTAGATGAAGAGATCAACAAACTGATCAAAGTAGGGTTTATTCGAGAGGTCCAATACCCAAATTGGATTGCAAACATTGTAGCAGTCCTAAAGAAAAGGGAAAGTCATAGTCTGTATTAACTTCACCAATTTAAATAAAGAATGTCCAAAAAATAACTACTTCCCTATGCCCAGAGTAGATCAGTTATTGGACGCTACAATAGGGTATGAAAGATTATCTTTCATGGACAGTACTCGGGTTATAACTAGATACAATTCAAAATGGAATATCGAGAGAAAAAACATGCATCACCGAGCAGGGATTGTGTTGTTATAGAGTTATGCCGTATGAATTAAAGAATGTAAGGGTGACTTACCAACGACTAGTAATAGGCTTGTTGGGAATCTCTTGGTGAAGAGTAGGAGAAATGAGCATCATATAGCTGAGCTTGAAGAAGTTTTTTCACGGATGAGGAAGATTAAGATGAAGCTCAATTTAGAAAAGTGCACCTTCATCGTAACGTTAGGAAATTTTTGGAGGTATCTACTCACTAGGAGGGGTATATAGGTAAATTCAGATCAGATCAGAGCTCTCATGGAAATGCCCTCTCTAAAGACGAAGAAGTAAGTCCAGAAGTTGGCAAGAAGGATAGTTGCGTTGAACATATTTATTTCCAGGTCATCATACAAGTGCAGATACTTATACCAACTCTTGAGGAAAAACACAAGGTTTGAGTGGATTGAAGTCTGTGAGAAGGCTTTCATTATGCTAATAATGTACCTGTGGAAACCACCCATTCTCTCCAAGCCACAGGAAAGAGAGGTTGGGAGTGTACTTAGCAATGTCAGAGTATGTTGTCAGCTAAAAAGTATTTTCCCACAGACAACACCAAAGATTTTCGGATTAAATTTTTGGGCTTGCTTTGGACAACTTTAATTGCTTTAGCATTCAGTGATGGGTTCTCCTTTTCCAAAGGCAAGTTAGGACATCGGTTTGATACCTACTAAACACCCTCTGATGCTTAAGTTAGAATGGAAGTTGTAGAAAGTAATGGTTATATGCTTAAAACACATTCAAAAAAGTTATCTTCTTCACAACTTTTTTCTGTATTTATAGGCTAATCTCTTTCCTTAATTACTCCTTTGGCTATATCACCATTCCCTTATTTGTGAGGATTTAAGGTGATCTCATAAATCTTAGGTTTAGCTGACAGAAATTACCTTTAAAAATGAAAATTATTCACTAAGGAAAGGACGTGATTGACATAGTCAATCACTTCTAGATGTTCGAAATCTTCTTCCAACTTCAATTTGAAGAAGAGGAGAGCTCATTCTAAAAATCTACTCTGATCTACCCTTCCCCATTGGGTAAGAGTAGGCACTCCGCTATGCTATGTTGAGAAAGGTTGTCAAACACTTTACGTACTACAAGACAGGGCAGTACTAGAATCTACCTTGCCTAGTTGCTAAATCATTATTGGATCTAGACACTTAAGGTCCAAATTCAACTCATATTAATTAATGTAAATTTAATTAAGAAAAAAAGATGAAATCAACGCAGGTAGAAAGAGGTCAAGGCGACCAACCTAGAGAGACTGAAACTACCTCAATAATGAATCTAAAAAACAAAGTCCACAAGATTCTACTAGAATTGAGATTCCCAGTTGAAAATTAAATCTTCAAAATAAAGTCCCCTAGATTCTTGACATTTCTTACTCTAGTATACAATGGACCCAAAATACTTATAATAATCTATCTCCCCATTGTTGTGCTTCTTCTATTCAAACACCCTCCTATTCCTTTCCTTCTAATGCCTCATTAGATTGCAAACTGAAGAAGAACTTTGACCGATTTAGGAATCATCCACTTAGATGCTCACAAGATGGAAAAAATTGGACCATATGGACTCTTTTTATTCCTTTATTTTCTATTTGCAACTCTCTTCTTTTCTTATCACTTTATCATGCAACAATTTACCTACCATAGGTTTGGAGAGCGTAAATACCATGGTCACGATGAATGAATGGTGTACCCTTATTGTTTTGTTACTTCACTTCAAAGGGAAAAATTGTTAACCATTAGATGTGAATAAATGTGGTCAGATTGATTATATGGCCATCATTTACTGTGAGTTTCACATGTTTCTCTCGGTATCCAAAAAATAAATCTTTATCGAGATGTGGAATATCCCATAATAAAGAGTCTTGTTTATGAAAACTTAATATCTTGCAGGAAAGGGATGTTCCATAAATCTCACTAAAAAATCTCAAGAAAAAAGTGTTATAATATTCCAAATCTTCCTCTCTCTCTCTCTCTCTCTCTCACACACACACACACACACACAAACAAACAAACAAAAAAACACAATTACGAGCTCAGAGGCCTACTTCCTCTCATCCTTGCAGTTCTAATGTAGAACTCTCTTCATTTGGTGTGCCAGGTCTGCAACCACAAAAAACCTACTCTTTTATAATGGGCCTCTTCCTCTACCTAAATGCTTGCTACTGAAATCAATCACTAGGATCTCTCTATCTCTTAAGTATCACTAACTAACCGAACTAAATCCCTAAAATATTTCCTTCTATAAATTTCTGCCTCTATCTCCAAACTCTAAAATATTTCTAAAACATCTCCCATTTATATCATCATGGAATCACACTTTCCAGTGTCTTAATTACTTGGTTTTTTTTTATTTTTTTATTTTATAGGTTTTATATAATACATTGTCTTTGGAAAACTTGAACAAACCTTTGGTCCAGAATTCACCATTCAAGTGGATATTTTTTATATAGGTCCTTCGAAGGGTAACCCAAAGGGGTTGGCCTAGTGGCAAGCTGAGTGTTGATAAGCTCTTCAGGAAGGGTAGGTCAAGAGTTCGAAACCCCACGAAGCAATGTATTCGTTGGGGCCACCTTCCAGGATCTGGTTGACCCTCGACTCAGCCAATTGCACGTGGGACTTTCCGAGGGGGCGGTGCGTGTGACTGTGGGATTAGTCTCACCCGAAGGGTGGGGATACCCATGATAAGCCAACAAAAAAAAGGGTCCTTCAAAGGGTGGCTTAACATTCATGGGTTAGTCTCTCAAAGATTGTGCCATTTAGACTAACCTCTTTTTTTGGTGCGGGGACTTCAAAATGAGATAAAAAATTCCCTCTTGGTAAACTTTGTGACGTGTGTGCTGATTTAAACCGTTGCACATAACTAGATACATGTAGAATTTGGGAATTTTTAGAACTATTTAGGCTCTGGAGTAGAATTGCATGTTCCATGGTAATATAGTATAAGAATCTGATAAGCATGATGGACCATTGTCTAACATCGGTCTATTAGTAAATTTGGTGGGATGATTCTAACTGTTGATGTATTGTATTTAATTTATGACCAGAGAATTTTTCACCTTTGTGTGGGGTCTTATATGCATCTAGTGGCACGTCGTTAGAAACTACAAAGTCAATGCAAACAAATAAATATAGTATAGGCCTAGCAAAACAAAATATCAAGTATCCCAAAGATTTGGTGAACGAGTCCTGTTCCTCCATTCCACTTTTTCCAACTATTTTGTTATTGAAAGAGTATGTGTGAGATTATTAGTATTACACTAACTAATATATTCTTAAGTGATATGTTTAAAATACTAATTTATTTACAATTTATGTTAGAAATGATGTGTTCAATAATAATTTTATACATAAACACATGGACAAAATATTATTATAAAACATTTTAATAATCAGAATAGGTCCATTTGAAATTATAGAATTTTACACCACCTATTTTTGATTTGTTAGTATCATACACTTTGGTTCACAGTTCCTAATTTTATTGCATAGTGCCTGTGATGAACATGAGCGATTGAAGGTTACATGTGTGTGTAAATGCGTGTGGGTGTACCATTACCACACAAAATATCGTGCGCGCGTGTGTGTGTGTGTACCATTACCACACAAAATATCACAGTCAATCTTGCGTTCCTAATGTCATGAAAAGCTGACTTGATGTTCCAACCTAATAGCAGTCCTCAACACATGCCAAACATGGATTGTCTATTCAACATGGCCTGTTCTATAAAAATACCCACTGATTATTTGAATATTGAAGCTTACTTTGATGATTTGTAATCCTGGGCCAGTCACAATAGGTGTTTGTATATAAGAGAGAACAACTGAAATAAAGTGTATTTTAGCTTGGTGTGAGGTTTTTCTTTGTTGAAGGGGATTCATCCAATACCTTCATATAGATTGAAGGCCATGGAAACTAGCTAACATTTTTGATTGTTTCATCAACTGCGCAATATTCTGTATACTTACGCTCCTTATAACAATAACACGGACATGTAAGACTGTTCAACATTCGTGTTTGCATATGGAATGTTAGACACACTAACCCCAAAATCAATACCCTGACACATCCTTAGAATGAATTCCATATGTTTTAATTTTTTTTAAATACTTCAGTTCATGGTAAATATAAAATATAGAAAGAAGCGATAATTGGTCAAATCATATATCAAGATATGTTAATAATAGTTCGAATCAAAATCTTTGAATAAATTAAGATTTTTTTGAAGATGTGTTTCGGCATGTGTTCGACACCTATGTCACCCATTTCGTTGTTACTAGTCCGAACTACAAACCAGTATGAAGTGAACCGGTTCGCAATACGGTTTGTACTAAATTCGTGAAGTCAAGTGAACCACAAACCTATTGAGTGTATATTTTCCTCCACTCTCGGGTGTGTCATACCCCAGTTAAGCGTTGAGACCCTCTTATATTCATAGTTCTCCCCTTCTTCATCAATCGGTCTTTTGGGGTAAATGGTTGTCAACATGGTATCAAAGTGCTAGGTTCGTATAGGTCACGGGTTCGAATCTTTCTACCTAATGGGTGAGGGGGAGTGTTGAGTGTATATTTTCCTCCACTCTCGGGTGTGTCATACCCCAGTTAAGCGTTGTGACTCTCTTATATTCATAGCTCTCCCCTTCTCCATCAGATCGATTTTTTGGGGTAAATGGTTGTCAACAGAACCCACCAAATTTTGATTGGGTTCAGTGAACCAAAGCATTAAGTCCAGCGAACCAAACCAATTTATTATATTTTTTTCATTATTTATATTTAAAATTTGGATTATTTTATTAATTTATTTCTATTTAACTTGGAATTTTTTAACATAATAATTGTACTTATAACTTGTATACTTGAATTATATATATATGCACAAGTGAACCAAGCTAGCAAACCAATCTAGGAAACCAAAATGAACCAAGAAATGAATTATCTCTGCCTATCCCTACAAACCGGGTTCATTCTAAGAAAACCAAAATGAACCAAGAAATGAATTATCTCTGCCTATCCCTACAAACCGGGTTCATTCTAAGGAAACCAAAATGATCCAAGAAATGAATTCTCTCTGCCTATCCCTACAAACCAGGTTCATTCTAGAGTGGCGAACCATGAACCCGAATTCAAACCGATGAACCAGGTAGCATAGTTCAACACTGCAAATTCTTATAGACAAAGGCATAATTGTAAAATTCGTATCCAGCCTTGTCCCCTTACTACAAAATTTTCTTTTGCCATACATGCTTCCATCCTATATCTGTTTCATAGCCCATGGCTATATTCCCTCATCATTATGTCATTTTATTTCCTAATTTTATAGAATCTCATTCTATATATTCTATCTTACTAGATAATGTTATGGGTGTGCAGGTGACTGAGTGGGGGAAGATGAGTTTATGTGATGCTGAGAGACGACTTCTTGCAAATGCTTTGCTCGATATTTCTAACGAACGGTTTGTTCTCCTATCTGAGTCATGCATTCCTCTATACAACTTCAGCATCATCTATCATTACTTGATGAGATCAAGGTATAGCTTTATGGGTGCGTTCGATGATCCCGGGCCCTACGGCAGAGGACGCTATAATCCCAACATGGCACCCGAGGTCAACATCTCACAATGGCGTAAAGGGTCACAATGGTTTGAAATTAACCGAAAGCTTGCAGTCAACATAGTGGAAGACACTACATTCTACCCTAAGTTCGAAAAGTTTTGTCGGCCAGCATGTTATGTGGATGAGCACTATTTCCCGACTATGATGACTATTCGAGCCTCACAACTCTTAGCGAATAGGACCATCACTTGGGTTGACTGGTCAAGGGGAGGTGCCCATCCGGCTACATTCGGAAAAGGTGATGTTACAGAGGAATTCTTTAAGAGAATTTTCGAAGGTCGCCCCTGCCTTTACAATAACCAGCCGAGTTCAGTTTGCTTCCTTTTTGCAAGAAAGTTTGCTCCTAGCACTTTGGAGCCACTATTACAACTCGCACCGAAGTTTCTTGGGTTCGACAAACAACATTTAATGAATGTTACTTCTCGGAGATGAGATGAAATGGAGAATCGTACTTTACGAGGCTCTGGTAATATCGTCATACCATTTATAGGTAACCCACTTGAAATATCAACTAATGGAGTGACATTAGACAACCCGGGGTTGAGATGGGTTCAGAACCCGGCCTCTTTAAGGGATATGATCGGTTGCATTCTTGTTATACGTCGATTTCAATAGGTTTCAGTATTACGGTACAAGAATTTTCAGATGTACAGAACAAGTTCGTGGATATAATTCCATAGACATATTCTTGTATTTGAGGTCATAATCATCAATTTCGTTAGAGCATAATTCGTCTGAACTTTGCATGCCGCCTTGTAATTTTAGTTTCAGGCCCCAAATGAAAGCTTAGAAAGTATTTCTTTTTTCCTCAAAAAAGGATTTTGTTACTGTTTTGAAACTCTAATAGAGTAGAATTTTCTTATTAAGCAAATATTTACAATGAAATTTTTTTCTAAGCTTTCATATCTGGCCTAAATTGATTGTTCACCCATTGTTTTACATGGGTTCTGCAATATTTTCGTCAACATTATTTGATTTCGATACTAGCATCGTTTGAGTATGAATCTATGGTGATCCCGAGGCATTGGCGTGCAAGTGTGTGGTGCAGATTTCCATTTTACTATGGTACACCCTGCCTCTTTGACCATTATTGAGATTGATGGGCAGTAATGATAATGGGAAATGAGTCAAAGAGCATATTATTAAAGTGCTAAGTAGGTTTAGAATTTAGTGAGCTAATGTAGGTTGTGTGTGAAAACATAGATTATAGGTTAGAATTCAAGTTAATTTTTTAGATAATCTTATGGTATAAAGTTGTGGAGTTTGATGTTACGTTTTTTATGTGTCAAGTAACATAAAAGATTTGGCTTTCACTTTCAAGTTTCGATAACGTGGATTGAGATAGTGAAAGTAGATACGAACGCACTTTCAATAATAAAATACGTGGCTTTAGAAATAGTGAAGTGGAGAAATTTGATTCATTACGCCAATCCTAAATACTTCGAATTTAGCTTTTTGAAATGAATAATGATTTTCGGACCCCCCCCCCCTCCTCTCTGACATGCACCCTCATCACAGATTTATAAATCATTTGCCTCGTGATATGTAAAATCATAAATCTGTTCTTGTGTATTCCGAGGCAGATGATCTATGGTTCTATGATGGGGGTGTGTGTCAGAGGGGGTGTCAGATTATCACAATTATTTTAAAATTGATGACAAACCCCCTAACAAAAGTGATCAAAATTCCCCCCCATCTTCGACCTCTTATCATTAATTTAGAAGACAAAATAATAGAGAAAATGGAGCATTTAATGAAATCGTATAGTTATTTTGGAACCAAAAGGGCAAAACCCAAAGTTGAAGAAAGGTTTTTGAGAAAATTCAAAAAGTGTTTTAGCTTCGACATCCTATTTTGGTCATTTCCATGTTAGTCTCTAATAAAAAGACTACAGTCATGACTTATGTCATCAATTTAATAACATGGGTATCTCAAATATTCATCAAAATGGGTTGCAATGTCAAAATTACAGCTCTTTTTTGTATGTTGTTCCATGCCATATTAGCAATTTCCATTTATGGAAAATATTCTCCACGAAATTAATTCAAGTACGGTGAATATGAATATGCATCCAATATTAGTGGACCTCACTTTTTAAAAGCTCAAACATACACTTCCTCCCTGACGTGGCATGATCGAGAACCACAGATCTTTTTCTAAGGATACAAAATTGCATATCCCCATAAATTTGTGCAATTGTGTATCCTAAGGGAAAATGTCTGTGGTTGTAACACATGCCACATCACAGGGCATACAGGAGTATATGTCAGAAGGGGGTATTAGAAAATCATTATTCTTTTCAAGATCGTGATAATTAGTCTTTATCTTTGAATTAATCATTCATTAAATCTAGTCCGTTAACATATATAAAGTCAATCTTGAGGTCTTCTTGACGATGGATGCAGCTTAGTAAAACCTTTTTCCTCACTTATGTTGGTTAGGAAAGTGTCAGTCTTTGGTTAAGGTGACCCCATATGGTTTGATTACAAATCTACACTCAATAATGGTAATCCCTAGGCATCAGTGTGCCAAATGTGTGGTGTAGATTCTACTTCGTGGACTGCTTCTTTGACCTTTCAAATTAATGGGCGATGATGGTAATGGGGATATTTTAGTGAATTGGGGGAATGGTTTTAAGACTCAATTTTATGTCTCGTCTCGTCTCGTCCAGGCTTGATATCGAGTTGTCTTAGATGAGTTTTTCGATACGTTTGAGACGTCTTGTGAGACAAATAAAAAAATTGAACGTGAGTCTTAAATCTCGATCAAAAAAGTGATTTTGTGAGTTGGTCTCATTTAGTTCTGATACCGAGTTAACTCGGACGATACGTCTTGGACGAGTTTTAAAATCATGATTGGGGGACATTAAATAATATTATTATATTATATTTAATTACCTGTTAATCAAAACAACTAAATGATTTATGGTGGGTATCAAATTGAGGGTCTATTTGTAATTATTGACACAAAACAGTATAAAAATTTTAATTTTCTTTAAAAGAGTGACTTTAAGAGAAGTTCACAGCGCTGATTGTTGATGTGGGGTCTACCAAATGAACAGTCCACATGTACAGTAGAGTTAGGTCGGTTGGAAATGTATCTTTCCCATGTGGCCATGTGATGTGTGGGACTTTAAATTTTAATCAATAACTTATATTTGTTAGTCACACACCTAAACTATTAGGCAAAAGAAAATTAGGAAACAAAATTATTAAAGCTCCATGTGATGTTGTGATGTGTGTGCACTTTTTAGAGAAATAGTTTTAGGGTAATTAAAACAAACCACTCCCCATTTTAATAAACATTTGAGATGCACCCTTATGTTTTCAAAATGATCCCTTGACTATAGTCTTCTTTGAGAGATTAATGAAAAATCAGCAAAAACACTTGAGTTTTGTTTCTTTTTTTTTCGAAAATCCTTATCTAGTCACAAAGTTTTTTGAATTTTTCTTAAAATTCAAAAAATTCTCTATATAAGGGACTAGCAGATAAATCCAATAATCTATGAATTAATTGTGATTTATTAAGTAATCGTGAAATATGGTAACATTTTTATCCTTCACCCTTAAAATTTTATTATTTTCAACATTTAAATGTCAAGAGCAAGATAGGTGTTTTAGGGAGGTTGGAGATGATGGTTTTGGTAAGAAATCCAAAAACATCATTCATACATTCTTAGAAAAATTTATTACTAAACAAGTTATCTGAATTAAAATAAATGAAGTTATCCCTTAGGTGACTTATCCAAATAAAGCAAGAGTTAGAGAATATTGTATTTTAGGAAAATCAAGGATTACTAAATAAATAAAACTAGTGATAATCTGACACTCTTTTTCAAACACCCCCCATACACTCTCTGACCTGGTAGTTACATAATCATAAATCTTTTTCTTGTGTATACCGAAGCAAAGCATCTACGATTCTAGAATATTTGGAGTCGAGTCTGCAATTCTACCCATCAAGCATTTTTAGCATGGTGTTAGAAAAAATCGTTTATGTATCAGTAGCTGAATGAAAGGTGTTGTTTTCTTCAGATTCATGAAATTCATCAAAAACCCAAAGATCATATAAGTCGTTTGCTTTTGAGAAATCTTTAGAACGTTAGATTATCGTGCCTCAATAAATAAAATTTTTACCTAAAAAGATTGAAAAGATCAAAAATATTTTAAAACAGGATTTTTAATGAGAAATTGAAGATCAAGGTCATGTTTCTCAAATGAGTTGTGCTGGAATGACTTCAAGCTGGAGCTTCATATCGCACTTTCTTGACATGAAAGTGTATGAGAACCATAGATGCTTTTCATTGAGATTCAATCTAAGGTCACTTTAGCATTAATCTTCTCAAATAGACATAAAAATCATTCTATGCCAAAATGTGACTCACCCCAAATCTGTTTGAAAATGTACGGGCTAGGGGTTACATGAACGGATTTTTATGTGATCCAAAAACGCATTTCAAGAACCGGATCCGAATTGAGACCCAATGAAGAAAACACCTCTAAAACGCTAAACCAGTCAAAGGATATTATCGTAAATAAAAATAAAATAGGACGGTTCCACTAACGTCCGGAATGGAAACTATCAAAACCCTTTCAAAGTGCTTTGAAAAGCGGTTACTTTTCGTTTCAGATTCAAATAAATTGAAACCAATAATTTTCCCATTTTACCCTCACCCGTAATTTTCGTCGAAATAGAGGCTAAAAAAGCCGTATCATTTACTCAGGAATCCAAAGAGTCCAAATTACACAAGAACCTGTCGTTTTCAAATGTGGGGTCACTTTAGCCAGGTGTCAAATTGCCAGCTAATACAATTGTTACGTTTTTCCTGCCGAAATTTTTCTCATAAATACCCCTCGCTTTCTCCACTGGGGTCACTTTAGCCAGGTGTCAAATTGCCAGCTAATACAATTGCCATTACGGGCAGCTCAAAAACAAAAACTGCCCGAAATTATTTTAATTTTCTCCATAAATACCCCTCGCTTTCTCCACTATTAGATCCCTCACCAAAACAGAGAAAATCTGAGAGAGAGAGAGAGAGAGAGAAAGAAAGAAAATGGAGAGTTTCAGTTGCAGAGCTTCGTTTTGTGCTCTAATGGCGATCGTTTTCGTCATTTTGTCCTTTGTTGGAAATGCTTACGCAGCTGAAGCTCCAGCTCCGAGTCCAACCTCTGCTGCAGGTGCTGTATCTCCATCGTTCATGGCTTCTTTTCTCTTCTCAGTTGTGGTGTTTTTGTTTGGATCTCTTTATCGTTGAAGCTTCAACGATCTGAATCTCTGATTTCGGTTCCTGATGGTTTATGTGTTTTGAAATCTGAGATTTAGAGTCGTTTTCGTGGGATACAGGTCAGATCTACGTGTTTTCTGATTTTTTAGTAGCTTTTCTTTTTAGAATTTTTGGAGTTGTGTTTGATGGATTTGTTATGGAGCGTGTCGATTCGTCTGGTTGTTTAGGTCTTGTGATAGTGGATCTGACGAAATTTTTAGGATTTGTGTCGTTTAGAGATCATATAGGAAATAAGATTGTTGTTCTTGATTGATGGATTTCTGATACTTTGTTATAGATCGTTTGATGGATTTCGCTGTGTATGAGACTATTGATACTCTGATATATAGAAATATTACTGGTTTCTGTTGTTAAATCTTTGTTTGTGCTTTATTTCATCATGTTTCGTGTCTTTTTCTTTCTTTTTAATTTAAGTTTTATTTAATAAAATGGAGGGATGGACGAAACAGAGAGACAGCTGTTTTCTTTTGTCTCTAAGCATCCTTTGGACTCGTTGCCTTATGAAATGTAATTTTTAATCCCTACTAAACCTAGTTGACTCGCCCAGGTCATCTGTACTCGGATAATGTGTTTTAACTTTGGTTTACGACATAAGCACATGTATCAAAACGGTTTATTTGTAATTTAAAATATTGAAGGATTTTTAAAAGATTACATAGTAAAAAAAAAAATAAACTTTTGTAATTTTAAAAACTAAGGAACGCGTGATTATAGGGTCATTGATTGTAATTTTCTTTGATTTTTATCAAAATGACTCTAATTGTATTAAAAAATAAATGTGGGGCTATTTATGGTACTCAAATTTTGGTGTTGAACCATTTCTATTCATAATCACAAAATTCTCCGAATTAGAGGTTAGCGGATTAATTCGACGAATTGATGAATCAATCGAATTGATGAATTAATCGATAATCCCTTAATTAATCATAAAATATGGTAATATTTGTATCTTTCACATCCACAAACTTTATTTTATTTTTACATTCAAACTGAAGATTGGATTTAGAAAGTGGTTGAAGATTATGTTTTGGTAAGAAATCCAAAATAATATTTTGTATAATCTTTGAAAATTTCCCATTTTTTAAGGAAAATTTTCCGATTTAACTGGATTGAACACTCACCGAATAATTGTCGAATCTGAACATCGTTACTATGACTTGGCCTTGTTTATATATAAAAATGGTCTCATATTCAATAGTTTATAGGTAGATTACCAATTAATTTGTTGATCACTTGATTTAATTGGTTAATATTCCTATTTTGGATACTTTTGTTACTATTTTTAAAAGGGTAATTTAGTAAATCCCGCAGTGAAATTGGTGATGTTATGTATACATATGTGAAATGCGTGATTAGCTCTACCCTAACTTTCTTTTTTGTCAAAGAGTTAACAACGACTTTTTGATTTCTTTTTTCTTTTCTTCAAAATTTGGGTATCTTTCATTACACTGAAAATCAGGGGAAAATTGAAATTTCGTGAAAAATGATAATAAAGTCAATTTTCATCCTTCCATAAAAAACGGACATTGCAGCTAGGGGTAATTATTTTGGAGGGGATTTTTACTAAATTGCCATTTTAAAAACCAGATATGATTGGAAAAATGTTCGTCCATTCAAATCCGATAATATTAGGTCACAATCGAGGAACATCAGATCTTAATGGATCAATAATGCTCTAAGTTGGGAATGGGGACCCAATTAAATTTTTTGAACTATCTGTCGGCTTCAAAGAATTGAAGGAACCATATCCTCTACATGACACGTGGGTCCTCAATTTTTTGGGGGAGTTTTAAGTATTACACACCCCTTGACCTCAGACTAGACTAATGAAAAATCATCTCAATTCCGTTGATGTTTTTCATCAGCCTCTTCATTGTCATTTTCATCCCATGAAGTTATTTATGAACGGAATTGAGGTCATTTTTCATTAATCGACCCTAGAGTGGAGAAAAATGACGGTGAGATGTCATTGATTTAAAAACGTAGACTAATGATAATCTAACTAGAAAAATGTCACTAGAAATTCACTTGCTAATGTAGCATGTGTAATAAATTCATTTTGCTAACTTGGATGTGTGTGTAGAACCGATCCATTTCCTTGTGTATCTCAAAGAAAAAGATAAAGAAAAAAATATGGGTAATTTTGTTGACACGATCAAACAGTTAATAAAAACGATTGTCAGTTAACAGAGAAGGTAAAATGTCCAAAATACATATGTTGAAATAATAAAAATATTTTTTAAGTAGAATAATCCAATTGTGTTCGATCTAATCTTTCTAAATACAATAATCTTAAGAATTCCAATTGTTTTCAACACAATTTCTCATGAATTTATATCTATATATTGAAGTTCTAAAGTTAAATTTCGTTGTGTCCAACCTGTGTTCATCATTTTCAACTTAATTTCATATTTTTCAACCTAAATCCATTGTGTTCATCTCAATCTCATTGTTTTAATCTCACATCAAAGACATTCTTTGATACAATGATAATTCAGTGAAACAAAAAGGAAAAAAAAAATAGAGAGAAAATACAAAACAATAAAGAAAATAAAATTAGAAATACCCTCTCCTATAATGCAACCCCCCACTCACTCACAAGAAGGAATACAAACTTTTTTTTTTTTTTTTTTTTAAATATTTTCCACGGAAACTTAAGCATTGAGGTCAAAATTGTTTAAAGAACTCGTACGAGAGTTCAAACCTCCACCCAATCCACAAAAAGTGATATTTTTAACTTTATTAACCAAAGTCTAACCCAAAATCAAAATCAGATACAAAGATGTTAATGTTTCAAAGCAATGAGTTTAAGGAATAGAACCCTAACACTCTCGAGAACGTTCAAATATTAGTGAAATAAGTGAGATAATTGTAAAAATTTAACTTCATGTGAAAAAATGAAATTAGAATTTCTTTTAATCCAATAGTGTAAAATATTTCGATCGAATGATTGAGATTAGATTAGATGATTTATTCTTTCAATTAAAAAAAAAAATGACATTTTAATAATTTAAATGATATAAGAGTAGTTTGGATATTAAAAAATTAAACTGTCACCTGAAGAAAACATTAGTAACGGTTTAATCAAGTCAAAGAAAATCTAGAGGGTAAGGCTCATCTTGCATTTCACAGGGAGGTATCACTAATATCACCCATTTCGCAGGGGGTTGTTACTAAAATACTCGAAAAAGATAAATGATTGTCACGTTAGCGAGTGAATTTTGAGTAGGTCATAAGTCATGTAAAGGAGAAGATTACTTCACACCTACGTCAAAGGGTGGTGAGTGTTAAAATTCTACAAACATTTGTGTCGTCTCAATTGTCTTTGAAAAGTCAAATCTAGTGTAATAAAATTCCACACACCTTGTCCATTCATAATTCTACTCTTGACTGACCAACTCATTAACGTAAGATGTAAGTTGATAAAATTAGGGTTGAGTTTGGGGACTAATGACTGACTGACTGACCTATCCATTAATGATCCAATCCAAAGAACATCAAATCTATTATGAATGAACAATGCTTCAGTTTTAAGGAAATGGAAGAAGAAAACAAAACAAAACTTTGAAGAGGCCTAACCGCTTTGAAGAATTGAAAAACCACCTTCTCTACATGACATGTGGCCCTTCCATGTATTGAAAAATATTTGATACACCTATATTTTTCAAATCAAGGACATGTTTCTCAACCTTGATTTTCTCTTATAGATTAATTAAAATTGATTTAAGTGCTTTTGATTTGTATCCATCATCTTCAATTTTTTGGATATGATTATGATGACGAATGATGAGGTCATTTTTCATTAATCTATGAGTGTTGATATTCTAATTAGAAAATCCTCATTCGGCCAATACTCAATTGACGTGTTATAGATACAAAATCATAGATCCGTATTCTTGGTAAACATAATCCATTAATAATAATTTATTATTCGATAAATTATATATTTATGTAAGATCTGATTATTACTCAAGTGTATAGTCATAACACATAAATTTGACGGTGAGTGAAGTCATAAATTAGATATTGAGTCTTAAAATTTCGATTAAGATATTTTTATTAGTTAGTATGTGTAAGGTATCTCAATCAAATCAAACCATCAAAACCGTACGTACGTCATTGGTTTGAAAATATAAAGAAAGGGTTTCTCCATAATTTTGAAACGGACATTCTATATCAAAGCGAAGTGGATTAAATAAGAAAAGTCTGTGTGTCAAAATTCCACACACCCTGCCCAAAGTACACCTACACGTGTTGTTTCATTTTAGCCATCAACATCAATTACGCATTTAATTAGGTTTTTCTTGAGATGTGAAGTAATAAAAATTTAATGAATAACAAAATATATTCCAAAAACTTTGTTTTTATCTTATCCTCGATTATCCCCATCCTTTGATTGAGACTAATCCCATGTCACCCCCTTGAAAAGTCTTACATGCAATTAGTTGTGTCGAGGGTCAATCAAACCTTAGAGGATGACTCCAAAGAATTTTTTACTTCATGAGGTTTCGAACACTTGACCTACTCTTCTTGTGAAGTTGATCAAGACTCGACTTGCAATTAGGCTAATTCCTTGGGGTTAACTTGGTCATACCGGCTTGTCATAAGTCTTCACAATCTCATGTAATGTATGCTCAAAGCCAACTATTAAAACATAGAGAAGTTGGGCCATAGCTTAAATTATTAAATTGATGATTGTTACCTAATTCAGACATGTTTAGATAGATAGTTACTTATCAATTCATATTAGTTAATCGTGGTACATTATCACCCGCCCTCAATCAAACTATTTCATGCAAACCATTCGAATCTACATCCCCATGAAATCTACTAATCGATAGCTTGGATTTGGGACCCAATTGAACAAGAAGGAAAGAACATTTAGCACACTAGTCGTCTGATCTAATATCACAAGTATTGAGTGTGATTGGGTAAATTTGCTATCCGGTATGACACTCCCAATGGTTCCTGTGATATGTATTTGTATAAGCTGTGTTGGAGGATCACTACTTCACAATAGTGTCCTCGAGTCACTACCCATGGTACATATCAGGCACATAATGAGGTTAAGATATCATATCAAGTCAATCTCTTGGATTTTAGTGGGGAATTTTTTTTTTTCTCACAGTGGTCACAGGCTCTCCACAGTGTGACACATGCAGCCTAACAAGTAATTTTGTAAATTTGAGGACGCCCTCGATACACATGGGCTAATGTGATTGGTCGGGTTCCAAAAACATGATCTGATGCTACGGGATTGTAGAGGATAAAATTCTATGAACTTTGAAAAAAATAAAAATTATTTTTTCACCTTTGAATTTCAATTTTAAGTTTGGGAGTTATGTGGAAGTTAGGTAGCTGTCCATTTTCAAAACCTTGGGTTAAACTAAAAAGAAATTGGTTTTTGAATTTGGATTTTTCTAAGAAACTTGGCAGTGGTATTGTGGTATTGGATTGCTGATGAGGTAATCCATTTGAGCAAAACCATAAGGCTTAAAATCTTACTAATTACTATATTTAGTAAGGAAGTGTTTTACAAAATTTTTTCATTAGCCCTTCCACATTTCCCATATTTGAAACAACTTATGTTTTTAAAATTATTACAAGCCATTTAACCTCAATCTTCTCTTATAAGCTAATCAAAAATTGCCTAAATGATCATGACAACAGCGATGAGGATGAACGATGATCAGGGCATTGAGATCAATTTTCATTTATATGTACAAAAAGATCAAGGTCAAAGCACATGCCATGAGTAGAAAAACATATGGATAGGGCTGGCAATGGGTCGGATGAAGTTATTTCTATATCCTTATCGAACTATATATCTGGATATCCATATCCGATTTTTTACCCACTTATGCTAAGGATATCTATATCTGACTCTTTATCCAATTTTTTTGAAAAGATATCTATATCCGACTTGTACCCAAATGTCAAGGGGATATTGAAGTCGGATACATATATACCTCACTGTGAACATGATGAAGAAATCTTAATTTTTTATTATACATATATTTTATTATGAATTTACTATATTAAACTCAGATAGTGGATAATTGGGTTGGATAGGACTCATATCCATACCGACCCTAAAAATATTTGGATAAAAATAATTATAGAAAAAAAACTCAGATAGTGGATAATTGGGTTGGATAGGACTCATATCCATATCCGACCCCCTAAAAATATTTGGATAAAAATAATTATAGAAAAATTTATCCGAAATCTTAATTGAATAAAAAATTTGCACTCATACCCGAATAACTCTGGTAAGTGGATATTATCCGACCCACTGCCAGCCCTACGTATGGAGGTGTTCAAATAATCATCAAAGTGTCAGTTTTTGTGTATTATTCTCTTGTTGAAATAAATAAAGTTATCTTAGGAAAAAAATGAATATATGTTACATATTTGAACTTTTTTTTATAAACATACAATGGTCCAACCAAATTGAACCATGATCCGACCAATTTATCGGATCATTAGTTCAATTTTTGAAATATTCTCACGTAATATGGGCCAAAGTCAACAAGATCGATTTTGATGTGAGTTTCTTGTGGAGAGGGAAAACATAATTATGGGAAGCATGCAGCCATCAATTTATGGAGACATAAGCATCATAATTGCACTCCAATGAAAAACTCATTAATGTAAAAATGTAATAACATAATCATCATAATTGCACTCCAAAGAAAAACTGATTAATGTAAAAAATGTAATTTGTTATTCTCATTAATATAAAAAATTTGATACAATCCATCTATAAATATATTGTAGAACAATCAATCGGACCCAATAATCCTATAGTGCTCAGGAAATTCTTATTAATTGATCTAAAGTAAAATAAAATTTTATTTGAATAATCATCATTAGAAATTATCAAAGTCAATATATATATAGGGTCCCATTCAACAACAAACATTTTGGCAAAACATTTTTCAAACATGGGTAGAGATTTTGGAATGGGCTGATTTTTTGTGAGGATGATCTCTACGGTGGGAGATCATTCTCACGAAAAAAAACAGCCCATTCCAAAACCTTCTAGCCCCATGTTTACAAGTTGAAAAATCGTGGACCGTCCATTTTTTGCAACCATTTTTGATGGGGTTAGAATTTTTGGAATGGGCTGATTTTTGGTGATGATGATCTCCTCATTGTAGAGATCATCCTCACAAAAAATCAGCCCATTCCAAAACCTCTAATATCAAATATAATAATTACCATTAGGGTTGAATGTTTGTGCATAATAAGGAATTTTTAAGGGGAAGGGACATTGTGAATTGGCATCCGCAAACTTTGAGTCATTCCTAAATCATTGTCTAAGTTATCTCCTATTTCCATGTCTCAATGACACTATTACAATTCTAATATTGGATACATACAAAAAGTAACTTTTTGACTTTTGAAAGTTATAAAGTCTACTTGGATTCATTTTAGAAAATTATTTTTTAAAGTAAAAATTCTTATCTTTTAAAAAGCAAAAGGAAACTACTTTCGATTTTTTAAAACATATTTTCTTCCAAAATTACTTTCTACATTTTTACTTTCTATCCAAACAGGCTCTTATTCTATTTGGTATTTGGACAAATTAGACATTTGTTCTTTATTAGGTAATAACTTGGTAATTCCCTCTCGGACAGTGGTTTTGGTAGTAGATTAATAGTATTAGGACTGTCAATGGGCCACGTTTTGATCCAGCCCATCATAGATCAGGGTAGAGTAGTAGTTCTAGGACTTTTATAATTAACCTGAGATGGGCTTTGGACCCAATTCATGTCGTCTACAATACTACCAAAGTTCGGGTAATTATTCGATGATGGTTGAATTCGGAATATTTTTCGTAAAAAAAACCGGCAGAATTTTGGAGATTATACAAAATATTTATTGGATTTCTTACTAAAATCAATCTTCAACATCATCTCTCTAAATCCTATCTTCTTCTTAATCTTTGCATGTTGAAAAAACTAAAATTTCAGATGTAAAGGGTAAAAATGTCAACATATTCCATGATTCATTAAGGGATTACTACTTAATTCGTAGAATTAATCAGGTAACTCCTAAATACGAAGAATTTTGTGACTATGGTTGAGAACATAGTTAGTAATTCTTAGAATAATTCATGAATTATACTCGAATTTTCTGAATGATACACAAAACCATCCAATTCAATTACTATTAAAAATTCTTGAAGTTTTGAACCTTTTCTAATCCTTCACGATTTATTCTTTTCCCGAATTAAACAAATCAAAAATACTTTATGCAAAGTGGGGTTAAAACCACAAATTAACCTATATTTTTATAATAAAAAAAACCTATCTCAATATCACATGATACAATTTTCATTATTCTCTCTTTACACTAAAAGTTTTCATCATTAGATAATCACTAATTATTGATTGTTAATCATTGTTTGTTATCGAATCTCACGATTATCAATTAACAATTAGTTGTTTCACTCCTTTTACATTTCTTCTCTCTCCTCTCAGATTTTTTGAACATGAGTCTTGGCAACTCCATTAATTCAGATAATATATGTTTTGCATTATGAAGATCCGTATTAATAGTATGATTAATCCTAAGAAAAAAAGTATGTTCTTGTTATTGATTTGTAATAAGGCTTAAGTGTTTGATATACATGCATAAAATTATCGTATGTTTTTATTTTAATAAGGATGAGTTCAATCTGTATACACATGAGTTTTTGAAAGTTTTTATAGAGTATTGAAGTTGAATTATACCCGCCGTTATAAAAAAATTTACCAAATTTTTAAACAAACTACTAAATGCATATTCTGAATTGTAATTGAATTAATCTCGTAATGATGTTTTTGCTGTACATCGAATTGCTAACAATGGTTGAGAATGATATGTGATCTCTAGAAAAAAGGGCTAATGAGCTTTGATTAGTGGATAGCAGCACCATTTGATTTCTAGAAAAGGGATTGTGAACTCGATCTTTTCAAGAGAATATAGCTTTCTTCTGTCCGAACTTAAGTATTTTCGACTAAAAAGATCCATAGGCTTCTAGGAAAAGATTGTGAACTTGATCTTTTTAAGAGGGCTTGATATAGCTTTTCTTCTCTTTTGGCCTTAAGAGGTTTGTAGTCTAAATTTTGATAGTGAAAAGGCCATGCTTCTCCTGAATTGTTCTTATCCAAAACAATTATAAATCCCCCTAAATGGTCTTTGGTATGGTCTTTAGAATTAATGTGGATTGACCTACCCAACAGCCCTAACCCAAGCCCAATACCAAGCCCAAGCCCAAGCCCAACGGAGGGAATAAAGCCTAGCCCATTGACAACTACGTACCAAGTAACAAATCTTCTACCCCATTGATCTATTTACATTATTCTCCTTGAAACCAAAGGGCTCTCATCGCATCATCATTTCTAACAAAAGAAACGAGGGAGAAGATTTATATCTAATTAATTAATTAATTAATTAACTAAAAACAATATAATACAAAAAAAAAAAACTCATTTGAAGTATCTTAAGTCATACGGCACTTCTTTGGCCTGAGTTTAATATTCTACTCCGAGTCACTATCCAAGTTGCCCATTGCCTTCAACCCTCTTGGTCTCTGCCCATAGAATAAGACAAACCGTATTACTAAAATATATTTATAAAATAAAATATTATAATTTAATAATAATATTTACCTTCTTAGAGATCTTTTTCTCCCTAACTTCGTATCTTTCTAAGGTCAGATCACCAAGCCATGTTCCAGGGCTCACAAGCTGAACCAAAAAAATATCAAAGCCAAACAGACACCATTATGAAATAGTAATCAATTGTTGCTTTATGGTAGGCCCATATTTGGTAGGGAAAGATTTTTTTTTTTTTTAAAGAGTTCAAGATAAAGCTGTAACTAAAGCAACAAAGGATTCGCTAAACGCTTTGAAAGTGGAAAACATTACCAATATTGTTACCTCTTAGATCCCACAGAAAGTGTTGGTCAATTACTAATATACCCAACGTTAAATAAAAAATTGTCAAGAAAGATGGATAGGCTGTCAATGGATCAGGTCCGGATTGGATCAATCTGAGACCAATCTTTTAAATGATTGGATCCAACCTAAAACTGAACTGAACCAATTGGATATGGTTAGAAACTTCTCAAATCTGATATATATACAAAAAAAAAAAAAAAAAAAAAAAAACTAATAAATAAAATATATTCAAACAATATATATATGATACATCTTATATTTGATATAGAATGTAAAAAACTATATATCAATTGATTGGATCAGACCAAAAATCCAATCCAATACCTTTGTGTTTGGATTAATAGATTTGTATTCTGATTAGGCTCTAATTTAATATTTTATTGGATTGGATCTGGATCAACAACTACCCCCCAATACGATAAAGAGACTATCTAATAAAATATATATTTTATTTAAATATCCTAAGTTTATTTAGATTTAACACAGAGTCGTGTTGGAGTGACCTCACTATTGACCTCATTTCCCATTTTACTTACATGGAGGTGTGCATCGAATCATAAATGCTTTTTATTCGTATTTCGATAATAAAAAAAAATATCTATGATTCCTACACACCTTCACGTCAACAAAGTTCGAAATGAGGTCAATCCTTGATGTTACTCCAACATTATTCTTTTGCGTATCAAATCGGATTTGACCCTCGATCTAATTCTTATTGGATCATGTGTTTGATCCTAATGTTGAGTTCTAATAAATTCTCAATTCGTTTCGAATTGATACTAAATTGACTCCAATCCAATCCAAGCCTAATCCATTGACAACCCTATCTAGTAACATAATTAAGAATTTTGAGACGCAGTTGTGCACCACAAGCCTATTATTTTAAAATTCAGTATGGTTGCTTCTTGTCCCCGCCAACTCAGTTGATTTGTGATGTCATCCATCAAAATCAATTATTTAAAAATTTAGAAGTATTTAGAAATATCATATATACCCTATATATATTTAATGATTATGTCTTTTTTTTTTATTATAAAGTGAATAGTAGATGCTCAACCACAAAATCATAATTTTAAGATCGTTGCAAACAGTTAGAACATAAAATTTGATTATTTTAGGGTTAAAAAAAATGAAAATCAGTTGACTCGGCCGAGTTTTCCTGAATAAAATCCGATTTTTAAAACCATGTGCTAAAAGGTAAGAAGTAGATGGGAAAGTTACCAATTTCCACGAAAAGATAAGTGCAAAATCGTAAATAAAAATAGACTGTGGACCGTGGCATCATGAAGAAAACGCATGGGACACCGAAACATATATGTGTATAGTGTAAGATTTGCTGTTAAGCTGTTAAATCAATATAAAGCTGCCACGTTTCCATTAAAAAGAAAGCGATCAAGTTTCTTTTGAATTTTACTTTTTTTTTTTAAATGACGTGGCAGTTTTCAATGGATTTAAATAACAGTAAGTACTCATGTGATGAAATGTAACCACGTAATATCGAACCTCCACGAAAATTTCTGACGAAAAGACGACGTGGTCAAAAAACATTAGGGGTTTTATGGAAAATGATGGGCTGTGTACGTTGGACACTCCACTATCAGTCAGGTGAAATGTCCAACCGTTGATTATATGTACGCTGCCACGTCAGTTCAAATGAGTGAGTCGGGTTTTTATTTAACTGCCACGAATACGTATTAGCTGTCCTTTTTTATGTTTTTTTTTTGTTTTATAAAGAACAGCAAATCAGGGACGCACCGGTTTTACTGTAATTTCGGCAATAAAAATGGGCATTTTTAAAACTCCATCCCATCACAACTCACAAGCATAATACCCTCTTTTTTAAATGAATAAATAAATCAGAAGGAAGACGACGAGGACCTTTCAGTTTTTAATGATTATTTATTATTAGTTTTATTGGAGAGTTTTTATTGTCACACCAACTTTTACTAAGAGCACGCAAAGTCTAAGACGAGTGCCAATTCTTCGGCCACTGGGAATCCTCTTAGCAAAAGTTGGTGTGGTAATAGAATACCTCTTTTATCATTAGATTAAATTAAATTAAATTAAATTGAGAAAATTAGAACTCACATTAAGGGTGCGTTGAACGAACTTGGCACGTTTCTTAGGTCTTTGAGGGAGCTTGGAACCTTTGATGGCCATGAAATCTTCTTCTTTCTCTTTGTTTGTGAGAGCGATCACGAACTTCGGAATCCAACCAGGGATCGTATCGCTTCCAGAAGATGAACCTCCTTTTTTGCTATCTTGCGCCGTTTCACACGATGGTGACGCACCACCTAACACGTTATTCTTCTTGCTATCTTGCGCCCTCTCCTCTCCTCTATCAGGAGAAAAACGGATCGCAAAACCATTGCTATGCCCTTTCATGGCACTACAAGTATCAGAATTCCTGATTAACAAACACACAAAAAAGACACATCACACACATCAGCGAAAAAACAAATAAATAAAGTTAGATAAATTTTAATTAGAATTGTTTTTTTTTTGTTGCAAAATTACAATAATACCCTAACTATCAGATCGATGATCGTTGTTCCTAAAATGTCGACGGGTTTCCCGTAGAAGAAGAGGACTTTAGCCGATGAGAGGAGGACCCTTATTATGGAGATAATTAATGGGAGAAGATATGAGTGATGATCGATTTGGTCTAACATGCACTGGATGGGTACAAATATACTTTTTTTTTTCAGCCGTTCGATCGAGATTTACTTTTGAGGGGTTCGTGACCTGTTCCCTGATTACGTGTTACAACGTGGCTCGCGATGATTCGTGAGGACACCATGAGCTGCAAACTCTTGATCGATGGCCCGCTTTTGTCGGCCTAAATTAGTAAGTGGAGAATTTGGCTTACAGGCACGTAATAGGTAGAAATTCCGTATAATTTACGCAGACGAACAGAAATTTTGCCACGTGGTCATGACATAAATTGTTTGTGAACCGTGAAGTTTTGCGAATTGCGATAATTCCACATTTTTCCATACCAAATAACGTAAAACATTTGTACCAATTCTAGAGATTTCCAAATTGTAGGGCTACATTATCGTATTGACAAAAAAGTCCTTGTACAGTTAGAGCTGTCTTTGTAAAATAAAATGAAAAACAGAGGAAAAATTACTTAAAAGACCTTGGCGTAGGGATTTATTTATAAAGAGTTGTGATGAATGCACGCGATCTTGGTAAGCGGTTGGGTACATGGCTGATGTGGCAAGCATACAGAGTCATAGATCATTTTCATTGGGATATACAAGAAAAAGATGTGCGATTATATCCTCTCGTTACGTCAACCGCATATCAAGACTACATGCATTCATCATTATTTATTTATAAATGATCCTTAGGTTTGCATAGTAGTTTGATAGGACATTTAGCAAATTTTTTATTTCTTAATGGTACTCATTATTGGTGTACTTATAGTTTTTTATTTATTGTTGAGTTCACCACTTTTTATTTATTGTCGAATTAGACGTTTTTTATTTAGTGTCGAATTCATAATTTGTATTATTTTTTTTGTCAAACTCACCACCATTTATTGTCGAGTTCATCACTTTTTATAAATTGTCAAGTTCATCACTTTTTAAATAAAAAGTAATGAACCTGACACTAATTAAACCCACTCCTTTTCAATTTTTGAGTTTTTTCTTTTAAACTATATAGAAAGACTGACTAAAAACTTAAGATAAAGACATGATTTCAAAAGAATCATTTTTGATTGATTTTCATCCAAAAACTAAGAAATAAATGAAGGAAAAAAACTCATGAAAATAGTTTCTTCTTTCTTAAATCCTTTTCGAAGGAATGAAGTCTCTAAAACTCATTTGAGATGCCAAAAATTCAATATTTTAGGATGAAAATGATGATTTCGAATAGTTAAGACATACAATTGTGAAAAATGTGGGAGATGAGGTCTAGGGATTGTTAATAAAAGAATAGTTTACTAAATGGATTAGTAAGAAATTATCCAAAATTAAAGGATTATTTAAAAAAAAATTCCCTCCACCAAGGCCTTTTACGTAATTTTTCATAAAAAATAAAGGGGATGAGCTCCACTTGCTTTAATACAAGGAAAGATAAAGGACAGATTTAAATATATATATAAAAAATTAGGGGTAGAACGAATGATGCCCTTATAAAAAGGACAAAAGGGTCACTATCTAAAAAAACACATAGATACATTTCAAAATATTATTTAAAAATTGAAAAATCATAATACTTCTGAATAAATGTTTTTGAAATTTTGGTTGTGATCAACAAAAATCAAAATGGCTCAATTATAACATTTTGAACTTCAAAGTGGTATTAAACTTTTAATCATGATCCTTTAACCTTCAACTGAGAAGAGACTATGAGGTCCGGATTACAAATGGACCCAAGCCCTACCCAGTCCATATAAAATTGGAGAAAATAATGTTAAATATTTTATTTACATATAAATATATGAAATTTGGTTTCATTTTGTATATTAAATCGGATTCAATTTAATCCCAACCTGATCTTATAGTTATAAGATCTGACTTGGATCCTAATATTGAGATTTGAATTAAGTGATTGCGCCTGTAACTTAATGGGCCACATAATTCTATCCCATTAAATTCGGTTATGGATCAACCATATCCAGATTCCAGATCATATAAAGATGAGATCCTGTGAGCTGTGACCGTCTAGATGAGATGGGGTCAATTGGTCGTGGAATCTCTAAGACTAGGACGAGTCATCTCGGTGTCGAACGATTTTCAAAACTATGAGGTTGACGCTACGACTTAAGCAGTGCGCACTGCACATCAAAGGCGCACTTTAGCACGAAGGAGAGTCTCCTGGTCTCCAGTTAATAACCCAATCTTATCTAAACCAATATTATAAATAAATAACTAAATGGGAGGTAGGGTACAGGTACCTGACCGTGCGAAGAGGGTGAGGAGGGGGAGGAGGAAGAAGAGAAAGAGATCGATCGAGATCATCGAGATTGTTGTGGTTCGTAGAGTCTTTATTGGCTTTAACAACTCCACGATCAACTCGAACCCTAGTTTTTTCGGCTTTGGAATCGTTTTTAATCTGGATTTTCATACACCGAAGTCGCTTTCGATTTCCCCACTGAAACACGAATTCTGCTGAAGGTGTAGTAGAAGTCTTAGGGTGCGCTCTACACACCTCTTCTTCTTCTTCACCACTTCGATGGTTGTTGTTCTTCGTCTCCTCTTCCAATTCCATCTTTATTTTGTCTATCAAACACCAAACAAACAAAAAATTCAATATTTCAAGAATATCAAAAGTACGAATTTCAAGAATTTTCGTCATAGATTCAAAAAAAAAAAAAAAAAACTCTCAATTGCAGAGAGAGAAAACCAGATTTTATTTTTTAACACTTTTTTGAGGAAGATGCGTCTTTCAAATACTGGAATTCAAACGAAAATCAGAAGAGAGGTAAGGATCTAAGAAATAAATAAAAATCCGCCATTAAAGCGTCACACAAGAAGAGAGAACGAAACAAGAAGATAAAACCAAAAGAAGTGATGACTTTTGTCTTTTTAACTGACATTCTAACCGATAGGACAAAAAATTATTCCAAAATCCAAATTGATAAGAACTAAATAGAACGGATCAAATCAAACATTTTTCTTTATCAAAATCAATTTCAAAAACTGGATTTTTCTGAATGATAGAGCATGAAATTCGTTTTTTTTTTTTTTTTTTTTTTCCCGAAACTTTGAAAGTTTTTATAACAGAGAGAGAGAGTCTGAAAATCGTCACATTACCTCTAATGTGTTACAATGGTTAGATTTCGTTGCTAAGATCTGATTGTTTCTGGGTCGAATTCTACGCTTGAAAGGCCGATTCCTCACAAACACTGAAAGTGGAACAGAGGAAGGGGAGAAAGATCAGAAGAACCAACTTTCAGGAATCGAAAGACTTGGGTTTTGAGAGGAGAGTAGACCGATTAGCTCAATTACCTCTGCAACAAAATGGAAAACCGCTTCTTCTTTTCTTGCAGAACTGCAAATAAATCCAAAAGCACGAACAGATAACATCAAATCTCCATTTTAATAAATAAAAAATTCAATTTTTAATTCTCACCGATAAAACAGAGCCAATTAATATTAATAGAAAAAAAAAAAATCCTCTTTTCACTTTCCTTGCTCTGTAATAAGGAGTGAAATTGTAACATTTAAAACTAAAATCTTCATCCGTACCAACTCCGATCTTAAGAAATTGGATCTCTTAAGGAAATTACCCTAATTTTACACACAAAGATCTAGAATTCCTCAGAAAATTTCCTTTAACTTCTTCAAAATGTGCCTGCGAAACAGATAATTAAACAAAATAAAAGACGATTATTTATATTTACACACAAAAAATACAAAATTAAACTCTGCTGTGAAATACAAACCTTTAGAATCAAGGAACAGATTTCCAAGCTCCAATCTCCAGAACTGGAAAATTACAGAGAAATTTCGCCATTTCAACATCGAATCGTTTCTTCTATCCAATTTCAATTTTAATTTTAAATTTTTTTTTTTGTTTCGGTCTCAGATAAATAAAAGAAAGACGAGAGAGAAGACGAAAACTAGAGCTTTTGATGAGAAAAAATGTTTCTCTCTCCCTTTCAAAACCAGTTTTTATACCCCTCCCCTCTCTACGGTCTCGTCTCATCGAATAATTGATTTATCTCGTCTCTACGATATCCATTGGACGGTCAAGATCTTTCATCTCCTCACAAATTCCGTTGCAGCGTTTTTTATGCTTTTGAGTGACTAAAATGGTTATTTAGAGACGCCCCCAAGTTTTGGTCAATATTAGAGATGCCCCCAGTGATTTCAAACTTACATGCATTCATTGACCTCAGTCTTCTTATTAGACAAATGAAAAAGAGCTAAGTACCCTTGTCTTTAAGACAAAACCTCTTGATTAGTTTTTTCCCAAAATCAATCATCTTCAACTGGGGTGAAAGCCAGGATTTTTGGTCAATGGGACTAAGTGCTAGCTAACGATGATTGACCCATAATCTTAATTTTCTATTCATGAATGTTGGGCTCAATGCTATAAAGAATAGTTGGCAAATAATCTTTATAAGAGACTTGATATCCAAAAGAACTGGATGTGAAGAAATTAAGAGCTCACAACAATCCTTTTTAACAATTAAAATGGTAAGAATTGCCTTATCATAGCAAAATATATATATATATATATATATATGGGAAATGTTCAGCAACAAACATTTTGGCAAAACATTTTTCAAAACATGGGTTAGAGATTTTGGAATGGGTTGATTTTTGGTGATGATGATCTTTACAGGGAAGAGATCATCATCACCAAAAATCAGTCCATTCCAAAACTTCTAACGCCATCAAAAATGGTTTACAAGAAATGGACGGTCCATGATTTTTCAACTTGTAAACTGGGGCTAGAAGTTTTGGAATGGGCTGATTTTTGGTGAGGATGATCTCCTCACCGTAGAGATCAACCTCACCAAAAATCAGCCCATTCCAAAACCTCTAACTCATGTTTTGAAAAATGTTTTGCCAAAATGTTTGTTGCTGAACGGGACCCTATATATATATATATATATATATATATATATATATATATATATATATATATATATATATATATATATATATATATATATGAGTCCCGTGCTGATTTTTGGTGAGGTTGATCCCTACGGTGAGGAGATCATCCTCACCAAAAATCAACCCATTCCAAAACTTCTAGCTCTAGTTTACAAGTTGAAAAATCGTGAACCGTCCATTTTTTGTAAATCATTTTTTATGGGGTTAAAAGTTTTGGAATGAGCTGATTTTTGATGATGATGATCTCCTCACCGTAAACATCATCCTCACCAAAAATCAGCCCATTCCAAAACCTCTAACCCATGTTTTGTCAAAATGTTTGTTGCTGAACATTTCCATATATATATATATATATATATATATATATATTTTATGCCAATAACACCTAAAACTACAATAATAGTTAAACTCTTCTATGATTTTGTCTCATTTTCCTTTAAACATAGTAAATCACTTATATTTAAATATAGAAAAATTATTAGAAACTATAGGTTATCAGTTCGAAATTGTCATTGAGCCAACCCTCCAAGGTTGAAAATGTAGGAAGTTATTACTTATTAATCAACAGTCTCGGCCCCATGTAATTCCGCCCTTGATCTTCAAACTCTCAGCCTTATTCTCAATTCCATCAATTTCAACTTAGTATTAGACTTATGAAAAAAATCTTAGATTTTTCCACCCAAAATTTGAACAAATTCTACTTTTTTGGAAGTCCTACTTGATTTTCCTTTTTCAAACCACTTATCTTCAAGCTCTTAATTTTTATAATAAATTAAGTTCAATCTATTGAACCTTCTAACTTGAGTCCATATTTTTCTAGTTAGTTTTAAGTCTTAATTGCTTGTAACAAAACCCATATTTCCCTAACCAAAACTTTTTTTTTTTTTTTTTTTTTAATCTTCAAGTTTGAAGGTTGAAGTAGATAGAATCTTAAGATTTTAAAAGATTAAAACATTTATCCAAAGAGTTTGAACCTGACTGATTTTTGGAGGGAGGAAACAAAGAAAACTCAAGGATTGTGACCTAGAGGTTGAAGATGGTGACATTTAGGTCTTTTTATTATTAATCTATTAAGAAAACTGAGGTCAATGAAGCATTATTTGCTGGAGGTTGAAGAAGAAGGCATTTAAGTCTTTTTATAGTTAAATCTATTAAGAAAACTGAGGCCACGTAGACGTAGGGGAATCTCTAATATTGACCAAAATGTGTGGCTCATTTCTAAAGGCATGGACTATATACAGCCACTTTTTTTTGTTGGTTCACCCCTCTTTTCCAATAAATCGTGAAATTACTAGTCACACACCCACTTAAAAGAAAAAAAAAAGACAATTTTTTCGCTCGTAGAAAGCCATTGAAAATTTACATTTGTAAATTCGTAGAAACTTATCAATTGGCAAATTTGGTATTGACTTATCGAATGAAGTTTTGTTTGAATTTTTTTTTCACTGTTGAGATTTTCTAACAACTTTTACATTAGGAGTTGAGATTTTCACGATCATTGCTAACCTATTTTACAAATTGCTTTTTGTACCTCAAAATCCTAGTTGAAACTTATGTAAACTCAAAGAAGAAGAAGAAGAAGGTGAAGGAGGAGTTTAAGAAGGAATTTGATATTCGGTAGGGATGGTGGGTGAAAATAGTAAAGTGGGTGTATATAGTCCATCCCATGTCTAAATCACTTTTATCGACTCTAAAAACCACTTGATGGTGTTAACACATTGACACAATAATTATTCCATTTCTAAAAATTACCAACTTTAATTATTATTTTTTAAGAGAAACCCTTTCCTTACTAAGATGATGAGAAAAAGGCTTTACTAAGCTACATCCCTCGTCGAAATACCTTGAAATGTGTAAAACAAGATCTCACAGATTTGTTACAAATCCCAATGAGTTTTTTATGAATCTCGATGCCATTATTCGATGGATGAGACTTAGCAAGGCCTTTTTCCCTCACTATGTTAGTTAGGCTAATCAGACTCTTTCTTTAAAGTTTAAACGACACCTACAACTTGGCTCACGCATGACATGATCTGCCGAAATCCGCTCCATTTCAATATGATAACTTCAGATCTAAATTGTGGACTTGAGTTCTAATAAGGATCCAATTTGCTAACCTATAATCCGTTAAGATAAAATCATGCCTTGGACCAATTATGTACTCGTGAAGAATGACTCATGGAAAACACATGATATCAACTCTTTTAACAAAATCCAACGGTTGAGATTTATCCTCGAGATAAGTTTTTTCAAGATGTATGTTATGAGGATATCCTCAATAAATCTTGACCATTGATTTAAGAAATAGCACACGATCATGGCCTTGGACGCACAACATCCAACATTTGGGATTTTATGCATATCCTAATATTACCTATTCTAATGATACAAATATCTAGGATAATTTTCAATCGTTGAATGATGTATTTATATGGTCACGATAGTGTGTTACTTCTCGAGTCATGTTTTCTGCGTCATTTTGAAATCCAACCCTTTATTTGAAATAAATGAGAATTATTTATATATTTTTACATCAAATCAAGTTTGATATGATGGTTCGGATCTCGTTGTTGTTTGATCGGATCGTCATCGAGATGGAGATTACACTTACGTGGTCAACAAACTCTTACTAAGGCATGGAGTTGTCGCAAGCAACTTTGAAAATGAAAGAAGACTACTGAAAGCCCTTGTTACTTGTTTGATCAATCACACTGATAACTTCAGTAGGACTGAAATTTGGTGTAGTTTTTCTTTTTCTTGATCTTTCTAGTTACTCATAAAGTACATGTATGGTAGTCCCCTTCTTTTAATTAACAAATAAATCTCATATATTCCTCATTAAAATGTCTTATGGACTGTGGTGCACTCATTAAGGCTCAATAACCTTATGGGTGAACCCCTAGGATTAGGTCAATAATAAAATTAGCGACATAGATTTGTTTCCTTTGTTTAGGTGTTTTAAATTGGGTGGCCTCCTTATTTACCTTGTTACACATTAGAAAGTTTTTGTGGAATTGGAACATGATAATAGGGGATAGTCTCATCCCAAAAAGGGGGTGGCAATGGATCAGTTCCACATATATCCATAACCAGATCCTAAATAAAATCTCAATTTAGGTTCTTATTTAATTTAGTTCTGGGTATGAGATCTTTAGAACTAGAATCGACCCGACAAATACCGGTACACATCAGATACCCACTAAGATGGATTATGTTTTTTGAATGAGAAAAAAAATGAATATCCAATAAAATAGATAATTATTTATAAATG
Organism: Akebia trifoliata; assembly: GCF_017979445.1. NCBI lineage: Eukaryota > Viridiplantae > Streptophyta > Magnoliopsida > Ranunculales > Lardizabalaceae > Akebia > Akebia trifoliata. The sequence goes on along the minus strand of NC_141386.1, from coordinate 3,575,193 downwards.
TAATAATTTATCTTGTAATTCCTCAATTGAAAATAAAATCATAGAAAATTATAGTATAAAAATATAATTTATTTGTCATTGAAATTGTATAAAAATATGAAAAATGAATGGGAGTACAAGTCGAGAAAGGATAAAAAATTAAACGCTTCACATTTATTTTATATTTTAATTTAACTTTTAAGTATATTTACAGGAAAACATCTCTTTAGAAGCATTTAATTAGATTACTATTCTTATTATTATATTATAAAATTTACCTATCAGGGTATCCATGGGATACCCGTCGTTAGCTGAAGAAGATCCAATTCTTATTGGATCCTCGAGAAAGCTACTCAAAATCGGACCCAAAAACGAATAGATCTATATTGGTAGATCCAAAACCGACTAATCAATTTTGGGTAATTGGGTACCCGTTGACACCCTTAATCCCCAAAAGGTTGTAGGGGAAACCTTACAATAATATTAAAATAAAATCACATGTTGATCTTTTGGTATACCTATGCACAAGGTCATAAAGTTGATTGGTAACTTATATTTATGATTAGATAATTTTTCAAGATCAACTCCTAGCCATGGATTTGCTCATCGTTCAGTATAAGTGAGGAATTCTTTGAATGTCGCAAGAGTTGATGACAGTGATCATGCAATTCAACTCTCTCTCTCTTGAGAATTTATTAGTCATTCATTTTTAAAATCAAGATCTGACTTAAAAAAAAGATTTTTATTTTTATTTTTTCAAACCTAATCTAGATAAATAAATAAAATTCGGATTAAGGTATCATTTTGTGCAATGTGACAATCCACATGGCTCAAATGAGGATCTTGGTTCGGGTTCACTGATGCAATTGGTCCTTCAGTCCACTTTTTTAATAGTGTTTTAGAATATTGTATTAGACTTATACATGGACCATTCTAGTGTCAATTTTTTGTCATTTTCAATCTTTTTGGCCAAAATTTTTAACTAATTGCTAAATGTATATTCCAAGATTAATGCTGGAGTGACCTCAGTGGGGGGACACACGGGGGACATCTTGACGTGATAGCATAAGCATGCTCATAAATGCGTTTCTCTTAGATACTAGTAAAACGCATCAACAGACATGCACGCACCACCACGTCAAGGTGTCCTCCGCTAAGGTCACTCTAACACGGCTCATATTCTAAAGAATGGTGATTTTCTAACTAGAAAGTCTTCACTCAGTCAATACTCGGCTGACGTGGCATGGATATAGAACTATAGATATGTTCCTCGAGATACACAACTACAATCCCATAAAAGATGTGCATGTATGTATCACAAGGAAAAAGATCTACGATTCTGTGTCCGTGCCACGCCAAGTGAGTGTTGACCAAGTGAAGACTTTCTAATTAGTAAATCAGTATTCTATTGCAAATAATTTATCATACATAAAGTATGCTCCAATCTCTAGTCCTTTACGACAGCTTTAGCTTTAAATGAAGAAAAATGATTTTTTGACACCCCTAATGTGGCATGTGCTAGAAACATAGACCTTGTGTGGATACACCTTTTCGAGCAAGAGCAAAAATTCAATCTCTCCCAGCAAGAGCAAAAACCTATCCAAACATTTGCTAGCTCCCCGCAGGAGGAGAAGTCGTCAAGAAGCTCTAACTAGAAAGTCTTCACTTGGTCAATACTCGGCTGACGTGGCATGGATATAGGACTATAGATATGTTCCTCGGGATACACAACTACAATCCCATAAAAGATGTGCATGTATGTATCACAAGGAAAAAGATCTACGATTTTGTGTCTGTGCCACGCCAAGTGAGTGTTGACCGAGTGAAGACTTTCTAATTAGTAAATCAGCATTCTATTGCAACTAATTTATCATACATAAAGTATGCTCCAATCTCTAGTCCTTTACGACAGCTTTAGCTTTGAATAAAAAAAAATGATTTTTTGACACCCCCTCTGACACACACCCCCTGATGTGGCATGTGCTAGAACCATAGACCCTGTGTGGATACACCTTTCCGCGCAAGAGAAAAAAATCTCTCCCCCAAGAGCAAAAAATCTCTCCCCGCAAGAACAAAAACCAATCCAAACATTTGCTAGCTCCCCGCAGGAGGAGAAGTCGTCAAGAAGCTCTAACTAGAAAGTCTTCACTAGGTCAATACTCAATTGACGTAGCATGGATACAGAACTATAGATATGTTCCTCGGGATACACAACTACAATCCCATGAAAGATGTGCATGTATGTATCACAAGGAAAAAGATCTATGATTCTGTGTCCGTGCCACGCCAAGTGAATGTTGACCGAGTGAAGACTTTCTAATTAGTAAATCAGCATTCTATTGCAAATAATTTATCATACATAAAGTATGCTCCAATCTCCAGTCCTTTACGACAGCTTTAGCTTTGATTAAAGAAAAATAATTTTCTGACACACACCCCCTGATGTGGCATGTGCTAGAACCATAGGCCCTGTGTGGATACACCTTTCCGCGCAAGAGCAAAAATTCAATCTCTCCCCGCAAGAGCAAAAACCTATCCAAACATTTGATAGCTCCCCGCAGGAGGAGAAGTCGTCAAGAAGCTCTAATTAGAAAGTCTTCACTCGGTCAATACTCAGCTGACATGGCATGGATACAGAACTATAAATATGTTCCTCGGGATACACAACTACAATCCCATGAAAGATGTGCATGTATGTATCACAAGGAAAAAGATCTACGATTCTGTGTCCGTGCCACGCCAAGTGAGTGTTGACCGAGTGAAGACTTTCTAATTAGTAAATCAGCATTCTAATGCAAATAATTTATCGTACATAAAGTATGCTCCAATCTCTAGTCCTTTACGACAGCTTTAGCTTTGAATAAAGAAAAATGATTTTCTGACACCCCCTATGACACACACCCCCTAATGTGGCATGTGCTAGAACCATAGGCCCTGTGTGGATACACCTTTCCGTGCAAGAGCAAAAATTCAATCTCTCCCCGCAAAAACAAAAAACCTCTCCTCGCAAGAGCAAATACCTCTCCGCGCAAGAGCAAAAACATATCCAAACATTTGCTAGCTCCCCGTTGGAGGAGAAGTCGTCAAGAAGCTCTATCCAAACGCATAGATAGTTTCTTCCCTCCCTCCCTCCCTCCCTCCTACATAACTGCACATATTTATGGGGATGTACAATTGTGTATCCCGAGGGGGGAATCTTGAATAATGATTTTTTGACGTCCCTTCTATCACACGCCCTCAGACGTGGCATTTGCTAGAACCATAAGTTATTTTTCTTGAGATACACAAATGCATATATATATATATATATATATATGGGGATGTACAGTTGTGTATCTTGAGGGGAAAATCTATGGTTCTAGCCCATACCATGTCAGGGGTGTATGGGGACGTTAGAAAATCACAATTCAAAAATCTTTGGGTCTAGCCCATGCCATGTCATGTCAGGGGTGTATGGGGGCATGTGTCAGAAGGGGACGTCAGAAAATCAAGAAAAATCTATGATTCTAGCCCATGCCATGTTAGGGGGTGTGTATCAAAATCTATTGAGGATCAAAAATCGACAAAGTAACTTCATATTTTCTCAATTAGGCCTATTGGATCAGATCAAAATCAATCTAGAAGTGACCAAAAAAACATCACGAGACCATATTTAGATCTGATGACAACTTATTGGGTCAGGTTGGATCTTTATCAAATATCAACACCTTATTCCATATCATCATCATTAACAAAGCCTTATTTTTATTTTTTCAATAATTTTTTGTCTAAAGTCACTCTTCTAATCAATGTTCATTTTTTTCTTTTTCTTGTAGGGCCTTCAACTTGCATCCCTTTTAATTGTGACTATATTTATGCTTGTTCCAGACAATATGATTGTAGGGGTAAAAGATGAATGCCAATCCATGAGCATTGTGTCCCCGTGAGATATAAGTCACGCTTGATATCAGAAAGACTAGAAATCACTCCAACAACAGTACTATGGCGGGAAGACCCAAATTGACACCATTGATGAAGCTTCGATCTGTATTCAAAATCTTAATCTGTCTCTGTAATTAAGAGCCATCTCTACAATCAAGAATCACTTCTCGATCCCATGAGGTATACAGTGACGAGGACAATGTAGGTAAAATCTTTGATAGATGAAGGTCATGTATGTAAAAAGTACAAGAAAATCAACTCCAGAGCATGCCTAACAAGGGGCAAGACAAGTTGCAGAACCGAAGCCTATTTGCACACTAGGTCCAATTTTATGTAAACCCGAATAAAAACATGGGTTGGATATGAGTTGATGTCCATCGACCCAAGTTGGATCCGTGTCAAATACAAATCCATCCCTATATCTGCATAGCTCTGAATGATATATTGCTTTGAAAATTATATTTTTCAAAATACCTTTATAATGATAAAATTGAATAAGACAGCAATTAGAAAAGAAACATAACAAGAAGAAAAAAGTTGACAGGTTAAAAATTATCCGAACCAAATCAAGTAATTCAACCGGGTCAGATATGATCCAGATTTAAAATAGTTCAGATATGATTTTAGGTAATAGGATCCGATTCAAATTCAAATACGAATCCAGATATGGATATACTCATCTCTGACGCAAACCCAACCCATTTAAGCACTACCGATCGACCTTATAACCATGAAAAGGAGTACCCATCATGAAGACTAAAATAAGAGTAACAAACAAGCGACCACAATATATAAAACACTACTTGCATTTGAACGTACATGTCATTAAACCTTCAATCTGGTATAGGTTCTTCTAAGTTGTATTTACAATGGAACAACCAGAAAAAACATAAGCATACAATCATATATAATCATGCCTATATACTAATCGTGGATGACATGTATTAGAGCAATAACAATTGCCTTTTTTCATAGTGCATGTTGTGTGTGAATCATGCACTGAATCCCCTATCAAGAGAACTCCACGGCACGGAAGGAATACTGACACAAGCTTGTGCAGATGCCTCGGCCATCTTCTCCTTTGTAGCACCCGCATTGCAGATGTTAGCCATGGAGCGCATGTGTTTCATCCCATATTGAGATAAAGATCCACAATGTGTCTCAAAGGTCCTCACCTACACACAAGAGAAACATATAATTTCTTATTGGAAATCAGTTGAGTCTAACATGGTATAACTGTGATTCAAGTGTTACGACCCCAAAGACCAAAAAAAAAAGACTTTGAACTTTCCACCCCATGAGGTGATTTTGGTGTATTTGTTAAGTTGATCAAAGCTCACACCACGTCTTGGGTTTTGAGTATCAGATGGGGTGACTTAGCAAAAGGGCTATCAGAGGCCGAGAAGGGTATCAGAGTGAAAGCCGCCAGTCATCAGAAAAGGGCTATCTAGAGGGCCTTGAAAAACTTTGAAGCTGTCAGGCCACTACAAAATTTTGGAGGAACCCTCCTCATAACATGACATGGCTTTTTGTATTTATTTCACGTCCCTACTTTTTTGTCAATGTTTGGGATACCTCCTTGGAGACACTACATGTCTAAGGGAGACGGTTCTACCGAAATTTTCAAGCAGGATGGGCGCTTCAAAGTTTTTTCCCCTGAAAAGTAATAGGTGAAAGCCACCATTAAGTGAGCACAGAAGACGTTGGCACTGGAACGTGGCGGTGTGTCACAAGCCCAAAGAGATAAGAGCCATAACCAATAATGACAAGGATATGGCATAGCATTGAGCCTCTTACCATTGTCTTAAGGCAGGCCCAATCATCTACGAGCGGCTGGCCAGCAGATCGAACAGTCCTCAAAACCTCATTGCCTTTTTCAAATCCAAACAAAAGCTTTCCAACGAGTTCCATACTTTGGTCGATGTGCGTCCTATGAGCCATCATATCAAGAAACTGCTTTTGAGCTTCAAGTTTCCTAGGAGAGTCTTCAGGGGCTTTACGGAACTAGTAAAAGAATAGAAAATATAAATATGAGTTAGAACAAGGGAATGAAATGATACCAAAGGATATCATATGATGAAAAGAGTAGTAAAGTAGAAATTCTAAGAAAATATTAACAAATAATAATATACATAAAGAAGGGAGTCAATCAAACCTTGTGCCAGAAATGAATGAGATCGGCATCACGCTGATTAACAGACGTTGAAATTGATGGCAATGAGTTGTCTTCAATGAAAGTGTAGTTATCATTTGCTGGATTTGTACCCATATATAGAAAGAGATGCTCTGTATTAAGCTTGATATCACCATATTGCATGACATGGGATCCATAACCGTTGCCACCATCTATAGTCCTCTTTTTAACCTGGCAAAGCCAATCAAATCTTCAAATCTATAGACGCAATTCCATACATTTCCATCTATCACCCTAGTAGTTTTCTATGTATCACAAGAGACAAGAGGTGAGAGACCCAACAAACATCAAATCTATTGATCTTTTTGCAAATTCCTTGTCCATTGTTGTTATTTCTTTTGCATTTTTTTCTCAGAAAAATCTTTAAAAAAATTCAATATATTTGATGCTTCTTGTAAATTGATACAAATTTTTGGTACAAACAATCTCCTAGATGGGACCCATCTGATTCCATGTAGTAGAATACCCTTAGGGATAAGCAGGGAAATGAAAAGTGTGAACTCTTACCACTTGATACTGCTGCTTTAGACTTTCGGTCCGCAAATTGTGTAAATCACTGTCCATGGCATGAAGAGATCAAATGTCACAATGGATGTAAGGCAGAAAGCATTAGAGCAAAGCAGTCATGTGATACCCCAATAACCAAAATGATATATATATACACTAAAGTTCACCCGTGCCTACAACACATGCATCTGGGGCTATTCGCAGGCAGGGGAAGAAAAGAGAAGACAAAGGAGAGACAACAGTCATCAAGATACATTGTTTATGGGTATAAAAGGGTTAAAGAGGAAAGATGGTAAAGTTACAAGGGTAAAAGGGTAAAAGAGTAAGGATAGTAAAGTTAGAAGAGTATTATTGAAAAAGGGGGTAAAAGAAGAAAGACGGTAAAATTGGAGGGATATTATTGAAAAACCAGGAGAAGGAAAGTAATATAACTGAATATCTTGAAATTCCATTTAGTTTTAAATAACTATGAAATTATGTGCAATGGAGAAATGTATAGACCTGTCTTCCATCCAAGCAATACTATACAAGTCTCCCAAACAAGTATCATATTCTGGGGGAGGACTAGGATACTCTCCAGGACAATAGGTTCCCCAACTGCTCTCCTCTGCATTTGATGCTGTGGTTGCATAGATATTTAAACCCTGTGGAAGAAGACCCTCAAAAATACTCCCAGCTTCACATGCTTCAAGATAAAATACCTGCAGATTCACATATATAAAGTCCATTAAGACATTGTTGAATTCTCATCACATCCCATATAAGATTAAACAAAAAAAATATTAACGCAAAATAGGAAATTACAAAGTTTTTGTATGTTCCCGAAGCATGCTTTTTCTTCAACACGTCTATCAGGTCATCCGCATAAAGGTAAGGATTGGATGGCATCCCTGACAATGAATCACCACATGGGTAAGGACTATATCAATTTCATTAATGGTAAGAGACGATAACACTACTAAAAGTTTAGACCAACAAAGGAGATGAAAATGGAAGTCTTTGAAAAACCTAAACATGACTTGAGCTAAAAAAATTGCAACAAATTGAACTAAATCTGTCGGACTAAATCATATACAGACTTGGAAAAGTTTTATCAATTGTACAAACAAGTAGTCTTGACCAAAACTACATGGAAATCTCAATTCAAATCCAGGCATAGTCAGCAAGTCAGGAATCGGGAATATCAGCAAGGGAAAAATTCAAAAAAATTGGTAAGATGGGGATAAATCAGAAAAGAAAATCAAAAATAAGTCAGGATAGGCTTAAGTCGTAATTGTTCACACTAGGTGGTGTTCTCATATTATATCTTCAAATCTCATATTAAACCACAATAACAAATCACCAAACCCCCAATATAGATATCATCCTTGCATCCACAACAAGTAACCAAATCCACAACACATTCAAGGTTTCTATTATTCAAAATATAAAAAACATTCAATGTTATCCTCATTATCTAATGTTTCATCAATAAAATGGTCACTATTATCTTCATCAAGGTCATCTTCTCTTACTAGTGCTTCAATTTCACCTTTTGTTCTAATTCAATTTAATAGCAAAGTTCATAAAGTCCAGATTTATTGAAATAAAGCAAGAGACAGGTGAGTTATACTCATAAAGCTACTAACCAAGAACCCCAGCACCACCATGATCGGTATAGTAGACAAAGATATGGTCATTAGGACCACTATCGACAACCTTCCCACTACCCCCGGTAACAGCAGTTTTGTCCCCAAGGAGAACAGCGAAGAAATTGTCAACCGTAACATGCCTCCCCGTGTAATCCTGCAATTAGAAAAACCCAGACAACAGAACGATCACTAACAGGACATATGAAGCAAGTTAAGACCCAAATAAAAAATGGAAAACAAACCTTCGGGACTCCTGCGTAAACATCTTTACCATGAGGATGGTTAATGATGACACCAGGTCTGGGGTTCTCCTCATCATAAGCAATGTCATCATACATGAAAACAACGATGTTTTCATCTTTCAATCCACCTTTTTTCAAGATTTGATAGGCATGGCACACATCGGCCTAAAAATTTTAAGACTCAACCGTTAACATCAAGTCAAATCATTAATCAACTTAAGAGATTTAAATTAAGTACCATAACAATAATAAACATCATCATATGTGGAAAAGAAAATTCCCTTACATGAACATCGATGCACCAACACTATAAGCCACCAAACTAAGTGTATAAATGGAAAAAAAGATCATGTAAGATGTAAAATGCTTCTCTTATAGATATGGATGTATAATGTAATAGTAAGTAGGATCTTCTTTGTGAAGCTTGAGTGCTTTGTATCTTGCTAGTTCTTTTTCATTTTTTCTTGTTTTGTTGGGCGGCTACCTTCCTCTTTTCTATTAAAGAAATTTTATCTATAGAAAATAAAAAACCACCACAAAAAACCCAAGTGAATGTTGATTGAGACAGTTTTGTCATGTGCAACAAAGGCCAAAAAAGTGAATTGATGTAGTGAAAGTTGTTACACAATAATACAAGAGATGGGCCTAGATATAATTGAATGGACGAACATGCTTCATTAATTGATGATGATGTAACCATTTTGTTTTTTTTTTTGTTAAACGGGTATCCTAGTAGACAACGAACTGGGCCCGTATCTGAACTTTGTCCAATCCATAGACACCATGGACTTGTCCAAGGACTAGTCCCAGGGCATGTGCAACACCCGCACATCACATGCACCAGTTAAGTGGGGGTGCTCCCCCACGGGTGGCCCTTGAGGAATTAATGCTCATACTGGGTAACGACAAACCCTCGACCTATGCGCATCAACTGCTTCTCAGTACGAAATGAATAAGTCATGTCATAAGGCTCAAACATACGAGGATTATGGGGTACATAGTATTGGAATTGAGCGAGCCACCGATACAAACTTATACATAAAAAATTACATGATAGTGCTCCAATATATCATAGTCCGAATATTTGCACGTATGATCAGTAAACATGAGTATGTGTTTGAATCGCAGATTAGACGAAAAGTTAAAAGAGAAGGTACGAAGCCCAAATTGAAACTTGGGTTGCTCATTTGACTTCGCCATTGGAATTGTAATTAAATTGAGCTGGAATCAAACTTGCAAATTTACTTGATGGTTTGAAACATTAAAATTGCAATTTGCACCTCAACTTAATGGTTCTAGCCCTGAAATCAGTAGCAAAACATAAAGAAGCCAATTGAAATCCACCAACTCACCAAGAGACTAAAATCTGATTAGCCCAAACAAAGGAACCCACTCTTTTAACTTTATTCATTTACATAAACTATAAATTCTATCAAAACTCAACACTTTTTTATATCCTTATATCACCCTAATTGGGTTTAAAAGTTAAAACCCAACCAAAAAATAATCAACTCTCATAGATGCCCACGTCTTGAATTAATCTTCAAACAGAAGCTAATCTCTCTCCCTCTTTCTCTTAAAAAAAAAAAACCAAAAACTCTAAATTCAAAACCAAAAATACAATAACTCAAAATCTAAAATCATAAACTAAATATTAAAAAGAAAAAAATCAAACACTGAAAACTTCAATATAAAAAATAAAAAACAACCATCAAACCACAGCTAAAAATCCATAAACCAAATACTAAAAAAAAAATTCACACAAAAAACATGAAAAATAAACAAAGTTACGTAAATTAACAATAAAAAAAAAAACTGAAAACTTCAAATTCAAGCTAAAAATTACAAATAACCACCACCCACCCAAAATCCCACACACAAAAATAATAATAATAATAATAATAAATAAATAAACCCATTAACTAAAAACTCTAAATTCAACATAAAAAATACAAATAGACCATGATCAAACCTCATTTCAATATCCCATAAACTAAATATTAAAACAAAAAAAACAAAAAAACACAGAAATATATATTAAAACAAAAAAACTAAAAGAAAAATTAGATAAATCATCACCTGATGCCTGTAATTCCAGTAACCACTTGATCCAGCGATCAAAACCGCCCATCTCGTCCCCACTGCATCGTCATCGTTTTCTTCTCCATGGATGAATTTCGTAACTTCTGATGGTAATCTCAGTACATTTTCTCCAAGATTTCGACTTTCTACAGTTACCAATGAAACTATAAACAAGAAAAATACGACGGAGATGTACCGAATCATTCTAAAAGTCAGAGGAAAAGCTCCAATGGAGACAGAAGCTTGAAATTTCTAATATGTTGGGTGAGACAGAGCGGACTATATTTATAGACCAATGACGATTAAAATATCTCATTTGACAATGAATCACTGATGACGTGCGTGATGGTTCATCTTTCAATTAGGTTTACTATGATTTTGACATGTCCCCCCTCGCTTTTTACTAATATTAGAGATACTCCTTTGGTTCAAACTGATGATATGCCCCTTGACTTTTAGGTCTTCTGCCAATGACTAAGAAAAAATGACCTAATTGTCATCATCTAGACATCTACCACAAACTTGTGTGGCTTGAGATTTTTTCTCCTTTTAACCTTTTAGAGAAGAGATTAGATTTTTGAGTTTTAAAAAAAATCAAGGATTTTTTAGATTTGACGTCTCATTTCATCTCATATCTCACAGACGAGATAAATCATTTAAGTCGATTTATAATTATTTATTAAAATATAACTTTTTTTTAATAAAATAAAGTAGATTATAAGATTATTAGTCACAAGATTATTTTTTTTATTTAAATAATAAAAAATCCCCACGAACAAAATCAGACCAAGCTTTACTGACAGTTTAATCGAAATTTTCAAAATATCATCCAAATCATCTTGTTTGTCTCATGAGATGATGTGAAGCATGGGACGTTGTGTAAATTCATCTTGTTGGCGAATGACACCAAGTTGATTTAGGTGAGTTATATTGATTTTTGACAATATTTAAAATCATGCAAGATATTGAAGAAGTAGGTTTAATTTAAGTGTCCTCATTTTCAATCACGAATTTATATTTGCTCACAATGTTCAAAGAATTTGTGATGCAACAATCCCATGAGCCGGGTGTATTGAATGACATCCCCAATTTACAAAACTACCTTTGTTAGTTACACAACTACTTTTGATATGCTTAATATTAGGGGTGCAACTTGGTTCGGTTCGGTTTGGTTCGATTTGAGGTCAAATTGGAACCGAACCAACATCAGTCGGTTCCACTAAATAAGAACCAGAACCGAACCAAATTCCATTGGAACCAAACCACCCTAAACCAAATTAAAATCGGTTTGGTTCAGTTCGGTTTCACGGATTGCAAATATTTTATAAACTATAAGTAATATTTTTTAATAAAAAAATAAACATAAAATTTCATATAATAAATCACAAATCTATCCATAAAAAATCATTTGTTTATCCATAAAATATCACTAATCTATGTAATAACTCTTAAAATAATTCATAATAATTATTATATACATACATATTTATTTATTGCATAGGGGTTCGGTTCTCGGTTTGGTTCGATTCTATACAAGCTTGATTCGAGAACCGAACCAAATTGATCGGTTCACCATTTTTGTAACTTGGAACCAAACTGCAACTTGTTCCAAACCAAACCAAACCACCCCAAAGTCATCGGTTTAGTTTGGTTCTCGGTTTGAACCAGACCAAGTTGCACCCCTACTTAATATGGCAGGCATGGGAGAGTTTGCAAATACTATTAGCAAGAAATCTATGAGCAAAAAAATCACTCTTCAACCACTCAGATTTCATGGAAAAAAAATAGTAAAGGGGTATTATATAGTAGTTGGAGGGAAGGGTATTTAGGTCAGTTTCATATGAATCTCTCATATAAAACCTAGGTCAAGGGACATATTATCAGATTGAAAACATTGGGGTATCTCTTACATTGGCCAGAAAGTGTAGGGAGCTTGTCTAAATCACCTTAGGGTCTATCGTGACTGGGCTCCACATATATTCTTTTCCAGTTTTTAAGTTTTTCATTTTGATTGGTGGGCTTTATTCATTAGTCCAGCCTATGGTGGGAAGAATTATGGTTCGTGCTATTTGAAAATACATAATAGCCCCCCAACTTTTTCTTTAATTTCGATAAAGATTCCTCAGTGTAGGAATCTGGATCTGTTTGTCTGGTAGTAAATTAATATCTGATACCATATGATTATCAACCGTTGGATATGTAAAAGTGCTACGCATCTAGTCCGAATTTGAACCTAATATTGGTGACAAATTGGAATGGTACACGTGTCACATATTCAAATTCTAGAATATAATTCATATAGTTTCTTTAACATTATTGGTTCATATTCCATTTGCATCAACTCACTATTGACATCAAATCAATCCCATAAGCTGTTAAATTGGAATCTTCCCATCTCAAGTCCTTCTCGAAAACTCAAATCCTTGAACCATTATCCTATGGGCGTGTTTGAATATCATATTTTCCATAGTTTCATTAATTTTTTCAATAGAAATTTGATATGCGCCGTAATTTTTGACAAAAACCCATAATGTGGCATAGATTATTTTCTTAGGATACATAATTTGTGTAGTTGTGTATCCCAAGAAAAAACATCTATGATCCTAATAGATGCTATGTCAGGGAGCATATATTAGAGGGAGAGCGTCAAAAAATCATTATTCAATTGATTTTCATCATCATCTAAAATCTAATCAAGGGTTGATTTTCATCCTCTCACAAATTGTCATGAAAAAATGAAATCAAATCCTATAATTCATTTCTTTTACTTTTTTTTTTTTTTTTGATAAAGTAGATTTTCCCTTTTGGTAGGAAAATATTTTCTTGCCCTTAAAAAAGTTATTTTTCAATAATAAACATAACTTTATATGTTTGATTGAATGTCATTTTTCATGGAAAATGATATTTTTCAACTGTTTAATTGCACATGAAAATGAAAATTCATTTTCCACTCCAATCAAAAAGTTCACCAAAATATGGATTTCACTTTTCCACCTATATAGGTAAGAAAGTGAAATCTACTTATATTTTCCATCTCTAATTCTTTTTCACTCATATCTTCTTCTTCCTTACTATCACCATCTTCACACTAACCTCGTCGTCGTCGTCACCGTCGTCGTCGTCATCGTCGCCGTCGTCGTCGTTGCCATCACCACTTTCTCTTTATCTCACCTTCGTCGCCACAACCACCACGTTCTCCCCTCACCTTCCTCATCATCTTATTCCTCACTTACCTCCGTCGCCACCGCCACCATCACCACCACGTTCTCTCTTGTTCTTCCTCACTTACCACTATCGTCGTCACCATCGCCACCACATCCTCCCCTCTCCCTCTCCCTCTCCCTCTTCCTCCTCATATTCTTCTTCCTCTCATTCTTCTTCTTCTTTTTTCTCATATTTTTTTCATGATTTTATCCAAGAAAATCAAACAATGGAATTTGATTTTCCAACCCTACTTATTTTCTACCACTATTTTTTCATGGATTTTAAATTCCATGGAAAGTCACTTTCCATACAAACAAACATACCCTAAAAGTAAAATCCGAATGATTTCTTTTTCACATTTTCATAAATGAAAATCAAATATTTTATCAAAAAAATCCATTTTGCTATAATCATTTCCATCGAAAATATCTATGCAATTATTAAACATGTCGTCAAGAGCAACTCCAACCAAGGACTTCAAATTGGCATCTTCTTTATTTTGAAGCCTCTAAACTACTTTTGAACTCTAACCAATTCGTGCTTCAAAATCACTATGAATCTCTAAAGTACTATTCACTCACTCACAAAAATAAAAGGGAAAATATAATATGGTGGTAATAAAAATGAAATTTGAAACATGTTTCATAAAAACAAAAAGGAGTCAAAACTGATATTTTTTGAAAAATAAGAGAGATTATTATATGTATTAAAAAAAGAAAAATAATGATAGAAACATGGGCTTCATCTCTCCAAACACCATATACGAAGACATGAATAGTGATAAAGAGCCCAAATCTTCAAAATGGGAGCTGATAGGAGTTTGATTCAAAGGACTTCATCTTTATATAGAGATTTGAAGTTCGATTGAAGTTGCTTTGATAGCATTGAGAGTTGTGGTTTCTTTTATAATTTGACCTTATTTATCATCCAACATTGCAACTTGATGCAAGTAAAAACTAGCTAAGTTAATTAAGATTATAAAAAAATATTAGATTTATCTAAAGTTTCAAATAAATCTATTTTAAAAACACCCCTTATAAAATTGATAATATTAGATTTACCCTCTTTTAAAATGCAAGGTTAAGCTTATCCCCCTTAAACATAAGTCAACGTCACGATTTCTTGATGATTTAACGGGTTTTGATTATTTATTTATTTTTTTTTCAAAATACTCTTAAAAGGCTTAAATTATTAAATCAAAATTTAGAAAATATTAAAATTTCATCGTTAAATTGTCAAGAAAAAATAACAAAAATAACATTGACTTATGGTCAAAGGGGCTAAGCCTTATAGGAGTGAACCTAACATCACCAATTTTATAGGGGTGCTTCTAAAATAAAATAAAAAATTGAATCTTGAAGAGTTTGTCTCATGCTCCTTATATTAAGGAGACGTACACGGAATCGTTAAATGTCACATCTCCATCAAATTCAAAGGTCATTTAAGGCATACGTAACGAGCACGATTATGTTTTCAAATTAGTGATACATCCCTTGACCTTAAGTCTTATCAAATAGATTAATGAAAAATGATATAAATACCCTCATCTTCAACCTTTTAGTGAAAAATCTTTCATTTTTTATTTTTTATTTTTAAAAACCATAATCTTCAACCGTAAATTTAACTACTTCAAATTTAAGGCCTCAAGACCTCTTATCACAAAATTCATAGAATAATAGATCAGCAAATTAAACTAATGATTTTGAATAATTGATCAACGATTTATTGATTAATCATGGTATAGGGTAAAATTTTTACTCTTCAACCTTCACAATTTAACTTCTTCTTCAACTTTCAAATCTAAAAAAAAAGTTAATATTTTATGGAGGTTGAAAATTACGATATTTTGGAAAGAATTAAAAAAAAAAAAAAAAACATCATTTATATAATCCTTCAAATTTTATCGATTTTTTTTTCTTCTTCTAAACATCTTCTAATAAGAACAACAGATCTTCCTCTAATAAGAAGAGATCTTTCCATTCTCGTCCTAATGACTTTGTCCCTTTTCGATAATTAGAAACATCCTTTTTAGTATGACTACATTATGTGAAAAGCACTAAGAAATTATTGGATTTATCCCAATTAACCAAACTAACCTCTGTCGAATAATTGATGAATCCAAATTTTATTACCATGCTAAACAATAGATTATAAAAGTAAATTGTGTAAAAAAAAGCAAAGATTTTCTATGAAGAGTTAATGAGATGTTGAAAACAATGGATTAAAGAAGTTGAATAGGTTAAAATTATTTTTGGATAATGTTTGAAAATGACTGATTTTGAGAAGAAGAATAAGAAAAAAAAATTTATTGGAAATTGAAAATGAGGGTGTTTAGGTTATTTTCTTATTTATTTACAAGAGAGACCGAGGTCAAGGGGCATGTTATCATTTTGAAAACATAGAGGATATCTCAAATATTCAAGATATATGTCTAGGTCATCACTGCGGCTGCCCCCTTGTAACCATCAGTCGTTTTCTCTTACTTTTTTTCTAAAAATAAACCGTTTTAGCCTAAAATGACTGGGAGACAAGTTTACGTAATTTATGTAATCTCGTATTTAAATAAGAGGAGATATTTTGAATGAGAATCTCTAGGCATTATTTGGTTGTTGAATGGACTTGATTGGTGTTTGATTTTTATCAGGAAAATCTCAACTGGGACTTTGTTTCACACTGCATTGACGTGGTGGTCATAGACATGTTTCCTCGAGATACGAGTGAAAAGTATTTCTAGATATGAAAGTGAATAGAAATCATAGATGCTTTTTCATTCGTATCTCAATGAAAAGTATATGGTTCTCTTACACTTTCAAGTCAAGAAGTGTAATATGAGATTCCACACTTAATTGAAAATTTTATAATTTTATATTTAAAATGGTCTTTTTGTAATTTAATTTAAAATATTAACTAAGGGAATTTTGAAGATAATATAACAAAAAGATATTTTTATAATTTAGAAAATTAATGTGACCCTAGGAATCATTTGGTTGTGATTTAATTAACGAAATGACAGTAAATGCGGCGCGACATTCTCTCATTATAATAGTAACTATATAAATGGAGAAAAATATCAAAATCCAATTTTATATTACTCGCTCAAACCATAATGATGCTATTTATAATCCAATCGAGTCAAATGGAGATCTATGTTTCCCCAAAACCCACTTTCTTCAATTTCTTGGGTAAATTATTTAAACTTGTTTTCAAACTATCTCTTCAACCTCCCCAAGAAACCTATATTTTCAAGGAAAAACAAAGGGATTTTTGTCATTTTTATTAGTCTCTGATAGATGTATTTGGAAAAATGTAAGATAAGCTCTAATGGATGATAAACTAAAATAAAATAAACCAAAATGATTAGAGTAATGATTTTCTAATGCTACCCTTTGTCATACGCCTCGAGATACATAGAATCATAGATCTTTTTTCGAGGCAAATGATATATGGTTTTGCAATGGGAGTGTATGTCAGAAGGGGGTGTCAAATTATCACAATTCAAATGGTTATTCAACGAGCGCCAATTACAATCCCATAAAGAGATACAAACTTATGGCTACCAACAAAGTATGTGGAGGAACAAGATTCATTTATCTACTCCCAAATCTTTGAGATAGGGTTTTCTCAAATATATCTTGAGACAAAATAATATCAAGGTAGTTGGCTAGTTGTTATTAACATAACAATGAATGGGGCCACTGAATTGGAACTAGTATCCATCCCTATTCTCTCGTCCCCACTGTATCGTCATCGTTGTCTTCTCCATGGATGAATTTCGAAACTTCTGATGGTAATCTCAGCACATTTTCTCCAAGATTTCAATTTTTTACAATAACCAATGAAACTAAAAACAAGAAAAATATGACGGAGATGTACCGAATCATTCTAAAGTAAGAGGAAAAGTTCGAATAGAGACGAAGATTGAAATTTCTAATAAGTTGGGTGAGACAGGGCGGACTATGAATCACTAATGATGACGTGGGTGATGGTTCATCTTTCAATTAGGTTTACTATGATTTTGACATGCCCCCCTCATTTTTTTTATTAATATTAGAGATACTCCTATGATTTCAAACTGATTATATGCCCCTTGACTTTTAGGTCTTCTACTAGTGACTAAGAAAAATGACCTAATTGTCATCATCTAGACATCTACCATAAAGTTGTGGCTTGAGATTTTTTCTCCTTTCAATCTTTTAGATATGAGATTGGATTTTTGAGTTTTACAACAACAAAAAATCAAGGATTTTTTAGATTTGACACCTCATTTCATCTCAGACGAGATAAATCATTTAAGTCGATTTACAATTATTTATTAAAATATACCTTTTTTTTAATAAATTAAGATATATTATTAGATTATTAGTCACAAGATCATTTTTTTATTTAAATAATAAAAAATCCCCACGAACAAAACCCGACCAAGTTTTACTGACAATTCAACTGAAATTTTCAAAATATCATCCAAATCATTTTGTTTGTCTCATGAGATGATGTGAAGCATGAAACGTGGTGTATATCCATCTTGTTAGTGAATGGACACCAGTTGACTCAGGTGACTCAGGTGAGTTATATTGATTTTAGATGATATTTGAAATCATGCAAGACATTGAAGAAGATGGATTTAATTTAAGTGTCCTCATTTTCAATCACGAATTTATTTTTGCTCATAGTGCTCAAAGAATCCGGGATGCAACAATCCCATGAGCCGTGTGTATTGAATGACATCCCCAATTTACATAACTACCCTTGTTAGTTACAAAACTACTTTTGATATGCTTAATGTGGCATGCATGGGAGAGTTTGCAAATACTATTAGCAAAAAATCTATGAGCAAAAAAATCACTCTTCAACATCTTAGATTTCATGGGAAAAAAATATTAAAGGGGTATTATATAGTAGTTGGAGGCAAGGGTATTTAGGTCAGTTTCATATTAATCTCTCATATAAAACCTAGTTCAAGGGACATATCATCAGATTGAAAACATTGGGGTATCTCTTATATTGGCCAAAGAGTGTGGGCGGCATGTCTAAATCACCTTAGGGTCTATGGTGAGTGGGCTCCACATAGATTCTTTTTCAGTTATTTAAGTTATTAATTTTGATTGGAAAGCTTTGATAATTAGTCCAACCTATGGTGGGAAGAATTATGGTTCGTGCTATTTGAAAATACATAATAGCCCCCCAACTTTTCATTTAATTTCGATAAAGATTCCTCAGTGTAGGAATCTGGATCTGTTTGTCTGGTAGTAAATTAATATCTGATACCATATGATTATGAACCGTTGGATAAGTAAAGTTGCTCTGATACCATATGATTATGAACCGTTGGATATGTAAAGGTGCTATGCATCTAGTCCGAATTTGAACTTAATATTGGTGACAAATTGGAATGGTACACGTGTCACATATTCAAATTCAAAAATATAATTCATATATTTTCTTTAACATTATTGGTTCATATTCCATTTGCATCAACTCACTATTGACATCAAATCAATCCCATGAGATGTTAAATTGGAATCTTCTCATGTTAAGTGCTTCTGGAAAACTCAAATCCTTGAACCATTATACTATATGGGCGTGTTTGAAAATCATATTTTCTATTGTTTGAGTAATTTTTTCAATAGAAATTTGATTTGAGCTGTGATTTTTGACAAACACCCCCTAATGTGACATAGATTTTTTTTCTTCAGATACACAATTGCATATCTACATAAATTTGTTTAGTTATGTATCTCGAGGAAAAGATCTATAATCTTAACAGATGCCATGTCAAGGAGCGTATATTAGAGGGAGAGCGTTAGAAAATCATTATTCAATTGATTTTCATCTGCTCATAAATTGTCATGGAAAAATGAAATGAAATCTTATAATTCATTTTTTCTTCTTTTTTTCTTGATAAAGTAAATTTTCCCTTTTGGTAGAAAAATATTTTCTTGTCCTTAAGGAAGTTATTCTTCAATAATAAACATAACTCTAAAAGTAAAATCCGAATGACTTTTTCACATTTTCATAGATGAAAATCAAATATTTAAAAAAAAAAATCCATTTTGCTATAATCATTTCCATCAAAAACATCTTTTATGTAATTATTAAACATGTCGTTAAGAGCAACTTTGACTAAGGACTTCAAATTGGCATCTTCTTTATTTGAAGCCTCTAAACCACTTTTGAATCCCCAATCAGTCCAGGCTTCAAAATCGCTATGAGTTTTTAAAATATTATTCACTCACTCACAAAAATAGAAGGGGGAATATAATAGGGTGACGACAAAAATGATATTTGAAACATGTTTCACAAAAACAAAAAAAGGGTCAAAACTGATATTTTATGAAAAATGAGAAATATTATTATATGTATTTAAAAAAGAAAAATAGTGATTGAAACATGGGTTTCATATCTCCAAACACCATATACGAAAACATGAATAGTGATAAAGAGCCTAAATCTTCAAAATGAGAGTTAATTGGAATTTGATTCGAAGGGCTTTATCTTTATATAGAGATTTGAAGCCCGATTGAAATTGTTCTAATAACATTGAGAGTTGTGGGTACTTTTGTAATTTGACCTTATTTGTCATGCAATATTGCAACTTGATGCAAGTAAAAACCAGCTAAGTTGGTAAAGTATTTTGATGATGACACTTAACTGTCGGCACCGAGTTACTTAACTTATAAAAAATAGATTTATCTAAAAATTTAAATAAATTTATTTTGAAAATACCCCCTATAAAATTGATAATATTAGATTTATCCTCTTTTAAAATGCGAGATTAGGCTTATCTCTCTTAAACATAAGTTAACATTACGATTTTTTAATGATTTAACAGTGAAGTTTTATTATATTTTTTTTTTCAAAATACTCTTAAAATACTTAAATTATTAAATCAAAATTTAAAAAATATTAAAATTTCATTTTGAAATTGTAAAAAATAAAATTGACTTATGGTCAAAGGGACTAAGCCTAATCTTGTAGGAGTAAACCTAACATCACTAACTTTATAGGAGTGCTTCTAGAATAAAATAAAAAATTAAATCTTGAAAAGTTGGTCTCATGCTCCTTATTCTAAGGAGACGTACACGGAACTGATAAATGTCACATCTCCATCAAATTCAAATGTCTTTTAAGACTTACGTAATGAGACACGATTATGTTTTCAAATTAATGACACATCCCTTGACCTAAGTCTTATCAAATAGATTAATGAAAATTGATATAAATACACTCATCTTCAACCTTTAGTGAAAAATTATTTTTTTATTTCTTTTTAAAAACCATTATCTTCAACCTTAGATTTAGCTACTTCAACTTTAAGACCTCAAGAACTCTAATCACAAAATTCATGGAATAATAGATCAGCCAATTAAATTAATGATTTTGAATAATTAATCGTGGTATTGGGTAAAATTTTTACTCTTCAACCTTCACAATTTAACTTCTTCTTCAACTTTCAAATCTCAAGAAATAGTTAATATTTTATGGAGGTTGAAAATTACGGTATTTTGGAAAGAATTAAAAAAAACAAAAACAAAAAAACATCATTTATATAATCCTTGAAATTTTATCGACTTTTTTCTTTTTCTTCTAAACATCTTCTAATAAGAACAACAAATCTTCCTCTAATAAGAAGATATCTTTTCATTCTCATCCTAATGATTTTGTCCTTCTTCGATAATCAAAAACATCATTTTTTGTATGAGGGTGTTTAGGTTATTTTCTTATTTATTAACAAGAGAGACCGAAGTTAAGGGGCATGTTATCATTTTGAAAACAAAGAGGATATCTCAAATATTCAAGATATATGTCTAGGTCATCACTGCGGCCGCCCACTTGTACCCATCAGTCATTTTCTCTTACTTTTTTTCCAAAAATAAACCGTTTCTAGCTTAAAATGATAAGGAGACAAGTTTACGTAATTTATGTAATTTCATATTTAAATAAGAGGAGATATTTTGATTGAGAATCTCTAGTTGTTGTATGGACTTGATTGGTGTTTGATTTTTATCAGGAAAATCTCAACAGGGACTTTGCTTCACACTGCATTGGTAGTTATAGACATGTTTTCTCGAGATACGAGTGAAAAGTATTTTTAGATATGAAAGTGGACAGAAACATATATGCTTTTTTATTCATATCTCGATGAAAAGTATCTGGTTTTCTTACACTTTCACGTCAAGAAGTGTGATATGAGGTTCCACACTTAATTGAAAATTTTATAATTTTATAATTTTATTTTAAAAGGGTATTTTTGTAATTAAATTTAAAATATTAAATAAGGGAATTTTGAAGATAATATAACAAAAAGATATTTTTATAATTTAGAAAATTAATGTGACGCTAGGAATCATTTGGTTGTAATTTTATTAACGAAATGACAATAAATGCGGCGCGACATTCTCTCATTATAATAGTAAAGATATAAATGGGGAAAAATATCAAAATCCAATTTTATATTACTCACTCAAATCAAAATGATGCTATTTATAATCCAATCGAGTCAAATGGAGATCTATGTTTCTCCAAAACCCACTTTCTTCAATTTCTTGGATAAATTATTTAAACTCGTTTTCAAACTATCTTCGTCAACCTCCCCAAGAAACCAATATTTTCAAGGAAAAACCAAGGGATTTATGTCATTTTTATTAGTCTCTGATAGATGTATTTGGAAAAATGTAAGATACGCTCTAATGGACGATAAATTAAAATAAAATCGACCAAAATGATTAGAGTAATGATTTTCTAACGCTCCCCTCTATCATACGCATCGAGATACATAGAATCATAGATCTTTTTCTGAGGTAAATGATATACGGTTTTGTGATGGGAGTGTATGTCAGAGGGGGGTGTCAAATTATCACGATTCAAATGGTTATTCAACGAGCACCAATTACAATTCCACAACGAGATATGAACTTATGGCTACCAACAAAGTATAATGGAGGAACAAGATTCATTTATCCGATCCCAAATCTTTGAGATAGGGTTTTCTCAAATATATCTTGAGACAAAATAATATCTGGTTAGTTGGGTAGTTGTTATTAAAATTACAATGAATAGGCCCACTGATTTGGAACTAGTATCCATCCCTATCATGGTCACTCCACATACTATCGAGTTGGTAGTTTTACAACCACCCATTAAAAAGAGTCCAATTTATGGTTGAAAATCATCAATCAAGATCAATTTTATTTCCCTAGATTGAGTTTTGGTTCATCAACCGAATGAAGGTAGACAGTCAAATGGATCACACCATACCTAAAATCCAATCCCCATCTGATAAATATGGGTCCAGAATTAAGAATTTGGATTCCAATAAGGAACCGATCTAATAATAATCGGATTATGTTATTGTATTGATTTTTTGGATAGGATATATGTTATGTCCCCTATTAGCCTATTAGATTAGATCGTTACCTAAGCCACCAATTTGAAATGGTGAATCTTAAAAATCCGATAAGATTGTTAATATTCTTTTTTTGCATAAATTTCATTCATACTATATAAGAATTAAATACATAATAAGAGTCCTATAATAATTGAAAAACTACGTTAAAATTATCCATTATCTTTACCCACACCAACACACAACACCCAGAATTCTCACAATCAAATAACTACATCTAACAAATTATCTCCCAAATGAGACCCACTTTAACTACATTACTCCTTACTCTCTTACATAAAGATTTGTATCAATATATCAATTGGGTTCGGATATAGATGACATCTCAAAGAAACATATTAAAAAAAAAAAAACCCATATGTTGATTTACAATTATTTATTAAAATATAATTTTTTAATAAATTAAGGTAGATTATAAGATTATTTGTTACAAGAACATTTTTTTATTATTTAAATAGTAAAAAATCCCCATAAACAAAACCCGATCAAGCTTAACAGACAGTTCAATCGAAATTTTCAAAATATCATCCAAATCATCTTGTTTGTCTCATGAGATGAGGTGAAGCATGAAACGTGGTGTACATCCATTTTGTTGGTGAATGTCGACACCAAGTTAACTCAAGTAAGTTATATTGATTTTGGACAATATTTGAAATCATACAAGACATTGAAGAAGATGGGTTTAATTTAAAGGTATGTTTGATTGCATGGAAAGTGACTTTCTATTTTCATGTGCAATCAAATACTTGAAAAATGTCATTTTCCATTGAAATTGATTTTCTACCCTATTTTTCATGTACAATCAAACATACCCTAAAAGTGTCTTCATTTTCAATCACGAATTTATTTTTGCTCACTCAAATAATCCGGGATGCAATAATCCCATAAGCCATGTGTATTGAATGACATCTCCAATTTACAGAACTACCCTTATTAGTTACAAAACTACTTTTGATATGCTTAATGTGGAACGCACGGAGAGTCTACTAATACTATTAACAAAAAATCTATGAGCAAAAAAATCACTCTTCAACGTCTTAGATTTCATGGGAAAAAATATTAAAGGGGTATTATATAGTAGTTGGAGGCAAGGGTATTTAGGTCAGTTTCATATTAATCTCTCATATAAAACCTAGGTCAAGGGACATATCATCAGATTGAAAACATTGGGGTATCTCTTATATTGGCCAAAAAGTGTGGGGGGCATGTCTAAATCACCTTAGGGTCTATCGTGAGTGGGTTCCACATAGATTCTTTTTCAGTTATTTAAGTTACTAATTTTGATTGGAAAGCTTTGTTAATTAGTCCAACCTATGGTGGGAAGAATTATGGTCGACGCTATTTGAAAAGGCATAATAGCCCCCACAACTTTTTCTTCAATTTCGATAAAGATTCCTCAGTGTAGGAATCTGGATCTGTTTGTCTGGTAGTAAATTAATATCTGATACCATATGATTATGAACCGTTGGATATGTAAAGGTGCTTTGATACCACATGATTATGAACCGTTGGATATGTAAAGGTGCTATGCATCTGGTCCGAATTTGAGGAGATTAGGACTGTCAATGGATCGGATCAAATCTAAGATGATCCATTCGAATTGATCCAAATAGACAGTTGGATCTGACAAACAGGGCGGAGCTAGAAAGGAGCTGGTGGGGGCAATATTTTCAACTAATTATATGTCTCATTAGTCCTCACTCCCTCAATGACATTTCCTTTTGATGGGAACTTCCCGTATATTAATTAAAAATTATCTAAATATCTTTTTCTTCAACTTTTAATAAAAAATCTCTCAATTTTTCTCTCAAATCATTTATCTTTAAGTCTTTCAACTATACAATTAATTATAATTTTCCTCTATTATAAGAAAATCTTGGCTCTGCCCTTGCTTACAAGGATCCGATCGAATAAGAATACAATTTAATAATTTATAGGACGTTAATAAATAGTCCATAAATCAGATTAGAACCAAACCACTAAGATTCAAGTTCGATCTCATATCATATTAGGTCCGATTCAAACCCCATAATGGATCACTTTGCAATATTTAAACGTAAATTGGTGACAAATTGGAATGGTACACGTATCACATATTCAAATTCTAAAATATTATTCATATATTTTTTTCAATATTATTGGTTCATATTCCAATTGGATCAAGTCACTATTGACATCAAATCAATCGCATGAGCTGTTAAATTGGAATCTTCTCATGTCAAGTCCTCCAAAACTCAAATCCCAAATCTTAAGAGTGTGTTTGAAAATCATATTTTATATTGTTTGATTAGTTTTTTCATTAGAAATTTGATTTGAACCATGCTTTTTGACAAATACCCCCTAATGTGACATAGATTTTTTTTCCTTTAGATACACAATCGCACATCCCTATAAATTTATGTAATCATGTATCCCAAGGAAAAATTGAAATCTAATCTTATAATTCATTTCTTTTTCTTTTTTCCTTGACAAAGTAAATTTTCCTTTTTGGTAGGAAAATATTTTCTTGCCCTTCAAGAAGTTACTCTTCTATAATAATTATAACTCTAAAATTAAAATTCGAATATCTTTTTCACACTTTCATAAATGAAAATTAAATATTTTTTCAAAAAATTCATTTTGCTATAATCATTTTCCAAGGAAGTCATTTCCATCGAAAACAACTTCGATGCAATTATTAAACATGTCGTCAAGAGCAACTCCGACCAAGGACTTCAAATTGGCATCTTCTTTATTTTGAAACCTCTAAACTACTTTATGAAAAATGAGAGATATTATTATATGTATTTAGAAAAGAAAAATAGTGATAGAAACAAGGGCTTCATTTCTTCGAACACCATATACAAAGACATGAATAGTGGTAAATAGCCCAAATCTTCAAAATGGGGGCCGATGGAGTTTCGAAGGACTTTATCTCTATATAGAGATTTGAAATCTAATTGGAGTTATTCTAATAGCATTGAGAGTTGTGGGTACTTTTGTAATTTGATCTTATTTATCATGCAACATTGCAAATTGATGATACAAGAGACCTATATTCAAATATTGTCGGCACTGAGTTACTAAACTTATTAAAAACAGATTTATCTAAAGATTTAAATAAGCTTACCCCTCTTGAACATAAGTCAACGTTGCATTTTCTTAATGATTTAATTGTGAGATTTTGATTTTTTTTTTCTTTTCAAAATACTCTTAAAATACTTAAAATATTAAATCGAAATTTGAAAAATATTTAAATTTCACAGTTAAATCGTCAAGAAAAATAACGTTGACTAACAGTCAAAGGGACTAAGCCTAATCTTATAGGGGTAAACCTAACATCAACAATTTTATAGGGTGTTTCTAAAATAACAAAAACAAAAAAAAATTGGCCCTTGACGAGTCTTTCTCAAGGAGCCGTATACGGAAGTGCTAATGTCAAATCTCCATCAACTATGTTTTGAAATTTAAGAAACGTAATGAGATACGACAATGTTTTGAATTTATGACACATCCCTTGACCTAAGTCTTCTCCAATAGATTAATGAAAAATTATATAAATACCCTCATCTTCAACTTTTAGTGAAAAACCTTTCATTTTTTTTATTATTTAAAAGCCATTATCTTCAACCTTAGATATAGCTACTTCAACTTTAAAGCCATATGAACTCTTATCACAAAATTCATGAAATAATAGATCAGCCAATTAAACCAATGATTTGAATAATTAATCAATGATTTATTGATTAATCGTAGTATAGGGTAAAAATTTTACTCTTCAACTTTCAAATCTCAAGAAAAAGATAATATTTTATGGAGGTTGAAAATGAAGGCATTTTCAAAAGAATTAAAAGAAAAAAAAATCATTATTTATATAATCCTTGAAATTTTATAAATATTTTTTTTCTTGTAAACATCTAATAAGAACAGATGTTCTTATAATAAGAAGATATCTTTCCTTTCTCATCCTAATGAATTTGCCCCTCTTCGATAATTAGAAAGATCTTTTTTGGTATGGCTACGTTATGTGAGAAGCACTCAAAAATTATCGGATTTATCCCAATTAACCAAACTAACCCTTGTCGAATAATTGATGAATCCAAATTTGATTACCAAGCTAAACAACAGATTATAAAAATAAATTGTGTAAAAAAAAAATCAAAGATTTTCTATGAAGAGTTAATGAGAGGTTGAGAACAATGGATTAAAGAAGTTGAATAGATTGAAATTTATTTTGGACAATGGTTGAAAATGACTGATGTTGAGAATAAGAAAAAAATTATTGGAAGTTGAAAAATGAGGGCGTTTAGGTTATTTTCTTATTTATTTACAAGAGAGACCGAGGTCCAGGGGCATGTTATCATTTTGAAAACATAAAGGATATCTCAAATATTCAAGATATATTTCTTGGTCATTACTGCGGCTGGCCCTTTGTAACCATCAGTCATTTTCTCTCACCTTTTTTCAAAAATAGACCGTTTTAGCCTAAAATGAGAAGGAGACAGTTTGATTAAGAATCTGTCGACATAATTTGGTTTTTGGATGGACTTGATAGGTTGTTGATTTTTATCAGGAAAATCTCGATAGGGACATTGTTTCACACTGCATTGATGTGGTACTCATATACATATTTCCTCGAGATACGAGTGAAAAGAATTTTTTTTTTTTTTTTTTTTGAAAGGTCAACAGGGTTAAGGCAGACCCAGACCAGCTACAACCTCAGGAAAGGACAGCCCCTTTTATCCTGGGAAAGAAGAGAAACGAGGGAAGGCGAAGATCCACAAACAATCTCCAAACAACCCAAAGAAAAAAGAAAAGAAGCAAGGTAATCAGCCACCTTGTTGGCTTCTCTAAAAACATGCAAGAAACTAACATCATTGAAACCGGCTAATAAGCTCTTGATTGACCCAACCAAGTGCTGAACATACCAAGGGGAGTTCCATCTGCCATTTAGAATCTTAATAGCCATAATGGAGTCCGATTGAACTTGGATTTTAGAGCATCCTTTGGAACTAGCAAGCTGTAACCCATGAAGAATACCTTGCATCTCATGGTAAATAACCGATTTTGGGTCTTCACACCCAGCTATAGCAGCTACCACCTCGCCATCATGGTCTCGAATGACCGCCCCATAGCCTCCTCTAGTTTCTGAATACGATCCATCAGTGTTAAGGGCATACACTCCTTGATTTGGTTTCAACCAAGAGCAAAAAATACTAGGCTTGTGAACAAATGTTGCATTGGTACCCCAAGCATTCAAGAAGGATCTATTGTAGTCGGAGTCTTCTACCTCGGTCAAGGTGTCCTCAAACTTAATCTGAACATCTTCAACAATTTTCTGAAGCACTTGATCCGGGCCATTAAATTTGTTTTGGTAGATCCTATTACATCTTTCCCTCCAAACGTGGTAAATAAACGCACAAAAGGCTACCTTCTTAATTCTTTGGATAGGAGCACCTCCTTTAAAGCTTATGGCAGCCCACTCTACCTCATCGGCCCACTCTCCAACAACTCTACTCACTAGGCACTTCTTGAGAATTTCAGTCCATATCCATTTCGCAAAATGGCAGCCACTAAGAATGTGGTTGGTGTCTTCATCTTGGGTTCTGCAAAGGCAACAAGTCGCATCAACAGTTAAGCCCCAAGATTTGAGTTTCTTCAAGGTTTTTAGTCTACCTTTGAGGGCAAGCCAAGCTATAAAACTCTGTCTAGGAATGCTGCTACTGTTCCAAACCATGTGCTCCCAAACAGGTTGATTAGAATGGGTAGACAAATGTTTCACCGCTGAACTAACTGAGAATAAACCATCTGCATTGCTCTTCCAAATTACTCGATCCGGAACTCCATCAAAGATGGGAATCTGGCCAAGGAAAGGAGAGATATCAGACAAAAGGGACTCCCTCCCCATAGGAATGCTCCAACTACCATTCCTTATGATGGCTGAAACCATTGCTTTAGGACCAACTAACAAATCATGTGCTAGTTCTTCAGGAAAAACAGCATTTAAGATTCCTGATGGGTGCCAGGGGTCATTCCACAAAGAAGTAGATCTTCCATTGCCGATCAAGTGAAGAGTGTTGTCTGAGGCTAACTTCCTAGCTTTGAGAATTTTCCTCCAGCTCCATGATGCTTCCCTTGGAATTTTAAGAGTCCAGAAGTTCTCTTTTTTAACAAGGTGGTGTTTTACCCAACTGCTCCATAGTGTGACTTTGTCAGAGGCAATCATCCAAGCGTATCTAGAAATTGCAGCTGAATTCCAAGTAGAGATGCTCCCCAATCCCAAGCCTCCTTCTTTGAAAGGTCTACAGATGTCTTCCCAACTAACCAAACTATTGCTCTTAAGATTGTCCGGACCAGACCAAAGAAATCTAGCACACACTCTTTCTATCTCCTTAACAACCAAGGATGGAATAACAAAGCAATTGCACCAAAAAACCTTGATGCTTAGAAGAGTAGACTTCACAAGCTCCAGCCTACCCGCATAAGAAAGAAATCTTCCCTTCCAAGAGTTGATTTTCTGAGTCATCTTCTCTACCAGAGGGAAGCAATCCCTAAAGGAGAGTCTTGAGGAAAGAAGCGGAAGGCCTAAATATTTGATAGGCAAAGTGCCTTTCCTAACTCCCAATATTGATGAAAAATCATCAATCAAGCCTCTATTGTTACCTGCCAAGAAAAAAGCACTTTTATCAAGGTTGACTTCTAATCCAGTGAGCTCTCTAAAACCTTCCAAGACGTTTTGAATGGCTAGAGCACTTTTGCGATTCCCTTTGGAGAAGATAAGAAGGTCATCAGCAAAACAGAGATGGGTAATGCTATGCTTCTTACACCTGGGGTGAAAATCAAACCGCCCATGATCAACTTGCATTTGGAATAACGGATTCAAGACCTCCATAACCAACACAAAAAGGTAAGGGGATAGAGGGTCCCCTTGTCTCAACCCTCTCTTGCCATCAAACCAGCCAACAAAGGATCCATTTAGCGAAATGGTGTAGGAGACACTTGAAACACACTTAAGAATCCAATCAATGATCTTCTGGGGGAACTTGAAGGCAATGAGACTAGCTTCGATGGCATCCCACTCCACGGTGTCAAAAGCTTTCCTAAGGTCCACTTTAACTGCCCCTCTAGGACTGGTATTCTTCCTGTGGTAGTTCCTGACAAGTTCATGAGCGAGCAGGATGTTGTCCGCTATGCTACGCCCTTTGATGAAGGCTGATTGATTCAATCCCACGAGCTTGTGAGTGACCTGACTAATTCTGTTAGTAATAACTTTAGCAATAATTTTGTAAATCACATTACAACAAGAAATAGGCCTATAATCTGAAATAACTGAAGGCATGTCCTCCTTAGGGACAAGAGAAATGGCTGTGGCATTTGTCTCCTTTAGAAGGTTACCACTTCGGAAGAAATACTTGACTGCCTTAAGTAAATCATTCTTGATGATCTCCCAAGACTTCTGATAGAAGCAAGCATTGAACCCATCTGGGCCAGGGGCCTTGGAAGGATCCATGCTGAAGAGAGCTTGATGAATTTCTTCATCTCTGATTTCATCTACAAGGAAGTTCTGATCTTCACTGTTGAGCTGGTTGGCATGGCTAATCTCGATCCAATTTCCTATCGTGTTGGACTGCTTGGATGAGCCCATAGAGTTCTTGAAATGATTGACAACCTCTACTTCCACCTCTTCTCCTTTAAAGAGCAAAGAGCCATTACTATTTAAAAGGCTAGTTATCATGTTCCTTGATCTACGAGCTCTAACCGAGTGATGGAAAAAAACATTGTTTTTGTCTCCCAGCTTCAACCAATTAATTCTGGATTTCTGTCGAAGTTCAGCCTCTTGGACTCGTAAAGCTTGAGCAAACACCTTAGTTAGTCTTCTCTCCTCAGGAGCATGGCCATTATCTCTTGGGTTTGCTTGCGCTGTGCTCTGAACCATAGCAAGTTTGCTTCTTGTTTCCATGAGAATAGAGTTGCTAGTTTCCATTTTATTCCTGTTCCAAACTTTTAACAAATTCTTGGTAGCCTTCAGCTTCATTGTGAATCTAAACAAAGGATGACATCTAGTTCTAATGTTCCAAGCTTCCCTAACTACTTCAAAGAAGTCACTTTCTTCAACCCAATGGTTAAAGAATCTGAAAGGTTTTTTGCCCCCATAAGTATAAGTGTTAGTCTTCACCATGCAAGGACTATGGTCTGACAGCCCACTTGGAAGAAACAGCCCCTCAGATTCATTAAAGATGTCTACCCATTCCGAGTTGACTAGAATCCTATCAAGCTTGCACCAAATTCTCCCCGAATCTTGCTTATTGTTCCACGTGTACTTAGCTCCGAAAGATTTGATATCCATAAGACAACTATTATCCAAGCAATTGGAGAAGTCCTTCGTGGCTGCCAAATTAACTTTCCTTCCTCCTATTTTTTCTGACTGATTTTTGACACAGTTGTAGTCTCCTGCCAGCACCCATGGCATCTTCATCACTTGGGCTATTACGGCTATATCCTCCCAAAGACTTCGTCTATCATTTCTAAGGTTGGCGCCATATATCACAGTGAGGAAGAAGTCATTGCTCTCCTTAGAATTCACCAACACATGAATTCTCTGATCTGTTTTGCTCACCAAGAGCACATTCACTACTATAGGGTCCCAGCATATCCAGATCCTACCATTCTCAGCTCTATCATAGTTGTCTAACCTCCTCCAAGAAGGGCACACCCTCTTCATGATACTATCAGCATTATGTTTTCTGACTCTTGTTTCAATTAATCCAACAATTGCTAATTTGTTCACCTTGATGAGGTCTCTAACCTCTTTGTGTTTGGCGGGGTCATTCAACCCCCTAACATTCCAAGTGGCTAGGATCATTGGGAACTAGATTTAGATCCTTCCCCCATAGCAACTGTCTGTGGTAGAGACATCTCCTTCTTCGAGTCTTGAAAGTTAACCCCTGATTTGGTTGGCCTAATTGTTGAAACCATATCAGAAACTCCCTTGGTAGGAATGGTAACTGTTTCCTTGACTAGGTTGGCTAATGGATTAGTTGTAGTAACCTCAATCCCTTCTCCTTGTGTAGATAAGGCACCTGAAAGTGCTTGAAAACGATTAGCATTGGGGCTTGGCTTGTTTTTCTTATTTCTCTTCTTGGGAGGTCCTGAACTTCCAGCACTACCAGTGTTAATCCCTATTGGAGTCTTGGGGATAGAGCTGAGGTCCCCTGTTGAGAGTTTTGGATGGTTGGAGCAGTCCCCCTCATCTTCTCCTCCCTTGTTCCATTCCATGGTTTCATCTTCCGAGTCTTCTTCATCTTCTTCTAGGCTAGCAGCAGGGGTATTGGTAGGAACTTTATGAATTGCACTCTTAATGTTGATGCCTGGAGCTTTGGTTGGGCTTTTTTTACGGTTTTGAACATCTGTCCATCCCTCCTTATCTTCTTGGCCTTCAACTTCCTTGGTCAATTGAACATCTTCAGCTGAATTGCTTCTTGGAAAGGCCTTGTCAGTATTAACCTGAGCAGTTTTCCTAGTGCATCTTGCATTAGAGTGGCCAAAAGTTAAGCAAGCATTACACCTAGGAGGAAACCAATCATAGTCCACTTTGACTTCAGCTCGGACTTCATCTTGTATTTTAACCTTGAGGGTTAAGCAAGCATTAAAAGAATTTCTTAATATGAGAGTGGATAGAAATCATACATGCTTTTTCATCCGTATCTTGATGAAAAATCTCTATGATTCTCATACACTTTCATGTCAAGAAGTGCGATGTGAGGTTTCAGACTGAGGTCACTTTAACATTATTCAATAGATAAATAGATGCTTTAAAAGATAAATCTCATTAACAAATATTTAAATTGTTAAAAAAAAAACACTAGTATTATAATTTTATAACATGATAACATATTTTTTCTTTGCAATTTCAGAAACTAAATCGAAAATTTTATAATTTAATTTAAAATATTAACTAAGGGAATTTTGAAGATAATATAACAAAAAGATATTTTTATAATTTAGAAAATTAATGTGACTCTTGGAATCATGGGGTTGTGATTTTATTAACGAAATGACAGTAAATGTGGCGCGAAATTCTCTCATTATAATAGTAAAGATATAAGAGAAAAATATCAAAATATCAAAATCCAATTTTATATTACTTGCTCAAACCAAAATGATGTCATTTATAATCCATTCGAGTCAAATAGATCTCTATTTTTCCCCAAAACCCACTTTCTTCATTTCTTGGGTAAATTATTCAAACTCGTTTTCAAACTATCTTCTTCAACCTCCCTGTGAACCCTATCTTTTATAGGAAAAATCAAGGGATTTTTGTCAATTTTATTAGTCTCTAATAGATGTATTTGGAAAAATGAAAGATACGTTCTAATGCACAATAAACTAAAATAAAATCAAACCAAAATGGTTAGAGTAATGATTTTCTAATGCTCACCTGTAACATACGCCTTGAGATACATAAAATCATAGATCTTTTTTCGAGGCAAATGATATACAGTTTTGCGATGGGAGAATATGTAAGGGGGGCATCAAATTATCAGAACTCAAATGGTTATTCAACGAGTGCCAATTACACTCCCACAACGAGATATAAACTTATGGCTACCAACAAAGTATATTGGAGGAACAAGATTCATTTTCTGCTCTCAAATCTTTCAGATAGGGTTTTCTCAAATATATCTTGAGACAAAATAATATCAGGCTAGTTGGCTAGTTGTTATTAAAATAACAATGAATGGGCCACTGAATTGGAACTAGTATCCATCCCAATCATCTCGTCCCCACTGCATCGTCATTGTTGTCTTCTCCATGGATAAATTTCGTAACTTCTGATGGTAATCTCAGCACATTTTCTCCAAGATTTCGACTTTTTACAGTAACCAATGAAACTAAAAACAAGAAAAATACGATGGAGATGTACCGAATCATTCTAAAAGTCAGAGGAAAACCTCCAATGGAGACGAAGATTGAAATTTCTATCAAGTTGGATGAGACAGAGCGGAATATATTTATAAACCAATGACGATTAAAATATCTCATTTGACAATGAATCATTGATGACGTGGGTGATGGTTCATCTTTCAATTAGGTTTATTATGATTTTGACATACCCCCTCATTTTTTGATTAATATTAGAAATACTCTTGTGATTTCAAACTGATTATATGCCCCTTGACATTTAGGTCTTCTGCCAGTGACTAAGAAAAATGACCTAATTGTCATCATGTAGGCATCTACTACAAAGTTGTGTGGCTTGAGATTTTTTCTCCTTTTAACCTTTTACAACCCAAAAAAAATCAAGGATTTTTGAGATTTGACGTCTCATTTCATCTCAGACGAGATAAATTATTTAAGTCGATTTACAATTATTTATTAAAATATAAATTAAGGTAGATTATAAGATTATTAGTCACAAGATCAATTTTTTTTATCTAAATAATAAAAAATCCCCACGAACAAAACCCGACCAAGCTTTACTGATAGTTCAACCGAAATTTTCAAAATATCATCCAAATCATTTTGTTTGTCTCATGAGATGATGTGAAGCATGAAACGTAGTACATCCATCTTGTTGGTGAATGGACACCAAGTTGACTCAGGTGAGTTATATTGATTTTAGATGATATTTGAAATCATGCAAGACATTAAAGAAGATGAATTTAATTTAAGTGTCCTCATTTTCAATCACGAATTTATTGTTGCTTACAGTGCTCAAAGAATCTGGGATACAACAATCTCATGAGCCGTGTGTATTGAATGACATCCCCAATTTACAGAACTATTCTTGTTAGTTACAAAACTACTTTTGATATGCTTAATGTGGCACGCATGGGAGAGTCTGCAAATACTATTAGCAAAAAATCTATGAGAAAAAAATCACTCTTCAACCTCTTAGATTTCATGGGAAAAATATTAAAGGGGTATTATATAGTAATTGGAGGCAAGGGTATTTAGGTCAGTTTCATATTAATCTATCATATAAAACCTAGGTCAAGGGACATATCCTCAGATTGAAAACATTGGGGTATCTCTTATATGGGCCAAAAAGTGTGGGGGGCCATGTCTAAATCACCTTAGGGCCTATCGTGAGTGGGCTCCACATAGATTCTTTTTCAGTTTTTTAAGTTATTAATTTTGATGGGAAAGCTTTGTTAATTAGTCCAACCTATGGTGGGAAGAATTATGGTCGGTGCTATTTGAAAATACATAATAGCCCCCCAACTTTTTCTTTAATTTCGATAAAGATTCCTCAGTGTAGGAATCTGGATCTGTTTGTCCTGTAGTAAATTAATATCTGATACCATATGATTACGAACCGTTGGATATGTAAAGGTGCTCTGATACCATATGATTATGAACCGTTGGATAAGAAAAGGTGCTATTCATATATGCTCTTTAACATTATTGGCTCATATTCTATTTGCATCAAGTCACTATTGACATCAAATCAATCCTGTTAAATTGGAATCTTTTCATATTCCATTATTGGTTCATATTTTCTATTGTTGGATTAATTTTTCATTAGAAATTTGATTTGAGCCGTGATTTTTGACAAACGCCCCCTAATGTGACATAGATTTTTTTTTTCAAGATACACAATTTAACATCTACATAAATTTGTGTAGTTGTATATCTCAAGAAAAAAGATCTATGATTCTAGCAGATGCCATGTCAGGGGAGTATATTGAAGGGAGAGCGCCAGAAAATCATTATTCAATTGATTTTCATCATCATCTAAAATCTAGTCAAGGTTGATTTTCTTCTACTCACAAATTATCATGAAAAAATGAAATTAAATCCTATAATTCATTTCTTTTTTTTTTTTCTTGATAAAGTAAATTTTCCCTTTTGGTAGGAAAATATTTTCTTGCCCTTAAAGTAGTTGTTCTTCGATAATAAACATAACTCTAAAAGTAAAATCCAAATATCTTTTTCACATGTTTCATGGATGAAAATTAAATATTTTTTCAAAAAAATCCATTTTGCCATAATCATTCCCATTAAAAACATCTCTTACGCAAAATCTGACCAAGGACTTAAAATTGGCATCTTCTTTATTTTGAAGCCTCTAAACCACTTTTGAACTCTAACTAGTTCGTGCTTCAAAATCACTATAAATCTCTAAAGTACTATTCATTCACTCACAAAAATAAAAGGGGAATATAATAGGGTGGTGATAAAAATGAAATTTGAAACATGTTTCACAAAAACAAAAAAATGGTCAAAATTGATATTTGTGAAAAATGAGAGATATTATTATATGTATTTAAAAAAGAAAAATAGCGATAGAAACAGGACTTCATCTCTCCAAACAACATATACGAAGACATGAATAGTGATAAAGAGCCAAAATCTTCAAAATGGGAGCCAACAAAGTTTGATTCGAAAGACTTTATCTCTATATAGATATTTGAAGCCCGATTGGAATTGCACTAATAGCATTGAGAGTTGTGGGTATTTTTGTAATTTAACCTTAATTATCATGCAACATTGCAACTTGATGCGAGTAACAATTAGCTAAGTTGGCTAAGTATTTTGGTAATGATACTAGATACCTATATTCAAATATTGTCGGCATTGAGTCACTGAACTTATTAAAAATAGATTTATCTGAAGATTTAAATAAGTTTATTTTAAAAACACCCCTATAAAATTGATAATATTAGATTTATTCTCTTTTAAAATGCAAGATTAAGCTTACACCTTTTGAACATAAGTCAACATTACGTTTTCTTGATGGTTTAATTGTGAGATTTTGATTTTTTTTTCTTTCAAAATACTCTTAAAATACTTAAAATATTAAATCAAAATTTGAAAAATATTTAAATTTCACAGTTAAATCGTCAAGAAAAAAAACGTTGACTAACAGTCAAAGGGGCTCAGCCTAATCTTATGGGGGTAAACCTAACATCACCAATTTTTTAGGGGTGCTTCTAAAATAACAAAAAAAAAAATTGACCCTCGACAGGTCTGTCTCAGGCTCCTTATTATAAGGAGACGTATACGGAAGCGCTAATGTCACATCTCCATCAACTTCAAAGGTCATTTAAGAAATGTAGTGAGATACTACTATGTTTTGAAATTTATGACACATCCCTTGACCTAAGTCTTCTCCAATAGATTAATGAAAAATGATATAAATAACCTCATCTTCAACTTTTAGTGAAAAACCTTTCATTTTTTTTTTTATTTTTAAAGCATTATCTTCAACCTTAGATATAGCTACTTCAACTTTAAGGCCCCACGAACTCTTATCACAAAATTCATGAAATAATAGATCAGCCAATTAAACTAGTGATTTGAACAATTAATCAATGACTTATTGATTAATCATAGTATAGGGTAAAATTTTTACTCTTCAACCTTCACAATTTTACTTCTTCTTCAACTTTCAAATATCGAGAAAAAGATAATTTTTATGAAGATTGAAAATGACGGTATTTTGGAAAGAATTAAAAAAAAATAAAAAAACATCAATTATCTAATCCTTGAAATTTTATCGACATTTTTTTAATCTTCTAATAACATTGGATCTTCTTCTAATAAGAAGAGATCTTTCCTTTCTCATCCTAACAACTTTGTCCCTCTTCGTTAATCATAAACATCCTTTTTAGTACAACTACACTATGTGTGAAGTACTTAGAAATTAACGGATTTATCCCAATTAACCAAACAAACCTCTATCGAATAATTGATAAAGCCAAATTTGATTACCATGCCAAACAATAAGATTATAAAATAAATTATATTAAAAAAAACAAAGATTTTCTACGAAGGGTTAATGAGATGTTGAAAATAATGGATTAAAGAAGTTGAATAGATTAAAATTAATTTTGGATAATGTTTGAAAATGACTTATTTTGAGAAGAAGATTAAAAAAAAAATTATTGGACATTGAAAAAATGAGGGTGTTTAGGTTATTTTCTTATTTATTTACAAGAGAGACTGTGGTCAAGGGGCATATTATCATTTTGAAAACAAAGAGGATATCTAAAATATTCAAGATATATGTCTAGATCATCACTGCGGCTGCCCACTTGTAACTATCAGTCATTTTCTCTTACTTTTTTCAAAAAATAATAAGGAGACATTTTGATTGAGAATCTGTTGGCATCATTTGGTTTTTGGATGGATTTGATAGGTGTTTGAAAATACATAATTGCCCCCCAACTTTTTCTTTAATTTCGATAAAGATTCCTTACTATAGGAATCTTGATCTGTTTCTCTGGTAGTAAATTAATATCTGATACCATATGATTATCGACCGTTGGATATGTAAAGGTGCTCTGGTACCATATGATTATGAACCGTTGGATATGTAAAGGTGCTACGCATCTAGTCCGAATTTGAACCTAATATTGGTGACAAATTGGAATATCTGAAATATTCAAATATATGTCTAGATCATCACTGCCGCTGCCCACTTGTAACTATCAGTCATTTTCTCTTACATTTTTTCCAAAATAAATTCAATTTTATATTACTTGCTCAAACCAAAATGATCCCATTTATAAGCCAATTGAGTCAAATAGAACTCTATTTTTTCCCCCAAAGCCCACTTTCTACGTTTCTTGGGTAAATTATTCAAACTTGTTTTCAAACTATCTCTTCAACCTCCCCGTGAACCCCATCTTTTCTAAGAAAAAACAAGGGATTTTTATTGTTTTTATTAGTCTCTAATAGATGTATTTGGAAAAATGTAAGATACTCTCTAATGGACGATAAACTAAAATAAAATCAATCAAAATGGTTAAAGTAATGATTTTCTAACGCTCCCCTCTAACATACGTCTCGAGATACATAGAATCATAGATCTTTTTCCAAGGCAAATGATATACGATTTTGGGATGGGAGCATATGCTAACGGGGGGAATCAAATTATCAAGACTCAAATGGTTATTCAATGAGCGCCAATTACAATCCCACAACAAGATATGAACTTATGGCTACCAACAAAGTATATTGGAGGAACAAGATTCATTTATCCGATCCCAAATCTTTGAGATAGGGTTTTCTCAAATATATCTTGAGACAAAATAATATCTGGTTAGTTGGCTAGTTGTTATTAAAATAATAATGAATGGGCCCACTTAATTGGAATTAGTATACATCCCTATCATAATGACTAAACATACTATCGAATTGGTAGTTTTACAACCACTCAAAAAAAAAATCCAATCTACGGTTGAACATTATCAATTTTATTTCCCTAGATTGAGTTTGGTTCATCAAGCGAATAAAGGTAGGCAATCAAATGGATCACACCATACCTAAAATCCAATCCCCATCTGATAACTATGGGTCCGGATTAAGAATTTGAATTCCAATAAGGAATCGATCCAATAAGAATCGGATTATGTTATTGTATTGATTTTTTGGATAGGATATATGTTACGTCCCTTATTAGCCTATTAGATTAGATCGTCACCTAAGCCACCAATTTGAAATGGTAAATCTTAAAAATCCAATAGGATTGTTAATATTCTTTTCTGCATAAATTTCATTTATACTATAATATAAGAATTAAATACATGATAAGAGTCCCTTATAACAATTGAAAACTCTGTTAAAATTACCCATTATCTTTACCCACACACACACACACACACACACACACACAACACCCATAATTCCCACAATCAAATAACTACTTATAACAAATTATTTCCCAGATGAGATCCACTTTAACTACATTACTCCTTACTCTCCTACATATAGATTTGTATCAATATATCAATTGGGTTCAGATATCAGATGATAGATCTGATTGGATCCAGATCGAATATGGGTCTAATAAATTTCTTATTGTATAGATACCAATTTGGCTTCTAACAAGTTAAGCATTCAGAGAAAAAGAGAGAAGTGAGTCGATTGGAATGGAAAACATCTCAAAGAAACATTAAAAAAAAATCCCATATGTTATATTAGTTGTATTATGGAGAAACACAACCCCATGGAAGTATAGTTGTGATGATTGGTCAAAAAGATTTGCATCAGATTTCCATGGTTGAGACTCAATTTTTTTTCCTTTCGTTTTCTTTTTGTTTCCATTTTTGTTAGTCTTATTTTTTGGTTTCTCAACTGGAATAGGTTGCGTGCTCTCCAGATGTCGATGAATGACAATCAATGGATCCAACTGAAAAGTTGAATGACTAAAGATTGCTTCCAATTGCTTGCCTTCCTTTTCTCTAATCAAATAAACTTAACATCCATAAGTAACCCCACAAGCTTTGAATACTAAGAGAATAAAAATGAAAATTGACCATTGTAATAAAATGAGATATACCAAGTGATAGTTATAGTTTAGTTTGTAAAGTCTATAAGTGATGATATCATAGATCTGAATTCATTTTTCGCCAGTACTGAGTTATTGATCTCATTAAAAACAATCTCACTAGACCAAACACACAGATAGATAGAAATAGGACTACCACCTAAAAGAGCAATCCAATTCCTGAATCCGTTGCTATTACTAATATATAAATATTTCATATTAATAATATATTTTTTATTTATTTCATCTTATTATTATGGTTTGTGGACAATTAGATACTATCAAGAATGATGTTGAAGTGACCTCAAGCTTGGACCTCACATTCTCCTGACGTGAAAAGTGTATGGGAACATAGATGCTTTCCTTGTCACATTCTAGAATATAATTCATGTATTTTCTTTAATATTATTGGTTCATATTCCAAATGGATCAAGTCACTATTGACATCAAATCAATCCCATGAGATGTTAAATTGGAATCTTCTCATGTTAAGTCCTTCTCGAAAACTCAAATCCTTGAACTATATCCTAAGGGTGTGTTTGAAAATCTTATTTTGTATTGTTTAATTAGATTTTTCAATAGAAAGTTGATTTGAGTCTTAATTTTTTAACATACCCCCCCCCCCTCCCTCCTAATGTGGCAGGTGCTAGAATCATAGATCTTTTTCCTCATGATATACAATTATGCATCCCCATAAATTGGGGGTAGTTGTGTATCCCGAGAAAAAAGATCTATGATCATAACATATTCCATGTCAAGGGGCATATATTAAAGGGAGGGCGTCAGAAAATCATTATTCAATTTATTTTCATTATCATCTAAAATCTAGTCAAGGTTGATTTTCATCTTCTCACAAACCATTGTGGAAAAATAAAATCTAATTCTATAATTCATTTTTTTTTTCTTGATAGAGTAAAATTTCCCTTTTGGCAGAAAAATATTTTCTTGCCCTTAAAGAAGTTATTCTTCAATAATAACCATAACCCTAAAATTAAAATCCGAATCTCTTTTTCACATT
This sequence comes from Akebia trifoliata, assembly GCF_017979445.1. Classification (NCBI taxonomy): domain Eukaryota; kingdom Viridiplantae; phylum Streptophyta; class Magnoliopsida; order Ranunculales; family Lardizabalaceae; genus Akebia; species Akebia trifoliata. Next base: position 3,533,755 of record NC_141386.1, on the reverse strand, counting down.
TTCATACATGAAAATCAAATATTTTTTCAAAAATATCCATTTTGCTATAATCATTTCCATCAAAAATATCTTCTATGCAATTATTAAACATGTCGTTAGGAGCAACTTCGACCAAAGACTTCAAATTGGCATTTTCTTTATTTTGAAGCCTCTAAACCACTTTTGAACCCCCAACTGATCCGGGCTTCAAAATCACTATAAGTCTCTAAAATACTAGTCACTCACTCACAAAAATAAAAGGGAAATATAATAGGGTGACGATAAAAATGATATTTGAAACATGTTTCACAAACAAGGTCAAAACTGATATTTATGAAAAATGAGAGATATTATTATATGTATTTAAAAAAGAAAAATAATGATAGAAACATGGGCTTCATCTCTCTGAACACTGTATACGAAGACATGAATAGTGATAAAGAGTCCAAATCTTCATAATGGGAGCCAATCGAGATTTGGTTTGAAGGATTTTAGAGATTTGAAACCCAATTAGAGTTGCTCTAATAGTATTCAGAGTTGTAGGTATTTTTGTAATTTGACTTTATTTATCATGCATCATGCCAATCGAGATTTGGTTTGAAGGATTTTAGAGATTTGAAACCCAATTAGAGTTGCTCTAATAGCATTCAGAGTTGTAGGTATTTTTGTAATTTGACTTTTTTTATCATGCATCATTGCAACTTGATGCAAGTAACAACTAGCTAAGTTGGTTAAGTATTTTGGTGACGATGTTTAAATACAGATTTATCTAAAAAAAAGATGTTTAAATAAATCTATTTTAAAAGCATCCCCTATAAAATTCATAATATTAGGTTTACCTCCTTTTTAATCGCAAGAGTAGACTTATCCCTCTTAAATATAAATCAAAATTGTATTTTCTTGATGATTTAACAATGAAATTTTGATTTTTTTTTTTTTTTTAATATTCTTAAAATACTTAAATACTTAAATTAAAATTTAAAAAATATTAAAATTTCACTTTTAAATCGTCAAGACAAAACAACGTTGACTTACGGTCATATAGGGGGTAAGTCTCATCTTGCATTTTGTAAGGTAAACCTAACATCACCAATTTTTGAGGGGTGCTTCTAAAATAAAATAAAAAATTGAATCTGGAAGAGTTTGTCTCATGCTCCTTATTTCAAGGAGACGTTCACGGAAGTGTTAAATGTCACATCTCCATCAAATTCAAAGGTCGTTTAAGACATACGTAATGAGCACGACTATGTTTTCAAATTAGTGATACATCCCTTGACCTAAGTCTTATTTAATAAATTAATGAAAAATGATATAAATACCCTCATCTTCAACCTTTGGTAAAAAACCTTCCATTTTTTTTTATTAAAATCATTATTTTCAATCTTAGATTTAGCTACTTCAACTTTAAGGCCTCAAGAACTCTTATCACAAAATTCATGGAATAATAGATCAGCCAATTAAACCAATGATTATGAATAATTAATCAATGATTTTGAATAATAGGATAAATTTTTTACTCTTCCACCTTCACAATTTAACTTCTTCAATTTTCAAATCTCAAGAAAAAGTTAATATTTTATGGAGATTGAAAATGACAGTATTTTGAAAAGAATTACAAAAATAAAAAAAAACATCATTCATATAATCCTTGAAATTTTATAGATTTTTGTTCTTTTAAACATTTTCTAATTAGAACAACAAATCTTCCTCCAACAAGAAAAGATCTTTTTTTCTCGTCCTAATAACTTTGTCCCTCTTTGATAATCAGAAACATACTTTTTGGTACGGCTATGTTATGTAAGAAGCACTCAAAAGTTATTGGATTTATCCCAATTAACCAAACTAACCTCTATCGAATAATTGATGAATCCAAATTCGATTACCATGTTAAACAACATATTATAAAAATAAATTGTGTAAAAAAAAGCAAAGAATTTTCTATGAAGAGTTAATGAGATTTTGAAAACAATAGATTAAAGAAGTTGAATAGATTAATATTAATGTTTGAAAATGACTTATTTTGAGAAGGAAGAATAAGAAAAAGAATTATTGGAAGTTGAAAAATGAGGGTGTTTAGGTTATTTTCTTATTTATTTACAAGAAAGACCGAGGTCAAGGGGTATGTTATCATTTTGAAAACATAGAGGATATCTCAAATATTCAAGATATATGTCTAGATCATCACTGCGGCTGCCCCCTTGTACCCATCAGTCATTGTCTCTCACTTTTTTTTCAAAAATAAACCCTTTTAGCGTAAAATAATAAGGAGACATTTTGATTGAGAATCTGTTGGCATCATTTGGTTTTTGGGTGGACTTGATAGGTGTTTGATTTTTTTCTGGAAAATCTCAACAGGGACATTGTTTCACACTGCATTGATGTGGTGCTCATAGACACATTTCTTCGAGATACGTGTGAAAAGTATTTCTTGATATGAAATTGAATAGAAATCATAGATGCTTTCTCACTCGTATCTCAATGAAAAATATCTAGGCTTCCCTTACCCTTTTACATCAAGTAGTGTGATATGAGGTTTCAGACTGAAGTCACTTGAGCATTATTTAATAGATAAAATAAATGCTTCAAAAGATAAATCTCATTTTTATATCATTAACAAATATTTAAATTGTTAAAAAACACTAGTATTATAAAATTAGGATTTATACAAGATTAAAGTTTATTATAATTATTTTAAAAAATTATTTCAATTTTTTAAATAGATTTTTCTTAATTTAAAATAATAAGGTAATTTTCCAAATAACATGATAAAATATTTTTTATTTGCAAATTTAGAAACTAAATTGAAAATTTTATAATTTTATTTTAAAAGAGTCTTTTTGTAATTTAATTTAAAATATAAACTAAGGGAATTTTGAAGATGATATAACAAAAAGATATTTTTATAATTTAGAAAATTAATGTGACTCTAGAATCATGGGGTTGTGATTTTATTAGCGAAATGACAGTAAATGTTGCGCGACATTATCTGAATATAATAGTAAAGAAAGATATAAATGAAAAAAAATATCAAAATATCAAAATCCAATTTTATATTACTCACTCAAACCAAAATGATCCCATTTATAATCCAATCGAGTCAAATAGAGATCTATTTTCCCCAAAACCCACTTTCTTCAATTTCTTGGGTAAATTATTCAAATTCGTTTTCAAACTATCTTCTTCAACCTCCCCGTGAATCCTATCCGTTCTAGGAAAAGCCAAGGGATTTTTGTCATTTTTATTAGTCTCTGATAGATGTATTTGAACAAATGTAAGATACACTCTAAAGGAAGATAAACTAAAATCAAATCAACCAACATGATTGGAGTAATGATTTTCTAACACTCCCCACTAACATACATCTCGAGATACATAGAATCATAAATCTTTTTCTGAGGCAAATGATATACGATTTTGTGATGGGAGCGTATGTCAAAGGGGGGGTGTCAAATTATCAGGACTCAAATGGTTATTCAACGAGCGCAAATTACAATCCCACAACGAGATATGAACTTGTGGCTACCAACAAAGTATAATAGAAGAACAAGATTCATTTATCCGATCCTAAATCTTTGAGATAGGGATTTTACCAAAAATAAAAATAAAAAAATAAAAAGATTTATATGGTCAAGCTAACTCTAACTCAAACTATTTCAAATATATCCTGAGACCCAAATATATATATATATATATATATATATATATATATATATATATATATATATATATATATATATATATATATTATTTATCAGGCTAGTTGGCTACTTGTTATTAAAATAACAATGAACGAATGCGACCACTGAATTGGAACTAGTATCCATCCCTATGATGGTGACCCGACATACTATCGAGTTGGTAGTTTTATAACCACCCATTAAAAAAAGTCCAATCTATGGTTGAAAATCATCAATCAACATCAATTTGAAATGGTGAACCTTAGAAAACCCATTATCTAAGGATTGTTTATAACTGAAAAACTACATTAAAATTACCCATTCTCTTTAGCCACACACAACACCCATAATTCCCACAATCAAATAACTACATCTAACAAATTATCTCTCAAATGAGATCCACTTTAACTATATTACTCCTTACTCTCCTATGTATAGATTTGTATCAATATATCAATTGGGTTCGGATATCAGATGACAGATCCGATTGGATCTAGATCGAGTTTGGCTCTAATAAATTTCTTATTGGATACGTACCAATTTGGCTTCAACATGTTAAGCATTCAGAGAGAGAGAGAGAGAGAGAGAGAGAGAGAGAGAGAGAGAACTAAGATCATTGGAAAGGAAAACATCTCAAATAAATAATAATAATAAAATAAAAAAAACCCATATCTTATATTAGTTGTATTATGAAGAAACACAACCCCATGGAAGTATATTTGTGATGATTGATCAAAAAGATTTGCATCAGATTTCCATAGCTTGACACCCAATTTTTTTTCCTTTATTTTTCTTCTTGTTTCCATTTTTGTTCGTCTTATTTTTTGGTTTCACAACTGGAATAGGCTGCGTGCTTGCCAGATGCCGATGAATGGCAGCCAATGGATCCAACTGAAAAGCTGAATGATTAAAGACTGTTCTCAATTGCTTGCCTTCCTTTTCTCTGATCAAATAAAACCCAACATCCATAAGTAACCCCACAAGCTTTGAACACCAAGAGAGTAAAAATGAGAATCGACCATTGTAATAAAATCAGATGTGGCAGGTGATAGCTATAGCATAGTTGGTGAAGTCTATAGGTGACAATATCATAGACCGGAGTTCACCAGCACTGAATTATTGATCTCATTAAAAACAATCTCACTAGACCAAACACACACATATATATATATAGGAGTGCAACCTAGTTGGGCAACCCAACTCCCGAACCCGATGCTATATACTAATATATAAATGTTTTATATTAGTAATACATTTTTTATTTATTTATTTATTTTTTTATTCCATCTTATTACTATGATTTGACAATTGGATATTATCAATAATAATATTGAAGTGACCTCAAGATTGGTCCTCACATTGCACACACGACATGAAGGGGTACGGGAACTATAGGTGCTTTCCTTAAGATACGAGTGAAAAAGTATCAATGATTCCTATCCACTTTCACGTCAAGATGTTTGATATGAGGTCACTCCAACACGACTATTATTAATGCAGGCTTTGGTTTAGTATGATTTGTCTAAATATTCTCTCAATGATGGATTGGAAGGTTATATGTGATTTTATTAATTATGTTATATTTCTTTTTTCTTTTTTCTTTTTTCTTTTTTTAAATATAAATTTATTTGCTAATAAAATGAAATTTGGGTTATTCAACGAGCCCAACCAGAACAAACCACCCAAAATTACTGAACTCAAGCTAACCCGATTTTAAAAGATCAAGCTCGGGTTTACCATCCAACCCACCCAAGTTGCAGCCCTATATATATATATATATATATATATATATATATATATATATATATATATATATATAGCCAACGTGTTTTGTCGGAATGGTCAGATTTTGGTGAGGATCATCTTTGTGGCAATGAGGTCATCCTCACCAAAAATCAGCCCATTATGAAACGTCCATAATGAAACCCCAGTTTACAAGTAGAACAATCGTGGAACGTCCATTTTTTGTAAATGACTTTTGATGGGTTAAAAGTTTCACAATGGGCTGATTTTTGGTGAGCATGATCTCTTCACCATAGAGATGATCCTCACCAAAAATCAGCCCAATCCAAAACTTCTAAATCACGTTTTTCAAAACACACTGGTTATATCGTTGGCTGCCAATCCTGTCCCTACATATATATATATATATATATATATATATATAGATATATATATATATATATATATATATATAGAGAGAGAGAGAGAGAGAGAGAGAGAGAGATGCTTACACTAGCTTCTGCCTAGATTTGCAATTCAGCTTCAAATTGGTTGTGGTAGGTGGTTGTCGAGGAGCGTTAAACTCAGGAAGGAATTTAGCAAGCGAAGAGAGATCATATGCCTTCAGTTTCTTCTGCCGGCTTCTTAGCTTTTTCTTCTGTTTTAACAGGTGTTACTTCGTTAGTAGAACTGATTCTTCAGAATTTTTTATTTATTTATAATTATAAGATTTTATTAAATAGAGAATTAATAGTTCATACAAGAACAAGAAGCAATTAAATTAAACCCTAAAGTAGGCCAAAAGGCACTTAGCCAGCTTAGTGGAGTTAAAAAAGGAAACCCTATGGAAATGAAGGATAATAGAAAACAAGATTTCAGGTTTCTTCTAACATACAAAAACTTAAGTAATAAGAATTGGTAGGAGAGGGAGAGAGATATAAGCTGAGTTAGGGAGTTGTGAATCTTCAATTTGATTTCTGCACCTCAGAGAGAACTCCACTCATTCATTTGATTGTGTAATTGCACTTACAGCATAATCTCTAATGCAATCAACCAAATATGTACCGTTAGATATTTGTGGTGGCTCAACTTCGTATTCTTGTGTAAATATATTCCTAGACTAGGCTCCAATTGCTCTCTCTTCAATAATACAAAAGAAAGCTCAAAATTATATTTGACCATCCATTTTTCTGAAATCTCTCGCTTGATCTGGAACATTACATTACATATTTTGTTCATTAATTGAAATAATTTCAGTTAAACTACAAAATATATGAATTCGGGGGCTCATTTAGATAAAAGTAACATCTGTTCGAGAGAATATCAACCTGAAATTATCTTCATATTAATGTATTGTTTTTTTATCTTTTTATTTTTGCAAATTGATTTGAAGTCTTGTGCAAACAATAAAAAAGAACTTCATGATAGCCACAACCGAGGTTTAAACTCTTCATCTTGAGGCATTGTCACAATAAGGAGAAATTTGAGTCCATTTGTACAGAGAATGAATTTTTCAGAAGAACTATTTCATTTAGATCTTGGCTGAAAACCAAAATGTCTCAGACGAGACATTTTGGTGTGGGGATGCCCCTTGAAGTAACAATTCCCTTCTGTTTTCTTAATTTATAGGAAGGGGGATGTGCCTGTTTCTTATTTTGAAAGCTTGTTAATGGTGAGTTTAGTTGGGATCTTGGTCTCAGACGTGCTCTAAATGATTGGGAAATTCCAAAGGGGGCTACTTTATTGGCGCTTTTGAATGAAGCTCCTAGGTGGGAAGTCGTGGAGGACATGAGGTTGTGGAGCAATAGTAGAAACGGGCAGTTCACGGTGTGAAAGTTTTATCACGACATGTTAAGCGTGGATGCTAACTCTTTGCCTTGCCTTGTGTAGCTGTTTGGGTTCCTCGAAAATTTTGTTCTTTGTGTGGGCAGCGGTTAGGGGAAATTGCTTACTTGGGACAATTGAGGAGAAGAGGCTTTTGCGGCACAAATGTTAGTCGGCTAATGGTCTTCTGTTATGCTGCTGGGTGGCTAGGGAGATCTGGTCTCATTCCTTTCTCTTGTTTGGTGCGTGGAGCTGCTTTCCTCAGTTAAGGATGTGTTTACTTCTTGGAGCCAGATGGGTTCATCCTTCACCTCGACCAAGAGGCAGCTGTGAGAGCTAACTCCGTTCACCATTTCTTGAGGTATTTGTAAAGAACAAAATAGGAGGATTTTTGACAGCCTATGGCAAATAATTTTGTCGATTTTTGGGTTTTTATTTTATTGGTGCAAGGTCTTCATTGAGTTTAGGGGTGTCCATTTTGAAGATCTACTCTTGAACTGGGATAGAGTTTGTCTAGACTCTAGGGGGGTAATTGTTGGCCTTTGTCTATCCATGTAAGCATGTTTCTTATTCTCTTTTTGTTGTAATCTTTGCAGGTTATCTGAACTACCTATCTTAATACAATATTTCACTTATCAAAAATAAATAAAAATTGAGACAGCAGAAATTTTGACATCCCCAGATGATTTTACAGCACAAAATAAACATAAAATTAATGAAACTTGGTGAAAGTAAATACAAAAAGTATAAGACCATTAATCCATAAAAAAAAAACAGATCAAAACAAAGCCAAGATAAACATCTTAAAAGAAATAATCTTACCTTGCTAATAGATTTTGTAGCACTTAGGGAGGTGACAGTATCTCTAACCTCTACGAGGAAGAAAAAAAACAAATTAGTAATAAATGACTAAAAGAATAGGTTTGCAAACCAAAGGGTTATTGGTCATCGAGACTAGAAGTGGAGTGGAATTAAAACTAGAATAATCGAGTGATACATAAATCATTAGTATTTTAATATAAGTAAGACAAATACAGAATATACGTGGTGCAACTTTATTATGGACTCCCGTGGATGAAACTTTCATACAAATTAATAAGCGAAGGGTCCGACTAGCCTTACTAAGGGTCCTTGAGCTCACCTTGTGGCATCCAACAACACGATCCAATCCATCAAGGTTGTAGTGGACAAAATTCTATGAACTTCGAAAGAAAAAAAATTCCAAAAAAAGTTATTTTTCACTGTTGAATTTTAATTTGAAGCTTGGGAGTTAGGTGGAAGTTCGGCAGCCGTCCATTTTCAAAACCTTGGATCAAACTCAAAAGAAAAAATAAATTGAACTTTTTTTTTTTTCGATGAAACTTAGAGGGCTCTGGTGTTGGATTGCTGATGTGGTAATCCATTGGAGCAAAACAACCCTTAGTAAGGCTTAAAGTCTTACTATGTTAGTAAGGAAAGTGTTTCGCTAAGTAAAATACCCCCCAAAGCAACTGTTTCAATTATCCTTATTCAGTTATACATAAAGAAGAAGAGATTGGTAAAATTTCAACCACGCAATTGGTGCTAACCAATCAAACTAAACAAAAAAATAAATTTACAAGAAAAAAAGCAAGCTCAACCGTGATCTAGATAGAATTGAATGGCAAAATCAGATTCCCTTCAAAGCCGAAATGAATGAGATAAAATTCAAGCCAATTGAAAATTTAACATTGAATCAAATTACCAACAAGGAGCAACATAACTCACTAGCATAAAACTCAAGTTTCTTCTCAAATTTGCGAGCACTTTTTGATGATTCTTTATCCTTTGAAGAACCTGGCCTGAAACATTTCAAAAGTTAAAATTGATCAAATTAGCAACATGGGCAGAGTTGTATTGTGTGCCTAACTGATTAAAAACAAGATTTTTTTTCCTTGCGTTTCAGAAATCAAAGTAAATAAAAACAATTAGAAGAAAAATCTTACCTCAAGCTATCTAATCCCATCTTCAAACAAGAGAAGAACGATACAACCAATCAGGACTTAGGGTTTAAGAATTGAGACTGGGGATGAGCTATAAAAAGAGAAAGATCTTCAGTAAATTTGCTAGGTTACCTCAAAATTAAAAATCAACACTTTATTCCCTTTCAAAACCTCTAAAAATCCATCAATCAAAACCGTTCTAACAAAAATCAACAAAGAAAAGAATACCCTTTAAATTGTTTCCATCAATCCTACCGAAATACCATTTTTCTCATTCGATTTCATTAAAAACCCCTCCTTAGGTTCACTCAAAGAAGCCTTAACACTATATTTAGATTGAGAGAAGAGAAGAGAAAAGAAACTCATTAAGAGGAGAGAAGAGAAATCCAGTTTCTCTCCACCGTGTTTAGATTGATGAGAGAAAGAACAGAATAATTTAGGTTTCTCCTGTTTGGTCAACAGTCATAAGAGGAGAAGAGAAACTGTTGTTGGTCAAATGACTATTATACCCTTCATAGTGCAAAGAAAACAAAGTTCTACCTATACAATAAAAAAATATAAACAACTAAAATCATTTATAAAGAACATGATAAATATTCATCTTCCAACCAAATATCATACCAACATATATGAAAATAAAATTTTAAAACTTATATAATAGCTTCCAATAAAGAAAAAGTAGCACATATATTGACTTCCAACTATTTCAAAAAGTATTCTATATGTCCTGAAAAGCATCGCCAACGTAACATCTCCAATGTTATAATTCAGTTACATCACAAAAAAAAACTAATCAAACAAAGTTACATCATTAAAAATATCTAATACGTCATATCAATGACATAAGTGAACAAATCAAGAATCTCCAGCACACTTCATCATCATCATCAAGTATCACACATGCCTCTCATGATCAACTAATTCTGAATCAATTCCTAACCTTACAAACTCATCAAAAATATCCCCCTCTTTGTAAACGCGTGCTCGACTCCTCTGAAGAACTTCAACTCTCTTATGAAGAATTTCATTTCCTTGTTGATTCCCAGTGCAACCTCTCTCAAGAAAAGTCATCTTTTTTCCTACGGGCACACACTAGAAAACTAATAAAAAAAAAATTTCTAAGTTACATTTCCAACGCATAGCTCTTCCCTAAATACTGATATGTTTTTCTTAAACAAATCCTGTTGTGATAAGCTACGTAACAAGGGCATGTTGATCTTCTATATCAATTTTACCAAAGCTATTTTTAATGTGACTTTTGAAGTCCACCTCCCGTTGAGATGATTATCTATTGTATAATTACAAAATATTTATAATAAAAAAAAATAGAATATATTAATATCTTTGAAATTTGTTAAAAAGGAAAAAGTTTACAAAGGGTAAAACATAAATATACCAACCATTGCTACTAAAATGCCATTATTTCTGAGAATTTATTCTCTTTCGTCAACCCCCCACGTGTTTGAAATTTTATGGACTGTTGAACCACCGTATACATGTAAACAGGTTCTATATGGTTTTTTAAAAATGTTTCCTCTAGAAGGTAGAGTTTTCCATATAAAATATTCTTATCAACTACCCGTAGCTTGGTTATCTTTAAAGACACAATTTTAATACATCTAACAAGGGACTATCTCCAAAAAAAATCTATAAATTACATTTCTATTATATAATGAACAATATTGCTCTTCAAGTGAGTTTACAACAGAACTATATTGATCTGTAAATGTTTGTTATAATAAATTGATCTGAACAGCATGCCACCTTTCTCTGAGGTCAACTTCCGTAGGACCGTCAAAAGATGACTCCAATCCGGGTACAAACTCACAATAGATATGGGATTCTAACGGTTCATCCATAGTTCCACTGAAATACACAAACAAAATTTTCCAATCCACAACATGCAATCCTTCAACCATTCAATTGCCCACAGTGATGGGTCCTAAGAGAACTTTATTATTGTCATGAAGATAAATATGGTTAAATCATGTTCTCTGGCTTGTTCGTACAAATCCTCCTAAAAAATTGTCAACAATCTCATATAGAGGAATTATGGAACTTCAAAGATTTAACCAAACCTTACTTTGTTTGAAAAAATGTTGTTCTTTTTTACTCGTCTCTATGTAAAATTTGAAATTGTTGCTTTTGTCTGAGTTCTATATAGACCTTGTAGACATGAGATTTTCGTTGAAAACTCACTTTTACTAGAATTGGAGTCGCCACCATTCCTTTTTGAACATGGGTGTAAATAGTTAACCAAGTTGATTTTGATAATCCAATTTTTCGTCATAATGATTTGTTTATGGAAAAATGTTGGTCCACCTAAGATCTAGGTAAGGAGATTCGATTAGACAATGGGGAAGGTGTTAAGTATCCAATCTCTCTACCAAAAGGTACCACCTTTGAGACTCGGCCATTCTTTGAAAGAAATTAAATGAGTAAAAAATGCATGAAAAATGCATGCTGGGAGTGGTATGCGCAATAAGTGAAAATGTACCCTTGGAAGGGTTTTGATGTTAGTGTGTCATGAGAGGATATCCCATGAAAGAGCATACCCTCATTGAGTCGATACTTTTTTATGCGTTGGAATGTTGGTTTAGGTCTTTAGAGAGGTTCAATGTTGGAAGTCCTTTATAGCACTAACCTTGATATATGCATGCATGGCTAAAAACTTAATGTTTTAACCCTAACAAGAGGGTGACACATTTTCATCGTAGCCAAGCATGTGTGATGTGGGTGCACTGTGTGTAATATGATGAATGAGAGATATTAGTAGGTAAAGAAGGCTTCAACTCCCACCCTTTTAACTAAGTCGAAGCCCAATCTATAAGGTGTAGGAGAGGGTGTACATTACATCTTAAATGTTATATAAAACATAAAGTAAAAAAAGGGTGGAGGGGGATAAAAGGGGGAAGGGAATGCAAATGCAAATGCTTTTAAAATAAAGACTACAACCTAAACCCACCTTGTCCCTTGAAGTTCTTGAGCGAGCAGCCTTGGATATTAGAGTTTGTAAGTTGAGGGTTTTAGTATATGGTTTAAGGTTAGAGATTGATTGGGGTTCCTTGTATGGGAGTTTGAGGTAAGAATATGGTTTAGGGTCTTTGTAGAGAGTTGGAAGTTTGGAGATGGTTGAGGGTTCTTGAGTAGATTGTTGGATTGAGAGAGGGTTGAAAGTGTTGCCTATGGATTTTGGTAGAATTTAAGATTGGGAGGGGGGTTGAGAGCACAACTTTCTCATGAAAAATATGGCTATTTACAGAGTTTTTAAGAAACTTTTTGGGGTAGAATGGTCCAACTCTAAGGGTTTTAAGAAATGACATGAGAAATATGTAGGAAACCCTTTTGGATTTTCAACTTTATTGAGGGCAAATGATGAAATTTGGCATGGGACCTTTAAAATCAAGTCATTTGACTAAGTCACGTGGGTTAGACCATATTGCACAAATTTAATGGTTATGGAAAAATAGGTTTGGGAGAATGCTTGAGGGAAGGACATGTGGAAATGTAATGAGTTGGGTCTTATGTAAATATCTCATAAAGTAGTAGGGTTGAATGCTATGAGGGAAGGACATGTGGAAAGGTAATGAGTTGTATGTAAAAGTGCTTTTGGGAGGATTAATGGGAGAATATCATATGTAAAGGTGATACATTTGACTTTTTGTAAATATCTCATAAAACAAGTTCTCGAAATTTTAGAGATTTTTATCAAAGACCTAGACACTTTTTGGATTGACTTTACTTTTTGAGGGGTGATTCTTGGGATTTCTCAAGAAGTTGATTATCTAATGGGGTTTGAACTCTAGGACTAAAGTTATTATTAGAAACTTCTACTTTAAATACCCCCTTCCTCCCTTTTATAAACATGAAACTTAAACCATAAATCATGGTTGGCTTCAAACAATCAAATTGTTGATTATTGGCTTTATTTATCTTTAGCTCTCTCTTTAAACCCTAGGATTGGAGTTATTACTCGACATCATATAAACCATCAGAAAAAGGAAAAAACAAAAAAAAACAAAAGTTCTAGGGCAATCATTCAGATTTAGAATCTCTCTATAAACCCTAGTAAGAAATTTCCAGCAAAAAACTAGGATTTTTCAAACTATAAACATGTAGAAATTATAAACTTAGAACTCATACAATTTCTTATTAGGGTTCTTGATGCCAAACAAAGTCTAGACACTTTAGATACAACTAATAATCCTAGAAATAGAAAACTCAAAAGAAAAAAATTGCGGTAAAAATCTAAGCCAAAAAGAAAAAATAGAGATAAACAAATTTCAATTAACAAAAAAGAATTTTATATTAGATCAGATATGAAGAAAATAGTGTTTTCTCCCCTATTTCTTACGTTGCAGAAAACCTTCGCGCCGCACTAAAACCCTAGCTGATGCAACAGATACCAAAATTTCCCAAATTTAGCTCCCAAACAAAATAAATAACATCCCTTTACAACAAAACCATATGGAGTTTAAATATAACGATAATATCGGATTCGATAAAAACCCTAGAAAAATCAATGGAAACGATGGATACATGAGTTTTGGTAAAAAAATCAATGATTTTTTTCAAGTTCAAAGGTTAAAATAAAGTTGGAAACCAAGATTTTTCTAGACTCAAGGTTGAAGCTGAGATTGAATCTTACAGTTTTTCAAAGAAAATTAAAGGAGTTTCGATTCGAGGATGAAACCATGGATTTTTAAGATACATTAATGGTTTTTAGGTTTTGAGAAAGAGAGAGAGCTACATGAATGCGCCACCGGCGAAAAAGGCCGTCGGATATTGACGTAGCCCTAACTTCTACTTCGTTATCTGTTCTTTAGAGCAACTCCAACCGGTTTTTATATCTCTATATATATTTAGAGATAGAGAGACCTCCAGATCAAGCTCCAACTGATCTCTTAATTTCTGACACTCACTCTGGATCACTGTTCACGTTTCTAGAATTGGATACGAAGCGCAAAAAAAAAAAATAGAGATTGTCTCTATTTTACTATTCCTCTTGTACAAATACTAATTGTATCCCGATATTTTACATAAATACCATTCTTAATTTCCTTTTTTAATAAAAATATGTTTTAAATATAATTTTTATCCCTTATTTATTTTCAATTCTTATGATTCAATATTTTTAATTCTTTTTATTAAATATTTATAAAAATATTTTAAACTCAGATTTAATCAATTGTTCAACCAAACTCGACAAAAATTTGTAATAAAAAATCAGTTTAATCATAAATATTCATTTATTTTTATTTTTTTGAAATAAATAAAATTAATTTAAATGTATATATTTATATTTTTCTACTAAACCCAAATTTGATTTCTCATACAAGTGGTGGATTTTTATTTAAATTAAGGTGTAACAACTAAAGTTGGGTTGCCAATAGCATTTTTTTTCTATATTAACTTGGGGATGTAATAAGTAAAATTGGATTGTCAATAGCAATTTTTCTTTTTTTCTTTTTAATATTTAACTTGGGGTGTAATAAGTAAAACATAAATACTCCCAAAAGTATTTTTTGAAGTACTGTTTGAAGTAGTTGGATACGTGTTGTACGTTTGGATGCAGGATCTAAGAAGTATTGCTAGAAGTACTTCTCACAGAGTTGTTTTTGGAAACTATTCTGGATTCTGTTAAAATGAACAGAATGCCCTTATATTTAATAATTACTGTTTTTAACATTATAACTCGACAACTTATGCTCAAAAAAAGTAACAGTTACTATTTTTATTAAATAAAAACATTATAATATCATTTTAAACTCAAAATATACTTATTCTTATTTTTTTAAAAATTCGATAGAATCTCCCCTAAATATTGGACATATGAAAAATAAAACATGTATAAAAACATGACAACTATTATATAATAAAACCTTTATCATCATACATAAAACCATACATAATAGTCACACCAAACATGCTAACAAACAAAGTAGATCTAAAACACCACATAATTCATCTCTTCGTGTTGTTAGAGCAAAGTCGACACTCATACCGACTTATTCTCAAACCTTAACTTGGTGAATATGCTGACACTCGACAACACATGCATTTTAGGTCACTTATGTCATATTTAAAGAAGATAGTTGTTTATGTCCCTGATCTACATCTAAGAAGCCCTTTGGATATCTGTAAACCGCTTGTGATTTAGAAGTTTTTGGGCTTGTCACAGAGTCAAGTTCAACTACATAATGGATGAATTGTAACCAACTATCTTCCTCTAGGCCGTTGTCTTCATTTACAACGTCCTACCCAACTATTTGTAGTTGGCAACATGAATCCTTCCTTACTCTCCATTCAATTCTATCTTTGTGGGAAATCGAAACTGTCTATTTCTCAAATAAAGATCAAGGAGAAATCCTTTCTCTCAATGGATACAAATACAAAATGAAACTTCCTATTTATCATTTTTTTTATTTTTTATTTTTTTTTTTTTTGATAAGTGTAATGTATTGATTGAAAGAAACAAAATACAAAGAGGCCGAGAAAGCCTCTAAACAAACTACAAATCAAGAAGAAATTAAAGCATCAAAGACTACATAAAGAGTTCCATCTAAAAACGAAGTCATCAAAAGTAATCCCCTTGAACTCAATGTTCTGCTTCGCCCAAAGGTATAACAAGCCCAAAATCTCCAAGAATGTGCCGTGGGAGCTTCTCATCTTATTGTTAAACACCCTGTTATTTCTCTCATTCCACACCCCCCAAGCAATAGCCGAGGGAAGAATAGCCCACAAGAATCTTTTTCTGGATGAGAAAACATTATTGGCCCACCCTTCTAACAACAAGGAGAACTTACAAGGAATGACCCACTGAATATGAAAAAGACCAAGGAATAATGACCAAATTTGATGAGAGAATGTGCAATGAATTAAGATGTGGTCGACAGACTCCCCATCTTTCATGCACAGGGGACAACAATTAGGTGTGATCCACCCTCGAGCAATCAAATTATCCAATGTAAGAATTTTCCCAAGGGAAGCCAACCAAACAAAAAATGATATTTTAGATGGGATGGAAGTGGTCCAAATGATAGATCCCAAGAATGATCGCTCGGCATAAGAATTGAGGCACTTAAAGAATGAGCTGACAGAGAATCTCAAGTCCTTGGCCCTCGTCCATTCCCATCTGTCCTGTTCACTTTCGTTGAGAGGACACGAGTGTAAGAGATCAAGGAAAGATATCACATCAGTTATCTCCCAATCATTAAAGCTTCTCCTGAATCCCAAATCCCAAGTGGAAGTGAACTCATTGCGAATCAAACACTGCTGAATCGAGCAGTTCTTTTTTGTAGAACAGGCGTACAAAGACGGAAATTGAATTGCTAGAGGTGATGTGCCACACCAACTATCCTCCCATAATCTGATTTTATTACCCGTTCCCGCCTTGAACCTAATCCCTTTCTCGAACTCCTCGTTCATTTTCAAGATACCCTTCCAAACACTACACCCGTACGAGCCTTTAGCCTCGCCACTATACCAACCCAGTCTCTTTTCCCCATACTTTGCCAAAATGACCCTCCTCCATAATCTACCCCTTTCCTCCCAAACCTCCATAACCATTTCCCTAAAAGTGCTCTATTAGCAAGTCTAAGACCCCTAATCCCCAACCCCCCATTCTTCTTGGGCATACACACAACCTTCCATCTAACCAGGTGATACTTCCTCTTACCATTCTTGTCATTCCATAGAAAGTTTCTCATAAGCCTCTCCAATCTGATTTCCACCGACCTAGGAAGCGTGAATAGGGATAGAAGGTAAACCGGGATACTCGTCAAGGTGCTCTTTATCAAGGTAACTCTCCCTCCTTTTCTAGTGTTAAATATTGTCAATTTAAAAAAAAAAAAATTGCAATTCAAAGAATCTGTGATTTAGTCCCAACATTCAATGTTTTGAGAATGCAGTTGTATATTACGTTTTGTATGAAATTTTGTTTAAAATGGAAAATACATTTTTATGATATGAATTATGAAATTTTGTTTAATATGTGTTATATATGAGAGCTTCTATTGCCACAACAACTTTTGCTAACGCCACCCCAATGTGTGTTCTAATTCTTTAGTGATTTACATATGAATTGGGGTGCCATTAACAAAAGTTGGTGTGGCAATAGAATCCATCGTGTTATATATTTTTATATTTTCCATAATTAATTATGTACATTTTTTTGTTTTTTCCTGAATTTTTGCCGACTTTCCCCCCGTTTTTCTGAATTTTTCACCAAAATTTTCATGAATCTCAGCTTAACATGGATTTATCTTTCTGCTTCCTTTTAGATATTGTTATATGGGCAACCTCATAGCTTGAGTTAATGGGATTATCCAAGCACAATGTTGATCGTTCAAGGCAGTGCTCAATGTTAAAGAATCAGAATTTCATTATGGACTGAATGACTAAATTACATATGGTGGGCTCAGCATGTTCACCTAATAGTCTTAGGAACACTTGTCTCAAGGTTCTGTGGATGATAACCCTTTCAGAGTCTCTTAGTTTTGTTTCATTTTTGAGTTTATAGTGTTTTATCCTTGATTTAATGTTGCTGTGGCATGTGTACTTTTGAACCTTCGCGGGCTTACTTAAACAGATCCATATCTGTACAATATTGAATACGAAGAACATGATTCTACTGCTAAAATGAATGTTCACGAGCTTCATACTTTCTTGTGTACAATGTATAACATGCAAATACAAACAGTGCTAGAAATGCATGGTATGTGTCTCATGAAAATAAAAATGTATTCACTCGGGCAAATTACAAAGCACAGTGTGGGTATCATTCAGAACTAAAAAGTGGGTATCTCATCTACAGAATGTTAAAAAGCCAAGATTAAAATCACTCAAATTAGATGTACGCATTTCAGCTTTAAAACCAAAACCCTTGCTGAAATTCCCAAAGGAGGCTTCAGATTGACTCAACTCAACCAAAAGTTAAATAAATAAATAAGTAAATTCAATCTCATCCATGAGCAAGTAATATTCAACCACTCTAATTAGTTACACAACATACCAGCTCAAACATGCAAGTAATGAACTACAAAGCAGGAACCCACTTCACCTCAAAACATTTTTGGAGAAAAAAACACTTCACAAGAAAACAAAACAAAGAAATAGGGAGATTTCCATCAACAAAAAGGATTGGAAATCAAAGAAACCAGATCAATGAATCTGATTACAAGCTAAACCCCAAACCAAAAACTAAAAAACACAAATCCTTAAAACTGTTCAAGAATGGTTAGAGAGTCAGTTATAGAAGAAATACCCAATTGATAGATATAAAATTGGACTCAATTCATTGAAGAACAGATAGAATTCAAGATCTTTCAACTTTTTACAAAACAGATTTGGTTTGATAAATCTGAAACAACACCAAAAATACCTTGAGGGTTCTGTCGAGGGTTCCGTTGAGGGTTTCAAAGATCAGAAATTTAGGGGGAACTCGCCGCCGCATTCGCCCGAGGTAGAAGACACTGGCGGAGGGTTCGAGGGTTCTGTCGAGGTTCCAAACGAGAGAGGGTCTATCGTTCTGTCGAGGTTCCAAACCAGAGTTCTGTCGTTCTATCGAGGTTCAAAACCAGTGCTCTGTCGAGGTTCGATTGAGGTTCCAACTTCCAAACGAGAGAGGCTGAGGTTATGTTTATGTTTCGTGTGGTTAGGGTTCAGAAAACAAAATAGAGAGTGTCTACTCACGAGGGTACTATAAGAAGTCCATGGTTTTTAAACTCGGTATCTCGTCTCGTTCAGCTCTGATACCGAGTTGACTCGTATAACACATCCTGTTTCGTTTGAGTTGTCTTGTTCGACATTGAGACAATGATTTTTAATCATTTAAAAAATCTGAAATGATTCCTATTAAAAAATAAATCCAAAAAATATATAATTAAAAAAAAAATCAATTTGAGTGGTGAAAGAATAGAGGGTTGAGGTTTTAACTCGTTTGTCTTGATTAACTCGGACGAGATTTTGAAAATCTCGTTCGATACGTCTCGTTTAACTCGTGAGTCAATCATTTTCTGTGCTATCTCATTTGTATCGCTCAAGATATTAGAAAATATCGTCTAAGATGATTTGCTTATCTCACGATACGCAGTCGTCTCAAAATACTTTGTGAGTTGGTCTCATTCAGCTTTGATATCGAGTTAACTCGGGCGATACATCTTGGTCTCAGACGAGTTTAAAAATCATGATAGGAACTGCACACACAAAAATTTGACAGAAAAAATGGCTCTTTGCAAAAATGAAATTTATAAGCACCAATTTTAGTACTTCTTATAAAAGTACTATTTTGACTCTTTTAAAATGTTGCTCTTTCAAAGCATTAAATGTCCAAACGATAAAGTAAATGCTTCTGACTCCCTGCCAGAGCTAGAAGCATTTAGAAAAGTCAATCCAAACAAGCCCTTAGGTCATAATAAGTAAAGTGGGGTTGCCAATAACAAGTTTTTATTTTATTTAATGTGGATAGTGATTTAAAATGTTGGGATTTGTTGGAATTCGTTTAGGTTTGGAGGAGAGAATCATTTTTAAAATGAGAGAATATGTCAAAATATAGACACCCGTTGGAGATGCTATAACTTCTACTTCATTACTTGTTCTTCAGAGCAACTCCAATAGATTTCTACATCTTTATATTTAGAGATAGAGACCACCGAATCAAGCTCCAACAGGTCTCTTAATTTCTAACACACCCTCTGAAACACTATTCACGTCTCCAGAATTGATGATGAAGCGAAAAAAAAAAGGTGATATCTATTTCACTATTCATCTTGTACAAATACCAATTTTGTTCCCATCATTTTACATAAATGTCATTTTTAATTTTGTTTTTCAATAAAAATATGTTTTAAATATAATTTTTCTTCCTTATTTATTTTCAATTATTATAATTCAATATTTTTTAATTCTTTTTATTAAATATTTATTAAAAATATTTTAAACTTAAATTTAATCAATTGTTCGACGAAATTAGACAAAAAATTGCAAAAAATTGTTTTCTTAATTTCTGACACACCCTCTAAAACATCATTCACATCTCTAGAATTGGAGATGAAGCAAAAAATAAAAAATAGAGGTGGTCTCTATTTCACTATTCATCTTGTACAAATACCAATTGTGTCCCCATCATTTTACATAAATGTCATTTTTAATCTCCTTTTTCAATAAAAATACATTTTAAATATACTTTTGGTTCCTTATTTATTTTCAATTATTATTATTCAGTATTTTTAATTCTTTTAATTAAATATTTATAAAAATGTTTTTAACCTAGATTTAATCAATTGTTCAATGAAATTCAATAAAAATTTGCAAAAAATGTTTTTTAGTATTTTGTTGTTGAGAAATTATTTGTACAAGAGCGGATCACTTAGGATATATGTTATCGGCCAAATAGTAATCAACATTATAGTCTTTATCTTGGATGGTATAATGAGCATGAAGAACTATACCTTGAGCGAGGTTCGCGAATAAGTTGGATGATTATAGGACATTGATATCATTGTTGGAGCCAGATAAACCAAAGTATGCATGCTATATCCAAAGGTCATATGATATTACTATCTCAAGAATTATAGTTGGTGATCCATCGAGTCTTGAGTGTTATCTTGCCCAAGCTGTTGGACAATTTTTCCAAGCCCTATGCATACAATCACGACTTTTCAACATTCTTGGGAAGCAACGATATTCACCTTTTTGTAGTAGCTTTGCCATATCGTCAACATTAAATGATCTCAAGTATTTTTCCCCAAATACCTCTACAATTGCCCTACAATACAATCGCAGTGGACTCACCAATTCTTACGTATTCGTTGGTTGAATTTGCTAGTGGTTTGAACGCCAACATTCAAAATGCAACCGTTATTTTTTATAAATCCAATAGTCCAAGTTTACCAATACCATAATTCTTTTGCATTAAATAGTGGTCTGAACGCCAACATTCAAAATGCAACCGTTATTTTTTATAAATCCAATAGTCCAAGTTTACCAATACCATAATTCTTTTGCATTAAATAGTTGTCATGACCAACAACTGCGTAGACAATACGAAGGGCGAGATTTCGACACATTCGAAACCGTCTTCTAAATAAATTGACCCCATATGTGGGGTTCTCAAAAAAGTAGTCATTCCAAAGTCGAGAATGACCTTCTTCCCTCCCATATTACTATATGCCTAGGAAACGAATTGTTATGTTTCGGTCGTTTTCTTCGATAAGTTGTGCTATGATAGCATTGTTGGCAACATTCAAACGAACTAATTGTGCGTGTTCTTCTTTCCACTCTCACATTTCTCCTGTATAACCAGGGGAATGTGGAATAAAATTCTCACGTTCATCAGAACCTGAAGATGAAGATGAAGGTGATGATAGATGAAAAGGGTCTGCACCAAAGCTTGTTGTTAAAAATAACTTTGAAATAGTCAATAAATTTGAGAAATGCAAAATATGTGAAGTAAAAATGAATAATGTTGCAACCTTTATATAAGAATAATGTTCATCAATAAAAAATCCTCTCTTTTCATCTCAACCATTGGATGCAAAAAAATACATTTAATCTCTACCACAAGCCATCTCTTTTTATACCGATCCTTAGATGAAAAAGTACATTTAATCTCAATCATTGGAGATCAAACATTTAATCTCACCGGTTTTTATCTCAGCGGCCATGATCATAAATGCTTGCTCCACATTGGTAGCATTCTTGGCAGTAGTTTCGAAGGTTGGGATTCCAATCTCATCTGCAAATGCCTTAAGAGAAAGCAAAAATAAACTAAAATATAATATAAAATAAAGCAAAAAAGTAGGGAAGAGTTTTTTTTTTCAAGTTCAACGCTTCAACGCCAATAGAAAGAACGAAAACAACCACCACAGACATGTGGCATTAGCAAATAGTTTACCTTAGAAGTTTCATAGCAAACCACTTCTTCCAACCAAAAGCTTGTTCACATTTTCACTAGCATAGCGGTCGATTTCATTCAGCCATTGCTTGACATTGTTAAATCTTTGTTGATCCGTAACATCATAGACAACTAGCAAACAAGCAAAATTCATGCTCTGCAATACTTTTTTTTGTCGATGGGTAAGCTGGGCTTGAACCCACGACCTCAAAGTTGTTTTGCAACATATCAAACTAACTGAGGTATGGGTCTAAGCCCCAATTCATGTTCTGCAATACTTGCATCATCAATGCAAGGGACAAAGCTACCACGAAAAGAAGAGACATATACTTACAATAATGCCATGTGCTCCACGGTAATAGCTACTGGTAATTGTCCGGAAACGTTCTTGTCCAGCAGTGTCCCACTATGAGAGAAATGGGGATTCAATCATACCATGAGTGGACACTAGAATTTGATTTCAGAAAAGAACTTAACTGAATACTTACAATTTGAAGTTTAATGGTCTTTCCATCCTGTTCAACCATGCAAATTTTCTAAAGAGCACCAAATAAAATTGATGATATAGCTACAGCCAAGTTGCAACCCACATGCTTTAAAACATTGGACTACGCTATTATATTTCCAAAATCAACACCAATGGTACTGATGCAACCCATACGCTTTTAAACATTGGACTATGCTATTATAATTCCAAAATCAACACCAATGGTACTGATGCAACCCATATGCTTTAAAACATTGGACTATGCTATTATAATTCCAAAATCAACACCAATGGTACTGACGTAACTCTCCAAATATTAATCATCCTAAATCGCATAAAACCACAGTTTCAGTTCCAGGTTCGACGTTGTTCAACTTCTATGAAGAATTCATGCAAGAGCACAAAGGTCTCGTGAATGACAAAACACGTTGTTATGAACTTATAGTAATTAACTTGAATATTTAAAGACCAGTCCAATCCATGGGCATCAGCCACTTTTTTCCCCCCCGCTCTAGCAATTCAGCTAAGAGCAATCAATGGGAACTGATGAAACATGAACAATAGTATAAGCAAGATAAAAAAGTTGCCGAACCCTTTTTCGTAATTATGTTTTCAAAAGTAAATACCATGCTCAGTGTTTTATTGGTCAGTATCCCCTTTCTAAATAAATATTTCTCATTATTTGATAGGTCGAATATTTTTCACTTTAATTATACATATAGACCAAAACACACAAGTCAAACCAAATATTTACCATTTTCTTCCTTCTTTGATTGTGTATTGTTTACTTGCCAAGATTGTTTTCCCCCCACCCCTCGATGCACACAAACACCATTGTGTGATTTCATAACATGAAAGATATTAAACATAAACATTTGAATGTACATGAAACCATATGAACATTGAAAAAAAAGTGTCCCTATCTGGCTTTCTAATATGCAGATTATTCAATCAATAAATCTACAAGGGAGAACCTATTAAAGATCTTTTGGACTAATTTGAATGTGAATCCATATAATGCCCCATTTAGTATCATCATATGAAGGAGATGACACATTGTTGATAATGAATCAATTGGCATCCATCAATTTTCATAGTGGAATGGAGGGTAGGCATGTAGGAACAACTAAAATATTATTTTAGAGAACAATTTCCAACCCAATTTTTTTCTTCTAATAACACATCAGTTATATTGCTACACACACACACACACACACGGAAGCAACACATCCAAAACACATTTGTTTAGGGGTTTTAGGCCAAAGCCCTAAGACATCAGGGGCCATGGCTGCAGCCCTCTTTAATCTTTATCTCATTCTTCCTGTCTCCCAATCTCTTTATTTCTTTTGCTCTCTTTCCATCTCCCTCTCTCTATGATTCCTCCTCCCTTACACATTCTTATTGTTTTCTTCTTTTAGGATATTCAAAAGAAACCCTAGAAAAAGCATCCCACAAAGGAAAATACCCACAAACCATAACCCTAATTGCCCTCCCCAATTTTTTCCCTAATTGAGTAGTGTCTAATTATATGATTTGTGTGCTATAAGAAAAGGTTTGCTTTGGCAATAGAAGTTCTCTTCTTTTGTCCATAACTTCAAATGCATATTTGCATACCGATACTTGTAAAGCATTTGTTTTATCAATATCTAACTAGATCCATCCCATGTCCCCTTTGAGTCTCTTATAAAAGGCCTACAACAAGTTTCATTCACTTTAGTATGGAGGATGATCTCCTCATTCAATTGAGGCATACTCAAGTATTAGTTAGCATTTCCAATGCAACTTCAAAGTCATGAATTCAAGTCCACCTTACCCGTCTAAAACACACACGTTCCGTGCACGAATGCATGCACACACTCCAAGGCCAAATAAACTAAAAACTCACCACTAAATGTTGGACAAGGTCTTGGGTTCAATTTCATTATCTGTTTATAAAAAGAAATACAACATAAAAAATTCTCAATATAATAAATACCACACCTCATTGGCATTGAAACTCGACTCTCTGGCAGCCTAAGTAGACAACTTGTTGGGAAGTCACTATAGTCAAATTGAAGAGTTCAGCTCAAAGTACTTTTTTTCCCAGTTGAGTAGGGTGTGAGAAGAAACTCTAAAGTTTTTTGCCAATTCATCATCCACCGAAACAGAAAAAATGATTGATAGCTCACTAACTATAACACAAGTCACCACCACTTTAGCCCCATTAAGTATCGGGTACTCGAAATCTTTTGAGGAAAAGAGTGAAAAGGATGCCATAAATAATGAAGAAATCCATGGCCCTTTGAAGAAGATTTCATGATACATTGCAACTAAAAATACAAACACAGGACATTTTCAGCCAAGAGTACACCCCCCACCCCCACCCCCTCCCCCTCCAAATCTAGAACTCCACCCATAAGTCGCATTAAACCAATAGAGAAAAATAAAGGATTCCATCCACAATAAACAAACTCTTCCCAACAATCTTACTGATAATAAACTCCATCTTTTCTAAAGAAACTGTAAGATTACTTGAGAATTGGCCATGCATCTAATCAAACAAACAAGAAGTTACATCTGAAAGTCCACAAAAAATTCCCAAATTTAGCTCCCAAGCTAAACAAATGCTAGCCAATTACCACAAAATCACATCGAACCAAATGAATTCTTGATTGAGCTATAGTTTTGAAGTAGATGGTAAGTTGAAGGTTGTAGTATGTGATTTATGGTAAGAAGGGGGTTGAGGGATCTTGTATGGAGAGTTGAAGATTTAAGATGGTTGAGGGTTGAAGATTGAAAATACCCACAAATTATCTCTACCTACCGTGGCAAACCTCGAACCCAAATTTGAATTGAGTGAATTGATGAATCAGGTAACATAGGTCTAGACTATGGTGAAGACCAACAAGTATTAATTTGCTAAAACAATTTCGGTTTGAACCTATCAAACAAAATCTGTCAAAAAATCTTTTAGTTTTTTATTCAAAATTGTCGTTTTGAAGGTTTTAATAGTAATTTTTTCATTTTTCTTGGTGATTAAAAGTAAAAAAAAAAGTATTTTTACAAGATAATTGAAAATGCTTTTTTTTTTCAAAGAAAAATAAGAGAAAAAAAATTAAAATATAATCTCCATTTATTCAATTTCTCACAAAACTCAAAAGGAGATGAATATAAAAAGAGAGAGAAAGAGAAGAAGTAGTGGGTATCGGTGTGTGCAATAAGTAAATACACAAGGGTAAAAATGTAATTGTACATGGGTGCAATTAGCCATCTCTGTGTGGGCAAATAGAGCGACCCTATAAGGTGAGTGCGATTTTGTTGACGGGCATATTGTTGACGCATAGTAACCATGCAAATCTATTGGAGGATTTCTTAAAATATTTTTGGAACAGTCCCTCCATCTTAATTGTGTTTACAATCCTTATACTCTTTATTAATTAAATTCAAATCCAAATACCGTCATTTTCAATTGAAATAGCAAAACACTTGTCTTACTAACATAATAAGATTTTAATCCTTACTAAGGGTCTTTTTACTCATATGGATAACCACATTATCAGTCCAACACTACCACAGCCCTCTAAATTTCATCGAAAGCCTCATATCAAAAAAATAAATTTCAAGAAACAATTTTTTTTGAGCTTGATGTAAGTTTTTGAAAATTACCGAATTTCCAAATAACTCTCAAAATTAAAATTGAAGTACAATAGTGAAAAATAACTTTTTTTGGGATTTATTTTTCCAAAGTTCATATATTTTTGTCCTCAACAATATCGAAGCATCCGATCATGTTTTTGGATGCCACAAGGTGAATCCAAGGTAAGTCGAAAACATTAAAATATTTTAGAGAAGCATTTTCCTACTAACTTCGTAAGATTTGAAATTTTAGTAAGGATCATTGAGCTCAAATGGATTACCAAATTGACAACCCAAAACTAAGGTTTCTGTTCCTAAAAAAAAAAAAATTTAAGATAATTTATGAAGAAAAAACTATATATTTTTTTTAATGAAAATCAAAAAATCCAGATAAAAATAATAATAATGAATGAAAAATATTTGTATGATTAACCTGCAAAAATAAAAACAGGTGTTTCAACTTTTTTACTACGAGAGATATTTTAAAAGAGGGGCTATTGACAAACAAACTTTTACTTATTATATTCCAATTACTTAAATTAATTATCACACCCCAATTAAATTAAAGATCAAAACACTCTTCAAACATTACTAAGGTTTGCCTCAAATTACAATCTCATCATAACAAAATATTATAGCACTCATTCAAACAATTTTAATAGTTTTTACAATAAAAAAATGTTCATATAAAATCCTAAACTTAAAACAAAAGAATCTAAGAAAAAAAATTGAGACTTTCTATTGGCACCCCAACTTTTACTTATTCTCAACCATTCACCTATTTTCTTTATTTATTACTAAAATTTGCCTTTAATTACAATCTCAACATAATAAAATATTATAACACTCGTTCAAACAACTTCAATAGTTTTTTACAATTAAAAAAAAGGTCCATATAAAATCTTAAATCTAAAACAAAAGAATCTAAGGAAAAAAAAAATGAGAGTTTCAATTGGCACCCCAACTTTTACTTATTCTCAACCATTCGCCTATTTTCTTTATTTATTACTGAGGTTTGCCTCCAATTACAATTTCAACATAATAAAATATTATAGCACTCATTTAAATAATTTTACTAGTTTTTTACTATTAAAAAAATATTCATATAAAATCCTAAATCTAAAACAAAAAAATCTACGCAAAAGAAAATAAAAAAATGAGAGAGTTTCTATTGGCACCTCAACTTTTACTTATTATCAACCATTCAATTATTTTCTTTATTTTTATTTGGGGTGTAATAAGCAACAGTTGGAATGCCAATAACACATATCTTAAAATATCTCTCATAGTAAAAAGTCGAAACACCTCATTTTATTTTTCAAGCTTAATTAGAAATTTTTTTTTTATTCATTATTGTTTTTTTATTTTCCACTTTTTATCTGAATTTTCAAGGAAGTCATTTTCATTTAAAAAGCATAATTTATTTTACATAAATTACTTTTTGGATTTTTTTTTTTCATAATCGAAAACCTTGGTATTGGATTGCCAATTTAGTAATTCATTTGAGCTCAACGACCCTGATTAAGATTTCAAATTTTACCAAGTTAGTAGGAAAAGTACTTCTCTAAAATACTTTATTGTGTCCAAGTAACCTTGGGCTCACCTTGTGACATCCGAAAACATGATCGGATGCTTCAATATTGTAGTGGACAAAAGTATATAAACTTTGAAAATACAAATCCCAAAAAAATAATTATTTTTCACCGTTGTATTTCAATTTTAAGTTTGGGAGTTATTTGAAAGTTCAGTAACCATCAATTTTCAAAAACTTGGATCAAGCTAAAAAAAAAAATTATTTTTTGAATTTTATATTTTTGATCTGAGTTTTTTATAAAACTTAGAGGGCTGTGCTAGTGTTGGACTGGGGGTGTGATTATCCATATGAGTAAAATGACCCTTAGTAAGGATTAAAATCTTACTACATTAGTAAGACAAGTGTTTTGCTATTTCAATTGAAATAGAGTGTTTTATCACTCACAGTCACACTTTCTCTTCTCTTTTCTAAACTCTCAAGAACAGATAACGAAAAAGAAGTTAGGGCTGCGGCAATATACGACGGCCTTTTTCGCTGGCGGCGCATTCAGGTATGTCTCTCTCAAAACCTAAAAACCATTAATTTATCTTGAAAATCCATGATTTCATGCTCGAATCGAAACTACTTTAATTTTCTTTGAAAAACCATAATATTCAATCTCAGCTTTAACCTTGAACCTGAACAAATCTTGATTTCTAACTTACCCTTGAGCCTGAAAAAAATCATTCATTTTTCTACCAAAAACTCATGTATCCATCATTTCCATTGATTTTTCTAGGGTTTTTATCAAATCCAACACTATCTTTATATTTAAACTCCATGTGGTTTCGTTGTAAATGGATGTTATTTATTTTGTTTAGGAGATAAATTTGGGAAATTTCGTTAGAGTTTCTCTGATCAGTAAATGTGAGTCAAGATCCTGTCTCTCTCTTGCTCTAGGTTTTTATTTATTCCCTTAGGTGTGATGTAAGGTGCTTTTTCATGATTGATCGTTTGGAGCTATTAGTTTTTATGGGTTTTAACTATACAACGTTTTTAAAGGTTTTGTTTTCACTTTTTCTTAGGTTAGGGTTTGGTGTATTGCTTTGTTTTCTAATATTTCGAATTTGTTTGAAATTTTTGAAGTTAGATTTTAATTTTCTTATGGCATTTTTAAATTAGGGTATGGGTTAAACAATTTTTGGCGAGTTGGGATTTTTTTGTATTTGTCGTCCATTTGTTGCAGAGTTTATGGTTTTTTTTTTTTGGATGAGTAGGATTTATTGTTTTCTTTTTAGTTATATTGGTATCCTTAAGAGAAAATTACCAAAATGGTAAAGTAAAATTGAAAATTTACCAAAACAGCACATTGTTCATTCTAATTTTGAAAACGATAAATTATAATTTTTCTATAAAATAGTAAATACTTTCACTGTTTTAATTTCATTAAATCAGTTTTAAAAAGTACTGTTTTATAAAACAATGGATTTTTCCCCACTTTAACGAAAACATTTTAAGTCCTAGAATGGTAATAGACCAAATTAAAATGAACAGTGTGCCATTTTGGTAATTTTTCAATTTTCAGCGCATCTTTTGGGAAATCACCTTATACGTAATTTATTATTTTTCTTTCAATTAATAACTGAATTTGGTGATGACTACGGGTTGTACAAATTCCACGGGTCTCTGAGTGCCCTTGCTTTGCAACCTTTTTTAATAATCTTAATCCAAAATTTACAATGCAAGGACCCACCCTCCTTGTTCAATGTCAAGCATTGAGTGTGGTCAGTAACCTCACCTCTTTTGAGAGGTCAAACCTCTTTATATGATTGGTTGGGAATTTCAAGGTCTAAGATAATGCTTTATAGTTTCGGGTTCATCATTTCATTGGAGAGTACAATTTTCACTCTGGAATTGTTCTATATGTCCCAAGTACTTAGGCGAGAATCCGAGACCACTCTCTTTTATGGGCATCATCTAGTTTCTTGCTCATGCTTCTGATTAATGCCTTATTGTTTAGGGTTTTTGAATCTTGAAAATGTTGCTTTTCTGTGGATTTCAGGCAATTCAAGTAGCGGGTTTTGTTCCATGATGTTCACAATATTTTTGTGATGCATTTTGTTTAACTTTTTTTCTCCTTGTCATTTATCTTGCTTACTGTGGATTTGTCAACCCATTTCAGTTCTTTGGTTGTAATGGATGGAAAAGAGAATGTTCTAGAAGCCATACTTGAAGGGGAAAGCCTAGAAGATGTTGACATGCTTGATGCAGAAACCATTGAAGAAGGAGAGTTTTACGAGCATAATCAATGCATTGAATCAACTGAGGGTGGTGAGAAAGATGAAAATATAGCAAATCAAGAATCTCATAGTAAAAATCGTAGGCGCAGAACGAAAAAGAAGAAGAATAAGAAGAAGAGTGGACCCATTTCCAATGTCACAGATATAAACAGGTTTCATTCTTTTAAAACTTCTAATCAGTTTTGTACGTAATTGTGGTGTTTTTAGTACATAATTGTTGGAAGAAGACCATGGCTTCATTTTGATTGACCAAAATATTACTCATATAAAAAATTTCTTCCTGCTATAATTTTTTCTTTCTTTCTTTTGCTTTAATAACTTTCGGATTAGAATAGAGAGAAGAGAAGAGCTTGTTCTACTTATACAAAAACTGCTATTGGCACCCAACTTTTACTTATTACACCCCAATTAAAAATAAGGAAAATAAATGAATAATTGAGAATGAGTAAAAGTTGGGGTGCTAATAGAAACTCTCTCATTTTTTGTGTGTGTGCTATATTTCTATTTTTTGAGTTTAGGATTTTATATGAGCCTTATAATAATTGTAAACAACTATTGACATTGTTTGAACGATTGTTATAATGTTTTGTTATGTTGAGATTATAATTTGAGCCAAAGCTTTGTAATGTTTGAAGAGTAAGTCTTAGTCTTTAATTCAGGGGTGATAAATAATTTAAGAAATTGGGGTGTGATAAGTAAAAGTTGGGGTGCCAATAACAGCTCTCGAAAAAAAAAGGAGTGCTTGTTCTTTGGGTTCAAATTCACTTATCCTCTAGTGTATGATTTACTTGGGAAACCCTAAGACTGTCATGTACAAGTACCTGCATTTATTTTATTGAAGTTTCCAATCATTTTCTATCCTTTTCAGGTTTGTTATAGATACCTGTAGAAGATTGAAGGAAAGGAAATCCTACTTGGTATGGAATGCTGTGGGTTGTCTTGGTGTTTCTGCTTTAAGCGATCTCGTCAAAGAGGTGAGATTCTTTAATGTGCCCTTACTTAAGATATGGCTCAAGAAAGAGTTGAATGGTGAAAATATGGTTTCGTCATCATCATCTTCAAAGCCTTATTCTGACATGATGGGGTTGGCTGGATAGCTCTTGTTCTGACAATAATTCTTAGGGAAAATTATCAAAAAAGGGTAAAATTTTTAACTAATTATTTGAAAAGTATCAATTTGCAAGAAATTACCAAAAATGATTTAGCATGCTGAACTGTCTAGAGTGTTAGGATTCCTTCATATTTGAGTATGGAAAGGGGGAGCTAGCCTAGCTAACTTAGTAAGATTTGAAAAGTTACTAAGGCTTGTTAAACTCACCTTGTTGCATCTAAAAAATATGATCGATGCCACAGGGATGTAGCGGAAAAAATTCTAAGAACTTTCCAAAAAGATTTATTTTTTATTGTTACATTTTAATTTTAAAATTAGGAGTTCGTGAGAATTCAGTGGCCATCCATTTTAAAACCTTGGATCAAGCTCAAAAGTCATTTATTTTATTTTATTGAATCTGAGTTTTGCCATGAAATCTATAAGGCTATGGTATTGGATTGTCAATTTGGTAATCCATTTGAGTTCAAGGACTCTTAGTAAGATTTGAAATCCTACAAAGTTGTAAAGAAAGTGTTTCTTTTCACAATGCACATAACCTCAGCCAAACTCACGAAGCAGTTAGAAGATGTCGGAGAGACCAAAACGCCGGACAGTCCAGCGATTTCAAAAAACACTGAACGGTTCAGCGTGTTAAATCGTTTTTTGTAATTTGTTAAAAATAAGATTTTTTAATAATTAATAATTATTTTTACTCTTTTGAAGTAATTTTCCCTAATTCTTAACATGAACTCAATGAAATGAATGTTCATGATTGGCAAAGTTTTTAGATTGGTTGCCAACCTGATGTAACTTCTATTTCTGGTTCTGGGAGCGGCTTTATAAATAAAACACTATACCAAACTTTTATTTTTTGATTGATAAAGATAAATTTATTGAGAAAGAAAAGAGAACGAGGGGGGTCGAGGGGACCGACCCAAAACAGCCCATACTGAGTATGGTGTTCTATGAGTAAAATATATGAAGAAAAAAATTAATAGATATCTCAATAATGATGTTTTTTAAATTCATAGTGCCTTGATTGATTAAGTTCCTTTCAATAACCAATGAACTTATTAGGTAATAAATAAGAATATCAGGCATCCTATCTTTAATTACTGAATTTGATTGCAAAGTAATTATGTAGGAGTTGGTAACCCTGTCGTGTAACGCATGTTTTAGTTTGTTACGAGTAATCAAAGAGTTCTTGTGTTTAAGTAGTGAAGGAACCCAAAAGTTTCTCAGTCATGTGTGTCTATTGGGGATAAGTTTGAATTCCATTTAATTAAGAGATCAACTTTTTTGGTCAAATTCATTCATAAAGATGGAGAGATTAGTGAAGATGTGCTCTATAAAATTAGTGTTGAGTGGATTAGTGGTACACTTTTCGAGTATTATGTGATTGATGATGATGTGACTGGTGATTTTGGGATAAGACTTTGATGGTGATGTGATTGATGTGTATTGATTAAACTAACAGAACAATTTACAAGATAACAATAAACAATTTATGAACAAAATGAGTATGGTAGAGATGTAGATGTTGGGATGGATGAGTTTTAAAGCTAAGAAAGGTCAAATCAGTGAGAAATAGTATTTTGGTGCAAATCAAAGGCTCTAAAAGGGTGAGATGGAGGCCAATAATGACATAATAGTACTTGGTGATAGAATATATGAAGATATGTGCCTTGAGATACGGATCATGATTGAGTTCAATTGTGAAATAAAATTCATGTTGCTGACCCCGGTATCGTGGATAACACATAGTGATAGTGGTGGTGTTGATGATGATGATGGGCTCGAATGTGATGAGAGGGAGATCACAAATGACATAGTTGGACTTATTAAGTGAATATAGGTAGACGTGCTTTAAGATACTGATCAATAGAGAGTTCAATTGTGAAATAAGATTCGTTTGGTGATAATGATGATGATGATGATGGTGGTGGTGGTGGTGGTGATGATGATGATGATAGAATACAATTTCTATGATAGTTGTCTTATATGATTGCATTTATGATTTAGATTCTAACAAAGCCTGAGAAAGACCTAAAGGAACATGGATTAAGGTAGCAAGATGGTTATGAATACCCTTGAATCAACAACAGACAGGGCTTTAGATAGAATTGAATGGAGGGTCAGGATTCGTTCTACTGATTCCAAAATTTTGGGGTAAAGTTTTGATGATGATGACAGCGATTTTCTTATGATTTTAGTTATATGTGCCTGAAAAGAACTCTTTGAGCCAACTTTTCAGATGGAAGAGAAAATATTTGGCTGCTGTGTTCATCCTCTTCAACATGTCTTTACATCAGATGCAATAATCACAAATGGTGTTCAATAAGGTATGTGGTAATTTGCAATCAATTAACTTTCGTTATGAGATGCTGTAATTTTGTTATCGGTAAAAATTCTACTTTCCTTTTGTGTTTCCATTCAAAAGTTCAATCTACGCCTTATTATTCCCGCTTAAAGTCCTCATACGTGCCGTAAGTTGGTTGTTGTGCCCTTTAAAAACTTAATTTCCATCAGCTCTCCTGTGCCCCCACCCCCTTCTCAAAAATAAACCCATTCACGTACATATTTACTTTCTGCCCCCGTTTGTCTTTGGTTCAGGCTTTTGGCTGTTCTTTACCTTGGCTCAATGATGGGTCTTAGGAGAATAGCTGAAAGCCTGCTGTCTGGGTACATACATCAAAGGATGGTCTGGCCCCATAATCTCCTTTTCGCTACCTCTTAAGGTTGAACTTTCAAATATGGTTAGCCCTTCAATTTTGGTTTGGACCAGTGAGATCGCCTCTTTCAGTCCTGCAACAGAAGGTGAGAATATGGGGTTTTGATTGATTGGGGACTAGTTCAAAAAGCCTACTGTGATTCTTGTTCACTTTACTTAAGCCCAAATTTATGGATTCTTCTAAAAAGGGTAAAGTACCAGTTTCTAGTGTCGTACATGCACCAGATTCTAACAGAGTCTAGTGTGATGCTTCAGAACTTTTTAATTTCCCCCCCTTTTCAAGATGTTTATTAGCATTTATCTTAATTTATGAGTTCAACCATTTCTTTTATTGAGATTTTCTTTGCAATAATCAAACGTTTATATATGTATATATATATTTTTTGGAGGTATAGGATATGTATCATAAGATAATCCCTCCTAGAATCCCATTATCTTTATTATTATATAGAATAATTACTTTTGTTTAAATTGTTTTTAATATACATGAGTTCATGACTACTATATTTTGGAGTAAACTGAATCCCTCACTCCGTATCCTAATTAGGTTTGATCTCTTTACCCATTTGTGCATCATAGACATAACTAGACATGAGTGTGTTAAAAGACTCAACTTCAATGACAAAGAACAAGACAAAATAAGTTACCAAATTAACCCAAAACAAAGACAGCTGATTGAAAGAAGCACACCGTGAAACTATAAGTTTTTGGCTATTTGGACACAAGGCATGTATTTTCTTACTGACAAGATTAGATCTCTCGTTCACATCCTTGCGGTATAGCAGGATTACAGTTAGTTGGATAACTTGTAAGGGTTTTCAAAAATAGAAAATTACTACTTATTACTTTTTCCTGAAAAATTCATTCGGCAGATGGATCATTTTTATTGAATCTTCAAATTGCAGGTGGATGCGATTCAAGCTTGTGGAGGTCAGATGACTGCTGATGGTAAGCGCTATCGCTCAGGTGGCGGCATATTATGGAGTATTATGAAAGCACGAGAGCCTAGAGCTTACAAAGAGATAATGGCAAAGGGGAAGGAATTTGAGGTATCTTTCTCCTCTTGCTCCACCACTATATATCATAATCATTTTCACTATCATCAATTCTTTAAATGTATACACATGAGATTGGGTTGTATGTACACTTTATGGACCGCACATTCACATGGCACCCAAAAACATGATTGGGTGCCATGTGGATATAGTGAACCAGAGCACAAAATTGTAAGAATTTTTTTAAGAAGGGCATTTTTCACCATTGGTCAAAGTATTTTAATTATGGGAGTTCTATGGCGGTCCATTTTCAAAGCGTTTGACCAGGCAAAAAAATTTATATTTTATTTTTTAAAACATAATCTAAACCATGATCCCTAGAGAGATGAGGTGTCATTTGGGCCACGTGGACAGCCACATTGGCCCAAATGATACCTATGCCTTCTAGATGTCTTGATTTAGATTAGGTTTAAAAAAAATCAAAGTTCTTTTTTTGGCTTGGTGAAAGGTTTAAAAATGCGTGGCCACTAAACTCCCAATTTTTTTACCAACAGTGAAAAAGTCTCTTTAAAAAAAATAGAGTTACTTACAATTTTGTGCTCTACATTGGGTGCCATGGGGATTTGCAGTCCATGTGCATGTATACTAGAGGGGTAATATTGAAAAATGATAGAAGAAGAAATAGAATGAAGTTAGGGGTATTTTTTTAAAGAGGAAGAGGAGAAAATGTAAAACATGCTCTTGAGATACGTTGTATGTTTGTTTATGGGGTGTAAATCTTAAGACAAAGAGAGTGGCCCACCGTTGTGTTTTCTTTTAATCCTCTTTAAGAGCTAAGGGGGTAAAAGTGAAAAAGAAAATGTTGGGGGATATTATTAAAAAAATTGAGGTTAATAGGGAAAAAAACGAAAAACAATAAAGTGGGCTAAAGAGTAGATATAATAAAGTTGGAGGGAGTGAAGAGGAAAGACAAAAAAGTGTGGTGTAGGTCAATGAGACATTTGTCCAATTACAAAATTGTAGCTGAAGGGACATTTATTTCCACCTCAAAAAACACAAAAACTGTATCAACTCAGTTGTGTTTTATTATATAGATATATAAGATAAAATTGTCTAAACCTTGGAGTCCATTCTCGCAAGATTTCAATTCATTATGTGACCTTGATAAAGTCAATTTGAATTTGAAATTTCTGAATTGTTTGAGATTGACTCTGTACAATTGGATTGTCCAAACTGTTATTCATGTGGATGATCCCCGTACGTGGGAGTACATACAGGGAGTAATCACAGTTTTGGAACGTTCAATGCCTCAAGGTTCCTTTTTGATTTTTCGAGATAAGATTCTCCTTGGAGTAGGGCTTCCTTAGAACTCTCTATGCCTACTTTAAAAAACTATAAAAGTCCATGAGGCATAGAACTTGTTTAAGAAAGATGGAACTTCACTTCTCCTATACTTTGTTTAAGCTTCATTTCATAGAGGTACAACTTCCCTACAAATGCTGGTGTGGACATGTTTGTTGTAAATTGTTAAATTTTATTTCCATCTTTTGGTTTCTTCTAACATTAGGCTAAATGATAGAAATTATTTCACATCAGATAACACAAACAAAAAAATCTCTTCCCCACCATATGAAGTGGATCAACTTGTTTCATATTTTTTGTTGAACCTTTTTTTTCCATATAAGCAGGACCATTTTATTGAAATAAAAGGGGACTGGCTGAGGTAACCAGCCATAGTACAAGAGTCAAGTTACAAAATACCGAAAATTAAGAAAGTACACAGTTAACTAGCTCATAAGGAGTCCTATTTAAATACAAAATCATCAAAGAAAACTCCCTTGAAGTCCGAATGGAAGAAAACCCTCCTACTTACTAAAAGTTCCCTCCTAATTTTAGGTAAATGATACTTTTTGAAGTATTGAGTTTTGTTTCTTATCTCTATTGCAGAAGCAATTCAGGCAACCAAATATTAGAAAAGAGCCTGAGCGACATAAAGAGGCTCCTCAAAGAACTACTGCACTTGAATCTTCTGATCCGATTGAAGACCAAGTTTCAAATGGTTCTAAGCTTACATCAAAAGCACAGGATGATCATGAACAGTCTGTTGCTCCTCAGGATCGTGTATCTGTCATGAGTAGGATACGGGTACCCGTTGCTTATAATGATCTGTTTGAAGAGGATGCAGAAGATGAGCCAACTTGATCTTCTGAACCAAAGGGATATTCAGACCAGAGTGTAAAGAAGGCTATGATAGAAGGGTCTTTGTTTTTTTGGTGATTAAATCTTTTCTCTGAGATGCTACTTTCTAGACACATAGAAGTGCACATTTTTTTGGTTAGTCATGGTAGCATGACATCACTTTTTTCTTGAAATTGAGAAAAAAAAATGACTTTAATTTGGTTGTGTTGGTACCTTATTTTATTTATTTATTTATTTTTTTCTGAAGTCCTAATTTGAATCTCCACCCAGAACTCTTGTGAAGATCACTGACAGCAATTTCTAGAGAGTTCTTCTATAATGGTATCGGGTCAATTCAGTTTGAATCGGTTGAAATGCCAATTTAATTAAGTGGTAATACATGTGGAGTGTTCTCACGTTCTAGGTTTAAACTCCTACTGAATCCAATTTCATTTGCTAACCACTAATCTTATACTTATAAAAAATAATAATAATAAATAAATCAGTTTGATCCGTCCCACTAGATCAGTCTTTTATGGCCTTAGTAAAACAATGGTCTCAACATAACTTGAAAATCACGGATCCCACAAAAGTGAGACTTCATCTCCATTTAATTCAATATAAAACTGTCTTGTGTTATTGCAAGCGTGTATTTATTTTTTCTTATTTATTTATTTTGGATCTTATAACAATTCTTTGTCAAACACATCCACAATTGCCATGACCCCATGCAACACCCCGTGTGATATGTAAGGGAAATACCTTGTGATCATACTGTGTATTTTCCCAATAGTGGCACAATTCCGCGATCATATTAGACCACCTACCCATATCGTTAGAGTTACAATTGTGAACAAGGGGATGATTCTGAATTCTTCTACTCGATCAAAAGTGCAGAGCTCCAATAGTTTTCAAGTAGGTATGTCAGTGGATATCCTTTAATCGGAATCAAAATACCTGATTAATATCTGGTCTAAAATGACTCAAACTTATAGGAATCAAAATCGATTTGATTCTCCTCAATGGTAGTTGGGGATATCAACAATCAATTTATTTTATCATCGAGGTTTTCATTGATTTTGTGTTTATATGGTCAGGATTATGGGTTTTCTCACGAGTCAATCTATCTCAACCCTAAATAAAATTCTTCAAATTTTCATATAAACCATGTATACAAACTTAAAGTGGGGTCACCATTATTTTTTATTTATTTATAATGGTAATTGAGGTACTTAGGCCTCCTATGAGAGTGGCAGATTACTTCCTGTAACTACTTGTTGCGACTCTCAAGGTCGATTAGGTGGCGCTGATGTGGATAGATTTGCATAGATCTGCTGGGGAGAACAGATTTGAATCTAATCTTTCTATTTTTTGTTTTTCTGTTGCTATTTTATAGGCATAGAATTCTTATTCTAGTTAGAGATGATTAGGATAAAAGGAGTCGGAAGTTCTGTAATTAGGGAGAATAAAAATGTTATTTAGTTAAGGAGTTCAGCCAACTCGAATAGGCCTATCTTTCTTCTTCTCCTCCTTCTTTCTCTTCTCTTTTATTTAGCATTGTTACAACTGGTATCAGAGCGTTCCGATCCGCAATGACCACTCGTGGGCAAGAAAAGCAAGAGAGGTTTGAGCGATTGGAAACAGAACTCTCATCATTCAAGGAAAGGATGGAAGATCAACACACACAGACCACACAAAACTTCACAAAAATCAGGGCACAAATGGTGGTGTTGTAAGGCCTCATTCAAGGAATGATGGAACAAGACAAGGGCAAGGCACCAACAGTTTCGTTGGAATCACTAGAGATCGGATCCAATCAGGATACTCGATCTGAATCTGTGGAAGTGGTTCGTGATCAAAACCCACCGCCGCCGGCTTACCCTCGTCCTCAAAAGGTTTTCCAGCATATCGATCCCATGTATTCCAAGGGAATGAAGCTGGATTTTCCAACCTTTGATGGAACACAACCATCCATATGGCTAGCTCGAGTAGAGCGTTATATGCGCTTTCACAAAATCCCTGATGAAATGAAGATGGAAATCACAAGCTTCCATCTCGAAGGAGAAGCCTTCGAATGGCATGAATGGTTGTTGCACCATGTGGGATACCTTCCGTGGCCGGCATTCATAGATGCCCTCCTGGCAAGATTTGGACCCGCCAAGTTTGTCAGCTATTTTGGCAAGCTCACTAAGCTTAAACAAACCGGATCATTGGATGAGTATCAGCGAGAGTTTGAGAGGCTATCTTGTCATGTTACCGGAATCTCGCAAACTAATCTGGTGGAGACATTCCTAAGTGGACTTCATGAAGATATTCGATATGATGTAGTTGGTCAACAACCCCTCACATTGGTCCAAACGATAGCTTTTGCTCGACTATTTGATGAGAAGTTGGGTTCTCAACGACGTCGATCTAAGTTGGGGCAAAAATCAGCAACTAACCCAATCCTACCTAGTCCTCTAGCCAAAATCAAACCTCCTCCAAATCCCAACTTCAAGAGGTTGACCATTGCTGAAATGCAAGAAAGGCGATCTAAAGGCCTTTGTTATAACTGTGACGAGAAGTTTGGGCCAAACCATCGTTGCAAGGCTCAACAGTTTTGTTGCATTGGAGAGGTTATGACAGATGAGGTTAGCACAACTGAATCAGCTGGGGAGCCTGAGGAAGACCTAGAAAACGTTGATGAATCCATTCCACCTCTTTTGGCCGAGATCTCTGTTCATGCGTTGGGGGGACAGCAAACACCACGCACTTTTCATGTACAGGGTTTTGTGAAGAAGCAGCCCATCAATATCCTCATCGATGGAGGAAGTACACACAATTTCATTAATTATCGACTCGGACGGAGGCTCGGATTTCCAGTACACAAGGGTGATGAGCTAAATGTTACGGTAGCTAATGGTCATCGTATGATCACTTCCGGCATGTGCTCCCAACTTCCAATCTCAATTCAAAACCATGTATTTTATGCAGATGTCTACCTCTTGGGTATTGGAGGCTGCGATATGGTGTTAGGTGTTGAATGGTTAAGTGCATTGGGTCCTGTAACTTTTGATTATAACAAATAGGGTATGCAATTTCATGTGGATGAAAAATTGATTGAACTTCGAGGGGATTCTTCCCTAAAGGTACACGCAATGGATCCATCTGCTGGTTTGAGATCTCTACAAGTAGGGGAGCCTTCCGCCCTTCTTTATATGAGTTTACCAACAACAAATTCAACCGATGCTTCCATTCCCTCCGACTTACAACAAGTATTGGACGACCATAGCATTGTGTTTGAAGCATCAATGGGCCTGCCGCCATCACGGTTGCATGAACATTGTATTAATCTCATACCGAGAAGCGGGCCAACTAATGTAAAGCCCTATCAATATCCACATTATCAAAAGGGTGAAATTGAAAGGATAGTCCAAGAGATATTATCATCAGGCATTATTCGACCAAGCAATAGTCCATTCTCTTCCCCGGTGATACTAGTTCGTAAAAAAGATGGAAGTTGGCATTTTTGCGTTGATTATCGTGCCCTAAATGATATTACTGTAAAGGACGGGTATCCAATACCCGTAATTGATGAGCTTTTGGATGAACTACATGGGGCTGCCTTTTTCTCTAAATTAGACTTACGATCAGGCTTTCATCAAATTAGGGTCCGACAGGAATATATACACAAAACAGCTTTTAGGACTCATGATGGCCACTTTGAATTCTTGGTGATGCCTTTCGGTTTGTCTAATGCTCCCTCAACATTTCAGAGTATGATGAATGATGTGTTCCGCAAGTACCTTCGCCGGTTCGTCCTAGTATTTTTTGATGACATCTTGATTTATAGCAAGTCTTGGTCCGACCACGTGGAGCATGTTCGCGTTGTTCTAGCTAGGCTACAAGATCTTAAGTTGTACGTCAAAAAATCTAAATGCGTCTTTGGATCTAAGGAGATCGAGTATCTTGGGCATGTCATATCTCGCAATGGAGTTGCAACCGATCCTAATAAGGTGGCTTGTATGCTTGATTGGCCAATTCCAAAATCAGTCCGAGCTTT
Organism: Akebia trifoliata; assembly: GCF_017979445.1. Lineage (NCBI taxonomy): Eukaryota > Viridiplantae > Streptophyta > Magnoliopsida > Ranunculales > Lardizabalaceae > Akebia > Akebia trifoliata. The sequence goes on along the minus strand of NC_141386.1, from coordinate 3,492,746 downwards.
ACGGGGGTTCCTTGGTCTTACAGGCTACTATCGAAAGTTCGTCCAAAACTATGGGGTAATCAGTGCACCTTTAACTGCCTTACTCAAGAAGGATGGATTCAAGTGGAATGTCGATGCAAAAAATGCCTTCAACACCCTCAAGAATGCCATGTCTACCACACCGGTCTTGGCATTGCCAGATTTTACCAATAAATTCGTGATTGAGAGTGACGCCTCGGACGTCGGGTTTGGGGCTGTTTTGATGCAGGGAGGAAGACCACTAGCCTACATAAGTAAAGCAGTTACCAATAGAGATCGCGGATTGTCTACTTATGAGAAGGAGATGGCAGCTATTATCTACGCGGTTCGTAAATGGCGACCTTACTTAATTGGTCGACGCTTTGTCATCCGCACAGACCATCAAAGCTTGAAATATATGTTGGATCAACGTGTGTCTACACCTGCTTAACAAAAATGGATCTCTAAACTCATTGGGTTTGATTATGAGTTGGTTTTCAAGAAAGGGGCGGATAACAAAGTTGCAGATGCACTATCTAGGCGGACGGAAGACTCGTCACTAATAGCAATTTCCACCCCAGTTCATACTTGGTTAGAGCAACTTCGGGCAAATCAGATGGATGATCCCCGTTTCCAGTCCATTGCCAATCGCCTCAAGAATGATCCAAATTCGGTTTCTAAATACTCCTTGGCCAATAATTGCCTTTTTTACAAAGGGCGCTTCGTGATAAACCCAATTAATTCCAACAAGCAATTGATATTAAACTTATTGCATGATGGACCGGAAGGGGGACATTCGGGGTTTTTGAAGACATATAAGCGCATTCGACGTCATTTTTATTGGGCAGGTATAAAAAATGATGTCAAGAAACATGTAAGAGAATGTGATGTTTGTCAGCGTAACAAGACAGAATCAGTAGCTCCTCCGGGTCTCTTACAACCCTTGCCAATCCCTACCAAGGTATGGACTGAGATCTCTATGGATTTTATTGACGGTTTGCCTATCTCTCACGGGAAAAGTGTCATTTGGGTTGTGGTCGATCGGTTGTCAAAAGCAGCTCACTTCATTGCATTAGCACACCCATACACAGCAGTCCACGTTGCTCAAGCTTTTGTCTACTATGTCTTCAAGCTTCATGGAATGCCAGAAACTATTGTTAGTGATCGAGATGCTGTGTTCATCAGTAATTTTTGGCAAGAATTCTTCCGCCTACAAGGTTTTAACCTTCTCATGAGTTCTGCATACCACCCGCAAACTGATGGTTAAACAGAGCGCGTTAATAGATGCTTGGAAACTTATTTACGGTGTTTTGTTGGTCTACAACCAAAACAATGGGTTCGTTGGCTTCCGTGGGCAGAATGGTGGTATAATACCTCGTTTCATGAGGCAACAAAAACCACACCTTATGAGGTAGTCTATGGACAAAAACCTCCCTCTATTGATCGTTACATTAAAGGAACAATTGATGTACAATATGTAGAGGAAGAGTTACTCAACCGAGATCATGTTTTGGGGCTTCTGAAATACAACCTTGAAATAGCTCAAGAGCGCATGAAAACTCAAGCCGACAAACATCGAACGGAACGCCAATTTCAAGTAGGTGAGCTAGTGTTCTTATGATTGCAGCCTTATCGTCAAAACTCCCTTGTAACTAGACACTCCAACAAGCTTGCACCGTGATATTTTGGGCCTTTCCAAATTGTTGAAAAAATTAGGCTAGTCGCATATCGCTTGGACCTGCCCCCAGATTCTAAGATACATTCTGTCTTCCATGTATCTTGCTTAAAGAAACGACTCGGCAACTCCGTTCCTGTTTTCATAGTGCTACCACCTACTACTGATTCTGGACAAATATCACTCTTACTCGACAAGGTCTTGGATAGACGCATGGTGAAGCGTAATAACCAAGCCATTACCGAATTATTAATCCAATGGCGCAACTTACCTATGGAAGATGCTACTTGGGTACCATGGACGAGGTTGCAATGTGAATTTCCTTCGTTTCAACCTTGGGGACAAGGTTGATTTCAAGCGGGCAGGAGTGTTGCGACTCTCAAGGTCGATTAGGTGGCGCTGATGTGGATAGATTTGCATAGATCTGCTGGGGAGAACAGATTTGAATCTAATCTTTCTATTTTCTGTTTTTCTGTTGCTATTTTATAGGCATAGAATTCTTATTCTAGTTAGAGATGATTAGGATAAAAGGAGTCGGAAGTTCTGTAATTAGGGAGAATAAAAATGTTATTTAGTTAAGGAGTTCAGCCAACTCGAATAGGCCTATCTTTCTTCTTCTTCTCCTTCTTTCTCTTCTCTTTTATTTAGCATTGTTACACTACTATATAATAATTTTTTAGGACAAAAACTTTACAATGAGTTGTAAAAAATATCTTTTCTCATGTTTCTTATATTTTGTGATTAAAAAAAAAAAAGTTGGATGTAAAAAAGAAAAAAAAAATTCTATATAAAAAATTGGAATTAATGGTTTGTGTAGACATGAGAAATGTTCACCTTTGAACCTCAATGCTACGTTGTTTGGAGTCGCCACCATTCATTTTTGTAAATGGGTGTGAATGGGCACCCGAATCGATTATTTTGAAAACCATTTTTTTATGGCATTGTAGTGACTCTCAATCATGGAAAAGGTATGGTCTACCTAAGATCTAAGTAAGGGGATTCGGTTAGAGAATGGGGAAGGTGTTAAGCACCCCATTCTCTCCACCTAAGGTGGTTACCTTTAGATTTGGTCATTTTTTGGAAAATATTAAAATAACAAGTAGAATGCATGAGATGCATGAAGTGGGTGGGTGCTCATAGTGTGTATGTACCTCATTAGAAGAGGATTTGATGTTGGTGTTGACATAAGAAATATCTTATGGAAGAAGACATTCTATGGTGTCAACACACTTTTGCATGAGTTGAGATGTTGGTTTGGGATTTTAGAGAAATTCCATGGATGGAATACCCTTAGATCCATAACCTTAATGCATGCATGTTTAGCTAGAAACTTAGTGTTTTAACCCCATCAAGAGAGTTACACATTTCTTCATCATAGCCAACATGTGTGATGTGTGTGCATAGTGTACATTATGATGCATGATATGAGAATGGGTTAAAAAAAAAAGGCTTCAACCTCCATCCTTTCGACCAAACCGCCTCAAGCATTCCATGCCCAAGGTTGAGGTTCAATCTACTCGGGATGAAGGAGGGTTCTCCATTACATCCTAAAGGCTTCTAAAAATAAAAAGAGAGGGATAGAAGAAGAAGATGCAAAATAGAAACAAAAACAAATAAATAACTATTATCCCACCTTGTCCCCTTGGAAGTCTTGAATGAATCTTGAACTTGAGTAATGGACTTAGGACTTGAAAGATGTAGTTGAGGGTTGAGAGATGAGAGATGAGTAGAGAATTTGGTAGAGTTTTAGGTTGAGAGATGGGGGCTTGAGAGCATGCCTTGCTCATAGGAAATGAGGGTATTTATAGAGTTTTTGGAGAACTTTTGGGGATAAAGTGGTCCAACCCTAAAAATAAAGAACATGGACATGAGATTTAGGTTATTTCTTTTTGGATTTTTCATTTGTATGAGGGTAAAGATGACATTTGTGAAGAAACCCTAAAAGCATGCTTTGATCCTTGGTTTTTTGGTAAATAGAGGTGAGAGAACAAATGTACTTTTGGGAGGATGAATGGGGGAGTGACATGTGTAAAGGTGGAGTGGTAGGTAAAAAGTAGATCTTGGTTTATTTGTAAATAACTCATAAAGCAAGGGTGGAAGTGTAGTTTTGAAATGGACCAATGGGAAAAGAAAAGCACATTTGGGAGGGTGAATAGGAGGATGACATGTGTAAAGGTGAAGTGGTAGGTGAAAAGTAGACTTTGGTTCATTTGTAAATAACTCATAAAGCAAGGGTAGAAGTATATTTTTGAAATGGACCAATGGGAGGACTCCATGTATGTACTTGAAGATTCCCACCTTTTGAGGGCATAATGGGAAGTTCTCTCACCTTTATAGATTATTACCAAAGACCAACTAACCTTTTTGGTTGGACTAAACTTTTTGAGAAGGGCATTTTTGAGTTTTCACAAAAGAAAGGTTGACTCTCCAATTAGATGATGCATTGGGTGTTGGAGGCTTATGAGGTATCAACATGTGTCATCTTGTGAAGGGGTGAGAGAATGGACTTGGTGTTGGGCTTGGGTATGGACTTGGTGTTGGGTTTGGATATGGACTTGGGTTTGGGCTTAGGATGGACTTGGTTTTGGGTTAAGGATGTGGACTTAGGTTTGGGCTTAGGATGGACTTGGTTTTGGGTTAGGACATGGACTTGGATTTGGGTTTGGGATATGGAATTGGATTTGGGTTTGGGTGATGGGCATAGGTTTAGGTGGATTAGGGACAAGGTATGGGCATGCGATGATATGAGATGATGCATGTATGCATGAAAATGATGCAAAATAGCAATGTGGGTCTGTCGAAGAACTTGAGTTCTAAATCGAAATTAATTCGAGAAAATTTGGATTTTCCTATGGGTTCGTGCAAATTGGGGTGTCTACAGTTTGATTCAAAATCGAGAAAAAAAATATGATGATTCCGATTCTAAGTACCTTAGGAATTGATAAAAGATTACAATGTGGTGTGTGAATAGGAGGTGGGTAGTCGCTTTTCTGTCTAACTCCCTGGAGTACAGGAGTAAATTAGGAAAAAAAAAAGAGAGCTGATATTGCCACACCAATTCCTAGCCAAAGTTGGTGTGGCGTTAGCAAAGTTGGTTTGGCAATAGCAACACTCAAAAGGAATTACAGAACCTTGTTTAAACTTCATCAAACTTCAAGAGTGGAGAGAGAGAGAGAGAGAGAGATGAGAGAACTGCCAAGAAAGTGGAGGAAGTCTCGCAGAGAAGAAGATGACGCCAGATTCTCACTTCCAACTCGGGACGATCCGACTCAAGACGATTCCTATCCCATCGATACTCAAAGTACACACTACACCCTCTTATCTCTCTCTCTCTCTGTCAATTAATCAAATTAGGGTTTCTAGTTCCACACAGTGTTTAATTTACTTTCAATCTTCGATTTGACTTTTTTTAATCATGATTGTTTTCAACGAAATTCTCGTTCTAAACCTCTTTTGAGTTTTGACATCTAAATTTTCAAATTTTAGAATTTTAGGGCTTGTTTGCGTCGTCATTTTTAACACAATAAACGCTTTATAAAATGGGAATCCAAATATCCTTTAGGGTTTGTAATTAGGTCTAATTTCTTATACGCTATTGATCTTTAGGTCCTGTTTGATTGCCATTTTTGCGCCATTGAAAGATAATTTTGCAAGTTTTTTTATGGCTGAAAAATGCGGAATGAAATTGAAATTTTTACTGATATTTAGGTATAAAAGAAGTTGAATTATTTGATGGATAAATTTGTAGGAAATAATTGAATTATTAATTCTTAACAACGATCACCTCCCAAGATACAACGATCCATGCCCTTCCTAAGTACTACTTTAACAGATTACTTATGAATCTAAATTAGATAACCCAAGGCAATCTCGAACAAAATCATAGAAAATTTAGAGAAAAATGTAACTCTATATCCTATATTTTCTTTTGTCCTTCATTGGGTAAAAAATAATAGCTCTAGATGGCCAACTTGGGTAATCTTTGCTTCACCATCAGTGTTCTATAACCTTGTAACTAGTGAACGCATGTCGTTTCCTTATAATTATTCTGTTGTTTCACTTATAATTATTCTTGGATTACAAGACAGCACGTTATCGGCAATATTATATGCAATCCGCATACTATTATGGATCATGTTCGGTCATATGAATCAGCCATACCCTTTTCCATGTAATTACTCTTGGATTACAAGATAACACAACGTAGTTTTTATAATTTTGTGAATAGTGAACCCATGCCCTTTCCTCTATAATTACTCTTGGATTACAAGATAACACATTATTAGCAATGTCATATGAAATCCCACACTATTGTGGATCATGTTCCGTCATATGAATCAACTCATAACTTGTGGCACTAGATTAAAAATGTTTGATGTATATTTGCTTTAGTTGTTGTAATCATGTAGAAGAGGACCTTGGAACTAAATGGTTTTAGAGCCACAATAAGTGCAATCTGAATGTAGGCAGGTGGAAAGATGGTATGGAAAAGTGAGGGTTTGAGATCAAGATAAGATTATCAAAAGCAATTAAATTTTTTTAACTAACCCTCCTTCACCCATAAAACAAGAACATCAAATAGATATTATCTTAAAATTCCAAGGCAATCACGATCCCACACAACTGAATTCCTCAAATAGGAAGAGGAAGGAGTGCCAATGGAAGATTGGACTTCCACTCGCTTAGGGTTTCAATTACAAATCCTATGTTTGTATCTTAATCCTTCAAAGATTATGAAAAGAAAAATTTAGAACCAACTATTAGGGGTAAATAGGCGTTGTCAGTAAATTTTTAGTTGGTTTAAATGGACCCTAGATAGGGTTTGGTGGTTAAAAATGTTAGGATCAGTGTAGTTAAGGGCGAAAGGCAGTGCATGAGGCACAAGGCGAGGCGCACGCTTGAGTGAAGTAAGACACAATAAAATTAAAAAGATCATATAAATCAAAAATTAAAAAGTGAAAGTAGGTTAGGCTACTTTATAAAATTTATAAATATTCTACAATTACAATAAATATAAAATTTATATTTATATACAAGTATTTAGTTTTTTAATCTCTATAACTAGGTTAAGCTCTATAGTCAAGGCAAGCGCCTTAGTGCTCCCCAAGGTGGGGCATGCCGAAGATGCCTCAATACATGTGAGGCAAGGCACTTTAATTGAGGCGCACCAAGGCGTATGTCTTGACTGCGCCTCAGTGAAGGCACAAGAACACCAGGCGCACACCGTATTAATAAATAAATAAAATAAATGTATTTTGTTTATATAAGATACCAATTAAGATTTGATTAATATCTTTACATAGTACATACAAAAAATAAAAAAAATTTATTTGGAAAGTATAAATTTTTACCCTTAAAAGCATTTGCTTTTATATTTTGTCATTTTATTTGCCTGGAACCCAAAACCTTAGTCATGGTTCAAAATATCGGAATGTATCATCCGATACCTATCAGTATCGACCAAGTATGATAGGAAACAATAATGTGAAAATGTTTCAAGAATGTATTGAAAGTATCAGCCAATACAATATCATTTTTTCTTTGAGAGAAAAATTCCTCCAATATGACATTTTAAACCTTGACCCTATTTGTTTGCCTGCTTATAATTTTTCTTCTTGATAGTGTTGATATTTTAACTTGTTTATAAAATTCATGTTTATACATAATATAACTATTATATATCACTATTAAAATTTTTTTTTTTTTTTTTTCATTTTTATAATTTTATTGTGCTTCACTTCACTGAGGCATGCACCTCAAGCACTAGGAGACCTTTGCGCCTTTCGCCCTTAACTACGCTGAGGTTAAACTAAACCACAATAATCAAGTAAAAAACTAACAATAAAATCAAGTGTGAATAAAATATCTTAATAATAAGGAACTACGGATCATAAATTAAATTGAAATTTAAAACTTAAAAGTTCAAGACGCAATCACAAAATCCCATTCAATATCCTTATACAAAGAGTATGATAAATAAAAGATAAGTTTCAAAAATAACGACTATGAGCAAGCCTCAAAGCATCACACATCATTGTCATCAGGTAACACATAACCCTCATCAATATACAGTAAATTGTATTAAAAAAAACCGTAGAAAGGAAATATATAAATAAATAAATATATATATATATGTGTGTGTGTGTGGTTTATCATGATGAACTTAATAGGTTACATCAACCAATTAAAAGAGATTTACAAAAAAAAAATCCCATTTTATTTGATATGTAAGTGAGGCGTACGCCTCATGTGCCTTGCCTGAGGTGCAGCTCGGGCATGAGCCGCCCTCCTCCTTGAAAAACCTACCCTGCCTTACTTATAATAAGGTGTTGCTGTTGTGCATCACCTTGAGGCACGCCTCAAGCGCACGCCTTGATAACACTGTGTAGGATGTGACGTAGTTGGCTGGACAGCAATGTACAATGGCTGGGATGTGGGTTCAAGGTTTATTGGTAGCAGTTTAGGTTGCGGGAAAGGGCGTGGCTGCAATGGGGGTGGCTGTATTAGGTGTTGCAACAATTAATGGGGGTAAGGATAAGGTCTGGTAGCAGTTTGAAGGGCTGGACAGGGGTACAACAGCACTAGGGGCTGGGGTAGCACAGGGAGGGCTATGGGAAAGGAGATTTGAAGGTGTTGTGGTTATTCGGAGAACAGGGACAGAAGGTTGGGGTTAAGCAATAGAAGAAAAAAAACTTTAGAAGATGTTGGAGAGATTGGAGAAGAGGAAGAGAAGAATAGAGTACTCACCTTGGTTTCACACTAAAAGTAGAGGTGTTTCACACCACAACCAGTTGTTGGAAACTATTCACAAGAATCATGCAGTTTTGTTTTCTTTATTTCATTCATCATCTAAAAGAATTTACAGAATTCTCTATTTTTAGTGTTTTATGACTACTAAAAAGGAATCCAAAAAACAAAACTACTTGTGGGTCATCTAAGGATCTAAGATAAAATAATAAAATTAAAACAAACCCCTCGCCAGCAGAAAAAATAAACTACCCACTTAAGGACTAAATAGAAGTAAAAATAAATAAAAGACCTTAAGATTGGCCCATGGACCTGGTGTCCCCCATCACTTTTATCACAGTTGAAGTCAAGATTTATTGGTTGGAAATCTGGGGAAAAAATGTCCTACAATATGCTACTTCAAACAAACACAAAAGTTCACAAAGGAACTCGGTAAAATTCTAAAGGCAAAATTCATTCGATGATCATTTTTTTTTATTTTTTTGGTTCTTAGAACATATATTTATAACAAAACAAACGTCTAAACCAAAAGTTGAGATCTGATTAACAAGTCCTAGCCATCCATCTAAAGCAACATAAATGTTTTCATAATAATGATGAATTATCTTTAATTGTCATTGATTCTATTATACGAAAACTTGCAACACAATTTTGACATCCAAGATGTTTAAATCCCAGTATAAATTGTGAAATAACTGTTGTACGTAACAAAATTAGCTTTCCAACTCATCTAATGGTTTCTTAATTGGATATCTGAGTAAAAAGTTGTGCTTCTTAGAGTTAACATTGATAGGACCAAGGGGTTCATAGAAACTGGACCCCTTTTCTCGACATTTATTTATTGGGCTTCAAATGAAAATTGAACGTTGATCTTGGATCATGTGGTTTAAAGGCACAATACTTTGGTTTGCATCATTCTCCCACTGGTTGGAGAAGAACTCACTTCGTGTTTGATTGAATGCATTTTTTACATAGGTTCACAATTTTGCTTCTGCATGTTCTCAAGCTTTCTTTCTGATATTTCATTTCAACGCTTTTAAGACAAATTGCTTTTATTGATAAAAAGAAATATTTCATTTCAATATCAATGAAAATATTGAAAACAACATCAAGTACCACAAATTTCATTGTTGACTTTTATTTTTTGTTTTTGGAAAAGTCTAATAACAATGGATCAATGCAAGTCGTTAAAGATATGGTCACGCACTTTTCTATTACCAAAAGTTGCTCAAAACATCTACTACTAGTAATTCACAAGGATGGACTTTTTTGGCCTACTAGAATGGGTTATGCATGTCTATCTGAGACCTAACCCTACAATCTCAATGTTGTGCCACCAACAGACAGAAACTGCAATTGGTGTCGCAAGATTCATGAAACTCGCCTCCTAGGATACGATGGTTTCTGGTCCCTCCTAAGCTATAACTGTTATAGTTAGGACGCTTGAATCGACATTATTTCACCCAAGGGAAACTCATATTTATATGTATGTGTATTCCGTGTTTCCTTCTTTGAGATTTCCTTTTCTCGAAAATTGAGAGCAATAACAGATCATCTTAGTACTTCACGAATACGTGTTTTGTCATGTTAGACTTCATGCCTCAAATAGGCAAATGGTAAGCATTCTAATAATTGGAAATTTCAAAACATAAGAGAATCAATCGCTATATCGGTTACAAAGTTCAATGGAAATTGAAAGTTGATAAAAACCTTATGAAACAAAAGATTAATAGATTCCTTTAATGTTTCTTTGAAATGAGTAGTCTGGTCTGCTGTGGTTTGCTGTTTTTTGGAATCCAAATTGTATAGCCCCTTAGTATGTTTGGTTGCACATTGTCCATTTATCATAGAAGCAATCATTCTGATGTCATTAGAAGGTTGGCTTTTTTGTGACTGCAGAACAAGAGGAGCTGATCCGGTCGTTTGAACAGAAACAAGCTCAACAGAGTCTTATATGGAGGGTAAGTACTTTCTTTATACTTGAAGGTGCCAGCTTGGTATGTTGGTAAAGTCTGTTAGTGATAATACCAGATGCCTGGTTCAAAACCCGCCTTCAACTCTTTGACTACCAAAAACGAAAATATTAATGAAGAAATAGTTTGAGAGCTGCTCTTGGCACCCCAACTTTTACTTATTACACCCCAATTAAAAATAAAGAAAATAATTGAGTGGTTGAAAATTCGTAAAAGTTGGGGTACCAATAGAAGGTCTCTTGCTTTTTTATTTTTTTACTAGATTTCTATTTTATGGATTTAGGATTTTATATGAGCCTGATCGTAATTGTAAACAACTACTGAATTGTTTAAATGAGTGTTATAATGTTTTGTAATGTTGAGGTTATAAAAACCTTGGTAATGTTTGAAATCTTTAATTGGGGGATGATAAATAATTTAAGAAATTGGGGTGTGATAAATAAAAGTTGGGGTGGCAATAACAGCTCTCAATAATTTACATGTAGACCTTTTAGAAAACCTGAAATGAGTTCATTTTATTGAATAATGAATTTGGTTATTTTTCTGTGACTTTTGTAGAGAGTATTTGCAGCCCTTCTCTGTTGTTTCGTGGCATTCCTCATTTTTTCCATCTTTCATCAAGTTTCGTTCCCATGGGAATTGGTAAGCATCCTTTGCCTCATGGCATCTCTGAGGGTAGAACTTCCATTTGAATAATTGAGAAACTATATTAAACGAACAAGATGTATTATTAGCAATAAAATATTAAAAATATATATATATACAAAAAGAAAAAAAGAAAAAGAATAAGTGATATAAAAGTGGGAATTTGTTCAATTTATCCAATCAGGCCCCCTAAGAAAAATGAAAACCATCTAGTCAAAGAGATAACTGGTTTGTGCCAATTGACTGTAACCTTTATGGGTAGTTCTACCCCAACAAGTTCAATAAAACACCCAATTGGACAACTTGTTACTAGGGATTTGTCATCATATTCACTCGGTGGTGTCCCTCTACTAACTATAAGACAAGTGAACCAACGGAACTGTTGGATAAAAGGGGTGAAGAAATGATTTGATTTGACACAGTCGTGCTATTGCCTTAACACAATGAGTTGGCCCAATTTGAAGGGCAGACTTGTGAAAATAGAGTCAGAATAATAATTTTGATTGGGACCGCCTTTAGTATTTTATGGCCATATAAGAGACTGTTACATGATAAGGAATGGTTCAGTAAATATCAAGCATGCCATATAATCAGCATTTGAAAATGACCTTTGTCCATTTTCGATTGGAGAGTGGTGAGCTGCTTGTAAAATCTGATGAAGGTCACTATTTTTATTTTTATTTTTTTCTGAGGGTTTGATAACTTAATTCTCACTATTAACTAACAGCGTTATCATGCTTATTTCATGGAGGAGGTTGACTCATGGATTGTCATCGCTGCAGGTTTGTCTCTTTTACTTGTTTCTATTTGTTTGACTCTTCACCAATTGATTTAAATTCTTGTTATGGATCATAAGAATGTTACAGATTTAGAATTACTCTATTATTAGTCCACTTATGTGAACCAATTGAGCTATACACTTGAGCTCTTCACTGTTTCTTTTGTTTCCCTTGAACTGTTATTATTAATATCAGCTATCTGTTCTCACCTTAATCATTTACGGAGCTTGAAGTTTATAAATATAAAAATTTGTTTCTCCATTGCGGAAACAGTGAGTGCTTTGGTGCAGGTCAAGGGGGACTATAAAGGGGAGAAGAAGGCCAAAAAAACATGTAGATTAACAGTGTAGTCCCTTGATGGGGAAGATATAGCTCTAGATTGAATTGAACAACAAATAGGATTTGTGTGGCTGACCGCAAATCTTTGGGATAATACATTGTGAATGATGATTCATCATTCTTTTTTTTTTTATCAAAAAAACAAAACAATTATTTTATTGATGTTATACTTGTAATGGATCTAATATGCTATTACTTAAAACGTTGTACAGACTGGGTAGCCGTATTAGCATGCTTGATGGCTATCAAGGGTTTACTTCATAATTCAAAGTCGCATCGGCAATGGATTTGGTATTCCTGCTGTACTGGCCTCATGTTGGCGGTCTTCTGGTTATATTACATGCTGAGGTAAGTCAAGGATTATAATTGTTCTTGGGATGTTCCTACTTCTTTAACAAATGTTCAAGATTTCATTCATTTGGAAGAAAAGAAATACAAATCACATAATCAGATAAGGAAATTTTCATCCTCTCAATTACTTGTATAAATTTTGCTTCAGTCTACCATTTTAAATGATCATTTGAATTGCCAAATCACCCCTCTAATGTTTGTTTCGTCAACTTGGTTTTCGTTATGATCTATATGCATTATGTTTTATCAATCAACATGATTATGGTAACCATACATTCATTTCCAGTCTGTGATGATGCATCTGAGTTTGAGTCCATTTCAATCATTAATGAGATAAAAACCCAAGGAAGAGCATCCTTCAGTGTCATTTGCTGTGAGCTCTACCTGCTTTGGCATGGTGAAACCTTTTTCTTTGTTTATATCTAATGGGTTATTTTAGTTTGATGAGATTATCTTCATTGACTTAATATCCATTTTTGTTGCAGATTGGCAAAGTTTCAATGGGATATTATCTGGCTCCCTTTTGGGCCTTTGAGGTATCCTCTCCATCCATCTCTCAATATATGTATAGGCAGACTCAGAGAGGGGGAACTCATATGTTCACTCACAATCCCATCCGTGTAAGCAAGAAATCCAACTGTTGGGACAAGATATGCATCTCAAGAATCCATCACATATCACTAAGATTTTTATCGACCGTTGGATTTCATCTTTACACTGTCAGGAATGTGTGTGGACATATGAGTTCACTTCATGAATCTTCGGATCCCGCCCCTACAGACACACACACGCTCGCACGCGTACATATTTATATTTACTCATAGCAAGTGAAAATTGTTCTTTCATTCATATAAATTGCAGTGGTGCCGCCATATGCCTCTATGTGGACTACCTTCTCTCCGAGTCATCGGATGAAGTTAGAAAACTGCGTGGGTACATGTATGCTTACAAGGTCACCTAAAACTTGGAAATGTACGCATGATTTATCTTCTACCTCTTCTGCAATATGGATGAAATGTGAGCTCTAAAGGTATCAATCCTTCCCTCTTTTATGAGTCTGGACTGCAGGTTGGTAGCATCCATTTCCTTGATTCGGAGTGTTACCATCGCACGTTCTTCAAGGTAAACTGAATTTTGTATAAATTTTCTTTTTTCCTCCGCTTGTGATTGTTGAATTTTTCCGGCCCACATGACATATGTATAAAGGGGAAGGACCCACATTTCATACCACAAAGTTACATTGATCATGCAGTTTTAACTATTCAGTATTACACATACCATAACAATGGATGAGTTAAGGTTCTGAATCCAAAATCATGATGGAATGGATCCGCCCTTTTACAAGGCTTTTTTCAAAGATGGGCCTGATCTTATGATTTGTACACTTGTGTGGGCCCTTTGCGGCATCATCTGATATGATTTATCTCCCCCTAAAAAAATTCCAAAGAAAATCTTCCCTAAAACAATTCTATTATGATGTTCAATGGTAGTGTCTGTGTGATTGTGTATGGAAAATGGGTGAGAAAATGGTTTTATCTGAAAAATCTTTTTCCTTCCCAACCCACTCTGTAGGAAAATGATTTCCCTGCATGAAATCCAACTCGCCTTTTCATACTTTCTTAGATGTAAACGAACCGTGGAATTTATTTTCCCTAGGCCTAGTTTATGGGGATTTCATATTCCCTTAGAATCTATTGCAATCGTGCAGAACTGTAGTAGAAATTTCCTTTTTAATGGAATATGTATTTATTGCAATTTTTATTTTGGGAAGAAAAACATTTCAAATTTCACTGCAAGGCCATTTAGGACCAGAACACTAAGAATTCAGTCGATGGATCGGATCCAAAATTTTATCCATTCTGATAACTTTGGATATGGATCGAGGATCTGGTATATTTAGTGTAGCATTTGATGACCTATTGCATCAACATGGTTTCGATTAAACAGAGCCCTGATTCAATAAAATGTGGGGAAGTATGTAAATTATATTATATATTCAAACAAATGAAATTTACTTACAATTTATTTATCACAGTCTGATTTGAGTAGATCTAATCCGGATTCAGATCTTAATATCAAAATATTGTTAAAAAGAAATCCTGATCTTATAGGATTTGTCAAAAATCTGAGGGACCCATAATTATCATTCCTAATTCAAGCATTGCTCATGATGGGTATGTCTTAAAAAGTTCTTATCCAATGGTTAGAAATCATCAATCGGACTGATTTTTTGTTACATAGATATGTTGAGGTAAAATCCGGGTGCAACCGTGTAGATGATAACTAGTTTAGTTGGTAAAGTCTTCAGATTATGAATTGATAATACAATAGACCTTGGGGGGGATTCCTGCCGGCACTAATTAATCGAACTCCTTAAAAGGCAAACTTATTGATCCCAAAAATAAAAAAATTCGTGGTAGTCTTAGAGATGCTTTTTTTTTTAAATAATGAGTATTCAGCTTTATTTGATCCAAAGTCCAAACACTACCCTACCACGAGAGCTTCCAGCTCCTCCCCATAATGAGAACACCTACCAAGTATACATGACTTAGCGTAGGGGGTATTAATGGGTTGGTTCCGATTTGATTCTTAAGGAACTTAGAATCATGACAATTACATTTAGTTTGGCTTCGGTTTTTATCAATTCCTGGTCTATTTCAAAATAACAGGAATCGGAATTCAAAAATCACGAGTACCCATATGTTCGGGCTCTCAAGAATTGAATGAGGAAAGAAGTACTTTAAGTCATTATAACAAAAAATTCCCTTAAAAAAATTAACATATTATCACCAAAATTATTAATTTAGTTATAATTTGTTATACTAAGGATACAAATTAATGATTATAAGTAAAAATTTATCTTTGTTAAAAGTAATAAATTTTTAGAAGAATAACTAGTTTAAACTCCAATCAGTAATTTATATGAAAAATTGATGAATTGTATAGAATATGTTTTTATTTTAAAATAAAAAATACCTTAAATCATTTATAGTACGAAAAGAAATGACAAAATAATTGTTTCGATTACTCACGGGTAGCCATTAGATAGAACCTAACGGTTATAGGTCCTATTGGTTTGGTTCCATTTTAGACCTGGCTCTAATCGGTTCCAACAAAAAAGGATCCAGAATCAGGGTTCTTGATTTCGGTTAAATAGTACCCATTGACACCCCAAACTCCTAACTTAGCAGGCCAATAAACTGCCACATGGCAATTTTTTAAGGAGTGGTGTTTCAATATTTGCTACCCAAAATGGAGCAAACATTTTCCCTTCCAAAAACACATGTACGTGGCACTGAAGTAAGGTAAAGAGTTCTCGTTCGATTACTTTCTTTTGCAGTCGTTCTGTGTGTCGAGAAAGAGAGAGAGAGAGAGAGAGAGAGAATGGCTTGCGTACACGATCACAGCTGCGAAGATCACGATTGCTCATCAGATTTTTCTCTCTACAAACATATAGACCTCTCCAAGGTCCATTTCTATAATTTTTTCCCTTTTTCTTTTCATCTATTTTTCAATATTTTTATTTACATTGAAATACTGCTGAACCATTACCTGGAACTGCAACCTCATACAATTTAATGGTCAATTTCGGATTTTTATGGCGTTATCTGAAGTACATAGATCGATTTTTTGTAAGCCAATTGTGCATAGTGAATTGGGTCATTTGATGTTTGCTTGATTGTTTGAAAAAAAAGGGGAAATTTTGGATAATGGGAACTACAAATATCGGCAGTTTTGAATGAAGAATTAGTTGACATTATTGTGTAAAAGGGTTAATTTTATTCAGGGCTAACTAGTAAATCAATTAAGTTGGTTTTTAGTGAATGTGTTATAGGATTGGGGCTGCTGAAGGATCTATTGCATGTTGTCACATTGAAAAACCAATTTCATAATCTTTACGATGCAGCCCTTTGCTTGTTAGAGTGCCTGCAAACTTTGCTTGGTTTGCAAAGGTGTTGTATTAGAATCGTGAATCGTCTCTAGGGTGTTATATTGCTAACTTGATAGCTTAAATATGTGTGTGTGTGTGAGAGAGAGATATTATCAAAAGAGAAAGGAGTAGATCGAGAAGATCTTCCTCATAGAAATAGAAAACAAAAATGAAAAAAAAAAAAAAAACAGAAAAAAAAGAAGAAAATAAACTACCACAAAAACAATTACCAAACTCCGAAGATACGGTCCTTTTTTTTTTTTTTTTTGAAAAGCAAAGATTCATTCATAAGAGCGAGTCGGCCGAGATGACCAACCAAGCAAGAAACAATACAAAAGAGCCTAGTCAAAAGTAATCCGACAAACTCTATCCCAATTAGCCACAAAATCCTGAAAGAAAATCCCTCTAAACTCCTTGAACACTTTGGACCACAAGAAAAAGAAACTCAAAATATCCAAAGATGTTTCTTTACAATCTTTCCCTTTTCCAACAAACATGCGGCTATTTCGTTCTCATTGCAAACAAACTTCCAATTAAAATGAAAATCTTTGAAATTAAAAAATCCCCTTAAATCGATCAATTTTCTTGCACTGAAAAAACATGAAACTGAGAATATTGGCGATGACCTTGAGAACATCATGTGCCTTCCTACCAAAGGATTCTTTTCCTACAAGAAAAGGTCATGGATTTACCAATATTGAATTAAAGGTAGAATGGATCTTCAGAAGATCTAGTGAATGTAGAAAAGAGACGTGAAAATGAGCCAAATGCCACGAGTGAAGTTAAATGAATCAAGAGAGGATTCATCAATCAAAGTAAGATCCCTAGAGTTGCTATCATCAGAACTCAGCAGCTACAATCTTATCTAGGGTCACTACCCAAACAAAAAAAAAGCTACCTGGTATACTATTATGTGTTTTTGGGACTTGTAATATTGTCACTTCTCATGATGAATTTCTCTCTGATATTCTAAATTTTCGTTATACTCTGATGTATTATGTATGGGAATGAATTACATACCTTGGTTGCGGGTTTTTTTGACTTTTGCCACCGAAAAGTTACTAAAGGCTAGCAATTGATTCATTTTTTAGTGTTAAGTATTTATTAGCGATAGATTTGTTTAGCCATCTCCTGACATGATAGAGATGGATGGTTAAAGTGTAGGTGCTCTTCTTGGGTGTTATGTGACGGACACATCCCAATCAAATTAAAAGGAAAATTTTAGGAGGCAATAAGGCAGGCTTATGCTTTATGGGGTTGAGTGTCATTCAACCTGTT
Organism: Akebia trifoliata; assembly: GCF_017979445.1. Classification (NCBI taxonomy): domain Eukaryota; kingdom Viridiplantae; phylum Streptophyta; class Magnoliopsida; order Ranunculales; family Lardizabalaceae; genus Akebia; species Akebia trifoliata. Next base: position 3,475,031 of record NC_141386.1, on the reverse strand, counting down.
CATAGATTTTGCATAGCAGAGGTGATAATGCTGAGATGGATGAGTGGAAATACTAAGAAAAACTAGAAATAAATGCATTCATGAAATGTAGGGATAGCTCTAGGAGGTGATAAACTAAAGGGAAAAAAATGATTGAGATGGTTCAGTTATGTACAACAAAGATTGGTAACAACCCCAGTTAGAAGGAACATGAAAGTTGAAGGTTTTAAATGAACATGGGAAAGACCCAAATGAACATTGATTTAGGTGGTGAAGTGGGTATAAACACACTTAAATCAATAGAAGACATGGCTTTGGACATAATTGATTAGAGAAATAATAATAGCCGAACCCGGTTTTTTTATAAGACTTTGGTGATGATAATTTATCTGCTAATAGCTAAAAGAGTTTTATGGTTGTTGTGCTTGTACATATTCCAATATAAAAATAAATAAATAAATTTTATGACCAACATCATTGTTGAAGGCTTGAAGCCTTAGACAAACTACATGGGGTCAGCTGAACGAACCAGGCTTCTCCTTTTAATTCAATCTAAAGCCATGTTAGCCATTAATGATCAACCTTTCAATGACTCTCCCTTGGTTCGTCACCTATAGAGGCTACGTATTTATTTGTTGTAATTACTTATATTTTTTCTGCAAAGGTAAATGTTAGTGGCACACTTCTTTGTTGACTTCCATCTCAACTATATTAGTAGTTGTTTGCTTACATTTGCAGTTTATGTACATCACTTTTCCTTTTAGAGGAATGGTGGTCTCAATACCACGACCATGGTTGTGGTAGGCAACCCATAACCGTAGGTGGAAATTTCTTCTTTGAGCGGTTTGCCTCAAGTGTTGTGCAAACCACTAAAAGATAATCATAAACTATATGAAAAAGTGAGAAAAGTTATTTTATTTTTCTCTCACATAAGAAACTGCCACTTATGATTATCATGACAAGTAGTCATGGTATCAATAAGTTGAGATCACCACTCTTTAAAAATGGTGGAAGGCAGTTCTTTTTTATCTTTTTGTGTAATTTCTAGGTCAACACTTTAAACGAGGCTGTTTCACTAAAACTAATTATAAACTAATGAAAAAGTTTTTTAAAAAAGGCACTTTAGTTTCTCAAACTGCCGGTTATGGTTACTCTAAGTCCCTAACAAGTACTAATGGTATCAATACCATGAGATCACCACTCCTTAAAGAATTGATGAAAGTTAGCTGTTTCTTGTGTGTTTTTGTTAAGGTATCAGCTTTAAATGAGGCTGTTCCAGGAAGCGTAAAGTCAGTTTTCAAAGCTTGGGAGCAACGTTTGGATTCATCAGGGGTATGCCAATTGGTGTCATGCTTACTATCTTCCACTGATAAGGACTCATTTTGCTGTTTTTTTAATATAAAGATATATTTTTTTGCCAAGTTATATACTTAATATTAGTCGAAGTTTTTCACAGTTTATACTATCTGTTGACAGATATTAATTTATGTTCGCCTTTTATCTTCTCTTGGGCCACTGGACAATATGAATTGACAACAAATTTATTAGCAAAGGATTCCAGACAATAACTAATCACTTAGTTGTTATATCTTAAATTCTTGACATTTTGGCCACTTTGTCCCTTGGTAACCTTCATTTTACTCAAGATAGAAGTGTTAAAATAACATGTTTTGTTATTTCCCTGGTTGATTATTATGTTCTTGCTCTTCATTCGGTAAAAAAAAAACCTATCTTGTTCTTGTTTCCTTTTATGTTGTAGCTGAATTTCTACATTTTCAACTGAGTGCCAAGCAAATTTTCATCAAATAAAGAATATTTACGATTTCAAGCCTATATCATGATCACCGTTTCTTTTCTTCTTCTTTTTTTTTTTTTGTGGCGAAGAACTTCACCTTTTATTTGTGCTGGTATATTATTATTATTATTATCTTTTTCACACCAATTTGATTTTCTGATTTTGGAAAGATTAAAATTAGTTGTGGAATCATGTGGAACTTCTTTGGGCCTGCTTAAATTTCTTACCTATTATGTTGATTTCCTTATGTTCCTCTTCATCATGGCAGGGCCATTTGGAAAGCAATGATGGCGACCCTGAATTACTCGTTTTCATCTCGTAAGTAACCTCATTACTGTTGTATTGACCATAGTTCTCTTAACTTGGTTACCCACCCTGAAGGTTTATAACTGTCTTTATCCATCCCTTTTAAACTTTTTTGATAAATGATCTATCTGTTTTTTACTTACTGTCCCTATTTATTTATTTTTTGGATAAATGATCTGTCCATATACAAATTTTATGTGGTAGGATATTTTTCTTCATGCTTATCCTCTTTCTTTTGATAAATTTTTGCCTATCAAAAAAATAATTGTCACCCACATGAAAAAGATATATGGCTCTGTGCACATGCCACGTCAGCAAGTGAACTTCGAGTGACTATTTTCAAGTCAGCTTATCTTGACTCCTCTTACTAAAGTGTGGTTTTACTATTTAAACAATGGCTTCTAGAATAGTATTTTAGATTATTTTCACTATCATCATATGATCTTATAACTATTGTTAACTGTATATGTTGATGGCATCCAGTGATGAAAGACCATTTTGAGTATAGGCACATTTTATCATATATTTAATATGAAAGACACTATGGAAACATATTTTGCATTAATTTGCAAAAGTACTTGTCAGAATAGTTCAACTCCAATAGAACTCTCTAATTAAAGAGAGTTGTTTTCAAGTTTCAAGTAAAAATATGTTAGGCTCTTCAATGTGTGTTTTTCTTATGAATATATTTAATTCATCTGTGAAAAGGAAGTAAATGGCAAGAGAGATTGGCTACGGCATTTTTGTTCCTTATAGTTTTTCTTTATCTGCCATCTGCACTTTTAATTGCTTATTGGGTTCAAATGAAACTGTTTGTATTCATTTGCAAAACCAACTTTGTCATGATAGGTTCACATCAGATGTAAAGATCAAGAGTATTTCAGTTGTTGGTGGTGCTGATGGAACAAGTCCTGCAAAAATGAGAGCGTAAGCTTAAACTTCATGAAAATTTCTTATGCTCCTATGTGGGTTCTTGATTTTTTAACCAGCTCAAATGATAATTTCTTATGCTAATTTAACAAGCTCAAATGATACCACATAGCAGCTCCTATTATTTTTGCAATAGAGAGATATGATCATTGTTGTTATAATTTAACAAATCCATGGAATTGTTCACTACCATTATATAAAAGATTCCTTCATATCAGCTCCCCCTGCATTAAATTATGATGCTTAGATTTTCTTTGTCGAACTCCTATTCCTTTTCTGTGATTATCTTCTAACTTTATTATTATTATTTTTTGTTTCAAAATGCTAATAATGTTCAAATCGAATTTTAGGTTCATTAATCGAGATGGAATTGACTTTTCAGATGCTCAAAATATGCAACCTATCCAGGTAACTTTATCATCTCAACTTGGAATGGAGATTTACCAAAGCTTTTTGACTTAATGTTAATTATTTTGTTTGTTTGTATTAAGGAGTGGGATTTGGCGGAAAACTTACAAGGAGTATTGGAATACCAAACTAGGTAGAGATTCTTTAGTTGCTTTACTACATTACCTCTCTCTCTCTCTCTTTACTAATCATTGTTTGCAATTTACCTGAGGAATGATTTAAATACACAAATATATTGACTTCTCAAACTTGATTATGAATAGCCACACTGTACACGACCATGAAGCTTGCTCAGCTTTGATATAAAATATCATTTAGTACACTCAATAGTGAACAGTATAACAGAAATTAAGTAAATGAAGAAAGAAGGTATAAAGTTTTGATTGTCCGAATACTTGAAAGGCTAAAACTAGTTCAATCTACCACGTGTGGTGAAGCAGTGGTTTAATGACCTGAGTGTGCTCCCCAAGGTTCTATGATCGAGTCTCCCCACCCTCAACCTCATACTTCTGTTTGTGGTGGCTGGGCATATCCACAAGGATTAGTCCCACTTGCAAAGGGGTGGGGACACCTTGTCTCATCAAAAATTAAAAAGAAAAAAAAAAAGGGGGGGGGGGGGGGGGGGTATTTTAGAAATACCCCCATGTAAATTGGTGTTATTAGGTTTACCCCCTTGCAAAATGCAAGTTTAGGTTTGCCCCGCTTGACTGTAAGTCAAGATTGCTTTTTCTTAATGATTTAAGGGTAAATCTTGCATTTTGCAAGGAGGTAAACCTAATATCACCAATTTTACAGCGGGGGTATTTCTAAAATACCCAGCAAAAAAAAAAATCCATCCGAAACGATGTAGTAAGGAACCTTGTATGTATGTAAGCTGTATTGTTGATGAATGAACAAAGGCAACCTAGGTTGCAACAAACCAATGAAACAAATATTTTATCTTCCCAAATTCCACCTTAACTATTTCTTATATCCTCAATGTACTACTTTTAGGGATGTTTTAAGAGGGGTGAGAATTGGGATTGTAGAGGTCAAACGTGCTTCTTCACATGTCAATTGACTTATTCTAAAATAGCAAAGGGAGATATAGAAAGGATGTTGAAGGCACATAACAGAAAAAGCAGGGCTAAAAGTGTGGGCCTAATGCTAAAAATCAATGAAAAAAAAGTGAACATTGGGTTTGTTTGACCCAAAATTTTTTATTTCACGAACAGAACTTGATCATGAGTGCTAGAGCATTGTTTACAAAATCATGCTTTTAAAAACTTATTGAGTTCGTATAAGTTAGTAAACATGGTGAGAACAAATTTTTAAGAGAAATGACCCTAGTCATAACCTCCTAACGTCTCACATTTCTGACGATCAGATTAGCACTTATTAAAAGATGGTGATTATATCCTTAGCCATGGTTTTCCTTTGTCTAATGTTGTGCTGAAACATTCAATCAGATATTCTAGATTCCAAAGTGTGGCCAATCTCACTTTGCATTTCCCTGAGAATTTCGGTGCTGATACGACTCAGATACATTACATTGGCCTAAAGGGTGAAGCAACTCAGGTAATTTTCATAGTTGAAGATATTTCAGAAGATAGAACCATTCACGGATGATTAAATGATTCTCATGTATTTCTTTTTCTACTCATCAATTGACAGTTGAAGTGGGATGTGGTCGCGACAATTGTTTACGAAGTTATGCCCAATCCATCTGATCACAAGTAAGTCTTGTTTGCATCTGCAGAATCCAAATCTAATATCAGACTCACACTTATTCCCCCCACCCCACATATTCACAAAACGCACCCCACTTACCGAATGGGTCCATTTGGTGACCTCTTACTGAACCCATTTAGAACAAATCTGTAACAGATTGCCGAGTGGATTCGTTTTTTCTTGGTAACCTGTTACTGATTGGGACGCTTTTGGAGAAGGGCGAGGGGCAACGAGGGGCAGTCTTCATATCGGAATGCTCTTGAACTATATTCATTAATTTCTGAGCTGCTAAATTGCATATAGTTACACTTACATGCCAGTATGGGTACTTTAGTTACATCTAGGGAAAAAAAATTCCTCTTCAGCCCTATTTAAAGTATATTTTGAGGCAATTATACTAACATAGGATTAAACACTAAGATAGGTCTTAAGTAGATGTGTGAGGCAAGGACATTAATCACTGTTTCTGTCCCCTCAGAGGTTGTTCTACTACTCTGGAACCTTGGAAGCTTAAGATAAGGAATGGGCTGTGTAACCGTGCCATAAAATAAGTAGATAAATGCAGGCCTCCAAGGATTTTTAAATGGAAACTAGAGCGCTCTTTTTTTCCCCTTCTGGGTACTAACAATTATTGCACATTGGTTAGGAACCGATAAAATCGATTTCACTTTTCCTTCATTGTTGAAACTACTATTTTGCATTGTAACCTTTGTCCATGCCGACTGACTGAAGGTACCACCTTAATATCCAAATTTTCTTAAAATGACAGCAGATTTATGTTTCGAATCATTTCAGAAAGATTCTTCTTAGGTTTATATCATCACCACTTTCTGAACATCTTGTGACTTAGAATAGAGACTTTGGAACTTTTGAGTGTAGAAACTATATGTTAAGCACCGATGGACCATTTTGTGTGTAAATTTATTTTATTCCTCGAGTTGTGTCCAGGTGATGTGTCTGCACCATAGAATACTTCCAGTGGAACTAGTTTTGGTCCACCTAAACGGATATGTAATCAAAGATGGAGAAAAAAATGTGTGTTAAATATGCTCTCTGCTTGATTCATTTTTGTTCTCCTGTGACCATTTCAAAGTTTGTTTTGAATTTTGATCCACGGAATTCGGAACTATGTCCTCCATTTGAGGGTCTTTTTTCTCCCCTAAACTTCTTAAAATTTGGGTTTTGTACAGGACGAAGGCTGATAATGGTGGAGGTCTATCGCACGTGGAATAAAGATTCCAGACTAGCTGATGCGGTTTGCGGGGAAAAGAACATACAAATGCCAATTCGAGGCATTTCTTGACGGAAGAATCCATTAATCTTTTTTCCTTTTTTTTTTTTTTTTTTTTGGTCTGGATTCAAGGCATTGTCAGACCCATTTGTCCATATAAAAACTCTGGCAATGCTTAGCTTCCTGTTCTTGCAGTACTGCTACTTACACAACAAAAAAATACAGTTTGAAGAACTGATCCTGAGGTGGCACATTTGCTGGGTTATTGGCCACACTAGTTATGTTATTTTAATTACAGTTTTTATACATGCTTTATAAACTATTGACATTTTTCACTCTTCTTTTTGACATTTTTTATGTGGTACCAAGTTGGATTTCGTACTGTGCCATATGGCAGCCAATAGTGATTTATTTCTCTTTTTCAATTTAAATAAATAAAATACACTTTTTTTTTCATGGCCAATCATGAAGGTTGTGTTGTCCGCATCACATTCCACATAGCAAGAAAAGTGGTTAGTCCACATAAGAAATCTGGGTGGGTATCAAGAGAACCTTAATTGAGAATGTCATATTCTCAAATCAGGGTGCCCTTGTGATCCACATTGACAGACAACTTTTTTGTATTTTAAACATTTTAACTATTTTATTTTTATACAATTTAAGAATTTCATTACGAGCGAACATCAACAACTTACCATGGGATTAGGGGGAGCAACCACCATCAATCCTACCATCAATGGTGGGGCCATATTTGGATTATAAGGATCTATCAGATTGAACTGTTAAGATCTCGCACCCACTCAAGACGTTTCAGTGTTTCTGTTTCAGCAATTATTTTGATAGGATCATTTTGGTTTAATTCGAAAATTGTTGTTGGAAAAATGATATTTCAATTAATAAAATTCGAGCATTACAGAATTAAGATTTCAAGAGTTAACGCAATACAAAATTACAATTTTGAAAGATAAGAGGTTATGACTAATTCAATTCATCAAATTTTTTTATTTATTTTTTTTTTTCAATTCAACGGTTTGGTAAATAGTCTGGGGAATTATAGATTAATTAATTTGGGTATTCCTTAATGATTTTTTAATTAATTTGGGTATTCCTTAATGATTTTTTCCTAATTTCCCAAAAAAATTGGTGAAATTTGCGACAGTGACGTCAACAGCTATTAAACTGATTATATTCTCAAAAGTCTGGTATGAAAAAAATAAAATTGAGAGCATGCTACAGGGTGAAATGAGTCTAATAATCACTCAGATTGGGAAACCCTCGAAGGGTTCATCTGTTATCTGGAAATATACATATTTTCCATGATTAAAAAAAAAAGAGGGATGACTCAATCCGTTGGCGAAATCATTCTTCGAGGACTCCACTTTTGGGATCATTATGCGTTTTCGATTTCCTTCACTCAACAAGAATCAGTTACCTCTATAGTTCTTGCTGGTGATCTTCAATGGCCCCTTGTATGGGCTTCTGCTTAAGCCATCTTCAACTAATATTTCAAAGTACTCCTTGAGTACCTCCGCAAGCTAAGGGCCAAAACCACTGCACCTGCCACTGCCACCAAAATCTGCCAAAATCCAGATGAAAAACTAATATTTTTTTGCAGACAGAAACAATGAAAAACTAACATTTTGTGCCAACAGAACAGGAAAGAATATATGAAGCTAAATAATCTATTTTGGTCTCATTTACCCTTTTCTTTTGATAAGTAATGAAATATTTTCTATCTAACATACACAATTACATGGAAACGATCTCGAAACAGGTCGCCATTATTCGCCAGGTGGATACTAGAGACTGATTACAGAGGATTTTGTTTTTCTTTTGTGGTAACCAAATAGGATTAAGTAATCCAAGAAAAAGTGCCCACAATCTTCTTTTTTTATATTTTTGTACTAAAAGATAAAATGAAAATCACTGACTAACCTTGGCACTTCTACCATATCCGTTCGTTGTATATGGGAAGAATGACTTGAGCATCATCAAGCGAGATTTCTGAGGCATTAGAATCACTACACTGTAACGTTCCTTGCATGGAAAAGGCAGTAGTCTTTGTAGTGCTAATTGTGCCGTTAGAGGTCTTAAAGATTCTCTTACTTTAGTGCGCCCTTCATCTTGAATCTGTATACAGGAAAAAAAAAAATAATTAGATAGCTAATGATAAAATGCTTCACATATTTGATGTGTTAGCATCTCCATGAAGAATATACATATATTTTAATACAATTTACATAGACAGTTCGTATTGGCACCCCAACTTTTACTTATTACACCCCAAAATCTAAAATTATATATCACCCCCCAATTAAAGATTAAAACACGCCATTCAAACATTACAAAGGTTTGGCCCAAATTATCAACTCAATATAACAAAACATTACAACACTTTGTTCAAACAATTTCAGTAGTTGTTTACAATTACTATTAGGCTCCTATAAAATCTTAAACCCAAGAAATAGAAATCTAGCAAAAAAACGAGAGAGCTTCTATTGGCACCCCAACTTTTACTAATTCTCAACCATTTACTTATTTTCTTTATTTTAAATTGGGGTAAAATAAGTAAAAGTTGGGGTGCCAATAGCAGCTCTCTTAACATAAATAGTCTAGTCTCATCTGATTTTGAAGAGAGGTATAAGTGTAGGATGCCTTCAGGAGAGAATAACTTGAATATATTCGAAGGCACGGCTTCTAAACTAACAAAACAAGAAGCAAAGCCTATAAATGAACAGGTATGATAAGAATATAGTTGGATACAAATGAAAGAAAGACAAGGAGCAAGTGCAGCGCTATAAAATATATATTCCAATTCCCGTAACTCAACAATCAACATGGTAACAAATTTCCGTATCATCATCAAAGCCAAGTATCTCGGGTCAACTGAACAAAGCTTGTTCCCTTAAATTCCCTTCTATCCAAATCCCATTAATTAAAGGGTCTTCAAATCTGCCCTCATTAACTCAATACAAATCTGTTTTTCCTAATTGACTTCTTTTAGAACCTTCAAACTAAACGTTCATTCTAACTAGGATTGTCACTAAAACATTGCAAAATCAACTTTCCTTACGTTTGTCACTTACTGAGGCTACTACACATCTTCATGTCATTTATGATTTTATCTTTTCTAGTCACACTATTCCACTCATCCATCTTAACATCCCCATCTCTGTCACGCTCAATCTGTGAAAAAGCTGTTTCTTGATTGCCCAAAATTCAACTCAATAAAGCATAGCTGGTCCTACTATCATCCTATACAATTTTCCTTTTAATTCGATTGGAATGCATTGGTCACACAAAGCTCCACACCACCACCACTCTAATCATCGAACTCTAATTTTCTGGATGACATTTCAATCCCGCCAATCTTAACAGACCCAAGAGAGAGAAATAGCTGTTTGGGATATTTGTAGCCATCAATTTTATTAGTGCATCCTCTCTATGTATATCGTTGCTAAAGTCATATATTCTATCTTGGTCAGACTTACTCTACAACCCTTCAACGAAAAAGCTACTATCCAGAATTCTAGTTTTATATTAACCCCATATCTGATATCTCGAACTAACATCATTAGTAAATAACATATGCCAAAGGACCTCCTCTTCAAAATGAATAATTTATTCATCTATAACCATAACTAGATCAAATATGTACAAACTTAAGACTGATCCTATTGTACACCAACTTAGTTATTCAATACATCCACTAGCTTTCTCTAAGTCCATAAAAATCATACAGATTCTCTTCTTCTTTTCTCTAAGCTTTTCCATCATTCTCGTCTTCATTTTTTTTTTTTTTTTTCATATCATTCTTTCCCATAGTTTCATAGGGTGACTAATATATTTGATGCCCAGGCAATTGGTCAAAGCTCTCGGTTTCTTCGTTCCTATATATAGGTAGTACAGTACCTAATCTCTATTTAGTTCTCTTCGTAGTGCAGTGTTATCAAAGGTGCAAAAGGCACTCTCCTAGGCACTAGGCATTGCGATGAGAGGCCCGGTGTTGTCAAATGCAGTCGCATGTGCTACTTTCAAAGTGAAAATTGCATAAGCTACAGTCGCATACCCCAAATTATGCTATTTGCTAATATGTGATGGTATATTTTCTGCATATTTTTTTTCAAAATATTTTTCTTGCAGCATATGTTATTTAACATTGACGAGGCCAAATAAACTCTCTTTCTCTAGGCGGCACCAAAAGGCGAGGGCATTGGCTAGGAAAGACGATGCCTCGACTACCCCTACAAACACATCATTTTTTTTTCTCGTTAGGATTAGCAATATAAACCTAAAAACAAGAAACAAACGCTTGTACAATCCCTTTGGAAAATCAAAACACCCTAAAATCCTTGATTTTATATGGATTACTTTTTAAAGAAAAACACAAAGTTCATCTAAACCGTTCTAGTTCTCCTATTATTTTGTTTCTTCTATTTTACAGTCAAATTTGTCACACCCAATTAAGGATATCTTGGCCATTTTCTTATCTTTTCCACCACCTTCTGTAACATCGAACACTCAAAAGGTAAAAAATGAAATCAGTTACAAATATCTTCTACGATTTTGACAATTTCAGTCTTTACTATTTATCTTTAGAAGTTAAAGTACAAAAAAAATTCTTAAAACACTAAAACCCAACTATAAAATAGAACAATTCACAGTTATCAAAGTATGCCAAAAATATTCTTTTAACATTATGTTAGATTATAATAAAATATGGAGGTATCAGGTATATATATCATATACAAGCCTAGCCAACCAAAAGGTGCACCTAGGTGAGGCGACCCCCTCCCTTCACCCAATTGCCTAGGTGTGCGTAGTGCTTTTGATAACCTTGTCCTAGTGTTAAAAATTAGTGAACAATTCAGTTAACCAAGACAACAAATATTTCCCATGTATGTTCATACTCTACTGAGCAAAACAAAATGTTCATACTCTATTAGTAGACCTGGTCCTAAAGCCTTATGATGTTAGATGGAATTCTCATCAATTTCGAAGGAGTCCCTTAAACTCCTTTTTTCTAAAAGGATACTCTAATAGAGCCAAACCAGAGGTTGACTCCAGAAGGACAAACCGAAGGCTGATTTCAGTGTTTTGCAGATTAATCGGACGATGGCATTATCCATTGGAATACCTTTTAAGGGAGGTTCGATTGCCCACTTTCATTATATAAATGTTACTACACCATCAGATTCACGGTCTAGCCAAATATGCCAGTTAGATTTTGGTTGCTGAAATCCTACCTGACTTCCTCCATTTTAGAGTTGCTTTCACTTACGATATCCTAATTCTACTAAATGATGTATGCTCTATGGTTTTCCAAATATCTCCTCCGAGTTAATAAGCCTTTTGTGTAGTCTTTATACAATAGTTTATGAAAATAACCCACCAACTTCCCTTAATCTCTCCACCCTGTACCAAGGCTATCTCATTGTCTTCCTTCTTTTGATGGGTAAGAGGGTGACAGCAGAGTTTTCATACTAGCTCTCCGTTACAATTTTCACCCTTTTTTCGATGAGTAAGAGGGTGACGGCTAAGTTTTGATGCCTGCTTTGTGGTTTCGCAACTTGCAACTTTACCAACTGACCAAATTGGCACTTTCTTTATCTCATTGTCCCCTTAATGCATCTAACATGATCTAAGTACTTGATTCACTTCTCTCAAATTTTATCAGCTTATATATATCTTTCTGACCATCTTTTTCCTCAACCTACTACATAGATCATCATATGCATTGTTTAGCTTCAATTACCATTCTCTAACTTCTTTTAGCATCTTTATTTTTTATTTTTAAGCTTTCTTCATTTCTAGTCATTTGCCAAGACTTGTAATGAACCCTTTACGCTAATGACCTTCTAAACCTCATCATTTCGCCACCAAGTTTTTTTTATGTGTATTAGTTTTTCCTTATAATTCTCCAAGAACATTTTTTTTCTACTCTTGTTTTACTCAAAATGATTGAGTGGGGCAATTTTTATAACAAGAGAAAACACAATCCTCACATTTCAATGTTCTTGTATTAGAATATTAAGAGTGAGAAGAAGAAATATGCATTCACTTCAAACGGTTTCAGCCCAAACAAGCCTTCAAGGCTTATAGAAATAGCTAAAATTAATTTCACCCATGAATATCTATGTGCCTTGTGACCCCCAAAAACAATGGTTTTACATATTGGCTAGAAGATATGTTTCTGATACAAACTAACAATTTAATCAACAGAGAACACACGGGAAAATTGAAACAAAATGCTCTAGGTGAAGCAGAAAAGCATAATTTTAGGTACCAACCTCAAAAGAAACACTGACATCACCAAAATATGCCCGAGACTGGTAGCTGCGGAGAATCCGATCCAGCCAGTAGTAGTTTTCCTACACAAGCACAGATTTATCAGGACTGAGGTGCGTTTTGAAGTATTGAACCTACAACATGGTGAACGAAACAGAAAAATATGTATATCCAAAAGGACCAACTACTTGCAGATCATGTGGCACCAATTGCACCCCATCACTAAAAAAATCCCTATTGCACTCCCTAAGATTTGAAGATCTTCAATTGTGAGGAGACGGAGGATCCACGGTATCACTTAGTCCCTAGATCACAAGAGTAGGAAAGTCCCTGAGCTTGCTTCACTTGGTAGCAGACACCCTGGTGAAGTTATCTCTGTTAAAGACAGGAGAGTTGAACAAATGATGGGAAGCCTAGGGGTTCGCGTGAGGTACAACTATTAGGGGATGAAAATTTTGAGAGAGAAAAAAAGAAATTTTTTTTAAGGGGGTTGCAACTGACGACTTGTGATCTGCAAAGTAATCTGTCTAATATCCAAAACAATAATTATATTAATGGAATTGACCTGCAATCCATTTTCATGGGCTCGTTGCTCAATTTCAAGGATAGTTGAAACATCCTCATCTGAAGGGCCTTCCTTCTGAACCCGCAATATTTCATCCAAGACAAGGTCAACCTGCAGAGAACTCTAAATGGGTAAAGAAGTGCTGTTGATAGTCTACCAAATAGAAATTAGTTAATCAAAAATAACATAAAGGAAATGACAAGCATTCATGAGTACATCAGCACATGCTTATATGTTTTTGCTAAAGACCCACCAGCTTCCACGAGATATCTGGATCACAAGAAAAATTAACACTAATATCACCACGCACATCACCGGTTCTTGAAGGTTTGTTACCACCAAGGAACACAGAAACACCCACAGAGTAGATCTGAGACATAATTGTAATCAAGAAATAGTTAGGCTAAAGAACAATGCGAGTCTCACAAACATTCTCAACAGTCAACTGCCAAAGAACTTTGACATAAGTAGAGAGCTGCTATTAGCACCCCAATTATTACTTATTACACCCCGATTAAAAATAAAGAAAATAAGTGAATGGTTGAGAATAAGTAAAAGTTGGGGTGCCGATAAAAGCTCTCTTTTTACTTTTTTTTTTTTCCCTATATTTCTATTTTGGGTTTAGGATTTTATACAAGCCTAATCATAATTGTAAACAACTACTGAAATTGTTTGAACAAGTGTTATAATGTTGAGATTATAATTAGAGTCAAACCTCTGTAATGTTTGAAGAGTGTGTTTTAATCTTTAATTGGGGTGATAAATAATTTAAGAAATTGGGGTGTAATAAGTAAAAGTTAGGGTGCCAATAGCAGCTCTCCAAAAGTACCTGCCCATGCTTGAACCGGAGAACTTGCATAATTTTTGTTTCCAAAAGCTTGCTTAGGAACCCAACAAAGTGAATCTCTTCCATCTTGAATATAGAATTCAGATAAAACAACAAATAATTCTTCAATATGATGAATGTAACATTTGGACTCATGAAAAACCACTTCAAACATATCATAAAACAGTTACACACACCATAGATTCATTCTTTAGCTCCACGGGAAAAGCTAGCTGGACAGAACATTGTGCTTCCACCATGGGGCTGCGAACTTCTTCTCTACAAGCACAACAGTCACAGATTATTTTTTTTAAGTCAACACAATCTCGAGGATTATCATCAATACAATACCAAATAGAAATGTAAACGTGTATGTACCGAATTTTGGTTTCAGGAAAAGTGAAAGGTAAACCGTTTAGGTCATCGCGATTGAAATGTAAGATTGGCTCAGGAGGCTTCGGTATTCCACCCTAAATTAAGAAACAATAACCAAGTCAACATATTAATTGGAATGTCTGAAAACCTAAACAGCTTATGAGAGAGGTAGATCTTACCAAATACTGCAAAATTGAAGGAAGTGCCACCGCTGGGTCAAGATTTCCAACAATCACGACGGTGAAGGTAGACGGATCCTTGAAACAACTATTGAAATATTCACAAGCTTTTCTTGGGTCAACCTTTTGTAGGTCACTAATTCTAATCGGCTGCATCAGGACAAGAACCACTAAGAAATAAGCAAAACAAAGCCGAATATAAAAGAATTACTTTGCAGAACCCTCAGACCAAACATACCTTAAAAAAATAAGAGTTCCCATAGTTAAGCTCCCTAACACGATTTGCAAATGCAGTGTATGGGTCCCTCTCTTGAGCACGAATTGCTTCTTCGGCCATTTCCATCACTATTTTCACTTCTTCTTCACCAGGTACTACATTCGTTGTGAATAGTTGATAGACAAGCTGCAGATCCCCATACAATAAAAAATAAGTTCAATAAATATTTTAAACAGCAATCATTTAAGACTAAATCTCAAAGTAAAGAATAATGCATACAAAATAACAAATTCAAAAACACCATCATTACATGTTGCAAGGCTCTATATGGATAGTGGAATAGGATACAAATTTATTTATTATGCAATAAAATCATGATGCATTGGAAACCCACCTCAGCTTCAGAGAAACTTGCATGAAAGTTCATGTGTGTCATATCTCACACACCCATTCGAATAAGAGTTTCTTTGGTCATCTAATGTTGTTTAGATGTTTTATTACCATCTTGTTTGTTCAAGTACTGTGATACGTACCATAAATTGCATATAAATGGCATCAAGTGGACTTAACTAATTTTTTGTATTAACTTTGATTATCAGAGTAAATTGCCTAAATAAATAAATAAAAACAATTGATGCATACCTATTCAACCACACCAGATCAAAAAGGATAAATAATGAAAGCTTCTTGTAGAACCGATACATGTAAATATTTCCCATATACTAGTGATAAGGCTTTGATGATGATGTAAACATTTGAGAGAGAGAGATAGAGAGAATGGTTCATCTAATAAAACAAACCTGCAAGGCAGTTTCCAGGTCAGGTGAGCAATCACCAGAAAAGGTTCTCATGTATGCTCCAACTTTAGTACCAACTTCAGCTCTCTTACCAGCAAGCATATCCATGAGCACAGAAGGTTTATAACCAAACACACCAATCTCTCCAGCAATAGTTGAGCCCATTGAGCATGAAAAATACTCAGTTTCTGGAAGTTCAGATAACCCTCCATAAGAGAACCCAGTGAAAAGCACCTGTTGAAGATAAAGTATGAATAAGAAAAACAAGTTGCACCTGAAACAAATGCTCACTAAATATACTAAAAACAGCTTTTAAAAAATGAAAAAAAATTGACCTTCCTCATGATTGAAATTTATTCAAATTATGTCAAGTACATGACTATTGGATATTTTGAGTGTTAACCACAAACCCTGACATCATAACTGATTCCTTTTATCTGGTTAGCCAATTTTGCATATGGGCAAAGGCCACAAAATAGCGGATCCCCTGACAAATAGAAATATACTGGTCTTTTTGTAAGGCAAGTGATAGAGGACTGTAATGGCTTTGTTTTCCACCTTGCTCTGATATTTGGTTTGCATTGTTCTAATTGAAAAGATTTGTTACATTTTATTTGAAATGTGTCGTACTTTTTTAGGGGAGAAGGAAAGACAATGTTGTCTCTTACAAAATTTTGGCAACTGAAGTATTCCACATGGCAAGAGAGCAGCCAGACATAAAATAGATCTGTTAATCATCACTTTATAAACAATTAATATCAATGGATCCTAGGAGCAATATCTCTCTTGATGTAGGACAACTACAATTCTAGTTAGAGAGTCTTGAGTAGTTTCCTAATTTTAGTATGATTTGTTTCTATTTTCTAGTTTAGTAGGATTTCTACTTCATAATTGCTTTAAGAGTAATATTCCTTATTAGTTTCTAATTTGTTTTCAAGTTTCTATTTTGTCTAAATTCGTTTTTATTATTTAAACTATAATTAAAAGTACTTAGCAGTGTCCAAATTGAGTTATAATAGATTTACAAAGTTGTTATTATGTTATAAATAGATTAGGAAAGTTACTTTTTAGTATTTTTGAAGGTTTTTATGTTGTTATGATCATGGTTTAAAATCTCGTTTTGATGTAATGTTTCAATTTTTTCAAAAACCGAAACATTCCCGAAACTTTCAATACATTTATTTTGAATTTTAAAAGAAGTCTTTTACAGAAGACTGTGGTCAAAGGGCATGTAATCAATTTAAAAAATATTGGGTGATTGAAATAGTTATAAAATGAGGGGTTTTTATTTAAGTAACCCAGTCTAGAGGGTCGCTTTATTTAAATAGCCAAATCTTATAGAGAAGACCAAGGTCAAGGGCATAACTTAGATATAAAAAAACCCTAGCTCCTTCAGAAAATAAAGGGGAAGAAGGTGAAGACGCAACAGCAGCAGCCACGGCCTCCACCTTTAACTCTCTCTCTCTTCTTCTTCTTCTTCTTCTCCTTTCTTCTTTCCTTCTTCTTCCCTCTCCCTTCTCATTCTTTGTTTTTTTTTGGCAGAAAAAAATAATCAAAACAATCTATATTTCGTATTCCATTGTGTTTCGTCTCAAGTTGCTGAAAAATCGGAATGTTTCATACAAAACATTACAATATTTTAAACCATAGTTATGATGAAGCTATCCATATAAGTAGCTTCAAAAACGATTTTTAAAACATATCAATTCAATTATGTCACAAAGATCCACAAACAATTAAATAACATGCTACTGGGCTAGGGATTCTGATAAAACATTAAACCAGAGATTAAATGCCAATATTTTAAACATCCAAAAATGATCGACTTTTGCAAGTAGGCTACATGACATGGAGCTCCACTTATTCTCTTATGTTCCAAAAATTATTCTGAATTTACCAAATGAACAAATAAGAGTTTATCTTTTCACTTTCCAAAATCATAAAGCTAGTACCTGATCATCAAGGAAGTCCGTGCGCTTATAGCACACTCTCATGCCATTAGAAAGAAGTAACTCAGTGACCCCAACACTAGGAAATTCTGTTTGTTCCACAATGTTCCTTGAAAAGAAAAACAATTTGGAAAAAACATTAGATATATCATCATCAATCACAATGGGATGCATAGGGAATATTTCAATAGAAGATGACAACATTATTAGTTGAGCACCCATAAAGAAGTTGGGCAATGTAGTGACTATCCCATATTATTAAAGAAACCAAGATTTGGTATCAATTAAGAACATCTAGTTCATCTTTCCAAGATGAGATAATGACAATGTTGTCTCTTAGCAAAGGAGGACGTTTATAAATAAGGTTCTTTAGAATCCCGAGGGGTTGGCCTAGTGGCAAGCCGAGCCTTGATAAGCTCCTTAAGAAGGGTAGGTCAAGTGTTTGAAACCCCACGAAGCAATGCATTCCATGGGGCCACCCTCCAAGGTCCGGTTGACCCTCGACTCAACCAGTTGAACATAGGACTTTCTGATGGGGCGGTGCGAGTGACTGTGGGATTAGTCTCCCCTAAGGGTGGGGATACCCACGATAAGCAAAAAAAAAAGGTCTTTTAGAGGTGTAGATTAGCTGGTGCAGTCGTCTTTTTTGTCCCATATACCATTATCATCATCGAAGCACTATTCATTGTCCCATTTATCTAAATTCTGAGGATAATCGAGATTCCCAGAAAATGGGACATTTTTTTTATAATAAATAATGTGTAAAAGAGAGATTATGCAAAAATGGTCATAAAGGGAAGCTAGTTGGGAATAGACAATAATTATTTGAAAACAAAGAAGTCAGTATTGCACAAGTAATGGATAAACCACCCCCTCAAAAATCCGAAAACAACTGGGCGCCAAATATGTGATTCATGGAATTAAAAGTAGATAGTGCATCTGAATAACTACATCACTCCACTGAGACTTGAAAAAGTAACGGTAACTCATTAGTCATTATCTGCTAATTGGTTTGGAGTTTAGACAACCACCTCTCCAAGGCACACAAACATGTCTTTCCAGCACCATAATCCACAAAATAAATGGAATCTTAAAGAGATAAATAATAAGCATCAGATGATCCTAAATTACAGCAAGTTTACCCTGGATCTGGCATTGTGCTGACAATTTCTTCAGGGATGTGCTCATCATCCCAAGGAGAAATACTTCTTTCTTCCTCTAAAGAGTTGACCTTCAGCATAGCAGTTTTCAGATCATCTATTGTTGCATGAGGACGGGGTTCGACCATCTTAATGACACAGCTGCATGATGTGCGGAAGTTCTCAGCAAACTTAGATACCTCCGCTGCCAAGATTTCTATTGAAAAACAAAATGTCAAGAACAATTTCTATATGAATAAATGAGATCCATAAAAAGATACTCACTATAAAATCAAACTCACGAGGTAATATAGTCTTTTGAAGCTTTGCCTCGAACTCAACCCCAACAACAGGTTCATTGCGAAGAAAATGCTGCGAAATCAAACATTAAATAGATCAGCATGATATGAAAACTTAAACATCCATGTAACAACCTAATTGCAAGGAAATGAATGCGTCCAAAACCACAAAAGCGGCTTCTTAACTTTCCTAATACATTTTTTTAAGAGGTAAAGCAATTGTTTAACGTTCCTACCACAAGGTTTCCCCGTTCCAGGATGTCCTCGATATGTCTTAGGATAGTTCTAGCGTTGTAGAAAATTTCAAAGTATTATTGTAGCTATTGGATCGTTGCCATGCGGATGGATCCACGTTGTCCATTGCACCTCCTCAAGTCTATATAAGGCCAGGGGGTCCCAATTTGTAAATTATAAATCATCCCCTTTGCGATCACCTAAGTTTGTTGAATGTAAAGCTTCCAAGAGTTCAACACAAGAGTTTAGGAAAAGCTTTAACGACTACTAAATTTAGGAAGTAGCTACTCTTGTCAATCTTTTATCCACCAATCCTTGTGCTTATCAGGAAAAGAAACAAAGGATATGTGCATGTAGCTGGGTTAGAAGGTTTTCTGTTGAATCCCATTACCAATGACGGGTGTGATGATCCTAATTTTTCTTCTTTGGCAATTTGGACCTCTAAAATTCCATCAAAAGTGATCTTTTTTGTTTGGACTGCAACATTGAACCAACTCTTAACCTCAAAGCACCTTAGATTCAGGGGCATTACCCTCTATTAATTTTTTTACGTGTAAATCTGATGTAGATAGACTTGTTGACACTTATCTCAATGCCTATGATCAAGTTAAAATGCGTTAAAGACAAAAATCAGCAACATTGACTGAGTCAACTAAATCCAATCTTTGACCAATCCACAAGACCTAGTCCAATTTCTCTTAGGACTCTTTCTTTTATTGAGTTTCTATTTTTTAAGTTGCTTAAGTAGTCCTAGTTAGTTTCTATAGTTATTATTTAAGTTATAATTAAAAGTCGTTTTGGATGTCCAAATTGAGTTCTAATAGAATTGGAAGGTTAGTAATATGTTATAGATAGATTAGGAAGTTACTTTTTAGTATTTTAGAAAATGTCTATATTGTTGTGAAGGAGTTATTTATATAACGAGCTCCCATAAACAAATTCAGCAAGTTAGTTTTTTTGAAGATTGATTAATAAAAGAAGAAAAAAAGACTTTTCTTCCCTTTCTTTGTTCTTTTTTAGCATAAGAACCCGATATTGGTTCTTAATTTTAGCGTTTACGATTGATAGCTAGATTGAAGTTTCTAGTCTGGTTTGCTCAACATAGAGATTCTTCATTACTCTTAGTTATTGGGATTTCACCCTACAACCAGATTTCTAACATAAACTCTAGGTTTGTGTGTTCTACCCTACGTCAAAATCTAGTGGGAAACTATGAATCATCTCCTAATTCATTTTGGCTTTTTTCAAACCTCTTGGTGCTTTCCTAAATCAGTGATTCAATTATTTCAAAATTGGAGGTCCACTATTGTGATTGATAGGGAGAGGATTTTATGGAAGCTTATTTCTCTTGTAGGTTATTGGGGCCTATAGAAGGAGAGGAATGGTAGGATCTTTGATGGGAATGAGCAATTCTGCATGTGGTCATCATTAGTATTTTGGGTTTTGTGCTCTAGTGGTGTAATCTGTTCAAGGAGTTTAGAGGTGCTTTTTTAAAGGATCTTTACTCTCTCTATAGAGGTCATCTCGTCTTCCTTTAAATAAAAAAATTCATTTATCAAAAAAAAAAAGAACATAAAGGATTGCACTTGTCAAAATTCGAATGAGAAAATGTATATTAAAAATATAATAAAAATAATAATAATAAAATAGGAAGTACTTGCAAATATTCGTCTCGCAAGCTTGTCGATTGCATTTGGTCACGCTCCAAGTAGGCAGATTCAATCTCTGACATTAATAATGCCCGAACAATTGATACCTCACGCTCTGAAAACCCATGAAGTCGAACCCTAGCAATCTGTAAATTAAAGCATCAGTGAAATAAAAGAATAAGAGTCAACATATCAAGAAAAGAATTAACATAAGGAGACAAACCCACAGCTCAGCAGGTTTGACACATTGCAAAATAACTTTGAAGTCTTGGCTTCAAGTCCAGCTTACCCATAAAATAAAATATAGCATAACAAGATGAAAAGCATACCTCCATGAGCATTGACTCTAGTGCTTCAACAGTTCCCTTCTCTTTACAAGTTGCAGTCATCATATAAGCCTTCACAGGACGAACAAAAACATCTGCAGCGGACGAGCATGAGAAATACTGTGGATCTTTTCTACGAGATATTTTGAAGTACCTCTGGTTTAGAGCACAATGAAACATTGATTCTGCTAATGAATCCCTGTAGTCTTTCACCGTCTTCAGCTCACCCGCATCCATCTTACAGCTAATCATCACTGCAGACTGTAATGGGCAAATCCAAGAGAACAATTAAAAAACTGATGTTCTCCATGCTATGTTTAATTTTTTGTGCGCGTGTATTAAGATGAGACTGCATTGACGCACACAGAGACATGTATAAGCAGATTATATATCCCAGGATTACTGACCCCACCAGCTTCAGATTCAACGAAACATGAAAACCGTGGCTCGTGATGGGATGGAACAGAGAAGTCTTGTACAATTGGAGGAGGGCCAGATGGAGAAACTTTCTGCCCAAAATGCATCCTTATCAATTCAACTACACTCTGCAATAAAGATCAGAATTGTTTAGCGCATCAAATCAGTTAAAAAAATGAAGAAAACATTACACCTGAGATGTTGAGAATTAGATCTAAATATAATAATTGTAAACCTGAGTATCCAAAAAATCCCCAACAGCAACTACTGCCATATTGTGTAGATGGTACCACTTCTGATAGAATTGCTTGACAATTTCTGGAGAAACTGTCCGTATCACTTTTTCTAGTCCAATTGGTAAACGCTCAGCATACTGCAACCAACTAGCAAACTTTTAATAGGATACCATGAGACAAAATGGAAACCACTCTAAAGAGAGAAAGACAACTAGTGATTCAAGCAAAGGTGTGCTATATCGTATGGTTAAATTCAATGCTTTTGAGAAATGAGAAAGACAACTAATGATTCAATCAAAGGTGTGCTACATCATCTTCACTATTATATTAATGAGAGAAGGAGTAGAAGTCGTACAGCACCAAAATTTGAGTGGCCATAAGCCCTTAAATGCCCCCGCTTTTATATTTAAAAATTTGGGGTCATATTGGTAAAAAACCAAAAAAAATTGCAACCCACGACTGTATAATCACGTTGCTTAGTTTTCAAAATTACAAACGTATCCTTTTTAATATGTAATCTTTAAAAAACCCTTTAATCAATATTTTTAATTACAAATAATCCCTTTTGATACACATGCATTTACACATGCCACTTCTAGTATGGTTAAATTCAATGTAAGAAAAAAATTAAGAAATGCCCAATTATTTTCAGAATATGAGAAAAGAAATAAATGTTTTTTTTTTCTTCAAAGGACAAGACCATCATGCATGGGTTATTTGGCTTACTGTTGTCGAAATATTATCAAGTGCAAGATATCAGCAAGCATAATGACCTGCCACTAAATATTCTGATTAACTCAGAAAATGAATGCAGCCAAAGAACATTGATGTGCATTGTACAAACAGCAAAGTGAACTGATGGAACAGATTACGTATTATATGGATATATGTTGTTCTTCCCTGACAGTGCACACCAAAGAATCATGAAGCACAACTAGGATGCTTGTTATTTATAGGAAAGAAATATATGAGAAGTAAAATAAACCATATGGATATATCATAAAGCTATCCAAAAATTCAACAAATATACATTGATTTTTAAGAGCAAAGACTACCAAACAATTATAGTTCTATATCATGTAATTATTCCTTCTTGGTATTGCAATAAATTATACTCATAAAAAAAAGTGTCAGGATGTGTCAAAATAAAAATATGAGCCTTATTCTCATATATTTATGCAAATTGGGTTTGGCTAAAAAAAAAAATTACACAAGGATGTTCTTCCGCTTATAAAAGAAGTTTCGTTTTCTTCAAAAAGGACGTAAGAGTAGTTTCCGGCACTCATAAGAGAAGTTTCCTTTTTCTTCAAAAAGAATGTAAGAGTAGTCAACTATGAGACATAACAAAGGAGTACCTTTGACCCTTCCATCATCAAAACCCAGTGTGCGTCCTGCATCCGTCCATTAGCATTCCGACTTGCTCTATATTCTTCCAAAACAGCACCCCTTTCCTTTTCCAAATCATCTGATGAAACTCTTACCTACGTTATAAGGTGAATAAGACCGGCGAAAAATTAGTGTTGATAAAATCTGTGGATCATTAAAAATACAAATGAAGAGTGTTGCTACCTCAGAGCTAAATTCTGCCAAGACTGATAAAGCTTGAGATAACAGTTCAGGCTTGTCGACGGGAACAAGTAACTCATATATGGTTTCATCAGCTGATGTTGAAGCATTCTGACAAGCACCGAACTCTGCTCCAATGCTTTCCAGAAACTTAACGATATCATGATTAGTATATTTCTTAGTGGCACTGAAAGCGAGATGCTCAACAATGTGAGCAACTCCTCGCTCATTCTCCTCTTCCATAACTGAGCTGCCATGAAATAAATAAGCTGGCTTGCTTAATGCATCAAGTAGTGAAAAATGCGTAACATAGAATTTAAATAAATAACCAGTTGAAATTAACCAAATACATTCCATGCAAGAATTCAAGTTAACTGTATCCATCCCAAGACTAGCTAAGATTAACTTAACGTAGAGCAACAAAGTAAAGTTAACAATGAAAAGGCATGGATCATTGCAATTTTCATTCTGACTTAACGTCATTTACAAGGAATTACTAGTTAGTGAAATACCCATTAAAGGATGAGCAACCAGTTGATCAGTGCTTCCTAGTTATCTCTTCCCTTGACAAACTCAACAGAATAATCTTCATTTGTACTACAAGCAACCCATTCTTCTCCTTTTTTACGATCCATGCAAGCTACCCATTCTTTCTCATCTCATTTTTTCCCTTTTCGGATAGGTAATATTAAGGTCATCTTTGATCTTACTTTTGTACATGCACATGTTGCACAGTTTTTGCTGTGTATACACCTGTGCTTGTTCAAGCTTTCTTCTTATGATTGTTCTTTTATCAAGTAAAGTAAATAAAGTATTCTCAACAATTTAACTTACTCATCATCATTATCAACATATTGTCTGAAATTTAGAATCAGCAAAATCAATTTTATTGAGGTAAGTGTAATATTATATTAATTACTTAAAAGGCAAGAGGCCGAGATGGCCCCAACACAAGAGCAGCAAGAAAATAAAAAATGAAAAGAAAAGGGGAAATACAAAAGCCAAACGCCAAACACAACCAATCCCTGATTGAACTGAACACGACAAAGCGCATCCCACTTGAAGACAAAATCTTCAACAAAAGAAGAACTTTCGAAGTCTTTCACAGTTTGCTCCACAGAAAAAGTAATCCCAAAATATTCAGAGTCAACTCCTGAGAAATCTTTTCCTCTCCCTACAATACCTTTTTGTTCCTCTCTTTCCAAACCCACGAGACACCGAGAGGGAAGGATAGTCCACAAATATCTTTTCCTATTGAAGATTAAGTAATGGGTCCACCTGAGGAAAAGAGATAAAACCATACTAGGGAATATACCAATCAAACTGAAAACAGGAAAGGAAGTACGAAAAAATACAGGAAGAGATGGGGCAGTGCAATAAAATGTGACTTCTAGTTTCACCATTTATCTTACAGAGGAAACAAAAATTTGGACTTGGGAAACCACGCTTAATCAAGTTATTCGGAGTTAGAATTCTCTCAAGGTAAGCCGACCAAATGAAGGACGCAACTTTGGACAGAACAAGAGAAGGCCAAATTGCATATACGAGAAAACTAACTCAAATGTATCTAAACTGAAATGTATCTATATTGGGGAAAAAACAAGATTAAGGTTAACTACTTATTTAAGCCAAGAAACAGAACTTCCTATGTCCTAACCATGGATGCTCAAAAAACCCATTCAATAAAGATTAGATAAAAACAGAATTTTTTTATAAAAAAAAAAAACTAGTTATAGCTTTTGACGTTCAAGTAGAAAATTAGTTTATTAAACACCTACTTCTAGCAAAACCCATTGAAGAAAGCAATTAAAAACACCAAATGAAAAAAAAAAAAAATTACTCTATTTCAAAAGAAAAATCCCAATACCCAAATCATCAAAATCAGAAACGAATTAAAAATAAATAAAAACAGAATTAATTACATGGCAATCAATAGTCAACACATGTTAGTGAATTTAAGCAAACGAAACTCATAAATAATCGATAAGATAATAAATAGTGGAAACACTCACCCGACCTTTACTGCAAGAGAGAGAGCTGCTCGCATTTTAGGCTTTGAATTGGATCGAACGTAGTAATGGAGACCATTTTCGAGTCTACCGTAATCTACTCCAACTGGGTTTTCTTCCAAAACATCGTCCATGGACACATTTACGAGCTTCAGAGACCTGAAACCATGTCTCTGTGCGATTTGTGGTGTCTCTGTGGGAAGCAAATCCATCTCTCTCTCTCTCTCTCGATGCTCGAAAAGCAAAATGGGGTTAACTCGAAGTAATCAGTAAGTCGGAACAAATGTTTTTGTTTTCTCGATTGTAAATCCTGTACACCAGGGTGTTAAGTAGTTATACTCACCCTATGTCTTGACTTCTCCTCTGTTCGACACGTGTCTTATATATCCAGTTGATGATGCTAGCCCTATAGAAATTATAGAAATCACAAGAGTGCAACTTTTTTAGTTTAGGGTCAAATCATAGATGGATTCCACTAAATAAGAATCAGAACAAAATTTAAAGGAGAAAACGCTAAACTGACATAGTTTGACACTGTATTTCACATTGTACTGACGTGGCATGATTAGATTTTTTAACTCATATTTCAAGGAAAGAAATCTATGATTATCTATCCATTACAACATGAGCACAATGTTGAACATAGTGTCCAACAAAGTCAGTGTAGCACAACTCAAACTTAAATGCCAATAGAAACCATTCAAGCCACATTTTTTATTTGGTTTGGTTCAATTCTATGGATTGTAAATATCCCATGAGAGTTGTGTTGGAGTATTCTCACATTGCTGATGCAGAGATGCACACTTTTCACTCGTATCTCGATGAAAAGCATATAGGGTTTTGCACATACATCCACATTAGTAATGTGAGAATAAATGTCAATTTTAATGTTATTTAAGCATTTTTCATTCTATAAACCTATTTGGAAACAATATATTTTCAATAAATATGAGATTTTATAAAATAAATTATTAATATATTAAAAGAAAAGTCATTAATTCAAGTTCTAACTCCAAAAATTATATATATACATAGGGGACGGTTCAGCAACCCTAAAGTTTGCCAAGTTTGGTGTCAAACATTTTTCAAAATATGGGTTAGAAGCTTTGAAATGAGCTGATTTTTTGTGAGGATGATCTCTATGATGAGGAGATCATTCTCACAAAAAATCAGCCTATTCCAAAACTTTTAACCCCATTAAAAGTGATTTACAAAAATTGGACGGTCCACGATTCTTCAACTTGTAAACTAAGGTTAGAAGTTTTAAAATGAGCTGATTTTTTGTGAGGATGATCTCTTCACCGTAGAAATCATCCTCAAAAAAAATCAGCCTATTCTAAAACTTCTAACCCCATCAAAAGTGATTTACAAAAAATGTTTGGCACAAAACTTGGCAAACTTTAGGGCTGCCGAACCGCTCCCATATATATATATAAAAATCTTTAATCGAGAATCAAACTGAATTGAGCAGTTCTCCATTTTCTTTATGCGAAATCAAATCACTATATGTTTCAAATCGAAGTAAACCTATTCAAAGTTATCAATTTGGTTCGATTCTCGATTTGAATCAATCCAAGTTGCAACCTTAGAAATTACTAATCATGGTAAGTTTAGATTTATGAGAAATTCAATGTTAGTTTAAAAAGGTCATTAGGCCCTAAAGTATTAACACGTAAGCACAAAAGCGACCAGGAGTTAGTGAGTTATCTTACTCCTGTGAGTACCAAATTTCATTTTCTTAATTTTTTTAGTTAGTGGATTTTATCTTTTTATTATTATTTATTTATTTATTTAGACACAACCCTTCTTCACACTTGGGTTGTAATACAACCTGTATTTTTAAATTGATGGCATGCCTCGCTTGATTGGGCTGACAATGGGTCGGATAATACTTGTCCACCCAACTCACTTGACCTGAATAAATCGAATATGGGCAAGGTTTTTCTACCCAATTAAGAATTTGGGTAATATTACATGATACCCATTTATCCGAAAGTTTTGTAATATATATGTGATTACTCGTTTACCCGACAATAAAAGTATAATTTCATATTCTACATGTAAATAATTAGTTTTTATTATATATTTTTTGTTATTAAAGTAATAATAAAAAATTCCAAACGAGTGGGTAGTTATTATCTATCTTAAATTTAGGTAAAAATTAGGATTTGAATATTATCCTAAAATTCGGGTATGAATGGGTATGTTTCAATGAGGGTATGGAGTCAGTAGAAGTATTACCCGACCCATTGCAAGCCCTATCCCTTGATCTAAGTCTTCTCTTATAGACCCGATGAAAATGGCCTAAATACCCTTATCATCAACGTCTAGCAAAAAATCATTTATCTTTCTTCCTCCAACCTATCATCTTGAACTTCTTCAACATCTATTATAAATTATTTTTAATATTACTCCAAACCATCATTTTCAATCTCACCTTACTATTTTTAGAAAAAAACTTAATTTTTTATCCAAAATTTCATATCTTGTTCGTGCAATTAGGAGGTTGAAAAAGATAAAATCTCAAGGTTAAAGAAGAAACTAATATTGGAAAGAAATATAAAAGATTTGGCTTGAAAGGTCAGGATATTTATGTCATATTTTTTAGTCTATTAGAGGAGACCTAGGTCAACGAATATGACATCATCCTCACTACCATAAAAATAAAAAAAAGGTTGCAAAGCTCAGCGCCTTCAGTAATTGACCCAATACAATTTCTTGTGACGTTATCAAGAGATTCTCGAGTGCGATATGCTTGGGTGGGGAGATCTCATGCTCTTGGTGTTGTGCAATATCATCCAACGCCAGGTCAATTTCTGCCAAGTGACTTAAAAATTTCATAGCTCATATCTCATATCTCATAAACAATAATTGGCCAACCTTTAGATCTAAACACCAACCTGATTGGTAATTTCTGGTAGCTGGATTCATCATTTTTATTAGAGTCGTATCTCAAGATTGCACCTCATATCACACATCCTCTCGTGAAAGTGTGTAGGAACCATAGATGCTTTTTGACTCGTATCCCAATGAAAAGCATTTATGGTTCCTACACACTTTCACGTCAAGATTTACGAAAAGAGGTACAATGTTGAGGAGCTCTTCAGCATTATTATGATATTGGCCCACCCACTTAATTGATCGTAAAGCTAACATAGCAACACCTCTAGAATTCAATGACTAAAAATTATCAATCAAGATTAATTTTGATTGGTGCTGATTTAAATATTAATGTGGCGACCCAAAATTTAACCCCATAAGATCTAATAACTTTTGATACGGATTGAGGATTCAAATTCCCATAAGGACCCTATTTGATAATCTATTGAACCAATTTTGAATCAACCCTATTCCAATCCAATAAGAGTCCAATCTAATAATATATAAGAAAGTACATAAATTATATTACGAGTCGTGCTGGAGTGACCTCAGTGGGGGACACCTTGACGTGGTGACGCATCCATATCCGTATATGCATTTTACTCCTATCTTGGAGAAATGCATTTACGAGTATGCACGCGCCACCTCGTCAAGATGTTTCCCGTGTGTCTTCCACTGAGGTCACTCCAACGTTAATCTTATATCAGATAGATTGTTTAAACATATGGAGTTTACTTAGATTTTATAATTCAAATCAGAATTGATCTAAACTGGAGTCAACCTGATTATTATTGAATTAGTTCATGAGATAAAAATCCAAATCGACCTGATACATCCATTGACAGCCCTAAGAGGGACTACCACGTGTCAAGTAATGTTAATCAACTCTAAGAGTATAGGATCGTTACTCTTAATTTAAAATGGAAAGTTAAGTCTGCGAATGCGATAAGCGTGAATATGCTTTCTGCATCACTTTTTGACATGTTGGACACGTTTAACGGTCCGGAAATAACGATCATAACTAATCAAATTAGTTGGGCCATGATGGGACTCTTACTTATTTTGGTCCAATTGATTTAGATTTCTTTTTATAAAAAAATCTAACCCCAAATAAGAGCATCAAATATAGACAAATTCTTTTCAATCAAGACAATTTCTCGATCACACCTCTATGTTGAAGAAGATTACAAATTTTAAGAACTCAATAATCAGGGCGGAACCAGGATTTTCTTGTAGTGGGGTTAAATTATAATTAGTTGTATAGTTGAAGAATTTGAAGATGAATGATTTTAAGGAGAAATTCAGAGATTTTTAGTTAGAACTTGAAGAAAATGATATTTAGGTCATTTCCAATTTGTATATGAGAAGACCCGGTCAAGAGGCAATGTCATCAACAAAAAGGTGGAAGGGGCGGAGGGGGGCAAAATTTTGAGGGAGGTGAAGGTGTGGAGGCAAATGGGGCATGTAATTAGTTGAAAATATAAGGGTGTCTCAAAGTTTTATGGGGGCAATTGCCCCCACCAGCTCCTTACTAGCTTTGCCCAGGAATTTTAAAGGGTTGAGGTGTTATTTAGACAATGTGACAGACTATGCGATCCCACAAATCTTAGGACCGCTAACGAGAGAATAATAAAATGAAGTCTAGGTACACGATTTGTTCAGATGCCTCCAAATATTTGCAATAAGATTTCAAAATATTTAAGAGTATAGTTTTTCAAAATTTTATATTTAATTGATTCGAACCACCAATTCCATTAATGGACCGTTCATTCAAAGTAATTTGATTCTATTTGAAACACTCAACATTCTTTTCTAATTAACAATTAATCGAGCAGGTTGACTTGTGAAGATAGATTATACTTTATAGAAAATTTGCCACGATCGACATATTAATTTCGCAAATACTAGCGAATCGATTCATGAA
The DNA here is from genome assembly GCF_017979445.1 of Akebia trifoliata. NCBI lineage: Eukaryota > Viridiplantae > Streptophyta > Magnoliopsida > Ranunculales > Lardizabalaceae > Akebia > Akebia trifoliata. The sequence goes on along the minus strand of NC_141386.1, from coordinate 3,444,797 downwards.
AATGATGTTAGCTTCCAACATTAGGGATTGATTCATTGTGAATCACACAACATGATTTAATAAATCAACTTGGTTGATAGGTTCTTTGTTAGTTGGTTTTCTTTGGGCAGCTATTCCTTTCTCTTTAACAAAATGGTATAAGTTATTCTTTTGAAACTTTGTTGGATTTGACTTTTTTAATTTTGAGTTGATACAGTGTTAGAATTTGTTTGGACCAACTCATCGTGTTGGCTCGGAAACTCAACTGACCCAACTCATAAACTCTTCAATAGGATTAGATACTTGATCTAGTTATGTGTTATATATTTCATGGAATTTTTAAAGAAAAATTGATAGGATTCTGAATTTTATCATACAAAAAATAATTTCAAATATTTAATAAATTTAATATATATTTTGACTCATTCAAGATGACTCGTGAGTAATTGAGTTGGCTCGATTGATGAATGTTCAAGTGAGCCAAGATTTCAAAATATAAAGTATAGAAAGAAGGATCGACACCTTGTTTTGAACTTATTATACAAAAACTAGAGAGAGATAAGTGATGCTCAAGTTATTTCTATGAACTAGACTTTGTCCACCTATTGCACGGGCATCCTTTTTGGAGTTAAAAGGTTAAAAGAGGAAAGATAATAAAATTAGAGGGGTATCATTGAAAAAAGGAGAGATAAGAGAAAATATAATAAAATTGCAGGGGAGAAGAGAAAAGATAATAAAGTGAAGTTGTGTAGACCTCACTCCTTTGTCTTAATCTTTTATATCCCACAAAATTGTATAAGAACTATAATTTTATAGGATATAAAAAGAGTGAGTTTCGTTAGCTAATTCACTCGTGCATAGTACATGCATGATGCGAATTGGATTTTAAAATTAAACAAAAAATTAACTTTATTATTATAAGGAGAGAATTTAGAGTAAAAGTGGTTCAACACCTAAATTTGATTGGAAAGAAATGTCCCATTTTTACATTTAAGCCTAATATTGTGTGGTCATTTTCATCAAAAACGAAAAATTTGAATCCCACAACACCATAGTCACGTCGGCTTTTAAAATGACAAAATATTCTTTTTCTTTTTCTCTTCAAAATCCCTTTAGTTAATATTTTAATTACAAAATAAACCTTATAATATATGAACATTTGCAAATGCCACCTACTAGTCTTTACTATTATAATGAGAGAAGGCGGGTTGAAGTGGTTCAACACCAAATTGTAGATCCCACGTATGCCCTCACTTTTATATTTAAAGTTAATATAATCAAAGGTCATTTAGATCAAAAATCAAGAAAATTGTAATCCCACATGCTATAACCATGTCTTTAGTTTTCAAAATTACAAAAAAATTATTTTTTACTATATAATATTCAAAGCTTTGATCAATGTTTTAAAGTATAAAAAAAGTTCTTTTGATATATGTGTGTTTGCACATGCCACCTTCTAGTTAGGAGTGGATTTATAGTAGGAACACTTGCCCTCACAATAATTTTCAAAGTCTATGGACTAGTGAGTTATTGCGATAGATTTTAGCGGTGGATAAAAAAATCTACCATTATTGGCCTTACAAAAAAAAAAAATTCCACTCTTAACTACCCCCCACTAATATGTTTTTTTCCCTCTTAGTTGCCCTGCAAAAAAAAGTTATACTCATAGTTACCGCCATATAGGGAAAATCTTGGCTCTGCCCTTGCTTCTAATTGTATTTAAAAAACATGATAAATGATGTGACGAGTTTTTTGGGCTTCCACTCCTTGAGATGTGATCTGTCTCTTGATGATGAACTTGGTTTTGATCTAACAGTCTCATCATCTTATCTACGATGGTCTGTTTTCCTCTACTCCTTTGTAACTTCTAAGACGGTAGAAGGAAATAAGGTGAGAAGGATGGGTCCTCGATGTTAAGGCTGGCAATGATTTGAAATATATCTAATGTCCGAATTGATCCCAAAAAAACATGAAAAATCGATTTTTCATATTGAAATCTTATATCCGAAATAATTTCGGATCAAATTCGGATGTACCCCCATCTAATCCAAACATATTTCGATAATTTTATTGTTATTCTTAATTTCATACAAATACCTATAAATAAAATATTTAGTTTTTTTTTTTCCTTTTATTTGTAGTAGGAAAGTATATTTTTAAAATTTTATATGATTTATATTTTTAAATTTTTTTAAATGTTGATAATTTGAAAATAAGGCATGTGTTCGGATTGGATTGGTTTCGAATTAAAAATGAAATGAAACGGATAGGATTCGATTCATATATGCATTAATCCATTTAAATTGGATTGGTATTGGAGTGGAACTGATTTGTTACCTAACTGATCTGTTACTAGCCCTACCCGGTGTGGTGTCTGCCAAAAGTCCTCCGAAGTTCTAAGTTAGGACACGATAAAAATTCAAGTTGGAAAGGATTAGGAAGATGATAAATAATGAACTTACAAAGTGTAGTTTTGTAGTATGTCTGAATAGTCGAATTTTTCCAACCCTCTCTTAGTATTTGAGAGGAGATTTTATAACTGAATTCTAGGGACAGGTGTCACTACATTAGTTGTTCAGATGCCATTTCGAGTTGGATATGAGCTGGATGGTGGTTGCCAATTTTGTATTGGTTCTGGGGCTCATGCCTCATTAATGTTATATTTGAGTTAGATTAGCATTGTCCTAGTGTATTTAATGTCGAGTTGATGATTTTTCACTATTTGGAGGTGGGTGAGTCCGAGAATGTCATGTTCATTATTTGTTTTTGATAAGTATTGAAAGATATCACATTTTCTCAGGGGCGGAGCTAGTGGGGGCAATTGCCCCCACAGAACTTTGAGAGACCCCTATATTTTCAACTAATTACATGCCCCATTTGCCCCCACACCCTCACCTCTCTCCCCATTTGCCCTCACACCCTCACCTTTCTCCAATTTTTGCTTACCCCACCTTCAATTTTTTGTTGATGACATTGCCTCTTGATCGAGCCTTCACGTATACTAATTGGAAATGACCTAAATATCCCTTTCTTCAACTTCTAACCAAAAACCTCTGAATTTCTCCCTAAAACCATTCATCTTCAAGTTCTTCAACTATACAACTAACCATAGTTTTCCCTCACTACAAGAAAATCCTAGCTCCGCCCTTGCATTTAATGACTTGGATTTGATGCCCAGAGAACTCAGATCAAATTAACTATTTATTTTATTATGCTAGACATCTCATACCAAGCTATATGTTATATCAAGGTATGAAATGGGTTCATTGACCTTTTCTTTTATTGTGCATATCGTATTTACTTCTTGTTTTTTTGTCAGGGTTATACTTTATTGTATGCTCCATTTGTATTGTCCTTACCGTATCCATATCGTACTGAGTGAAGGAAAGAAGGTTGATGGAGGTTTGCAAGTCCCTTATTTTAGTCCGGTGGTTGTAAATTATAAAGTCGGCGTCCTTGGTGATGACTCTACGACCTCTTTTCAGATCGATCTTGGATCTTTCTCATTGGATGTCACTTTTAGGTACATGTGTCTTGACCATAGGTAGGGACAAAAATGGGCTCCACAATTGCTAGGGTCCAATACATAATATTATTTAATAAATATTTTAGAAATTCATTGTATATATTTTTTTTAGTAGGAAAATTAACATCTTCGCTTAATTCGTTAATGTCCAACGGTATTTTTATGAATATCATAAAGTCTCAAAAATATCTGTGAAGAGTGAGAGAGAGAGAGGGGAGAGATAATCACTTTCTAGCAATGTTTTAAAAATTGAATTGAACTGTGGTTGGATCAGATTTAATTGGAATTTGTGATAAAATCAATTACGCTAATAAACTATGTTTTTTATTCCTGTATTATCCTTTTATGAGTTTTGACTATAAATAAAGGTATTTTAGAAACATATATCGATGCAACCAAATTGAATCAAATCCAACCAATTTGACAAATATTCAATCCGATTTTTGACTCGATGTTTAAAACATTGCTTTTTAATTAGAGATATTTGTGCATTTGGAGATTGCTAACCAATGATTTGCATTGGACGTTTAAATACCTCACCTACAAAATAATAAGTATTTTGGGTGAGTTGGGCTCGTTGAACAAATCTAATTTTATATCTTAAGCAAGAAATATAATTTATGTAAATAAATAAATAAATCAGTGGTCTCCAAATGAAAAATCATATATAAAAACAATGTAACATTAATAGATTTTCAAAATATGGGTTAGAAGTTTCGGATTGAGTTGATTTTTTGTAAGAATGATCTCTATGATGGGAAGATCATTAGAAAAAAAAAAAAAAATCAGTCCAATCTGAAACTTCTAACGCCATTAAAAGTGATATAGAATGTGGACCGTCGATTTTTTATCAATTTTTGTCAATAATTTATAAATCACTTTTGATGGATTTAGAAGCTTCAGATTGAGCTGATTTTTTGTGTGGATGATCTTCTCATCATAGTGACCATCCTCGGAAAAAATCTACTCAATCCAAAACCTCTAACCCATATTTTGAAAAACCATTGTTTTTACATATGGCCCGTGAACTGCCCCCTATGTATATATAAACAATAAATAATTAAAGAGCACCTTTAAAAATAAATAAAAATATAATTAATATAAAAATATTTATAAATTATTATATAGCATCAAGTTCTAATTGAGTTGAGTTGTCCAAACCCTAAACTCGAATTAAGGTTGGGTTGAGTTCTTTTAATCCAAGCTCAACTCATGTTCTACCTAACTTGGCGCAGGTTCACCCATCAATGTGTTGATTTTTAAAAGAATTGGAATTGTCAAATTTGATCAATTTTCTGATTTATACATCGGTTCTTGTTCCAATTCTCAAATTTATGGAAACTGTAAAAGAAAAATTATCTTTAAACGATTCTAGTTCAAGGTTCCTATCAATTTTTATCGGTTTCAATTCTCAATCAATTCAATTCCAAGAAATCCGAATCTAATAAATTCCAATAAAAAAGAGATCCAGTGAAAATACCATGGTTAAACTGAAAAGACTACTTTTTATTAGTTTACTATCGGAGTTTTGTGGAAAAAGATGACTTTTCATCAGTATCGTAGGCACGAGCATCCGCTAGTAAACTAATAAAAATGACTTTTCCAAGGTACACTTCCAACACATAATTCCCCCTTTAGACACCGATTTGTGATAAGCCACGTAACAAGAGCATGACGATCTTCTACATCAATTTTATCAAAGTTATTTTTAATTGAATAATATATTAAAATGGTAGAGTTTTTGAAATAAATTCCGAAAATGGTACACTGTAGCAATTAATTTCGAAAACGGTAAATTTACCGTTTTCGGAATTAATATTTTTTACCAAAACGGTAAAAACAGTAATATATTTTTTTATACCAAAAATACCCTTCTTTGTTTTACATATATATTTACAATTTTAACCTTAAAAAAATGAAAATACAACTAAAAAGATTCACTCTCTTTCGGTAATCCAACAATCATATGTATTTATAAATTTTTTTTTTTACCGAAATCAATTTTATTTTGGTAATTTCAGTCAAAAAATAAAAAAGGGCATTTTTGGTATAAAAAAAATACATTTTACTGTTTTTACCGTTTTGGTAAAAAAAATTAATTTTGAAAACGGTAAATTTACTGTTTTCGGAATTAATTGCTACAGTAAACCGTTTTGATAAATATTCGAAATGTTGTGCATGTTTTGGTAAATCTGCCATCTTTAATTTGCTTCACATTTGCACTAGGAATGTTCTTTAATTCTTAAAACTTACATTTAATTATTCACCGACCAAATCAACTTGACTCAATTAGATTTTTATATTTTATCAAATTAGATAATTATTTTTTCAACATGTAAGAAACACGTGTCACGAGCATCTACTGGTAAACCAAGAAGATAAGGTTATAATCACAAAAACTGAAAAGATACCTTAACTTGAATAAAAATAAAAATAATCCAGATTTATGATTTTTACAAATCAAAGAGATTAAAATTCTCGTTTGATCTTCCTCCATGAAAGTCCTATCACTCGATCTCCTTCTCCTCGTTTTTTCATTGTTTTCTTTTGATTCATAGGTCATCTTTTGTCATCTATTTTTTTTTTTTTTTTTTGCATGTTTGATCTAATTAATATTGGTGTAGATAGTGGGTGATTGAAGGAGAGAGATAAGGGGGAAGTAATTTTCACAACTCCATCTAACACCGTGGATTATGTTTACGACTGAAATAAAATCATGTTATATATAAAGAGACTAGTGGATGCCCGTAACTAAGCCACGGGTCATTTTGTGCATTTATTCCTTATGTATTGGAAAGTTAATTAATTGACAATCTAACTTCAAAAAATGATTTATTAGTTTTTTTTATAAAAAAACTTCTATGAATTTATCAATTTCCCACATCTAAGTGAGAATCATTGAAGAATGGAGAAACCAAGCAAACTCTTTTACACACAGATTCATTGCAAGGGTCTTTCCTAATTAAATTCAAATAAAAAATATTAATCAAATATTGTCAATTAAAAAAACATAAAAAATAAAAAATAAAAAATTGATAAAACAAAGTAATCATGAAAACCGAGTATTCAAATAGTTAATTTAAAAAGAATAAAAAAAAATAGGCATAAGAAGAAGGGAGAGACGTACCTATGTTTAGAGTCTTAAAAAACAGTAGAAGTTAAAAGAGAGATATGGGTAGTTTCTAGCTGGTTTCAAGCATTTTAGTTAGTTATAGTTGAGTGAGTTTTCCACCGTACGATCTTTACGACACCATCTTATACCATGAAATGTCTTGAGGTAGTTGGGTTAGTTATTAGAAGCAGGTGTTCCACCGTTGGATCTTCCCAAGACAATCTCAGATCGTGAAATATGTTTATGGGGGTATAAAAATGTATTTTAATAGGATTTTGAAAATGAGTTATGTGGCCTCACATATGTATTATTAGGGCTACCAATGCCGTGCTAAAAGATGTATATAAGACTTATCTTTGATGTGTTGGTGGGTTGTTCTTGTATGTAATGAGTTGGTGATAGATAAGTGGGAGACCTTGTATAATTAGACCGGATTTTAGGTTTGATTCGATCCATTTGTTCAAACTCGTTATCAATCTCTTGCCAAAATCTGTTGATTTTTCTTCATAATTATTCTATTGTCTTTTACTTCCAAAAAAAGATATCCTATATTATTATTTTTTAAATATTTTTATAACGGGGGTGTCCAGACTTATGCCCAACTAAGGGGATTGGATGAGCCACGGTTGAAGCCAAGGCATATGGGCCCCTCCCCAGGCACATGCAATGCCCGTACATCACGCACACCTAGTAAGTGAGGGAGCTCTCTCTTGGGTGGCCTTGAGGAAATATTTTTCATACTGGTATTGAACACAAACTACGGACTCTCACCACTTATTGGATTTGAAATTTCCATTGAGCCACTCCCTCAGGGTTAAAATCATATTTTGTTATTTATATCAAGTTGAAAATAAAAATATTCGAAGATAAAATCTTAAGGTAGAAGATGAGACTACAACATTTTTTATGATGGATAAGTTAAACTTGAACCTATGATCTTAAAGTTGTTTTGCAATATTGTCAAACCAACTTAGCTATGAGTCTAAGTTTGAAAGTACAATATTTTTCTCAAGTGGTTGGAGACGAATAGGTTTTTAAGTGAAAATCAAGGATTTTGTGAGGGAAAACATAAATCTCAAATATAGACTCTCTGTAGACACTCTAATTTACACGAGCCCACCCAAAAATTTCAGACTTTCAAAAATTTTAAGTTCAATTTCCAACAAATACCTAGGGATTTTTATGGGCCTATAAGTTGTATATAATTGTCACTTGGCACTTGTTGCTCATACACTTATGCATATATACATCATTTCGTAGCATTTAATATGCCCAAACCTAAACCCACTTTCTATAAACCAATCCATTATCCACGCCTTATCCTAATTCAAGCTCACTTCTACCTCCTAAGTCCAATACCTAGCCCATTCTAAACTCATTCTAAAACCAATACCTAATTCCATTATAAGCACATCTATGTTCAAACTTTAAAAGACCATGATCTTACACTCTTCTCAAAAATATACACATGTCACCCTCAATTTACTTAATTTCAATATTATATCATTGCCATTGCTTTTTGATCTATTTGTAAGAGATTAAAGTCAATTTTTTACCTATCACGTCACTTTTAGACATGTCACTCTCTCACCCATCATCATAAAAATATATTTTCACATTTTTTTTATCTACCATTATTTTATTATGTTATTTACAAAAAAATATCAAAGTCCACTTTTTACCTATCACATCACCTTTATACATGTTATTCCCCCATTCACCTCCCAAAAAATGCTTATGTCTGTCATCCTTATTTATCAAACAATCAAATATCAAAAAATGCTTTTAGAGTTTCATATCATAAAGTTCACATTTACCCTCATAAAAATAAAAAATTAAAAAAGAAACAACATAAATCCTATGTCATTCCTATTTATTTTTAGGATTTGACCACTTTATCTTCAAAAGTTTTTAAAAAACTCTATAAATAATCTCACTTTTTATAAACAACTCATGCTCTTAAACCCTTATATCTCAACTTAAAACTTTAATAAAATCTTTACTCAACACCTTCAACACTCTCTCAATTCATTACTCTACTCAAAAACCCTCAACCATTTTCAATCTTCAACTCTTCACACTAAAGCCCTCAACCCCATTTTTACCATAAACCACATATTATAATCTTCAACTTACCATTTACTTCAAAACTCAAACTCAATCAAGAACTCAATAAAACATTCTAAGGACACAAGGTGGGTTTAGAAAGTACTTTACTTTTAAATACTTGCATTCTCTCTATTTCTAACTCTTTTTGTTACTTCTCTTTTAGAAAATCCTAGGATGATATGAATCATCATCTTCCATCCTTAGTAAGTTAGATTTCAACCTTGGCCATGCAATGCTTGATGCGATTTGATCGAAAGGGGTGGGAGTTGAAGCCTTCTTGACTTATTTATTTTACATGCATCATAATGTATACTACATGTTTGATTATGATAAAAAAATGTGTCACCCTCTTGTTGGAGTTGAGACAATAAGTTTATAGCAAAGTATACATGCATTAAGATTATAGATTTAAGGAAATCACATTCATAAAATCTCTTTAAAATCTCAAACCAACATCGTCATGTAAAAAAGTGATGAATCTATGACATATCTTCTCCATGAGATATTTCCACATGTCAACATCAACATTAAATTCTTTTTTCAAGAGGTACAATGCTTACTTATGATACACACCCACCCCCATGCATCTCATTCATTGTATTTTAATTTTCTTTTTATTTTTAACTTCTTTTTCTTTAAAATGACTAGGTTTTGAAAGTAAACACCCTAAGGTGGGGAGAATGAGATACCTAACACTTTCCCCATTCTGTAATCGAATTCCCTTACTTAGATTTTAGGTAGATCATACATTTTCCATGAACGAGAGTCACTACAATGTCATGTGAATAATTTTCTTACAAAAAAAAAAATTAATTCAAGTACTTATTCACACCCATTTCTAAAAAAGAATGGCGTTGACTCAAAACCATCGTAATATTGAGATTCGAAATGAACATCTCATGTAAGACACTCTTCATTTTGCAAACAACCGAGACAAGAAGATATCTTTTAGGAATTTCAAAATTAAATGGATCTATGAAAAACATTTTTCGTCTATTGATCCTTAGAAAACCTTTTTTTTTTCCAATCTCAACCTATTTTGATTAATTTGAGGTTAGAGAAGGCTGAATAAGTTAAAGAAAACGGCATTTAGTTCATTTTCTATTTATCTAACTGAGAAGACAATGGCCAAAGGGTATATCATCAATTATATAACTTTAAGGTTGTGTCTCAAATATTTACCAAAACGTGGAGGGTACATCTGAATCACCCAAAATTCACGAATGTTTTGCTGACGAAGCATTCGTGAATCAAGACCGAAACATTCTCATTGCTCACACTATAAATGCTCCCTTTCAAGTTTCAACTTTTTTCCCATTTTAATTTCTGGTTTCGAAGGTGTAGCTCGACTGATCAATCGAAGATAGGTTTTATCTGATTTTTCTCACATATATCTGCCATGAATCCCGAATAGTAAGTTTCCGGTTTCAATTTCTTCTTGTTTTAATGGCAGATTTTCCCATTTATAGGGCTTGATTTGGTGTGGATGTTTGTTTTTTAGTTTGAAATTTCAAGTTCAGTTAATATTTTGTTTCCATCTGTTCTGTCGATCTGGATCTTGTGTATGGTAACATTTCAATGTGTACATTTCTTCATGTTTATTCATAATTTTTTGTTTGTTTTAAATGAGAATTTTTTTTAGGGTTCGATGTGATTTTGTGGTAATTGGCTAGCATTTGATTGGCTTGGGAGCTAAATTTGGGAAATTTTTTGTTGACTTGCAGATGTAATTTGTTGTTTGTTTGATTAGATTCATGGCCAGTTCTCACATAATCTTAAGAGTTTCTTTAGAAAAGATAGAGTTTATTATCAGTAAGATTGTTAGTAGGAGTTTGTTTAGTGTGGATGGAATCCTTTCTTTTTCTCTATTGGTTTAATGTGACTTATGGGTGGAGTTCTAGATTGGGGGAGGAGGGGGGGGGGGTGTATGCTTGGCTGAAAATGTCCTGCGTATGTAGTTTTAGTTGCAATGTATCGTGAAGTCTTCTTCAAAGAGGGAGGGTGAAAGCCATGGATTTCTTCATTATTTATGGCATTCACTCGTTTCCTCAAAAGATTTCGAGTACCGATACTTAATGCGGCTAAAGTGGTGGTGACTTGTGTTATAGTTGGTGAGCTATCAATCATTTTTTCTGTTTCGGTGAATGATGAATTGACAAAAAACTTTAGAGTTTCTTCTCACACCCAACACAACCGGGGAAAAAAACTACCTTGAGCTGAACTCCTCAATTTGACTCTAGTGACTTCCCAACAGTTGTCTACTTAGGCTGCCAGAGAGTCGACTTTCTATGCCAATGAGGTGTGGTATTTATTCTATTGAGAATTTTGTATGCCTTATATTTCTTTTTATAAACAGATAATGCAATTGAACCCAAGACCTTGTCCAACATTTAGTGGTGAGTTTTTAGTTTATTTGGCCTTCGAGTGTGTGCATGCATTCATGTGTTTTAGATGGGTAAAGGTGGACTTGAATTCATGACCTCGAAGTTGCATTGCAATATGTCTACCATTTGAGCTATGGTTCTAAGCTCCCTCCTGGATGTTCTCACTCTCACCTTGACTGGTGTTGCTTTTAGTATTATCATCAATCTAGTATTACAAAGATTGCATTGTCTTACATACTGCTGAATAGTCAGCCGTAAGGTGTAAAAGTTGAATCTAATATGGCATAATAAAAGGCAAATGCTCCCAAGTTCTATTTGTATTACTCTGCGTCCCCCTGGTCAACAAATGCTAACTAATGCTTGAGTATGCCTCAATCGAATGAGGAGAGCATCCTCTGTGCTAAAGTAAATGAAACTTGTTGTAGGCCTTTTATAAGAGACTCAAAGGGGACATGGGATGGATCTAGGGAGATAATGATAAAACAAATGCTTTACAAATATGGGTATGCAAATATGCATTCGAAGGTATGGACAAAAGAAGAGAACTTCTATTGCCACTCCGACCTTTTCTTACAACACACAAATCATATGATTAGACACTTTTCAAGGTGTGGGTTTGCCTTTTTTATTTCTTCATGATCCCACCCCATTCTCTACAACTAGAATCAGTGAGATCGAAGGCAGGAGAGGGGGCCAGTGAAGCAGATAGGGTTATGATTTGAAAATCCTAGAAGAAGAAAACAATAAGAATGCATAAGGGAGAGAGTAAGGGAGGGAGAAGCATAGAGAGAGGGAGATGGAAAGAGAGCAAAAGAAATAAAGAGATTGGGAGAGAGGAGGAATGAGATAAAGATTAAAGAGGGATGCAGCCATGGCCCCTGTGGTCTTAGGGCTTTGGCCTAAAACCCCTAACCAAATGTGCTTTGGATGTGTTGACTGTGTGTGTGTGTGTGTGGCAACGTAACTGATGTGTTATAAGAAAAAAAATTGGGTTTGGAATTGTTCTCTAATGCTATGTTTGGATTGAGAGAAATGGGGAGAAGAGAAGAGAAAATAAATGAGTTTCTCTCCATTTCTCTTGTTTGGATTGTTAAGTGGGGAGAGGAGAAAAGAATTGGATGGAAGAGGAGAGAAAATAATGTTAGTTTTCTTTCTCTCCAAAAGTGGAGAGAAGAGGAGAGAAATGGAGAGAAACCCTTATAAAATATTTTACAATTCCAACTCGGCCTCTAGATTTCTTTTATGATATTTTAAAATTCCAAAGTTGTCCCAAGTTCTCTCTTGTCAATCCAAACATGGTGGAGAGAAATTGAGTTTCTCTTCTCTTCTCTTCTCCTAATGAGTTTCTCTTCTCTCCACTTTTCTCAATCCTAACATAGCCTAAAAGAATATTTTAGCTGTTCCTATATGCCTATCCTCCATTCCACTATGGAAATTGATGGATGCCAATTGGTTCATTATCAACAATGTGTCATTTCCTTCATATGATGATACTAAATGGGACCTTATATGGATTCACATTCAAATTAGTCCAAAAGATCTTTAACAGGTTCTCCCTCATTGATTTCTTGATTGAATAATCTACATATTAGAAAGCCAAATTGGGTCACTTTTTTTTTCAATGGTCATATGGTTTCATGTACGTTCAAATGTTTATGTTTAATATCTTTCATATTATGAAATCAAGCACATTAAAAGAATATTCTGACTGTTCTTTTTTATGCAGTGATTATCTTTTTAAGCTTTTGCTTATTGGAGATTCTGGAGTTGGCAAGTCATGCCTTCTATTGAGATTTGCGGTAAAGATTCATCTGTTTTTTTCTCTTCCATTTTGGTTGGGCATTTTTTTTGCCCAATCAATGCCATCCTTCTCTCAATACACATGCATCCTTTATAAATGGGATGACTTTTATCATGTCTAGCTTATGCATTGCAAAAACCACACAATGGTGTTTGTGTGTGTCGGGGTGGGTGGGATAACAATCTTGACAAGTAAAGAATACCTAATCAAAGAAGGAAGAAAATGGCAAGTATTTGATTTGACTTTTGTGTTTTGGTCTATATGCGTAATAATATTTTCAATAATTTAAAGTGAAAAATATTCGACCTATCAAATAATGAGAAATATTTATTTAGAAAGGGGATACTGACCAGTAAAACACTGAGCTTGGTCTTTACTTTTGAGATCATAATTAGGAAAAAGGGTTCGGCAACTTTGTTATCTTTTTGCATTTACCCGTTCTATTAGAAATGCTTCTAATATTTTCTTACTGAGAATTGATAGTTCATGTTTCATCAGTTCCCACTGATTGCTCTTAGCTGAAATGCTTTAGTGGAAAAAAAAAAAAAAAAACAAAACAAAAAGTGGCTGACGCCCCCATGGATTGGACTGGTCTTTAAATATTCAAGTTAATTACTATAAGTCCGTAACCACGTGTTTTGTCATTCATGAGATCTTTGTGCTCTTGCATGAATTCTACATAGCAGTTAAACAACATATGAACCCGAAACTGAAACTGTGATTTTTATGCTATGTAGGATGATTCATATTTGGAGAGTTACATCAGTACCATTGGTGTTGATTTTGTAAGTATAATAGCATAGTCCAATGTTTTAAAGCATATGGGTTGCAACTTGGCTGTAGCTATATCTTCAATTTTATTTGTTTCTCTTCAGAAAATTCGCACGGTTGAACAGGATGGAAAAACCATTAAACTTCAAATTGTAAGTATTCAGTTAAGTTCTTTTCTGAAATCAAATTCCTGTGTTCACTCATGATATGATTGAATCCCCATTTCTCTCATAGTGGGACACTGCTGGGCAAGAACGTTTCCGGACAATTACCAGTAGTTATTACCGTGGAGCACATGGCATTATTGTAAGTATATGCCTCTTCTTTTCTTCGTAGCTTTGTCCCTTGCATTGATGATGGAAGTATTGCAGAGCATGAATTGGGGCTTAGACCCATACCTCAGTTAGTTTGATACATTGCAAAACAACTTTGAGGTCGTGGGTTCAAGTCCAGCTTACCCATAAAAATAAAAATAAAAGTATTGCTGAGCATGAATTTTGCTTGTTTGCAGATTGTCTATGATGTTACAGATCAAGAAAGCTTTAACAATGTCAAGCAATGGTTGAATGAAATCGATCGCTATGCTAGTGACAGTGTGAACAAGCTTTTGGTTGGAAACAAATGTGACATGACTGCCAATAAAGTGGTTTCCTATGAAACTGCTAAGGTGAACTATTTTCTAACGCCACATCTCTGTGGTGGTTGTTTTCGTTCTTTCTATTAGTGTTGAACTCGAAAAAGAAACAGAAAAAAAAACTCTTCCCTACTTTTGTGCTTTATTTTATATTTTATTTTTTGCTTTCTCTGAAGGCATTTGCAGATGAGATTGGAATCCCATTCTTGGAAACTAGTGCCAAGAATGCTACCAATGTGGAGCAAGCATTCATGACCATGGCCGCTGAGATAAAAAACCGGTGAGTTCTTCCTGCATTCCCATTATAACAGCTTAGAAACTGACAAAATGAGATGATCCAAGATTTCTAAAGAGGAAGTAGAACGATCATCACAACAAAATTGTTACCCAGCCGACGTTATTTTTTTCCTTTTCTTTTGTAGGATGGCAAGTCAACCTGCAATGAATGCCAACAGACCTGCAACTGTGCAAATGCGGGGGCAGCCAGTCGCTGAAAAGAGCAACTGTTGCTCTTCTTGATTTGGTTCCCTTCTCTAATAGCGGATCTGCCTACATGCTCTAATGGAGAAATGTTTGAAGTTGCTAGCCGCATGAATGTGGGGTTCTCTGGGTCATGTTCCCTCGTGAATCAGCCTTCTTGTGTACATAGCAGAAGTGGTCAGAGACCCATGCATGGTATCTAAGTGTACTGGGCACAAGCACATCCTCTCTTTCCCTTTCTAAATATGTTGAATTCTAAGACATCTGGAGATTGTGTGTAGAACTCAATACAGCTCTGTGATTGGTTTCCCAAATGTTAGTGATTGCTGTCTGATTTGATTGCATAATTTCCTCCTTGATGCCACTGGGCTCTTGTTTTGTGAAATATAATGAACTGTCACCTCTTTGATGAACCATAGCTAACCCAAAATGTTAATCAGTAGATGATCCAAATCACATTCTTTTGGACTGTAACAAGAAGCTAAAAGGGTTGGTGATAATGCCATTATGCAGTGCAAGGTTCGGACCTATGTTACCCAATTTGTTGGTTCTAGTCCTAACCATGAACCGGTATGGGTTGAACCAGTTTGCAGTGCGATTCGTAAAATCAAGTGAATCATGAACCCACCAAATTTTGGTTGGGTTCAGTGAGCCAAACCAATTTATTATAATTTTCCACTGTTTATAGTTAATATTTGGATTATTATATTAATTTGTTTCTATTTAAATTGGATTTTTTTTAACATTGTAATTGAACTTATAACTTGTTATGCACAAGCAAACCGATCTAGGTAATCAAATCAAACCAAGAAACAAATTATCTCTACCTAACTAGGCAAACCAGAAACCCAAATTTGAACTGAGTGAATTGATGAGTCAGGTAACATAGGTCTAGACCATGGCCAAGACCAACAAGTATTAATTTGTTAAAACAATTTTGATTTGAACCTATCAAACGAAATATGTCAAAAAATCTTTTAATTCTTCGATTCAAAATCATTGTTTTGGAGGTTTAAATAGTGAATTTTTTTCATCTTTCTTAGTGATTAAATGTAAATAAAAATAAAAAAAATCAAAAAAATAAGATAATTGAAAAAAATAAAAGAAAAATCTAATTTTCATTGATTCAACTTCTCACAAAATTTGAAAGGAGTAGAATATTGAGAGAGAAGGTAGTAGTAGATGATTTTGGTGTGTGCAATCACCAAACACGCAAAAGGCAAAAATGTAATTTACCTTATTTTTCTTTACAAAAAGTCATTTAAATTAGGTGCAACTAGCCACCTGAGTGTGTGCAAATAGCGCGACGCTATAACAAAATGGCTGTTTGATACCATTTTTAAATGCAGATTTTATTGCGTTTGAGTTGAAATTCTGAGTTTTCCTTCGTAATTACAGTTTGATAAAAAAAAATTGCGCTTTTAAATGCAAATATGAGACACTGTTAAAAGGCACTTTTCTTTTTCACGTTTGCGGGAGAATCAAACACCGATAAAACGGTTCGTGTGAAAATACCGATATGCCCCTTTTCTTCTCTATTCTCTGTCGACAGAACCTATTTTGCACAACGCTCTCTCTCTCTCTGCTTCTCTTTTCTATCGACAAAAATCTCACATAGCTGCGCATAGTTGTTTGGTCTCTCTCTCACACAGATCTCTCTCTCTTTCTCTCGTACATATCTCTTTATTTTCCCCTCTTCTTCTTTTCGACAACGCCTCACACAGCATAACCCTCTTCTTCTCGACAAATCCTCACAAAGCCCTAACCCTCAGCAACCCACCTTCGACAGTAGCCGATCTCGACACCAACCTCTCTTGTGACAATCGTTTAGGTATCCTCTTGACATTTATAATTTTTTTTTTTATAAATCGAATCGAATGTTATTGGGTATTTGATTATCTAATTTATAAATTTATAAAAAAAAATATAAATCAAATCGAATGTTATCGTTCAGGTATCCTTTCAACATTATAATTTTATTTATTTATAAATCAAATCGAATGTTATTGGGTATTTGATTATTTAATTTATAAATTTATAAAAAGAAAAAAATTATAAATCGAATCGAATGTTATCGTTCAGGTATTCGCTTGACATTTGTAATTTTTTTTTTTTATAAATCGAATTGAATGTTATCGGATATTCGACAATCTAATTTATAAATTTGTAAATATTTTTTTTATAAATCGAATATTATCAGGTATTCGACAATCGACAATCTAATTTATAATTTTATAATTTTTTTTTTATAAATCGAATATTATCGGGTATTCGATAATTTAATTTATAAATTTATAATCGAATGTTATTGTGTATTCAATAATCTAATTTATAATTTTATTAAAAAAAAATTATAAATCGAATCGAATGTTATCGGATATTCGACAATCTAATTTATAATATATATTTTTTTATAAATCGAATATTATCGGGTATTCGATTTATAAAAATTTATAAATTTATAATCGAATGTTATCGTGTATTCGATAATCTAATTTATAATTTTATTAAAAAAAATTATAAATCGAATTAAATGTTATTAGGTATTCGATAATCTAATTTATGATATTTTTTTTAATAAATCGAATATATTCTTTGTAATAATTTTCATAAATATACATGTGTACTTTTCTAATATATTCGATAATCTAATTTATAATTTTATTAAAAAAAAATTATAAATCGAATTGAAAATTATTAGGTATTCAACAATCTAATTTATAAATTTATAATATTTTTTTAATAAATCAAATATATTTTTTGTAATAATTTTCATAAATATACATGTATACTTTTCTTTTAACTTTCGCACTCACACACACACATCCATTACTGTACTCTGTACAGTCACAAATTGATAACACCCTTACTGTGGGATTGAGATTCTGTCGAAATTTCTATAAAATTATAAAAAAAAATTATAAATTTTTATAGAATTATAAACTTTTTATAATTAAAAAAAATTATTTTTATAATTTTTTAATATAAATTTATTTTATATATATATGTATATATATATATATATATATATATATATATATATATATATATATATATATATATATATATATATATATATATATTTAGTGTAATTATTTATTTATAAAGGTATTCTGGGTGCATTATCAATATTGTGTATTATGCAGATATTTTATTTATCAGGAAAATTTTATATATCCATTTTTAAGAGGATATGTTGACGAATTTTTTATAGAATTATAAATTTTTAAAATTAAAATAATTATTTTTATAAAATTTTAATATAAATTTATTAAATTTATATATATTTAATATTTATAAGGGTATTTTAATAATTTTATATGGATTCGGATATGGGTGCAACTTAATTCGGTTCAAACCGAGAGTCGAATCAAATTGTGAATTTTAGGTTGATTTTGGTTTGATTTAAATTGATAATAGTTTGGTTTCGGATTTAAAAGATGAAGAATTGAATTCATTTCGATTCTCGATTCAGACTTTTAATTTAAAATAAAATATTAGATTTTATATTAGAGTTTTAGTTTTTATAAAACCCTAACTCGGGTTCTTTCTCTCTACTCTCTTTCTCTCTGGTCTCTTGCAGCTAACGTGCGGCTGCGGGCTCAACTCCGGCGGCCGGCGGTTCATCGCCCTCTCTCTCTCTCTCTCGTCTTTTGTAAGGTTGAAGACTGAGGTACGACTGTCCCTCTCTCTACAACACGTTTGTTCTTGTTGTAAATCTCTTAATCTCTTTGATTTTAGAAGAATCCATTAATGGAGGCAAAAGAGACGAACCCAATTCGTCGCCGAAAGAGCTCATTCTCAACAAACCTGGAATTTGGGTTTTCTTCCCACCTGAACCCTTTTCAAATATCCTGGAAAGAACCCATTCGTTTTATAAAATAGAACGAAAAAAAAAAAATAGAATCAATCAACAACATAACACAAAACAGAGGAAAATTTGCTCTACCTTGGGCGTTTTGGGGAGGTTATAGAGAGAATATTTTCCTTCTAACCTATACTCATGCATGATCCAACTGGTTTTTTCTCCTTTTGGAGCTCTTCATTTGTAGAAAACCAAAGTTTTCTTCATTCCAACAAGAATTTTTGCTCTGTAAATCTCTTTATATTTCCCTGTAGCCTTCCAATATCCAGCTTCAGTTGCTCTGTTTGTTCTTAAACCAGTTGGGTATTTCCTATCTCTTACACAGAAGAAATACCACTCTTTCTCACCCATTTTAGCTTTCCCTTCAATCAAAAACCATAACAAATCTTAATGAAATAAATACACTCCAAATATAAAAAAATATGTTTTTGATTTCAAAATACTTACACTCAATGCAAATTTTGAATGTTTGAATGTTGGCAACCCATGGAACTGAACCGAACCAAACCAAATTAAGGTCAGTTCGGTTTGGTTCTACACCAATTCGGTTTGGTTCTGGTTCCTATATAATGGAACTGACCTTGGTTGGTTTGGTTCTGATTTTGCTCAAAACCAAACCAACCCGAACCAAGTTGCACCTCAAATTCTGGGTGCATTATCAACCTTAAGGGTATTTTGGTCATTTTACCTTAATGCAGTAGAATCCAGAAGTTGTATCAAATAACAATTACCAGATTCTGGTAAATAGCACAATACTTTTACACAGCTCTATCAAACAAGCTTTTTAGTGTTCCAGCTTTTTACAGTTGATTCTGACAGTAGCTTCTTATTGCAGAATCTAACAGCAGATTTTGACAACTGTATCAAACGGGGCCAAAGTGTTTTATCACTCATAGTCACACTTCCTCTTCTTTTCTAAATTCTTAAGAATAGATAACGAAATAGAAGTTAGGGTTGTGGTAATATTCGACGGCCTTCTTCGTTGGTGACACATTCAGGTAGCTCTCTCTCTCTCAAAACCTAAAAATCATTAATTTATCTAGAAAATCCATGGTTCCATCCTCGAATCGAAACTCCTTTAATTTTCTTTGAAAAATCATAAGATTCAATCTCAACTTCAACCTTGAGCCTGAAAAAGTCTTGATTTCCAACTTTGTTTAAACACTTGAGCCTGAAAAAAATCTCTGCCAAAAACTCATGTCTCCATCATTTCCATTGATTTTTCTAGGGTTTTTATCAAATACGACACTATATTTATAGTTAAACTCCACGTGGTTGTGTTGTAAATGAATGTTATTTATTTTGTTTGGGAGCTAAATTTGGGAAATTTCGGTATCTATTGCATTAGCTAGGGTTTTAGTGAGGCGCGAAGGTTTTTCGTAACCTAAGAAATAGGTGAAATCTTCGTCTTCGAAACCCTATTTTCTTCATATCTAATCTAATATAAAATCCTTTTATGTTAATTGAAGTTTGTTTATCTCTATTTTTTTTTTTTTTTGGCTTAGATTTTTACTGCAATTTTTTCTTTTGAGTTTTTTATTTCTGTGATTATTAGTTGGATCTAAAGTGTATGGACCTTGTTTGGCATCAAGAACTAGTAAGAAATTGTAATGAGTTCTAAGTTTATAATTTCTACATGTTTATAGTTTGAAAAGTCCTGGTTTTTTGTTGGAAATTTCTTAATAGGGTTTATAGAGAGATTCTAAATCTGAATGATTGCCCTAGAACATTTTTTTTTTTCCCTTTTGCTGATGGTTTATATGATGTCAAGTAATAACTCCAATCCTAGAGTTTAAAGGAACTAAAGATAAATAAAACCAATAGTCAACAATTTGATTGTTTGAAGCCCACCATGATTTATGGTTTAAGTTTCATGTTTATAAGAGGGAGGTAAGGGTATTTCAAGCAAAAATTTATAATAATAACTCTAATTCTAGAGTTCAAACCCCATTAGATGATCAACCTCTTTAGAAATCCCAAGAATCACCCCTCAAAAAGTAAAGTCAACCCAAAAAGTGTCCAGGTCTTTGGTAAAAAAACTCTGAAGTTGTGAGAACTTCTCAAAAGGTGAAAAGCCTTAAGTACTCTCCTATTGGCTTATTTTAAAAATATGTACCTAACCCTACTTTATGAGATATTTACAAAAAGTCAAATTATCGCCTTTTACACATGCTATTCTCCCATTTATCCTCCCAAAAGCACTTTAGCATTCTAGCATTGAACCATATTTTATGAGATATTTACATAAGACCCAACTCATCACCTTTCCACATGTCCTTCCCTTATACCATTCAACCGAGATATTTACATAAGACCCAACTCATCTTCTTTCCACATGTCCTTCCCTCATGCATTCTCCCAAACCTATTTTACACAACCATGAAATTTGTGCAACATGGTCTAACCCACATGACTTAACCAAAGGGCTTGATTTTAAAGATCCCATGTCAAATTCCATTATTTGCCCTCAAGAAAGTTGAAAATCAAAAGGGTTTCCTACTCCAACACTCTACTCAAGAATCTTCAACCATCTCCAAACTTCCAATACTCTACTCAAGAACCCTCAACAATCTTCTAACTTCCAACTCTCTACAAAGACCTTAAACCATCTTCTAACCTCAAACTCTCATACAAGAAACCCTGATCAATCTCTAACCTTAAACCATATACTAAAACCCTCAACTTACCAACTCTTCTATCCAAGACTCAAATTGCTCATTCAAGAACTTCAAGGGACAAGGTGGATTTAGGTTGTTGTCTTTATTTTAAAAGCATTGGCATCCCCTTCCCCCTTTTATCTCTCCCCTTCTCTTTCCTTTATGTTTTATATAACCTTTAAGATGTAATGTACACCCTCTCTCACACCTTATAGGTTGAGCTTTGACTTGGTTGAAATGGTGGGAGTTGAAGCCTTCTTTACCTACTAATATCTCTAATTCATCATATTATACAAATACACCTACATCACACATGCTTGGCCATGATAGGATATATCAAGCTTAGGGCTATAAGGGACTTCCAACATAGAACCTCTTTGAAGGCCTAAACCAACATTCCAACTCATGAAAAGGTATAGACTCAATGAAAAAAATGTAGAGTTGTCTATAAAATATTCTTATCAGCTACCCATAGCTTGATTATCTTTGGAGGCACAATTTTAATATTGTCTAAACTTGATTTGAGCTATCCACTGCCGGAGAGGAAATAGATCGCTTGAGCAAACTACTTGCCAAACTTGAGGGAATTACCAATTCTTCCTCTTTTACCTAGTCGGGTATGCAATCTGCACACTATAAATTTTATACCTTCTCGACCCTCTTGGATCATTAATTCTAGAGCATCCGATCACATGACGGGTGCATCTTCACTTTTTTCTTATCAATTATCACCGGAGAAGGATAAAGTTAAGATTGCAAATGGTTCTTTATCTACTGTTTCTTGGAAAGGGGATGTAAAAAAGTGATGATTATATGCTTCTATCATTTGTCCTCCATGTTCCTAACATGTCTATCAATTTGCTTCCGGTTAGTAGTCTTACCAAATCATTAAATTATATTATCTCATTCTTATCTTATCGCTGTGTCTTTTGGGATTTAGCCTTGGGAAGGACGATTGGTAGTGGTCGAGAAGTGGATGGTCTCTATGTTTTGGATCCTCCTTCAATGCAGTACAGCTTTCCAGGCATTCAGTCCCATATGTTGATTTAGCTATGGCATGTTCCGTTGGGGTCATTTGTCTTTTTAGTCATTGAAAATTCTTTTTCCAGTAGATGCACTTGGACGTATTTGATTTGTTCTAGAGATGAAGTGCCTATGCGAATTAAAATGTTCCATAAAATTATTCAGACGTAATTTGACAAAAACATAAAAATATTCTAGTTTGACATTGCCTGAGAATACTTTGAAGGTGATTTGGAATTGTATCTAGCGGAGAATGGGATAGTTCATCAGAGTTCATTTGCCTATACCTCTCAACAAAATGGAGTGGCTGAGAGGAAAAATTGCAATCTTCTAGAGGTTATCTATGAATGTCCCTAAGAAAATTTGGGTTGATGGTTTGCTCACAACTACATATCTTATCAATCGAATGCCATCTCGGGTTTTTCAATTTCGGTCTTTACTTCAATTGTTGGTTCTTGGTCAGTCTTCATTCCAGTTACCCCTTCGAGTTTTTGGATGTCTCTATTTTGTCCACATTCTTGGTCCATATCGTACCAAACTTGATGCCAAAGCCATTCAAGGTATTTTCTTGGGCTACTCTTTGGCACAAAAAGGATATTGTTGCCTTGACCTTTTTACTGGCAAACGATATGTCACAATGGATGTTACAGTTTGTGAGTTTACACCTTTCTTTCATCTGACTTCCTCTCTTCAGGGGGAGACTCGTGTAGGAGAGAGGGAGCATTCGTCTTTGTTATTACCTATTCCAATTCCAATTCTGGATGTATCAACTTCTTCTTCAAGTTTATACCCGATGACAAAAGATGGTTCAACAAGAGACTCCCCTTAATCACACTAACTAGTTGGAATCTATGAAGTCAGGTAGTAGCATTTCTATTCCTAATGTTAGCCCTTCTGATCTTAATCTTTCTATTGCCTTTCGCAAAGGAACATGTTCTTGTACTGTACATCCAATTTCTAATCATATATCGTACTTTTTATTGGCTTCGACATTTCGTGTTTTGTCTCTTCCATTTCTCTTGTTCCTATTCCTCCCAGTGTTGCAAAGGCTAAAAGTATACCTAAATGGAGAATTGCAATTCAAGAAGAAATGGATGCTCTTCTGAAAAATAATACTTGGGAGATGGTAGACTTACTGAAAGGGAAAGAATCGGTAGGATGTAAGTGGGTCTTCACTGTGTGAAAAAGAAAGTTGATGGCACAGTTGAATGATACAAAGCAAGACTTGTAGCCAATGGATATACATAGACTGAAGGTATAGATTATACTTAGACGTTTGCCCCGATTGCAAAGATGAACACTATTTTGGTCATGTTATCTCTAGTTTGTAGTTTATCTTGGCCTTTACATCCATTGGACATAAAAAATGCCTTCCTGAATGAGGAACTTGAGGAAGAAGTGTATATGCATCCTCCACTAAGGCATGGCGATCCTCAAAATGAAGGAAAAGTTTGTAGATTGGAAAAATTTATTTTTGGGTTGAAACAGTCTCCTAGGGCTTGGTTTAGTAAGACAGTCAAACGAGTGCGATATTCTTAGAGTCATGCTGATCACATTCTCTTTGTGAAGAGGGAAAAAAAGTATAACTGTACTCATTGTTTATGTTAACGATATTGTGATGATAGGTAACAACTCAGTTGAAATACATAAGCTAAAGAAGGGTCTAGTGTTTGAGTTTGAGATTAAGGATTTAGGAAATCTCAAATACTTCCTAGGGATTGAGGTTGCTCGATCTAGGAAGGGGATATTTGTTTCCCAACGCAAGTATGTGCTAGATTTGTTACAAGATACATGGAAACTTGGAGCCAAGCCGGCTGATACTCCAATTGATCCAAATCATAAGCTTGATGGTGGTAATGAAAGAGAGTTATTGTTAGATGTTGGTGGATTCCAGAGGTTGGTTGGTCGCTTTTTATACCTGTCATTGATATGCCCTAACATTGCTTATGCGGTGAGTGTTATTAGGTTGTATATGCATGCTCCAAGGGTCCCTTCTTCTGAAGTTGCAAATAGAGTTCTCTGTTATTTGAAGGCAGCCCCTGGAAAGGGAATTCTCTATGCTAATCATGGGCATCTCAAGATTAGAAGCCTTTACTGATGTAGATTGAGCTGGTGCCAAGGATGATCGTAGATCTACAACAGGGTATTGCACATTCGTTGGAGGTAACCTAGTTACATGGAGAAGTAAGAAACAAACTGTGGTTGCATTATTCAGTATAGAAGTAGAATATCGAGCAATGACGTGTGGTGCTGCAGAGATTCTTTGACTTCAGGTATTATTGGGGGAGCCCGATATTATAATAAAGGAACCTATGAGACTTTACTGTGACAATAAGGCTGCCATCAATATGGCTCTCAATCCTGTTCAACATGACAAGACAACATATTTAGATAGACAAACATTTCATTAGAGAGAGTAGATTTTCAAGCCCTATGTTTGTTGTTCGTGAAATCTGAGAACCAATTGGCAGATATCTTAACTAAAGGAGTCACCAAGAAGAAGTTAGATGACGCTCTGTGCAAGTTGGGCCCGATTAATATCTATGCCCCACTTGAGGGGGAGTGTTGGAGTAATTAGTTATATTCTTAATGTAAGGGGGTTATATAAATAGTAAGGAAGTGTGTGGAGTTAAATGTAATTATTGAATATTTCTTTTATAATAAAGTGAGAAGGGTTCCTTCTAACCCTAATCACAATTTCTCCCTAATTTCTTTCTTTCTTCTTTCTCTTCTTCTCTCATCAATCCATTTCCAGGGTTGCTTATTCTTACAATATGTTGCCACCATTGGATACTTGGAAAGCACCTCGTGAAAGTTCCCGTTGTCCCATCTGTCACACAATGTCTCCTCTTTCTTACTTAATATCCTTCTCTTTTTGTTATGATTAATTTTTTTATTATTAACGGGGGTGGTCGAGGTGACCAAAAACCCCAAAAAGAGAACAAAGCAATAAATAAAAAAATGAAACAACCAAACAACACCACCACACAATTACGAACGACCTATACGGTTACAAACCCAATCCCACCTCCCCAAGAGGTTTTCAAAATAAATCCCTCTCACTTCAATGAACAACGAGTTCTTTAACATCTTTCTGTTATTAGGTGTCAGTCATACAACCAAAGAGGAGGATGAAATTTGTTGTCTTTGGTCTCTCTTTTTTTTTTTGGCAATTTATTGCTATTCTTAAGTTTTGAATAAACCTTTGGGTAGATTTCAGGGTTGAATAATGAAATCAACTCTGCAAATAAATTTGCCCAATTCATTTTGCTAGGTATTCAAGCAAACAACGGTTTTTTGAGTGCATATATCTTATTGAATAAGCCCTAAGAATGCGATTATGAAAGCCAAATGAGTTGAATTGTTCTCCAAAATTGGGTTGCTTTTGATCTCTTTTTTATTTTTTTTATTTTTATATTTTGCCTTCTTTGTATTTTTTTTCTATTTGTTTCAGTTTGCACTGAAATCTCATAGTAGTAGCATTTTTAACGCAGCTTTTTTCCTTCACATATGCCGCAAAAGGGTCCTCCTGAGATGCCACCTCCAATGAAGGAGAATGTTACCCGAGAACAGAAAAAACCAAGTCATGAGATTGATGAGATCTTCTCCAACAAGAAGAGGAAGAAACCTGAAAAAGAACAGGTAGGGAAGCAAAAAGAAGAAGCAAATATAAAATCGAAGACGATGAAAATAAAGAAGAAACGCAAGGTTCCTGAAGAGGATAGGTTTGGTGATATTCCTCAACAACCAAGAAAGAAAACGGTGGATGGGCTTACTATCTACACTGAAGAAGAGTTGGGAATCAAGAAGTCGGATGCCGGAGGTACCCCCCTTTGTCCATTTGATTGTTCTTGTTGCTTCTAATCCTTTGTTACTGGAATTGCCAGGTTGTGGCTCTATGTTTAGAGTGAGTGCATCATTAAAAAAAAAAAAATTAGAAATTGAACTTTTTATTATCAAAAAAGGGAAAAGGAGCAAATTGGATTTTCAGTTACTCTTTTTATCCCTTGTTCTTTCCATCATAGTTTGGTAAACATTCAGATGTTCTCAAAAGCTCTTTCCATTGAATTATTAGGTTACTGGAATCACCAGGTTGCAGCTCTATGTTTTAGAGCGAGTGCTTCATAAAAAATAATATTTTTTAATTGAACCTTTTTATTATCAAAGAAGGGTAAAGGAGCAAGTTGGATTTTCAGTTACTTCTTTTTTTTTACCTCGTTCTTGCCATCATAGTTTGGTAAACATTCAGATGTTCTCAAAAGCTCTTTCCATTTTCCATTGAATTATTGGGTGTTCCATCAAAATCCGAGGTATTTTAGCAGCATGAGGGCTTTAGATGTAAGAGTAGCATGATGAAAGAGGAGTATCACATAGATTTTGAATTCCTAGCAGTCTCAATAGTTCATTTGTTGCATCTGTCGGATTGGTCCCTCGTACACAGCCACACTTAATTCTACAAGCAATTTGCTCCAGTTTTTACCAACTTTGAGATTATTCCTGTCACGTTGTAGGTCAGGTTTGGACAGGATTGGTATCAAATTGATGTTGCCCATGACCATGAGTTATCAGGTTCGAATGGGATTGTTATCAAATTGATATCGATTTGATATGTATCGTAACCTGACAAATGGCAGGATACCTGTCGGTACGAGTTAAAAGGGTTTTATAGAGTAATGTTTCTGTTGTTTAATAAAAGAGTTACTACTTGTAAGAATGAATTTTTTTTGCAAACATTGTTATATCCACACAGTTTAAATTCTCGTGAGGATCATGAGTTGGAACTTAGTTTTCATATATTCGCCTTCAGGACTTTTGTTATACATTCAGTTCTTGTTGCAGTTGCTACAGCAGCCTTCTTGATCTACTGTGGGTGTCAGATAGCTTTGTTGGTAGTCTTTGGGTGATGATACCATAGACCTGTGTTGGTTTCCCATCATGGACTGAGTAACTAATATCAATAAAAAACAGGTTTATCAAGCCGAAAAAAATGAAAACCTTTCTTGAGCTACCCAATTGGTTAATGAAACTTCTTTGATGGTATGCCTTGAAGAATCGTGGGCATTACTTGATCAAAACATTTCTCGTTCAGGTTTGATATTTTGTTTAGGTCTCGAAATTGGATTGTCTCGGCATAAATATTTTGAGACAGTAGAAACCATCAAGTGATTCAATTCTTTTCTCAAGCCACATCTTTGGGGTCTTCAACTTGTTCTATTGGTTTCAACTTTGCACCAAAAGAAGTTGTAATTTCAAATGTATGGTAATCATGTACAAACATCTCAATCGAAGTTTATTCTCCTTTCAAGAATTATTCCTGAATTTTATTATTTTATTTAAAGATAAAAATGTCTAAACGTTATCAGTTGAGAGCAACTCTATCTTCTTAAATGTCATGATAGAAATAGAACTGTTATATTACTCTTAAATATATTATTATGGGTTGGGATTGGTTGATTCCTAAGAATGACTCGTGGAAAAAAAACACATGATCCCAACCCTTCACACACAAATCCAAATAATTGAGATTTACGAGTGTGGATAACACAAATCTCAGAGATACTTATCCTAGGATAAATCTCAATAATAGATTTTGCATTTAAGGAGTTGGTATCTTGTGTTTTTTCCATGAGCCATTCTTAATTCTGTGGACAAATGTTAAAAGATGTGCAGTTCTGTACCTTTGCCTCGTAGCTGCGTGCATTCATCATTATTCTATTATTATTTATACACCATTATAAAAGGCTGTTTTTTTTTTTTATATGTTTTTTAGAGAGACAAAAGCTAAACACCACCACTAGAGCCCTCCAAACCTTAGGATTATTTTGGAGAAATCTCCCAGTATTTTCAAACTACTAAACAATAAGAAAATCTTGATGATTAAGTAGCAGCTTTGAATAAAAAAAGCTTTTTGAGGCCTCAATTACTCTACGATGAAAATGGAGGATGATACGACCGGGGTTCCAGTTCCAAAAACAAAAAATGAGTGTAAAGTTGTTGCAACATTTTCATAAACTGAAATGATACCAAAACATTTGATCAACCTTTAAATAAGTCTTTCAGAGGAGACCATGATCAAGGGGCATATCATCATTTTGAAAGCACAGGGAATGTCAAATTTTTACCAAAACATGAGGGCAGCCATTCATGGAGTTCAAAAGTTTTGAGCTGAAAGGCCACAGAAGACTAATCTCAAACTCTCAGCACAACATCTACAACTCAACACCTAAAGCTCTCTCCCCCTCAGACTGAAAACTTGCATTTGTTTCAATTTTCTTATAAAAATCATTATTTGGTAGGGCATGTTGTGTCAAGGGCTGCTTCAAACTCTGTTTCGACAGAAATGTCACTCGATCATTATCAAATTGACTGCAATCTTTCAATCTTTTTCTGCCCACGAGGATACCACCAGAACACCTTCTACTTCTAATAGGCCATGAATTAGATCAAAATCATTCTCAAAAATCCACAAGTGATCCAATTTTTTTCATCAGATCCAGGTAGAGGTCAAAGATCTTGTGCAACCGATCCGGCAAAAGAACTCAAAAACGATAATTTCTTCATGATTGTTCCAACTTTAAGCACCATTTGTACAAATTAGAATCCCCTTATTGAACATCAAAATCATTATTCAGTAGGGATTGGTTTAAACACTCGACAATGTTAGCCACCTTGCACAGACTTTCAAGCCTCAATTAAGCCAATCATTTATGCACTCCACGGGCACATGATTCACATACCCTTTCATTTCGCCCATTAAGAAAAAATGACCAAGACACCATGCTCTTCAACTTCAAGACAAAAACTCTGCATTTTTTCCCAAAAAAATCCACTATTTTCAACCTTGAGGTCACTTTTAATCATATTTTCAAACACAAATGTGTACAACACAATAGGTTATAGAAAGGCCAGACCTCTAAAAGTCCAAAATTAATTTGTAAATGAGCTACCCAAAAGCAAACATAACTAGGGCTGCAGCCTTGAGCATAAATACGATCAGGAAATAGGGTGCAGTGAAGGGTCTTCACAAGCAGACCAAACATCAGATGCAAAAAAGAGCAGAATTCCAACCAGGAGACTTCTAAATCTTCTAGAAATCGAGCAAAGAAAAACAATGCACTTAAGCACCAGGGACAATTATTAGCAGATCTAAGCATTAAAAACTGTAAGTTCCAAACGATTCAAAATAGAAAAAAAGATCAAATCAACCAAATCACCGTATCTTTAGGTCAAAAACTAAATTACCTAGCAAAGCATTTCCAATACAAAACTTCAAAGCAAAATAAAAATGTATGGTGGAGGGAGGGGTTCCTAGAAAAGGAAATAAATGCAGCATAAACAAACATTATACTTTGTTTCAGTGTCTCATTTTCTTCCACAGATCTTAACTGCCTGCCTGCCCTTCTTCTTCACACCAGACTTACTGACCTTGAGGCTCTTGTGCACTGCGCTCAGCCTGGCAAGAGCTGCATTCTTCAAATCACGCCTATAGTAATTATTTGCAACCTGCATTTAATGATAAATAATACAACGTAAGAACATTAATAAGGCAGTGAAAGCCAATCAAAAATACAAATACATGCCACCCGGTTCTGTACTATATGTGAGATCACAACCAGGGCAAGAACTAGAGCCCACCACAATGAGAGAATAATAGATGCCAAAAGGCTTTTTTTAGTTGGAAATGGGAGTAATGCCAACTAATATTGTAAAAATTTAATAACTTCTAGAATAATTTCAAACCAAACAAAATAAAAGGAAAATATATTTTTTTAATAGAAAAGAAATAGATAAACAAAACAAGCAGATAGAGTGCACCAAAAACATTGGAGACTCACTACATATGCATTTTGTTATAAAGTGAAATGAACTGCATTTGAAAATGATTGAACACGCTGTACAACATCTGGAAACATAATTATAACATAGATGCCAAAAGGCTCCATCTTTCCTATGGAATGTTCCGACAAACAAGCACATACAATTATTGAATCAGAAAACATTAACGATTTACAAAAAACATTCCTTGTTATGCATATAATGCTCAGAAGCCAAGCGTAACAAGTGTATGTCATTGAATATCCCATTTTCATGGGATATTCTGACATG
The DNA here is from genome assembly GCF_017979445.1 of Akebia trifoliata. Taxonomy (NCBI): domain Eukaryota; kingdom Viridiplantae; phylum Streptophyta; class Magnoliopsida; order Ranunculales; family Lardizabalaceae; genus Akebia; species Akebia trifoliata. The sequence goes on along the minus strand of NC_141386.1, from coordinate 3,414,350 downwards.
TTGACAGCTCATCACTGCATAAAGCCCATACTTTGCCAAGGTTTTTGAAGATAATTACAATAATAGGACAACACAGATAAATCACTAAGCAAAACATCTTTCTCCAATACAGATTTGTGATGGAAACCACTCTACAACAGTTCACTACCTATAGTAGGAGCAATAAAAAAGACAATAAAGTGCTATAAAAACAGGGAATATGTGAAGAAGCTCAGAAGCCAAGCGTAACAATTATATCTCATAGAAGGGACCCCCTTCAATAGGGCTCTTCTTACATGTTAGCAACTCATCACTGCTTAAAGATCCCCTATGATTTCCAGGTTAAATATAATATGAAGATGACGACAGAAAAATATAACACAGAATCCTGGATTCTTCATCTAACACACAACTCAAATTATAGGTAGTTCACATTTTGTCGTGCTTTGAATTTCATAACTAATTAAAAAATTGAGTACTATAAAACAAATTGATTCATATCTGACAAAAAAAATATGGTTACTTCAGAAACCCAAACATCATCCAAAGTAGAACTTTTAGAATCTAGCTTGAAACAGTCTTTTTGTTTACTACCTAGTTCAAGAAATGAAAACCAAACTTCTATTACTATAGTTTCCACTCCCAACCATGGTACCCATAAGCTTAGAAAAGTCAGAAAAAGATGGAGGGTAAGGTGGCCACCCCTTCGTACATGATGATGCAATGAATCCAATGGATTGTCCTCGTAGAAGAGTTGAGGGGCACATGAAAGGAGTTGACCTTCCTTCAGTGTCACCTTGGGCACTCACCTAAGCTGAATTTTGAACATTATTCAATTTGTTGCAATGACATGGGGAAAAGCTCAGAAGCCAAGCGTAACAAATATATCTCATTGAAGGGTCCCATTAAATGGGGCTCTTCTTACGTGTTAGCAGCTCATCACTGCTTAAAAACTCCCATGACATCAAGATTAAAAATAATATAACCAAAAAAAACTAAACACATTCCTTGGACCTAGACATACTAAACCCTTCATCTAAGGCTCAATTACAAATGTATCATACGCTATGCATTAGAATAATTAACAGCAAGTTAATTATAGACAAATTACATTTCATCTATATTATAGAACAAACTGATTCAACTACATTCAGATCCCAATGTGTAATAACCAGTATCTTCAAAAACCTAAAACTCAATACCAAAGAACTTTTTATAACTTTCTTCTAAACCTAATCAAATTCCAGATCTTTTATCCAAAAAAATAATATAACAGTGATATCTAGAGTTCTATAAAACAATTAAAATCAAACAAGATTATCCAAAATCTAACAGAGCTAAACATTTTTAACGAAACAAAACTTCTACGATACCTGGTTGACAACAGACTTTGCCATACGACTAAACTCCTTCTTCATGACTGATTTGTGAAACAATTTTGCAGGTTTGTTCTGCTTCTTTGACTTCGTAGTAGCAAACACCACCGAAAGATCTTTCCCTCCAGGTTGAATCGTGACTGTCTTCTTGTTTGCTAACCCTAAAAATTACCAAATAAACATATTAACAACAAACACCAAACCCTAAATCATAATCGATCGGTTTAAAAAAAAAATTGCTACCTGAGTGCTTGTAGGAGTTTAGATTGTAGAGATTGTTCTTCTCCTTACTAAACTGAACCTTCTGAGTTCCATTTCCGAACTCCTTCACGAGAAAAGCGTTGTTCTTCTTCACGATCTCCCAAATCAAAGCCTCAGGAACAGTAGCCATTGTACCTGAACCAGATTTGAACAATTTCAGATCCAAATTAATCAGAAAAGCACGAAAAACAACTTGAAATCGCGATCAAAACGCAATAATTAGAGAACATTAAGGAGAAGAACTTGGAAGAAACAGAAAAGCTATAATCAAAATGTAAGAAAACAAGAAATCTACATCAAAGTTAGAAAGATCGATAAAATGACCTACTTGAGAGATTAGGGTTTCGTCCCTGCTTTTGTCCTCTCGAAGAAGTTCAGCGTGTTAGATAGAACCCTAAAACACCATTTATATAGAAGAGAAGCAAAACCCTAAGGGCGAACAAATGTGAAGTCCCTGAGATGTTAAAATATTACATACACGTCCCAATATATTTAAATTGACCAAAATGCCCTCTAAAATATAATTATTGAGACTCATAATCAATTATTGGGGAATGAATAACGGGGGTGTCAATAGTTGCCCATTTAACCCAACCAAATCAAAATCGGAACCGAAAATCTGGATCCCTTTTTATTGGAACTTCTTAGAATCAAATCAATTAACAATTAAAATCGAATCAGGGGCGGTGCCAGAATTTTGCCTACATCGGGACAATTAAAGGTGAAAAATGTTTTAAAGGAGCAACTAAGAGCGGAAAAAATAATATTGTGGGGCAAAAAGATGGATTTTTTTATCCGCCGCTACTATCTTTCATGATAAATCACAAATCTTTAAAGATTTTGAAAAATATTGTAGACTTGCCCCCCCATTGCACCCATCATAAAATCCGTCGATGATGAATCATTAAACTAAAATAAAAATTACGATTTTAATTATGATAACAAAAAATATGTATATCATTAAAAATAAATTATTTCATAAAAAATATGTATATCATTTACAAAATCACAAATGTAAATCTCTTAATTATGATAACATAAAAATATGTATATCATTAAAAAAAATTATTTCATGAAAAATATTTATATCATTTACAAAATCACAAATGTAAATCTCTTTCACCAGCTTCCATATTTGTCTTTAGGATTGATAATGCATATGATTATATTTGCATTCATACGATAAAATTTGTTTAAGAGTCTAGATCGTCTACACCCAATGTGGAGGATTGAAATGCTCCTCACACACCTTGGTGCATGCCACAAAAGCCATATTCTTAAAAATTAGAGTTTAAAATATCCACTTTTAATAATTTATGAAATTATGACTTTCATGGCATGTATTGAGATTGGCATGTATTGAGGTGTGGGAGGAGGGTTTCAATCCTCCATGGTATATAGGGTCCGGACCCTTTTTTGTTTAAATATATGAATAAGGTAGCATGTGTAAACCCTCATATTATAAGGGTTTTATTTTGTAATTGTACTAACTAACAAACTTTATTGTAAGGTTATTGATTTTTGACCAAAATGATTTAACAATATTGAATTAAAATGCGAAATGAGAGCTTCTTGGCTATTCAAATTTTTGCGACAAACCACTTATACTCCCTCTTCTATCAAAAGGGCTTATTTGTAATTTAAAATACTGAAACGATCAATAGATTGACTTGTTTGAAATATTTGATTTTCAGTTCTACTTTTGTCCCCTCGAAGAAGTTTATAGTGTTGGGAAGAACCCTAAAACACCATTTATATAGAAATGATACAAAAACCTAGGGGCAGTCAAATGAGAAGTCTTGAAAATGTTAAAATATTATATACATGTCCCAAGCTATTTAAATTATCCAAAATACCCTCTAAAATAATTACCGGGCCTCTTAACCAGTTATTTGGGAATAATATTATTAACTAAAAAGTAATTATTTATACAATTGTAAACATAAATCTTTGACATCTTTCTTCCACCAACTTTCATCCTAATTCTTAGGATGACAATGGATAGAATTATATCCAAAATCAAAAAATAATAAGGAAAATTTCGATCAAGGACGCGCATCTATCTAGGGCACATAATGGGTTGGACTCGGGTTAGATCTATGTATATCCATATTCATATCCAGATATACAAAAAAAAAAAAAAAAAGAGAAATCATCCCTAGATTTGGATCAGGTCGAATAATGCCGAGTCAAGGGATATTAAACCATATCCAAACAACTTTTTTATTTATCCAGATCTACTCCAAGGATCCAAACTCGCTAAATTCGATTTTTGATCACTCAAATATCATGTCAAGTCCAACTCATTTTATGCCTTAGGTCTATCAAGGATTCAACATTGTATCTTATGGGACGATTATGAGTCAACAATGTCATACCTATATAATAGAACACAATAGTTCACTTCCCAATGTTTATTCCCCCATAAGTAGGTGTTGTGATTTTATCTCCATGTGAATCTTGAGAAAATTTTCATTTTCAATATCTTTCTTTTTTCAAGAATACTACTCCAATTTTATTCTCTTTCATCTCCCCTCATCACCTCATTTTCAAGTATACCCCGCCAACTTTATTCTCTTCCCTCTTTTCACCTTTTTCAATAATACCCCTTAAGCTAATTAATTGCATTTCCTCTTCCACTCATTAACCCGAAAGAGGATATCTGCTTGGGCAAACGCTAGTATATCTATATGTCACAAATATATTTCAGATTTGATATTATTTGGATCCAAAATGAATGCTATTTGACTGGTTTTATTCAAATGTTGATTATTGATATACAATCAATCAATCAGGATCTAATAAGTATAATAAATATTCTAGGTCCAAATGATATATGATCCAAATGTTGATATCCACTAAGAAGTTGAATGGTTGGGAGAGTAACGATGTGAAGTCACCCTATGAGTGTAGTTTGTGTAGGGAATCATGACTTTGAATCCAAAATTTAGGGAGTTAGTGGCTTTTAAATGTGGTAGTAGAGAGTGAATTCATTTCTAAGAGGATAGGTGGCGTGACAACTCTCCCCTATCCACTCAATTCCCAAGACTTTATGCGCATTCTTTGAAAAGAAAGATTTGATTGTTGATTTTTTTTAACAACTCTAGTATTGGGACTTCTTGGGATTTTAGTTTTGAAAGAGATTTTAATAATTAGGAGGCTTAGGGCCTGACAAAGTTAACCTTCAAACTAGACCAATTTTTAATGGAGGGGTTAGGACTCAGGGCTTGATAAGAGAGTATGGACACGCATGAAGGACAAAACTTTTCAGTAAGGTCATGCAGGGATTCCTTAACTCAACAAGGCTTAACTTTTTTTCCTGTGGAACCCTGTTTGTGATCACAAAATCCCTTCAAAGGTGTCGTTCTTCATTTGATTGGCGACATCTGGTAAAATTCTAACTTTTGATAATCTCATAATTAAGAACTTTGTTGGGACAAATATATGTTATTTGTTTATGGGGGGAGTAGGGAATCTATTTCTCACATTTTGTTGCATTGTCCACTCGTGTGTGTGATTTAGAGTCATTTCTTGAATCTTTTCAATTATTTGTGGGTTAATTCTATTTTGTCTTTTTTTCAAGTGTGGAACGATATCTTTGTTTGATTACCCCTTTTGTTGTGTGTTGGATAACATGGTGAGAAAGAAACAATAGAATTTTCAATGGGTAGTCCATGGAGTTTCAAGATATTATTATGGAGGTGTTAAGTCTCAGAGATTTTTTGGAGCAAGTTTGAATCAGATTTCAAGGGGGTGTTCTCTAATGATTTTGTATTTTAGATGAGAATCATTGTACGGAAATTAGTACCATAATTTGCTTATATTTGTAACTTAATTCTTGTAATTTGATCGACTATCTCAACTGGTCTGGTTTGCTATTAATATAAGTGTTTTATTTAATATAATAAAAAAAAACAACTTGGTAAGGGCTTCATCTAATAAGTAATTGAACATAATATAGGTACAATCTACTCTTATCAAATACCACATTGGATTTGGATCCAAATGATTGATATCCAATAAGCGATTTGAATTAGATCTGGTTATGATTAAAAAAAAGAGAGTATCAAATCATATATGAATCTGATTCTCTTATCAAAATGGTTTTAACCAAAATATTATTGGAACCTATTAGGACTCAAATGTTGAAGTCCAAGAATTATTCTTTTCAATAAGGATTTGCCAATTCCAAGACCAAAAACATGTTTGGTTCCAAATGTTGAAGTCTGAGACTTATATGATCCAATAAGGACATGTCAATTACTTTTGGAATCAGATCCGGTTCCAAACCCAGCTTGGATACAGCTTCAATCTGACCAACCCTATAAGGACTTGATCCAACAAATTATTGAATCACACTTAACATTTTGACATCGATCTAACCAAAAGAACAATTACACAAAGAAATTTGACAAACCCATTCCCATATTCCAATGAAATCTTCAAAAAGCAATCCCCTTTGTCGAGTTCATAAATCTAAAATCGATAAAATTTGGACTGAATTAAGACTCAATCATCTACATTGCCTAACTCGACCTAGAAAGTGTGAGCATGAAGGTGGCTCTAAAATTATAAATAAACAAAAAAAATTATTTAATATTGGGCACTTCACGTTCGTTTAAATTAAAAAATATATCCATATTTAATATTTAAGATATTTTTAAACTTGACGCTCCAATGAATAACTTGACTCAAAAAAGATAACTTAGTACTATTCAAAAGCAAAATTTCACCCTTAAATCATCAACAAAAAGTGAAATTGACTTTCAATCAAAAGAATAAACCTAATCTTGCATTTCAAAGCAAGCAAACCTAATATCACAAATTTTGAAGGGGTGTTACGAAATTATCAAAAAAAAAAAAAAATCCCCAAAACAGAATATACATTCAAAACCATCCAAGAAGGTAATCTCCACCAATTGGCACCTGACTAAATAAATTTTAAAGGGTAAGAACTATAATGGGCAGTAGAAATAAACCCTGCAACAAAAATTAAACTACCATCTTTACATTTCAAGTAATATTACATCATATACAAAAGTCATAAAAACCTACCATAGTTGTCCTACATCACTTATCCGAAATTTTAAATCTTAAAAGGACAATGCCCAACTAAAAAAAAAGGTTTTTCAATCCTACATTTCTACCTTCCAGCAAAATGTACAACGATGCAGAAACCGATTTACCTTCCAGGCAAAATGTACAACAATGTAGAAACCGATTCTGTCCCTAAGAAACAAAAAAGCGCATTTCCCACTTATACAACCTCCCTCAAGAAACCAATGTCATCGGTCGCTTCATGTTAATATATGTCACCTTTTCACTGCTTCGTTTATCCTACTAAACACAACCTTCACCGGTACACAAGCAATAACAAGTCCCGCCGTCTTCTCCACCATTGGTTTCTTGTCTTCCTCCCTTTGTTCACGAGCACTAATAAACGAAGACAGTTTACGGGTCTTTTTAGACAAGAGTCCACATTTCCTTATCTTCGGAGATTTCTTTGGATATGTAGAATACTTATGTGACTTGACTGCATAACTAGTTTTCGCTTGTGGAGTAGAAAAAGCTTTGGAACCCCCATCGAGAAGGATCGAACTACTAGCAACATCCATCAATTGATCCGACATATTTTCTGAATCAATGCTACTAAGAAGAAGATCACAATAACCATCATCTTGAACCTCGACCGTGAGGGGATGGCCTACAATAGCTTTGCCATTCAATTTGCTCATTAGAGAAACGAGAGGAACGTGATGACCCTTGTAGCTTGCTTGTACTTCGAGATTAACATCAAACAATGAAGATCCCCCAACCCCAAAAATATTCTTGTTGGACCCATCCGCAATCTGATATCGGGAGTGGGTTGTGAAACGAGATTGCTGATGGAGAAGTGACCTTTGAGATGTCAGATGGGAAATGGGTACACCTCTCGGTGCTGCAGACTTGTTTCTCCCCTCTGAACTCCGCCAACCGTAATTGATGGAATCCAGATAACTAGAGGAGCTGTCTGCCATAAGTGACTCATTAAAGGTGCTGGTTTCGATTTTACGGCTAAAGCCTAGAGACAACCCATCTATATGAGGTGCACCCACCAAAAAAGCATCTGATTCATCATCCATATCTCCAGATCTACCCAACTCTGAGCGTTGACTTGTTTTTTGCCTCAGACTTCTTGAATTTCTCTTTCCTTTCAACTGCCACTTTGAAATACCCTTTTGTATTCTAGGGCTGACATTACTAAAACTGGTGGAACCGGATTCATCGAGCCCTTCACTGCCCAACAGTATCGATCCAACATCATAAGATTGCTTTCCCACAACATCAGATTGGAACTTTTTGGATGCACAAGATGCAAATAATGGGAAAAAACCTAGAAAAATCAAAATTGAAATCAGCATAAATAGAATATCTTCTAGATTCAGCGGTTACACATAAAAGTTAAAGGGCTAGAACAAAGGTGACATAAAATAAGTATTGCAATTATAGGAAGTTTCAAAATTTGGATTATGCAGGTATAAATCTATTAGGAGATCAATAAGCAAAATAGTTTCTTTTGGTTACACCACTGCAATTGAGTAGCCAAGATTCTAAATCAAAAGAAAATAAGTACAAACATTCAACACGAAAATAATAGTGAAATGACAAGCACCAGAATATGATGGCAGAAAAAGAAGGTAAGCATATAATTCCAGAACAAGCGCATCTTTGAAAACAAGTATGAAAATAACTGTTGAGGGGAAGAAGATACCATTTGGATTGGTATGACATATTTGGAAGGACAGGAACAAGTTCATCGTTGAAAACAACTATGGATCAAAAGACATGGAGGTCAGAAGAGACGGTGCTTTTACTTCAGAAATTTGGGTTCACTTTCTTTCTCTGTTCCAGGTAGCTTGGGTCTTTCCATTGTCTGTGGAATCTCTCTTTGTTGGGAGGAATTTTAATATATTTTCTAGCAGGAAGAGGTATCTCTGGGCCATCCTCCCCTTTGCCATAGGTTGGGGTTTATGGAAGGAAAGGAACAAAAGGATTTTTTAGGGAAAGGAACAGCAGACTTGTGACGTGAATTTGGATATTCTGGGGTTTCTCTTCTTTTGGAGCAAGTTGAACAAAGAGTTTGTTGGGGTGTTCTTTGAGGATTTTGTGTTTAGATGGGATGAAATTTGTTCTTACTTGGCGCCCTTTTAGTGAGGTGGTCCTCTTGTTGTTGTTTTTTTGGCTTGTGTCTTCGTTTCGTTGTTCTGGCTTGTTGTTTGTTCTTTGGAGGACCTCTCATCCTCCTTTTCCTTTTTCAGACTGAAATCTTATACTTATCACAAAAAAAAAAGTTCTGGGTTTTGGCTTTTGTTTTTTGTGATCTAATGAATGTGCCTTCTGTTTGGTTCTTTATTTTCATCTACAAACTCTCTCATCATAAAACAAAAAAAAAAAAAGAAAAAGAAAAGCAAAAGATTAAATTGTATGTAAAACGGAAATTGCAGAATACACCTTGCGTGTAAATTAGACACATTGAGTCTTTTTAATAACTTAAAAGAATCTAATGTCTCCTAGAGTAACAGAAGGCTAAATTTAGTAACCTACCACCATGCACAGCATGCATTGCTACATTAGCTTTTCTCGAAGACTTTTTTTTCCAAGGTAAATAATCATTTTGCAATAAGTCATGACTATGCAAAATATTATCTTTGCATTAGTGGGTTGTTTTTCTTCTTTCTTTTGTTTGTAGTTTTCTTCAGTGAATCCTGCCCATCTTTAATGACTATATCTTAACCGATATAAAATAGCCCATGTATTCGTGTCCTGGGTAAGGTCATGACCTGTCGAGCATTATGTTGTTTTTGCCTAGAATTTCCATTATCTGTTGCACTACATAGGATAGACCACTAATTGAATATTTCTCAAGATGGAGATATCTAATTTTCTCTTCCTTTTCTATGGGCTCTTTATATGTTAGCCTAAGCCAAATTATGACAATCCCTTGAATTAAGAAAGAAAGAACTCACATAAAGAAGACATGAAGTACATATTTGAAAAAATTTACTTCTATATAAAACATCGTACCTTCAGCGTGCTTTTCCTCCCCAACAAACGGCACATCAAATAAGCCATCTGAACAGTCATTCAGAGGGAACTCTGACATGCTGGATAATTCACTATCCTTCGATTCAGAATGAAGGATCACATTATCAACACCAGCATCGCAAGTGTGTTCAGAAGCATTTGGAGAGATCTCTCTTTCACATGAAGCCCCAGTACAATCCGAGTTATTATTGATCACAACTGAAACATTCGTCTTCTTCGAATCAGTAGACTCTAATGCAGAAAACTTGCTGTCAGTTACTCTTTGAAAAGATGATTGACCTGGACTGGCACCTCGATCACAAAGAACAGGAACAGACACCATTTCTGTACTCTCCAAAACCTTTGTCAATGGTCGACGACGGTTTTTCCTCTTCATGTTTCCATGAACATTCGCAACTTGAGATTGTCTACTTTTCAGAGATGAGCAAGAAATAGCATTTACATTAGACAAAGCATTATAGGCATTAGGATCACTAAATGAGGCACTATTTAGTTGAACTAGATCATGCGACCCTTCAGTATGAAAATGTGTATTGGCTTTTCTTTTTGATGCCACACCCATTCCTAGATCCTCAAGACCTCTCATACGCTTAGTACCTTCAGTTCCATCATCCTCCGAATCATTTGGGGTTTTTCGTCTCTTACGGGTAGTGATCCGATTGGGATCTTCAAAAGATATGCCAGATTGAGATAGCTCTTGGGCTGAATTGACTTCAAACATACTTCCTTTCCCGTCAATATGCTCGTGTTCTTTGTCGGGACTGAGCACGCTTTGTTGTTGTCTCACCCAAGTATCATGTTCTGTGTCAGCTGAACCATCTGCCCCTGACTGAAAATCGTGATGTTCACTAGATTCATGAGCATTTTCAAGCTCGAGAGCGTGAAGGATAGCATCTTCCCTGCGAGCATATTTCACAGCTTTCTTATTAGGAAGAGCTGCAGAAGCCTTTGCTTTTTCGATGCACTCGTCGTATTCCCCACAACGAAATGCTTTCACCCGCTTGGATTTTTCAAGATTATACCAGTCTCTGAAGGCCAAAAACAATTCCAAAATCATAATCTGAATAACATAAAACCATAGATACACAAAGAAATAGACGCCTGAAATTTCTGACAAGTGACAAACACAAAGTTGAATGTAAATAAGTTCAACACCTAAAACAGATTAATATCTTCTAAATTTCTAAGCTAAACAGAAAACAATGCCTAAAAGTACCAACTTTTCAATAACAAGTATAAATAGGTAGGAAATAACTTAGACAACAAGTTATAAGGTATTTACTTTTATGTAAAACATACGCACTATATTAAGTTACATTTAATGCCTAGAGAAAATTTTCCTCAGAGTTCTTCAGAAAATTTACCCTTGAGATTCTTAATTTCTATGTATCTAACAGATAGCGTTTCCACTTGGACATGCTAGCCTCAAAGGTCCACACTTCACTAGAGTTTTTCAGTGAGAATCAGTCAAGTAGGGTACTTCGTTATGACATGGACCATATGCCTTATCTTGTTGTAGGTAGAAAAGGTTCATTCTCACAACCTAAACAATGAACCATCCGAACCAGTATAACAGAATACACTTCAAAATTATCTATCAATATCATTGCACCAACTTTTCTCACCTTTTCTTTTTTCCGAGAAAAAATGCATTAATACAGTTTGGAGCCTGAATGAGGACAGTATCAAAAAGGATCATTGACTTACTGAATCCTTGACCTGGGTTCAAAACCTGCCTTCACCTACTATTAATCACTAATCTTGCTTGCCTAGCAAAAACATAATAACGAACACCACGAAACCTATTCCAAAATCAATGGATACCACCCATCGAGGACTAGCATTATAACCAAATCACCATTCAAGAACAATGGTGATAAATGAGGCTCATATATCATCTAAAGTCGACATTCTTCAACAGACACCAAAAGTGTAACAATAGGAGAAAAACAACAACAACAACAACAACAATCTTTTATCAACATTGTGTCACAAACTAAGTAAAGAAAGTAGTGAATCTAAAGTAAAAGAAATATAACAATAATTCAAATCTAGCATTTTTCTACAAAGATTCTTAGAAAAGAAGAGAGAATGTGATCGAGAAACACTCACACACTTGCGTCCTCTCTCCCAAGAAGCTTCACTGGAGTTCCGGATCTCGGTGAAACTAGGCAACTTTCTGATAATTCATGCAAACCCATTATCCTACCAGGCCACCATGACCCATTGCGACGCCTAACCCAAACTAGGCCTCCAACAGACGGATCGATCCGCTTCGAGTTTGGCTCACTCTCCATCTCTCTTCCACAACAAACTAAAGCAAAAAACCCAAACCAAACCAAAGCAAACCAGTTGTTCTTAAAATGCCGTTCCACCCTCCATTACTCAACACATCATAAGTTTCTAGAATCAAAATGAGCTTCCTTGCCAGCAGAAATGCGAGTACCCTTCATGCCAAAAATCACAAAAATCAAGAAAAATCTAATTTTTTTTCATGCAAAGTAAGAGAAAATTCCAGAACTTCAAAATATTTATTATAAAAAAAAAAGGGTTAAGTGGTAAGATCAAGTAATCAAATCTGGGTCCAAGAAAAAACACACACACACAAAATGAGAGAGAGAAAAAAAAAAAAAAAAAACAAATATAAAACCTGGATTGAAGAGCCTGGAGAGCGTTGAAGAGGAATCTGAGAAAACAGCAAGAAAAAATAGGGTTTTGACATATGGTCTCTCTCTCTCTCTGTTGGATCAGACGTACCTTCTGGTACCCCTTTGGAGCTATGAGAGGTTGCAGAGAATCAGTTTTTTTTCTCTTTTTTTTTTCTTTTTTTTTTTTTTCGGATTTCAGATTTGTTCTGGAATCTGGAGAGGAGAAAAAATAAATGTAAAATATGGGTGCGCACTACGCAGCAAGCGTATCGTGAAGAAATCCTACTTTTATGTTGCTCACATGCGCTTGGAGTTGGAGATTGATATCCACTAGATCTATTTCAGTCTACCATATGCAAAGGAGATGAAAGAGAAACAGGTACCCCTGCAGTGACAACAGTTTCTTTTTTTCTGTTCAAACAGGGACAATCACACATGGTGGTAGCTGAGTTGGCCAGAACAATGGGTCCACCCACATTCTCACTCCATGAACCACACTAAATAATTTGGTCCACCCCAAAGGGTAGGGGTGGAACTTGATCAAGTTTAAATTCAGAACCGAACTAAATCGATAGCTTTGGGCTGGTTTGGTTTGATCCGGTTTGGAATAACTTGCATTTTGATTCTAAGTTAATAAAAATGTACAAGTCTTATATAGGATTGAATCAAATCAAGAATCTATTAGTTTATATGAATTATTTTAGACAATTAATCTAAAGAATAATGTCAAAGTGACATCAGACTGGAACCTCATATCGCACTCCTTGATGTGAAAGTGTATGAGAACTATAAATGCTTTTCATCGAGGTAAGAGTGAAAAAATATCTACGATTCCTATCCACTTTCACGACAAGAAGTGCGATATGAGGTTCCAGCTTGAGGTCACTCCAACACGACTCTAATCCAAAAGGATATCCTACAACTTAGATTAAAATTGAAAACTCCCAAAATAATTAGACTCGCATCTCTCTCCATTGATTTTTTTTGTTATACTTATTACTTAGGAGTTAGGATATAGATAGATTAATGCCTTATTATGTAAAATATTACATGTTAATCATTTAGTTTTTCATTAGAATGTATGTTGCTTCAAGTAGGTTTGTAGGATTATTGGCAACCCATGGAAGCGAATCGAGCCTAACGGAATTTAGTTCGGTTTGGTTTGGTTTGGTTCTATGGTAATTCAAATTGGTTTGGGTTCTTACATAATAGAATCGACTTACGTCGGTTTGATTTCAATTTGGCTCCATACCGAACCAAGTTGCACTCCTACCAAACGGTATATTTGGAAACCCTACTAATGGTCTAGATTTGACACATGCATATATCATACTTCAATGATCAAGTTTGTATAAATTTTGATTGAGCAACGTAGTATATTAGAATGAATTTACATATTTTTGCCTTCTTTACTCACCTTTGTATACTTCTTTGTAAATTTTTGCTCATATCGTGCTTGGACCTACCTACATTGCTCAAATCGAACGCCACAATGCATGACATTTCAATACTTTGTAGACGTTATTTGTGCATTACAAGCATGAATCGAAATTTGGCAGTGGCGTCTTTTGTGGCTCTTCATTTTAAAGCATGCTTTCATGGTCCTAGCCTATGTTATCTAGAGCTCATGCGACATTCAAAATTGTGTTAGTTGTCTAACTCAAGTTTGTCTTTCCCACCATGTTATAGGAGTTATCCCAACACAATTAAAACGCAAACTTGCATGCACAATTGTACTTAATTTGAAAGTTTAATTCACTTTTTAAGCTTATTCACAAAAGAAGTAGTCATCCCCTTATAAAGGCATGAGGATGTGGACGAATGGCTAGGATCGAATCACATGAAATCGATTCAAAATGGTTCAAGACACATTTTCGAATTCTTTACACCTTTACACATTAAAACCTTTTTAAGCCTCTATATTGAGAATTCTCCTAAGAAACATCTAGAACTATCTATAGTATTCTTACTGTATACAACATGGAACACCACTATTGCTACGGGTAGAGCTATAGTCAATTGGTAAGGTTAAAAAGCTTGAAGATAACTTGTCCTTCAGAGAAAATTGAAAAGTTTATGGTTAGAAATTTTGAAAAAAAGAAAAGAAAAAGAGGAGGGTATTGAGGTCATTTTGTATTATCTCAAATATTCACCAAAATGCTTACATGCTCCCTTGTCCTTTGTCTAGTCTACTAGATTGATGCAAAATGACTTCATTACCCCATTTTATACCTGAAACCACTTTTGGTTTCTCTTTCTCAAACCCAGTCAGTTTCAAAATCTTTAGTAAAACTCCTTACCCTAGTCTTCAATCATAAGATTAATCTACTTTAACATTCAAACATATAAAACGAGATAGGATCATTGAAGTAGAGATTGTGATTTGTTTTTTCGTAGAAATTTCTATGATTTTTTTATTATTATAGAAAATTCTATTATTTTTTCTAGGAAGGATTAACAAGAGGTTCAAAAAAACAGATTGAAGATGAGGTTAAATAGATTAAAATTAATTTATTGTAAAGGTTGAAGAGCTCAATGATCAATAATTCAAAAGGTAATGATTTTTGTTGTTGTTAGAGATTGAAATAATGGTATTTAAGTTACTTTTGTTAGTCTATAAAAGAAGAATGTCAAAGGTGGTACATGTTGACAATTTGAGGGAAAAAGTGTATCTCAAAGAATCACCAAAATGTGGAGGGGTGCCAAGTCACTCAAAAAACCAAGGGGTTGTGGGGGCAAGAAGGTCAAAATAGGCATGTCATCTATTTGAAAAACATGTGTGATATCTCAAATTTTCACAAAATTTAGGGGGTCTAAATCACCCAAAAACATAAGGTGTGAAGAGAATTTAGGAGGTGAAGGCAAAAGAAAAAATGAAGAGAAGGTGAGGGGGAGCCCCCCCTGATTGTAACCCTTGAGATATTTTTTTCTTGTGTAGTCTACACTACTCTATCACTTTCTAGGCCTTTTGACAACTATTTAGCTTATCCAAAACCTATAGAAATGTAAAAGCCTCGGGTTGCCCGATAAGTCCGTGAAAAAGTGGTATCGATGTAAGATTATTCTGATATGTGGCTCATATAATTTGAATTCTAAAAATATTTGGATCTTTCAAATACCAATCCTAATGAAAACTTCATGCAAGTTATGTTAGAAAATAAAATTTTATTATTGAAAAAAATGACTAGAACAACATTTTTTTAGAAAATTATTTGACTAGCGTGTTTTAAAAATATTTCTCAAACCCAAGAACTTATCATATTTAGATTTAAAATTATTTTCCAAATTGACGAACTTTTCCTTGACCATACTTCTTCTCTTGAAGATTGTTGACAAAGATAAATATTTTGAAAAATGCCATGATTTGGTAAAATACGAGATAAAATTTTATCCATGTAAGTGACGATTGACGGAGCTCACAAAGGGAGAGGAACACTTAACCAACCACACCTAAACATGCATGTTGCTTATATTTTTCAAGATGAGTTCATGCCTATCAATGACAAAGTGATGAAACTTAAGTTGTCTTTGGTTACAAGGATGAATACATACCTATCAATTTTAAGCTGACATGACAAACATTTTGTTGTTCTGCTCTAAAAGATTTTAGAGGGTATGAAATATGGATGACAATGTCCTTTTGTAGAAGCACTTAAGGTGGAATCAAAGTTGCACAATTGGTAATTTTTGTTGCACAACTGATTTTTTGGTGTAAGTGTCTAGTAAGTACTTTTTGATAAATAATTTTTCTAAATATTTTGATAGTTATATTAAGAGTAAGGAAAATTACTTAATAGATCTTGTGGGATGGATTTCTTTCTAAATAGTCCCTAACTTTCGGTGGTAGCTAGATGCATTTTTAGATTTACTTCGACAATTTATAACAAAAAATCAAGTATAAAGTTGAGATTCTAATTTTTTTTTTTTTTAGATTTCCTTGTAACTTTTGATTATATGAAATATGCATTTTGGTTATTTTGAGAAGATCTATTGAATATCGAGTACAAAAAAAATAAAAAAAAGTTGAACCACATTTACAGTGTCGAGTTCAATATTTTTATTGTTGAGCTCACCAATTTTATTACAGAGTTCAATATTTTTTTATTGTCGAGTTCGGTAATTTTTAAAAATTGTCGAATTCAAAACTTGAATTCGTCAAATTTTCAAAAAGTATTGAGTGCGACAATGTTAGGAGCGATTGTGGCTATAATGTTGAATTTGGTAATTTTTAAAAATTGTCCAACTCAACAATAAAAAATGTCAAATTCAACAATAAAATGTTAAACTCGACGAAACAAAAGTGGTGATCTTGATATTTAGATTTGTTTCCTTTTTTTTTTTCCCGTTTCTTGATAGATCTCGAAATACCTAAAATGCATATATTATAGTAGCGAAAGGAACACTCTAAAAAAATGACAATGAAATCTTCAAAAAATTTAGAATCTCAACTTCATTTTTCATTTTTGTTATAAATCGAAAAAATATCTAAATATTCAAAATTAGAAGTACATTGTTCTCTATTTATTATTTATGGAAAAAAAATGTCGAAAATGATTACAACCGTCGTTGGAAAACTTGAGTACATGAAGAAGATGCGAAGAATAGTAGTTTGGATATTTCAAAAAGATTATAACGAGAGATGAGGTTGATAAACCATTACGAAATAAAAAAGATTACTAGATGGACTTGATAAATATGGGGGTCCAACTCAAAACCAATTGGCAATGAGTGGAGAGAGGCCTAGGAGTTTATAAAGAGAGAGACAAGGCAATTTGTATTCGATCTGGGACTAAACTTAACACGCCCCCGTACGTGTGGGCATGATTGGCAAAAGCACGTGGAGGTATGAATTGGGTGATATGGAGGAAAGAAAGGCCCCTTTTTGATACCATGATAAATATGGGCAAAATCAATTGACAATGAGTGGAGAGGCCCAGGAGTTTATAAGGAGAGAGACAAGGCAATTTGTGTCCGATGTGTGAGTAAACTCAACACGCTCTTGCACGTGTGGGCTTGATTGGGCAAAAGCAAGTGGAGATATGAACTAAGTGATGTAGAGGAAAGAAAGGTCCCTTGTGATACTATGATAAATATGGGGGTCCAACTCAAAATCAATTAGCAATGAGTACAAAGGCCCGAGAGTTTATAAGGAGAGAGACAAGGCAATTTGTGTCTGATGTGGTCCTAAACTCAATAGGACTATCAAGCTATTGCACAAAAGTTAGGGACTATTCAGAAAGAAACCCCTCCCACAGGATCTATTAAGAAACTCTTCTTAAAAGTTTTAGACTTTTTCATCATTAATTATATAACTTAGAAATACTATGAAAGTATTTTAGTCATTAACTACAAAATAAAGGCATTATTGTTAAAAAGAGACTTAGTTTCTTGCAAGTATTGAAAACAAGAAACTAAACTAATATGCTGCTCGTTTTATGTCTATTTTTGTGCCCTACTTTAGTGGAAAACACTTGTTGGATATGAATCAAATGTTAATTTGATAACACTTGTAAACAAAGACTAAACCAAGGTTGATGATCACAACAGTGAAAAAATAAAGAAGTGAAAAAAAAAAAAAGATTTTAGTCTTCTTCAACCCATATAGTACAAAAAGGGAAAATGATGATGAAAGATTAGACATGGAGATTTTTATTTTGTGTGAAATTGGTTAGAGAATAAAATAATTGGGGTTTACTTTTTGATACAGGACGGTTAGGGAAGAAGATGAAAAATGAGGTTGGAAAAATTAATTTAAATTTTTTTATTAAGGATTTGAGTTACAATGTGTTACCTCAAAGGTTTAGGGTAAGCCTAAAAGAGTTTGGTTGTGGATTTTAATTATAAAATTTTACTATTATGATTAGGGGTTTAAGTTTATGCGATAAAGGAAATGGCTAAAGATTGAGGTTTGTACATAGATAAGTAAGGGTTAAGAGAAAGATAAAATGATTACGGGTTGAGAGAAAAAGATTCAAAGAATACAAGATTTAAGATTTGAAAATCAAGAACAATTGAATTAAAAGAAAATGAAGAAAAGATAAAGAGAAGCGATCAAATTATAGAACCTTGAAATCACACAAAGAAATAATATTAAAAATATTTGGACTAATTTTTTATTCATCATTCTCTCTTCTTAAAGCAATTGTAATACAATGTATACATAAAGAAAACCCTATCTCAGAGTTCTTGTAGAACTCCAACTCTTAAAATAGAAATCAGTTAAAAAAATAATCTTTCTAACCAAATTAGGACTCTTTATTCCATCCTAATAACCCAAAATAATTAAGTTTCATAAATTAAAACATTCTTGAAACGAAACATTCCCAAAATATATATTTCTTGAAATGTAAACTTTCCTAAAAATAATAATAAAATTCTGATTTGAAAAAAGAAAAAAAATTCCTACTAATTAAAAATTCATAATAATAAATTTATAAAATATATAGGACTCAAAAAACGCAAAATGGATCAATAACTAAAATAAAATCCTAAAACTAAAATATGGCCCAAATAGGATAGGTTCTTGATCCCTGATGTCTCCACATCACTTGTTAATTTTTGTCTAAGGTGTTGATGATAATTGGGATTTCGATGAATGAGATATTGGAATAATATATCAAATGGACAATTTAGGTACATTTTAAATGACAATTTTTATATTTATTTCCTCATATTTCAAGTTTTGTAAGCAACCTAATTTCATTCTTCACTATACATATAAGAATACAAGAAAAGGAGAGAGAGAGAGAGAGAGAGAGAATGGGGGTCGATACATATAAATCTTGACAATTAGATTCCATTTTTTACACTATGAGATTATGTATTTTTCCATGAGTCATTATACGTTGATGATGACTTTGGATTAATAGGGAAGACCTAAAGTTGCATTCCACACTCGAAGGGAGGTTCAAGGGTGATGAAAATGACCACCCGTGAAAACCTTCTTCGAAATTGATCCTATGTTGAGTTGGATTGAATCGATGACTTATGAGACTAGGAGATTGAGTTGTAATATAACAAATAACACTATTAATACAAATAAAAATATGGTTTAAAATCTCGTATCATTTAGATGTATTGGTTTCCACAAAAACCAATACGATACTGAAACATTACCCATATATTACTTATACATTTCAATACATTTGTCACGTTAAATAATAAATCTTTCCGAGGAGATTGAGGTCAATCAATTTGAAACTCGGGTTTATCAAATATTTACAAAACATGAAGGGGTTTATCTAGCTAAATATTTGGTCTTCATGAAAAGACTGAGCTCAAGGGCATGTCCTCAATTTAAAAACACGGTTATCTATATTTTGAAAAGATAGACGGAAGGAGATGAAGAGGACGTACGAATCTAAAGTTGAAGCGATCTTGATTCTCCAATTTTGATGAAGCTTGGACAACCAATTCTCTTTCTATCTCTCATGGATTTCTCGACAAAATTAAAAGTTGGTTTTGAAACAATGAATGTTTCGATTCTTTGCTTGTAAGTTGTATTGTATTTAAATGTTGAAATATATTTCGATACGATACAATATGTGAAGAGATTTAAAATTGTTTTTTGGATAAAAAAATAAATAAAAATCAAAGGTCTTGACAAGGGAATTTAAGTTACTCTTTAAAAAATACCATGGTCAAAGGCATGTCAGCATTTTGAAAATTGAGGGGACATCTAAAATATTCACCAAAAGCAGGAGGGGTATATCGAAATTACTCATAAATTGATTACTTAGGTGTTGATTGATTCAGCTTCTTAAAACTGCTGTCAGCTTCTGCTGTCAGAATCTGCTGTCTGAATTTGCTGTCTGAATCTGAAAAGCTGAAAAACTTGTTTGATAGAGCTTTTTAAAACTGTTGTGCTGTTGACTAGAATCTGACTGTGGACTGTTTGATACAGCTTCTAAAATCTGCTATAGTATGGTAAAATGACCAGAATGCCCTTAAGGTTGATAATGCAACTAGAATGCATAAAAATTACCAGAATACCCCTATACATATATAATTACACTAAATATATATATAAATATAATAAAATTATATAAAAAATTATAAAAATAATTATTTTAATTTTAAAATGTTTATAAATCTATAAAAAATTATAGAAAAATTTATAATTCTATAGAAATTTCGGTAGCATCTCCTCTTAAAAATAGACATATAAAATTTTTCTGATAAACAAAATACCTGCATAATACACAATCCAACATAATGTACACAGAATGCATAAAAAATTACTAAAATACCCCTATAAATATATAATTACATTAAATATAGATAAATATAATAAAATTCTATAAAAATTTCGACAGCATCTCCTATTGAAATTGAACATATGAAATTTTCCTGATAAACAAAATACCTGCATAATATTCAATCCAAATTTCACATTTTACATAGCACATCCACATTACATCGTATAGACATAACACATCCACAACCACCACATTTAGATTCTGACATCATTTAAACATAATAATCATAGTTAATATAATAAGTAAAACTGAAATAAATAAAACATAAAAAATATACATCCAATAAATGCATACAAAATATATTTTTCATTCTTCTTATTTGACTCTGTTACTTTATCTTGAGGAACATTATCATTGATAATGTCAACTTCATCTACCCACAGAAAAGACCCTGCATGTCTCTATAAAGTAAAATAACACATGAATTAATATCAATGCCACCAAATATAAATACGCACCCAACATTAATATCAATACTATATTACTTGCTAAGATGGACACCTATAAAACATCCTCCCATAATTTTCTTTTGTTTTAACTATGACTAATGTCATCACTCGACCACATGAACAACATGGTGGATACGTATAGTTTGCCATCAATGCTATTCATCATACATAAAGACAATAAATAAATAAGTATAGAATCTTCGAAATATACTTAAAAATATTATAATCTTTATTCCAACATTGTTTTACAATATTTATAATTACAATACAAAATTAAAAAATAGAATATGAAAATACATCAATGATTGCCAGTAAAAATGGCATCAGCTATTAAATCTCTATGTATTTTCATTGTTTGTTGACTCTGACGACCTACTAATGGGGGAACTGGATACTCTTGATTAGTGATGCCCTCTTCTTCTACTCCCGTTGATCCTTCTTCTTCGAATCGAGCAAATTCTTCATCGACGATAGCATGTTTTCTGATAAAATTGTGCAATGTCATGCAAGCAATAACAATGTTTCGTTGTTTATCCAAATTATATGAACGCATCAACTTCAAGATTGGCCATTTTGCTTTCAAAATCCCAAAGGTTCATTCAATCATGTTCCGAAGTGAAGAATGTAAATGATTAAATAATTCATTTCGACCATTTGCCCGTGATTTCCTATAGTCTTGTAGATGGTATCGAACACCTCGATAAGGTGCGAGATAACCATCCATGAGTGGGTACCCAGCATCTACCAAATAATATTTACCTATTATCCAAAAAAATATATTAATTTATAAGATTATATATAAACAGATATAATTGAAAAACTTTTAAATACAAACCTGGTGGAGGATATGGAAAATTTAAACTGGGAGTATTCAATGTCTCAAGGAAGACACGTGAATCATTAGCTGACCCTTCCCAACCAACCACCACATGAGTGAACAACATGTCAAACGAACATGTTGCCATTACATTTTGTGTGAGTCCCTTATGTCCTCGATATCGTATTTGTTCCGCTATTGGTACAAATGCACTAACATGCATCCCGTCTATCGCTCCAATACAATCCTACATATTTTTAAGATATATTAATATATAAACATTAATGAAACAAGTATTTTTCAAATGTATATATATATATTACCTTAAAATATGGCCAAAAACGAGGATTGTTACGGATGTGCGAAGAGACTTCATTGAGGTCGGGAGGTACAATTAAGGACATTGATAAATTCACCATAGCCAAAAGAACTTTGTTGAAATACTTACTAACTGAATGAACAGACTGATCAAAACTATTTGCAACTAATCTTTGTCCTTTATTATGTCCTACTATCAATAAAAACATCGCTAGTTGTTCTTGAATAGTAATGTAACGTTCCATCTTCAATAGACCTCGAACTTCCAAAAGACTACACAGATTCAGAAATACGTGTCGTTCCATTCTAAATAATGAATGACACGTCGCACGATTATCATCCAGTGTTTCCCGCACAAAATCAATCCCCTTTAACTGACTATTATTATGTGGTTCCCTATGTAAGAAATTCTCGCAATAAAATGAAGAACCTAGGACGCCTCCTGTAGTGGCCATACTTAAAACACTTGAGTCGACAGTATTGGTGGAATCATCAATAGAATCGATAGTATCAGCCGTATCAACTGAATCGATAGTATTCATCGTATCAACATCTGAATCCATGACCTGCTTATGAATTCATATTAGTAGTATATATCTATCTAACAACAAATAAAAATATCCATCTAATAGAAATATTAATTACAATATCCATCTAACAAAAAATATAATATGTACAATATCCATCTAACAGCCAAAAATAACCAATGTATATTGCACTCTATAAGTGCATCATAAAACCCACAAAAATATTTTAGTTACATATAAAACAAGTCTAAATGCCTTTTTCAACCATAAAGTCAGACATCTCGCCCTCCAACCACTCAAGACGAACATCTACTGATCGTAATGCACAAAAAACCTCTCTGAATTGTTTGTTCTTTATAAACATCTTCAATGCATAACGATAGAGATCACTATTGGTAGGTACATTTGGTAACTGGTCTAAGAGCTCGATTGACTCTTGAATACTGCCTTTTTAATTAAAGTGGGATTGATAGAAGCGGATATCTGACTGTGGACTGCATTTGCAAGCATCTCCAATGACTGGCTAATTTGCCTAGCAGTGGTCGTCTTCTGCCTACGACTTTGAGGTAGTAGAGTATCTCCACTTCTGCGTCGAACGTGGGTTGTGGGTGAGGGTACAATAGGAGTAGCATCATCCTCAAACTCATCAGCATCATCAGGAGTCTCCTGTAGAGGTGTCTGAGACTCTGGATGCTGGGTTGGCATGACATCATCTAGATCATCCTCATCTAGATTCTCATCCTGAGGTACTGATGCAGATGGCATTGTACCAGATGCAGGTGACCACATCCGGCTACCAGTGGCATATGTGCCTCTAAAGATGAAATCCAATTGTTTCGCAAACTTCAGAGGTTGCTTTCGAAATATTGCATTTTTTGGATGATGGTATAAAAAATAAAAAATCCTATTTTACAACAAGTGGGATAGACAAAAATCTTAAAATAAATAAAATGAAAAATTAACAAGAAATGTACCTCTAACCACCCATCCCACCACTCATCACTTGCATCTAATATGCCATTATCAACATCATAAGAGACGCCAGTATTCGTGCAAATCTTATTCCAACGTCCCCAAATGCCTTTTTGTCTATCCCACTTGTTCTTCATTTGTCCTCTATCGTAATAAACATTAGTTCTCTTATTAAACTCCTTAACTAAGAAATCATAACCGGTCTTGTCAAGCACTTTATGCGGTCTCCTCCCCTTCTTAACTAATTCATAGCAAATCTTGACCCAAACTTCATGTTATTTGGGTGTCCAATCTGCTTTTGCATTCTTTGAATTGTTATCTTCCATCTGCCAATGGTAATAACAAGAGACGACAGTAGAACAGAATATTAAATGGTCTATTTCTATTAATCATGTAAATTATTTGATTACTTACACCATCTCAACCTACAATTTTTGCACAGTGTATAATCAAAGAGAGAAACCAGGAGACAATGTCAGGTTATCATATAGATAGCCGGAAGAATGCACAGTTCTCAGTCCCACGGTGAGAGAGCCCTGTGTTCTCAATCTTTGACTATACAAAACACAGTAATTGTTGTATGTGTGTTGTGTGTGTGTGTGTGTGTATTCTCAGTCTCACGGTAGTCATTGACCTAGGACTACTCATTTCAATTACACACATTATAATATTTCAATTACACACATGATCATTTACAAGAATAAACCCCGAGTTCTTGTTAGAAGTGGCACCACTTCTATGTTCATATAAGTGAAGTTTCTAAATATATTTCTACTTTAAACTTTATTTGCTAGAAGAAATATACAAGTTGACTGTGTTAAAAGAACATGAATTGAGATAATGAGAGTGAAACAATTGGATTTCAATTGTTTAAGACCATACTGAACTTTGAAACAGATTGCATTGAATTTTAAAATTACTAAGAAGAAAGTTTAATCCATGTACCAAAGAACAAGTCAATGTGTATCAATACAAGATTCAAATAACAGATTCAAAGCCTTATCCCAAGGGGTTAGAAGAGTTCATACATCATCCATGCCTTATCCTTTGGGGGTTGGAAGAGCTCATCCTTCTATAACAAAAACATTATCCAACAAGATACTTCAACATTATCCAACAATGTTGGACTCTAGAGAAGACATATATATTATAAGGAAAACCAATTGTGGTTTGGATCCAATACACAGGGAATTGGTCTAGCTCTACTAGTGCATGAACGATACATACAATAAATGTAAGAAAATCTACAATTTAAAGAAGGAGAACTTAGAACAACTCACACTCAAATTAAACATGTACAATCAATCATAATTTTTTTTTTTTAAACATATGGAAGGAGAAAGATATATACTTGAGAAATTCTCAATCCATATTAGGATTTTGCTGATTACACTAGTAAATCTTCTTGCTCTTCAATCCAGAAAGTAAGATTATTTTTGGGTATAACTAGTGGCCATAGTTTGAAAATGATCTCTTAAACCCCTTTAGATTAGTTTTATATAAAAAATTTATATAACTCTCATCGACATAATTAAAATAAGTAAAACCAAGTTATTTTTTCAAATAAATGCAATTTCTAACAAAATTTACTTGTTTCTAACAGAGTTTGGATAACAGTACTAATGTTTAGAACAACATGGTCATGTGTTTTTTAAATAGATGATTCATATAGTCTATGGATTGCAACTTGTCATAATCTAGGTCCATATGGAGGCCAATTACTAATTGAGTAAACAGTGTCCTCAACAAAACTAGTCCACATGCAGCATATGCTTTTTCTCTATAACTGTGTGAAATCAAGCAACCATAAATG
This sequence comes from Akebia trifoliata, assembly GCF_017979445.1. NCBI lineage: Eukaryota > Viridiplantae > Streptophyta > Magnoliopsida > Ranunculales > Lardizabalaceae > Akebia > Akebia trifoliata. The sequence goes on along the minus strand of NC_141386.1, from coordinate 3,388,847 downwards.
GGAATTTGTTCTCCTAGGTAATCAAAAATTACCCCCAACAATGGATAATGTCGTAATCCAAACCGACCTTGCAATTATATGTACTAAATCAAGCAAACATAAATTGAAACTTGTTCTCCTAGGTAATCTAATTACCTCCAACAATGTACGACGTCTTAATCCCAACCAACTTTTTCAGCACATAACTCTTTTGTCGACTTTAGGATGATCTAATCAACTCTACCGAGTTTTGAGTCGACTGAAGGAGTTTGTAATATAACATAGCTTCATCCCTTTCACTAATTAAGACACATTAGCTAATAAATGATTTAGTTGGCCGATGAACACTACTTCATATTATTAGTAAAAATATTAAAAAGTCAATATATTTTAATAATTAAAAATATTATAAAATGGAATCTCTTTACAAGGAGCATTTGCAGCCTCAAGTTTAATTATATTCCAATCCTTGTTGCAGTTGGATTGTATTGGAATAAAAGAATCCATAAATGTTGGATCAAAATATTAGATAAGTTCGATTCCTAATGTAGGATGAGCCACGAATGTATGACAAAGTTACAATAGTCCACATGGCATGATCTCATTGGTTAAAAGATAGTAGTATTAGTCAACATGGCACTTAGTCATTGGATGACATAAACATATAGGCGTAGGCATTATGAGCATAAAGAATAATAGAAAAGCTTTGAAATTAAAGCTGAAATTTTTTCTAAAGCTGTGGACATGGCATGATCTCGCCATTCATGAAAATCCTCCCCAAAGCTGAAATTTTTTCTAAGGTGAGCTATTACTCTCATTGAATTGGGGAGAAATTTCCAAGGTCATATGTAAGAAAATCCTCCCCAAAGCTGAAATCCCAACGTTGTAAAGGCCCAATCAATTTCAATATCCCAAATGTTTTCTTCTTTTGTAACAAATATTGCTTGTTTCTAACAAAAATTTCTAAAAGGCATTAATCGATGCAATTTCTAACAAAAAAATTTCTAAGAGGCGTTAATCAACAACAATCATTCACAAATATTTCTAACAAAAATTTATTTTAATAAAAATCAACCAATAAATTACAACCTAACAGAAAAATTTCTATTAATATGCAATTTCGTCAAAAATAGATAGTGAAATCGATGAGATAGAGAGAGAGAGCTCACAGAGATGAATGGTATCGATCGACGGTGGGTTTTTCAAGTCGGTGGGTTTCGTTTGACCGAAGCTAGCGTTGTCGTCGTCGATGGGTTTCGTTTGAACAAAGATACCGGCGTCGTCGTCGATGGGTTTCGTTTGAACAAAGTTACCGGCGTTGTCGTCGTCGTCAAAGAGTTAGATCGGCGATTCGGTGGTCGTCGTCGTCGATGAGATCGGTCGGCTGGTCGTCGTCTTCAATGAGATCAGTCGGCTGTGAAATCGAATGGTGACTGTGAACGAGGTTAAAATCGCGGATATGGATGTAAATGTTAAAAAAGTCGAAGGGCATAACAGTCTTTTTATATTATCGTGTTTTAACGCGGTTGCGCGAAGCTCCTCACACCCGCTTTTCAAAACAGCGGTAAAAATGATAAACCTGCGTTAAAAACTTCAAAACGCTGCGTTTTAACATTGTATCAAACACTCAAAAAAAATTAAAATCTCGCGTTTTGACGCAAATGCCGGTAAATTTGCGTTTTGAAGCGCAATCAATCGCACCCTTAGAAGCTACAACTCCTTGTTCTTAACGGACCAGTAGGCTCGAAGAAGTGGGCCAAAAGCCCATGTATCAATGGGCCCAATAAGTATTACATTTAAAATGATATTTAAATTAGAGGAATCATGGCAACACCTTTTTCCCTTTAATTCTCTCTCAGAAACTCTCACACAGAGGAGAGAATCACAGTTAGTGCTCAATAAAGAAAGTGAAACTGCAACTTGGGTTCTCTATTCTGTCCTCCTTTTTGATTCAGAGGTACGTAATTATTCACTATTTCTTTCAACATCTCTGACGTTTTTCTAGAGGATTTCTGCGCCATATTTTTCTCATTTATTGATTGAATTCTTCGATTTTTCATCAGTGGGATCTCTCCATTGTCTGTAGATTGCTGTGAATCAAAAACAAAGTTGGGTTTTTGGTGATTGTTTGAGCAGAGTTGAGAACAAAGAGATTTACAGTCAAAAGGAACCTCTGAGACTATCTTATGGTGGGCTTTTTGTAGTTATTATTTTCTAGTTGAAAATTGTGAGGTTTTAGATGCTGAGAGTTATGGGTTTTTTGTTTTAAGGTGAAAAAGAGATGAATTATATCTAAGTGTTGGTTTTTGAAAATTGGTTATTGGTCTCAGGTTTCTAGGGAGGATTTTATTTTTATTTTTTTTTGGGAGTTTTATTGCAGAGATTAATGTGGGGTTTGTTTTAGATTAATACAAGAGATGTTGTTTTGAGAGGGTTGATTCATCCTTAGTTTATCGGTATTATTCTTTAGCTGAATTGCTAGATTTTGAGAGGATTTGTTGCAAAAAGGGAGGATTGGGTAAGGTTTCTATGCTGATTATCGATGTTGAGGGGTTTAGAGATGAATCATGGAATGGATGAGATCAACTTGATTCAACAGGAACAACGACATCATTTGGTGGTGCGGGAAATTGGGGAGGAGATTGATTTGGAAATTGGTGCAGGAGACGATGACCCATCGTTCACCGACACACATCTTATGAGTGTTTCACAAGATCCCGTTAATGAAGATCAAGAAGAACAGAAGCAAATGCTTATGGTTCCTCACCACCTGAACGAAGAACAAGAGTTAGGCAAAATTCAACAGAAGAAAAGGAAGAAGAAGGTTGTGAAGAGATGGAGGGAGGAATGGGCTGATACCTATAAATGGGCCTATGTTGATGTCAAGGAGGGTACGGCGAGGATATTCTGCTCTGTGTGTAGGGAGTATGGGAGGAAGCATAGGAGGAATCCGTATGGAAACGAAGGTAGTAGGAATATGCAGATGAGTGCGTTAGAAGAACACAACAATAGTCTTCTTCATAAGGAGGCTCTTCGGCTCCAGATGGCTTCCAAGGATAAGATTTTAAACATAGTTGACAAATCCATATATGTTAAAGGTTTGTTACGGTGTTCCTTTTTTTCTTGTCTGGAAAATTCTAATGAGCATTCATCTTTAGGTAAAATCTACTTTTTTAGTCTTCACTCTATGGATTTTGTTTGTTATGTGTGTCTCACTCTCTCCAATATGTATTTATTAGGGATCATCAAAATTTTCATTCAAAATTCTCAATTGAACTGAAAACAGTCTAAGTGATACAACTTGGCTCAGTAGCCATGTTCCCTCATACCTTTTTTTTTGATAACCAAGAAGTTTTATTGAAAAGAGGACAAGGAGTTCTCAAAGGAAGAGACAACAAACAACGGCCAAAAGGCCTCAAAAACAGAAAGAACCACAAACAACACACAACAAACAAATTGCAAAACCCCCTACACCCAAGGGAGCAATCACCCTCTGCAGATAAATGCCACCTGAACAAGAAATCTTCAAACAAAGACCCCCCCTGAACTCATGAAGTTTTTTGCACCAATAAAACAACAAGCCCACAACGCTAAAGATGATATCCTGCATATAAAGCTCCTTTTTCAACTTGAATGTCTTGATGTTGCTTTTAATAATGGTAAATTGACCATTAATTTGGATTTTGGAACATGGTGAACTATACTCTTCTTGGGCGCCACAAGGTCGGACTGTATCTATATCTTTACTATTATATTGAGAGAAGGCGGAGTAGAAGTGGTTTGGCACTAAAATTTGGATTCAAAAAATACCCCCACTTTAATATTTAAACTTAATATAATCAGGGTCATTTTGGTTAACAACCAAGAAAATTGCATTGCATGTCCCTGAAATCATGTTGGTTAGTTTTCAAAATTACAAAATATCCTTTTTTCCTATCTAATATTCACACATCCTTGCGTCAATGTTTTAAATTACAAAGTGTGGATTGGTGGAAGAGAGGTGTTTTCACAGTGAAATATTAGATAGTAAAAATGATATTTTTTAGAAATAAAAAATGGCATAGGTACAATAGTAGATAGAGATTATCATGAAGTTGCGGCGGTAGTTCAGTTTGAAAATTTACATCTGAGGTTCGATTTATATGATTTTGTTGTGAATTGCAGTGTTAAGTTCAAAATCATGCACCTTAAAGTCTAGCAGTATGCTTTTGTCTAATTGCTTAATTTTCTTGGCTTACTGTGACTCGCTTCTTAATGAAGCTCTTACGTCAAAAACTGCTGGATCAATTATTGAAGCTGCGCTAAGAAGGGACCCTCACGAGGTTGAGTTCATACAGTTAGTGCAAGACGCAATTCATTCTTTAGAACGAGTGATTGCAAAGAATTCTCAGTGAGTTTACTATTATAAACAGACTATTTTAATAGGCTCCTGAGCAAAGGAAATTCAAATCTACGAATTGGTCCTTTTTTTTGGTTGTTTTAGTTATGTCCGCATCCTGGAGCGTTTGTTAGAACCTGAGAGAATAATTGTCTTTCGAGTGTCATGGATTGATGACAAAGGAGAAACACATGTGAATCGAGGATTTCGTGTACAATTCAGCCAGGCATTGGGTCCATGCAGAGGTGGTCTCCGTTATCATCCATCTATGAACTTAAGTATTGCCAAGTTCATCGGGTTTGAACAGGTATTATTTTTGTTCATGGTGGTCAAGAATTTTCTTCCTACCCTTTATGTAGTACACTCTGCGTACTTAGCTCCATTATGTGTCTTCCATTGATATTTGCGTTATAGTGGAGATGCATGTTACAAGTATGTAGGTACCCTTGCTGGTCACTACTTGAATTTTATTCTAGTAGCAATAATAATAGAGTCCGACTAGCCTTACTAAGTACCTTGTGACATTCTAACACATGATCCGATGCTTCAGGGTTGTAGAGGACACAATTCTATGAACTTTGAATTTTTTTTCTTCCAAAAAAGGTTATTTTTCACCATTGAATTTTAATTTTAAATTTGGGAGTTCCGTGGAAGTTCGGTAGCCGTCCATTCTCAAAACCTTGGATCAAGCCTAAAAGAATTTGTTTTTTGATTTGAGTTTTTCCATGAAATCTAGAGGGCTGTAGTGTTGGATTGCTAATGTGGTAATCCATTTAAGCAAAACGACCCTTAGTAAGGCTTAAATTCTTACTAAAGAAAGTATTTTTCATAATTATAAGAACTTAATGGATACTTCTGATCTCAATGACTAGATTTTGCTAGTTGGTTGTGTATCACTGAAACTTGGATTCACAACTTTGTCGTGTTTCCTCTCTTTATTTTTTTGATCGATAGTCGTGGTTCCTCTTGTTATACCAGTTAATTGACTTCTAGGATTAAATTTTGTTTAGATGCGAATTGATTTGAGTCTTCAAAGTGCTTGAGCAGACTCTTATCTTGTTACAGACTCTAAAAAATGCCTTATCACCATACAAACTGGGAGGTGGCGGGGGAGGAAGTGATTTTGATCCAAAAGGAAAAAGCGAGAATGAGGTATATTTTTTTCCTTTCCGAGAGTTCCTTATTGTGATAAGGGACACTACATTACAAATGAGTGTCCTAATAGAGGTTCTCATTAATGTATCTGAAACTAATGTTGGCAGATCATGCGATTTTGCCAAAGTTTTATGAATGAGCTATATCGGTATTTGGGTCCCGATCAGGTAAGAATAAAACTATTGACTTTGTTTAGTTTCAGGTCAACAGTGATTCAAGTGTTAAATCCATCAAACATAATTTTTATTTTACTGTGTTTTGTTTCTCCGTGATTTTCAATACAGGATCTTCCTTCAGAAGACATGGGTGTTGGCCCCAGGGAGATGAGTTATCTCTTTGGACAATATAGACGTCTAGCTGGTCATTTTCAGGTATATATGACTCTTATTGAGTACTAGAAAATAGTAATGCTTCTACCAGAACTTGTTGGTTCCATGACTTTATTTTGTGCACCCAATATTTTCATCATCAAGAAATGTTGAATTTAAGAATATTTTCATATTTTTTTTGAGGATTATCTAAAGAAACTAATGGTATTATCTATGAGAAAACCATATGCAGTGGAGTGATTGTTGTATTGGTGGTCATTTCTTCCTGGCATTAAGTTGCCAAGAGGATGAATGATTATTAATAGTTTTTGCTATCTCTCTTTCTCTCTCTCATGGAAAAACTACTTGATACCATTGATTCACTGATTTTCTTGGTTTGTTGACGCATTAAATAAATACTAGGAAAGGGAAAACACCATGGAGTATGTGATCGGCTGTCAATAGTTTCTTCTATATATTTTTTTCTTTTGGAATTATCTTTCCCAGTCACTTGTATTATTCATTCTTTTCTCAAAACATTCTTCACATGCTATTTATTAAAAACAAGAAAAATCAATAAAGAAAAAGGTGCAACGCTGTTGTGTTTGATGCACATCTTTGGTTGTGGTATTTCAACCCACTGGCATGCAGGCTACAACATTGTTGTTACTACATGCCAAAATAAATAAAACATGTTAATGCCATTAATTGGACACTTCACAACGTGTTTCCAATATCAAATGATAAAGCTTGTCCCATTGTTACGACATGTGTCCGAATTGCCAAATTCATTAAATGTTCCAGGAAATCGAACTTTCGTGTCTTGTCTTTAGGATTTCATGTGTATATTTTACTTATGCAGGGAAGTTTTACAGGGCCAAGGATTTTCTGGTCTGGTTCTAGCCTTCGAACTGAAGCTACCGGCTATGGATTGGTAACTTTTTTTTCTGGTTAACTCCGAAATTGTTTTGCCTGATTTTTTTTAATCCATCTATGAGTTCTTTGTTTCTATTACTGGCCTTTCTTTTTTTTTTTCCTCTTATAACGTGTATGGTATGTAAGTAAAATAATGTTTTCTCCTTGTTCAGTTTTCAATCTCACAAATTTCCATGCCTTCTCTGCAGGTCTTTTTTGCCCAGCTTATACTGGCAGAAATAAATAAAGAACTCAAGGGATTAAGGTTTCTAACTGAATAGTGTAGTTAGTTTTCGGTTTCTTTTTACCTTTTTGATAAGTTTTTTGTAATCTTGGAGCCATCTCAACCCATTTTTTCTGATAAAATGTTGAACTTATAAAAAAAAAAAAAGGTTTCTAACTGGATTTGGAAGCCTATACAGAGTTATGATAGGATTTTGAAGTCCATCCTATATTCAAGATTTGTTTACTCATGATTTGTTTTCTTGGTGCCATTGTTGTCAAGAATCATTTATGACTATAAAGATACATGATTTCTATACCTACAAAATGATTGTGTTTATTATCACTATTTATGTACCAACTAAGTCAATCTTTGACATATTAAGGAAGTTTTAAGACTTCGTGCTTTGGATATAATTCCCTCTTGTCTTTTAGTCATTATTTTTGTTAAATTTATAGAACTTTTATGCTCCTGCTTGAACACTTGAACAATAAGATTTTTTTTGGACTTGTTTACTGATTGAATAACTAAAGGAAGTGCTTTATATTATATAAATTAAAGTACTAGCTGGGGGTTGTTATGCTAATTTGCTGGTCCTTTTGAACTTTTCATCTTCAGATGTGTAGTAAGTGGTTCGGGAAAGATTGCGATGCATGTCTTGGAGAAACTTCTTGCTTATGGTGCTCTCCCCATTACAATATCGGGTAATCGTTAGTTTTCCATATCTTTTATGACTTGATGCCTATGGGTGGTACTATTTTTGACATTTGCACTTCACTAGGATTAAAAACACACAGGTTCAGATATAAATTTGAAGGTTTGAGTGCATATGAATTAAGGAATATGTTGGTATTTCAATTGCCTTTGCAAGACGCTTCTCATTTATCTATATATTTTACTTAATTAATATTTCTTCCACTTATTAAAGTACAATTCATGAAAACTATGCATCTCATTTAACTTTGTAATGCATTGCTGATATCCTGCATTCTTACAAACTTGGCAACTGTAGTGTCCATCATGCCTACAAAAGAACTAAAATAGTATCCAGTACACAGGAGGGAAGCTGAGAAGATATAAAATCAGTTGTACATCACTAAATGTTCAGTTTATTTCAATTGGCTATTACAGTCGAGTTGGATAGTGTTTATATATTTTGGAAAGTGAAAAAAACACTTATCCAGTGAGAAAAGTTTTTTTCAATGTTACTTTGATTAAGGTGTAAGACTTTGAGGGAAAACACCTTTTGTTAAAGCCTCCCTCTAGGTGAGACTCAAGTGTAAGCCTCCAACACCTTTGAAAACATTGACTAGATATGAAAAAAAATTTGGTTCTACAAGTTGTGAGATTTGGTAATCACATTTTTGGAAGCAGGGACAATGCACTGCAATAACTTGGTAGGATTCTTTTTCAAGGATAAATGAACCATGTAAATAAATAAAGAAGTTGCGTTTCCCTATTTTTGATAAATGGAGCACCCATGTCTGTTTTAGAGGAATGTGTGGTCTCCTAGAGAAAAAGTCTGCATATAAGAGGTGAGAATGGTACCCATTTATGAAAAATATGGGATTAAAATCTCTCTCTCTTATCTTTCAATCATCTTCTAAAATAGACTCTGCTACTTGTACAACTAGATGAACATGGGGATGCCATTGACAGACCGACTAATGAACATACTGGTCTCACAACAAATTACTCAAACACTGACATGATTAATCGACCATACCATACCACTTGTATTGTTGGGATGTTCTTAGTGGGTTGTATTAGGCTCATAATATGAGTAGGGGTCTTTCCTCTTATGAGGATTGTCTACTCACTATGGTGGTCATCCTCGGAAAAATCTGTCCATTATTAAACTTCACACATTGTGAAAAATGGAGTCAAAACTAATGTGGAAATGAACGATCTAGAATATTTTAACTTGACAATCACTTTTTATAGTCATACTTGGATGATTTTTGTTGTGAATCATGGATATTCACTCACAAAATTGATCCTAGACTCATCTACATATCAGCCTCAGGAACTTGTATAAGAATATCGATGTTTCTTTAAGAATGGAGAAGTTTTGAGAAAACATAGGAAGAATTTGCACTTGGGTATACTTATAAAAAATAATATAAAATTGCACATGATTTTTATAGACTTAGAAAAAGCATATGATAGAGTTTCTAAAGAGTTAATTAGGCCGTATTAGTTAAAATTGAGTATTGAGCAAGTATATTGACATTAATAAAGACGTGTACTGGAGTTGTGGCTAGTGTGTGAATTGCTGGTGACGAGATGGAGCTATAGTGTGAGCTATATCACAAGCTCATCTAAAATTATGATTTCAATCTGTATTTACTTGAATGATGCTACAAATCTCCATCAAAGTGGTTATTTATTTATAATTGAACAAAAGTGAGGTTCCTTATGTCCTTCGTTTCCCCCAATTGAAAATTGTGATCGATGGGCAATAAATACCCCCAAGAAACCACTTAATTTTGTTCAATTATCCATAAAAATGTAGAGATTCATGAGAAGTTGACCTATAAAATCTGTTTTGAATAAAATGGAGCGCTTCTAGAGTATTATATGATTGATGTGTACTGACCAAAGTAAAGGGGGAAATTTTATAATATAGTAATAAGACCAACTATGCTTTATGGAGCCAAATGCTTGGTAATCAATAAGCAACATGCTCTTAGAATTTTTTTTTTTTTGTTGATAAATTAACATGTTCTTAGAAGCATCGTAGAAGAGATGAGGGTGTTTAGATGGATGAGTGGTAAGACTATAAACTAAATATTAGAATTGACTTCTTTGAGGGGATCTAGTAATTAACAGACCTGATAGGAGACAAATAAAGGAAAGTTGGTTGAGATGATTTGGGTGTGTACAAAAAACAGTAATATGCCATCAATAAAAAAGAGTGCTTTGGTGTAAGTTTCTAAAAGGGTGAGAGGAAGGTTGAAAATAACATGGCGGGAAGTAGTAGTAAAATACAGGAAGGCACGCTTTGAATGAAGAAACGACTGAAGATAGGTCTGAATGTTGAAATAGGATTCATGTCTTTGACTCCAATAATTGGGGTATGTACGAGTACGGGAAATGCTTAATCCAATGCAAGTGTTGTTTATTAGCCGTCTCCAAGTCCATTTTTCCCCATAAAACCTCCTAAAACGTGATCTTTTTTCTTGTTGTGATAAAAGTAAGGGTTTTATTGTTATTGTGCAATGACATCTTTGTAAATTTTTTACGTTTTGTGATATTTACAAAAATGCCATTATACAATGACAATAAGCCCTTACCTTTTGTCACTTGAAGATAAAAAATGATTGCTTTTAAATTGTTTTATGAAAAAGAAAAACATGGTATTGGAGGTTACTAACTGCAATGTTTTCATTAGATATTAGGTCTCTCCTCTTACTCTCTATATATACAGAATTCTAACCACTACTTACTAATGCCCTATGCAAGCATTGAATGCTAGTAACATTCATGACCTTTGTTTTTCTTAGAAGTCCCTAAAAAATAATATTTTTGTCTTTTAGTAGAAAAGAAGCAAGGGGGTTTTGATGTCATTACATGATAAAATTTTCGCAAATAACTTGTGAAGACCATACAAAGACAACGAAGCCTTTGTTTTTTTCTTCTAGAAGATTTAGGCTTTTATATAGAAAAATAAGGTATTGGAGGTTGCTAGCATCCATTGTTTGCATTGGTCATTAGCATTCTTCATATGTATATACTAGAGTTCGCTAGGCACGTGCATCCTCTTTAGGGTTAAAGGGGTAAAAGAGGAAATATAGTAAAGTTAGAGGGCTATTATTAAAAAAGGGGCAAAGGAGAAGAAAAACAATAAAGTTGAAGGGTTTTCCAAGTAGGGTGGATTTCGAAAGATATGAAAGATTGACTTTCATCGAATACGGCTTTTCACAGAATTCTTTATGTATCTATGAGATCGAGTATGTAATTATGTTTACTCACTTAAAATTGAGTATCTGTTTCCCTTATTTTCCTACTAGGATTGGAAATCCTATATTTCACATATCCGTACGATTGAGTCCTTGGGTTTCCGAAATAGTATAAAAATAAAAAGAAGTGCTTCGAATCATTGCTATTTGACTCGGACCTGTTCTAAAAAAGTCGAGGTATTTCGAATTGTTTGTTGACACGGACAAAGTCAGGGAAAACCTCTGAAATGATTTCAATATTGGACCTTGGACATATAATAGTTCCGAATCGAATCTCTTTAGAAAGAAGATCTTTTGTCTCATGGTAGCCTGCTCCAGTCCCCTTATGAAACTTTCGTTATTGGGTTAGCCATACACTTCACATGTTTCTAGCGATTCACATGGCATCATCAAATGATACAAGTCTTGGATAAGAATCTACAACGCACTAGAACACCATTATTGTTAGGGTTGCAACTCGGGCAGGTTGGGTTGAGTTGGGGATCAACCCTTGTCCAACCCACACTTGACAAACACTAGTCCGTGCACATGCCCAACCGACCTCGGGCATAAAAAGCTCAACCCAAGCCCAACCCAAGTCGAGTTGATCGGGTTGGCTCATTCCTCATTAATATTAGATAATTTATTAATAATAATGGCTTATATAAAGATAAGTGGTATATAAAAAAATAAAATTTACAATTATATATCCTAAAAAAGATGATTAACTAAAGTTTCAAATGTGAATTGTGAATGAGAAAGAAAAAAAAAAATATTTAATTTAAAAAAAAAAAATTATAATCGTATTAAGTTCGAGTTTGGACAAATCAGGCAAAGTTCAGGTGTCTATGCCTGAACCTAGTCCGATTTGATTCGGTCAAATTTTTTTTTTTGCCCAAACCTGAGCCAGAACCCTAGCTAATTGTGCCCAAACCTGACCCAAGGTTGGGTTGAACCCATCGGGTTTGGCCCGCCCAAGTTGTAGTCTTACTTGTTGATGATCCTTTACTCAGACAACATCTAGGGTTCCTTGAACAATGTGATATCTCACTCTGGGTAAAACAATTCAGCTAATGAAACAACTGCCTTTAGAGAAGAAACTGCTGCTTCATAAATTGAATCAAACTCACAATCAACAATTGTCTTCAATGACAGATCAAGTACAACTTTTAGGTGCGGAAAGAGAAGGATATCATTGGATTACTAATACTCAATTTTAACATATAGAGATAGAGAGAAAGTTAATTCATTAAGCATAAAAAGAGAAAAAGTACAACTTTCTACTGATCAAGCAAAGGACAAGTACTAGTTTCAACATAAGTGGGAATATCATTTGATAACTAATTCAATTTGAAATAAGATTAAGATTGAAAGTAGGATTTATGCTAATGAGAGAACAATAAAGCAGGAGAAGAAGAAAGGCAATGAAGTGGGGTTGTGGAACTCTACTCCTTTGTCACGATCTTTATACCTCACAAAATTGTAGTTCGAGGTTGCTTTACTTCGAGCTATAGTTTTGTGAGGGTATAAAGATTGAGACATAGAAGTGGGGTCCATCGTTGTGTTTCATTATATAGATATACTAGGCGCGGGCATCCTCCTTGGGGTTAAAGGGGTAAAAGAAGAAATATAATATAGTTAAGAGAGGGTATTATTAAAAAAAGAGGCCGGGGGGGGGGGGATGGGGGAACAATAAAGTTGAAGGGGGAGAAGAGGAAATGTAATAAAGTGGGGGTGTATGGATGTCATTCCTTTGTCTCAATATTTATACCTTACAAAATCGTAACTGAGTGGATGTTTATACGTCCACAAAACTGTAGTTCAGTGGGCTTCGTAGTTGTATTTTTTATATATATAGTTGGCCCAAATATCAAACAATTTAGTACTTCGTTTGTTAAGTTAGAGGGATATACAAATGTGTTTTTGTCAAGTCCTTGGAAAAGGATTGCTTTTAAAGTATTTGAGAAGTTGAGTATGATTGATGTGTATTCACATGCATGTGGGAATACGGCAACATGTAAGGTCCATTCTACAAGGCATTCTTGCTATTTATTGCAAGATGTAGTATATATTATTGAATTTTAACTACACAATACATGTTAGTAATTTTAGAAAGTTACATTAAAAGATCAAGGAATGAAAATAAATGATGCAAAAGAATTAGGTGGTGGAATCTCAAAAGAGAAAATAAAAATGATATGGAAATATGGAACTTAACACAAAAACCACAATGATGTAGGAAGGACTAGCTAAATGTATTAAAAGAGTAGCGGAAAAGGTTATTAGGGAATCTATGAAAATTTGTCACACATGTAAAGAAACTAGAGGTGGGTGATCTTCCGAAGGTCTTTAGGGAAAAGATTGTATTAATATGCTTGACAAATAGAAACAAAGAAAATTTAGGAAATCTAAAGATGGTAAAAAAGAAGTAAAGAGAGTGGTATATGAAGCTAGCATAAGGCATATGATGATTTATATAAAATGTAGGGAATTACTGAGGGTGAGAAAGATGTCTACAAGAGAGAAAGTCAATACAAAACTAGAACTTTGGCGAGCTGCTTTGGAGTCCAAAGTCTTCAGAATAAGTAGAACCAAGACGAAGTACATGAAATGCATTTTTAAGAATTACACCGATAGAAAGAACAACCATTAAAAGTTTATGGTCAAGAGGAGTGACCATTTTCATTATCTCACCTCTATTATTTGTAAGGATGGAGAGGTTGAAGAAGATGTTGTCCTTGCAAGTAGAGAGGATGGTTAAAGTGGAAGTGTGCTTTTGGAGTATTGTATGACCAACATTCAAGAGACAACACGCACATATATTGCGCATCGTAGAGTTGATGATGTTGAAATGCTTAAGAAAACTAAAATTAGATATGAACACATTTGTGAAAATGAAAGAGTTACCTCAATAGGTGATGAACTTAGACCTTAATAGGTGATGAACTTAGGGAAAGTCGATTGAAATGGTTTGATTCTCCACAACTCCAAAATGCACAGCGATTACTTCAAAGGGGAAATTGGTTATTAAGGGAAAAAATGCAAGATTGATTGGGCAGCCTCAGGCCACACAATCGGTTTTTGCGGCTCTCCTAGGCAATGAAGGTCGATTAAAGCCCCGGTTGGAAGGATGTGCAAGTTGAAGGGTCTAAAATATTGATTCAAAGAAAAATGAATGGACTAATTTGTTTAGCCGATCCAATTTTTGGGGCAAGGCTTTGAGTATGATGGTGATAATAGTTTTAACTTGCAAGGATATTCTGGCATTTTTCTAGTATATCTTCTAAACAAGTAATTGAAGTGTGAAGAACTATAGTAGGTGCTTTTCCTCCCCCAAGTTTATTTTTTCATCTTTTTCGATTTCTTTTAGGGTTTTAACATGGTTTACCTTTTGGGACATGGATTTGCGCCATGGTGCACTATTGTTAATGGCCTAGCAATTAAGATGTAAGACTTTTAAAATTGAGTTCACTAGTGATGGAAACAAGCAAGGCATTATTGTAATGAGCACTTATTCTTAAGTTCATATTTTGGAATTGCAAATCATGCAAGTAGCTTGTATAAATCACATATGAGCAGATATTGTGATGATATTGTGTTTCTTACTTTTGCAGATTCCAAGGGCTATTTAGTGGATGATGAAGGATTTGACTATATGAAAATGTCACTTCTAAGAGATATAAAAGCTCAACAAAGGAGTTTGAGGTATGTTTTCCTTCTTACCACATTTCTAGCCCATTTGGATACACAAAAAAGTAACTTTATTACTTTTGAAAGTCAAAAAGTAAGTTTGGATACATTTTAGAAAACTACTTTTAAAAAGAAAAATCATTACTTTTTGAAAAGGAAAGGGAAACTACTTTCTACTTTTTAAAAGCTACTTTCTCCCAAAGTTATTTTCTCCCTAGTTACTTTTTTCCTTCTATCCTAATAGGACCTTCATCTTTCATCAATATGCAGTTGTAGAAACTTTATGCTTATTTTGTTCGTATCTTACCTTTGCAGAGACTATTCTAAGACGTATGCTCGATCCAAGTATTATGAAGATGCCAAACCTTGGAATGAAAGTTGTGATCTCGCATTTCCTTGTGCATCACAAAATGAAATTGAGCAATCTGATGCTATTAATTTGGTTAATTCAGGTTGTCGCATACTTATAGAAGGTAGTATTTCTACCTTGGTTGCATTGTCTTGTATATTTCCTTAATCTTTTTGTTGTTCTTCCTGGTAATAATAATGGGCTACTATGTGAGTTCCAGGTTCAACTATGCCCTGTACCCCTCAAGCTATTGAGGTACTTAGGAAAGCTAATATTCTGATTGCTCCAGCAAAGGCTGCTGGTGCTGGAGGGGTATGATTAACTATTCACTTGCTCCCCACCCATGCATGATTTATATCTTTTTGTCTCATACAAGAAAATGTAGCGATTCAAATAATTTTTTATCGTCTGTTGCTATGCTTTATTTGTGAATTCATGTGAATAGACTGACACTAGCCGTGGTTTGAAATAGGGAAAATTACTTGAAGGACCCTCGCGGACGGGTTTCTTTTTGAATGGTCCCTAACTTTTGCATGTTCACTTGGCATGATATTTAGTAAACTTTTTCTGTCTTAATGGTCCCTCGTACTGTTGAGTTCATAATTTTTACTGTTGAACTTGAAGCTTTTTTATTTAGTGTCAAGTTCAAATTTTTTATTGTCGAACTCACCACTATTTACTGACGAGTTCACCACTTTTTATGTACTGTCGAACTCGACACTTTTTTAATTACTGTCGAGTTCACCGTTTTTTTAAATAAAAAGTGGTGAACTTGACACTGGTAAAACCCACCCATTTTCAATTTTCAAGTTTTTCCGACTAAAATCATGGAAAGATCGTCGAAAAACTTAAGATAATGACTTGTTTATATGATTTCAACCCAAAAGAACCATTATTGATTGATTTTCATCCAAAAATTAAAAAAAAAGTGAAAAGACCCTAGTTTTTTACATACATCTTCAAAATGTTTGAAAAAACCTTTGAAAATGGCTTCTTCTTCTTTCTTAAATTCTTTCTGATGGAATGGAATCTCCGAAACTTGATTGAAGTGTCAAAAATCCAATTTTTTGATGAAAACGATGAGTTCCAACGGTTAGGGCATTTAATTGTGAGAAATGTGGAAGATGAGGTCCAGGGACCATTTAGAAAGAAAAAGTTTACTGAATGTCCTGCCAAGCAACCGTTGAAAACTTAGGGACTATTTAGAAAGAAGTCCCTCTGCGACGGGCCTTTAAGTAATTTTCCCAAAATATTGTATCGATTGAATGTTTTGGTTAATGAAAAAACCGATACGGTATCGGCCGCTACAGTAGATACAAACTGACACATTCCCAAACCAGTCAATGTTTCAGTCTTGGTTGATACCGACATGGTTTAAAATGTCGGAATGTATCGGTCGATATGTATCGTTATCGATGAAAACCGATTCAAAACATTGACCTCGAAACATGGAATGTTTCGGAAATGTGTCAGTTTGCATTGAATGTTTCTGCTGATACCGTATCGGTTTTTTCATTAACTGAACATTCAATTGATACGATATTTAAACCATGGATACGGATTCATATCGATACATTCCGATATTTTAAAAGCCATGACACTAGCTTTAGGTTTGCTCCCAAACTGGCACCTCCATCCAGGCTTGGGGCTGGCAATGCAATCCTACATTTCAACACTAGTGGAGTTCTCAAGCTTTAATTATCATGATCTCTGCATGACTGCTTCAATGTAAATATGTGCCAAATTTATGGCAGTGTTCATCTGGTCAACAAAAAAATATCCACCTGGTCAACCCAAAAATGGACTTTGTGGGCAAGATTCATTGGCTAAGGTGGTGGGTGCATATACAGCAGTGCTCATAATTCAGAAGCTTTGTGTAGGACCTTATTTTTTCCTTGATACAATCTCATACCAAAAAAAGCCAAAAAGGAGCAAAGAAAGAAAATGCACTATTTGAATCTATTTACTTTGTAATGGCAACATTCATCTATGCTGATACTGATATCATTCTTAACAGGTATATCATGTAATGTCTTCTTATTTCTCTATGAAATATTTAACTAATTTGGTAACAGGTTGCTGCTGGAGAACTTGAATTAAATCGCGAGTGTAATTTGATGCATTGGTCTCCTGAAGAATTTGAAACTAAATTACAGGTAAGCTCTTTGGTATCCTTTTATCCTTCCACTTGTAATTTTCATGTCATAACTGCAAATATTGTGGGGAAATGCTTATGCAACTTTGTTAATAGGTTGACACCAAGTTTCCGATCCAATTAAGTTCATTTCTCATTCACTTCTCCGGAGTTGCCAAAACTGAACCAATTGATTGGCCGAAAGGAGGCCTAAAAAATATTTAGGAAAAGTAGGAAATGGTTACCTTGAAGTCTGCCTGGGTGAGCCATGTGCGCGCAATGCCTTACACCACATATGGAACACCACATGGGTGCCAATGTAGACTACTCGATATAATTTAATTCATCGAAGTTGTTACTTGTAATCCCCCAACAAATAAGAAGCGTTTAAAAAGATAAAAATTGAGAACTCAATAAGGAAGTCTATTCTAAGTAAATTAGCAATGTTAGTCCTCGTCTTATGCTGTTTTGATTCTGATATTGATAATAATGAGTCCTAGGAAGCAATCTAAGAAGTCTTCATTGGAGATATCTCTAGATGAGTTAGAATAGGAAGTATGCATTAGAGGTATGTTATTCATCACTCTTGCGGATTTAGAATTGTTCTAGTAGCTAAAGAAGTAGTATTTTTCATCTATTTCCGTTGTGTGAACTTAGTTGATGACAGTTCCAATGAGAACTTGAGAGACATCATTTACAGGTGTATGCTTTATAGGCAGCTATCTTCTTTTTTGGTTTGCGAGTGATTCTCCCAATTGGAACTTGCTGAATTCTCCATTTTTGTTTCCTCCTTTCTGTGTCAGGATGCTATGAAACAGACATATCAAAAAGCCATCAAAGCAGCAACTGACTTTGGATATTCAAAAGAGAATCCTGAGTAAGTGTTCAAACCATACTCACCACCTTGCAATATACTATTTATATGAAAACGCCCAAGACTTCACGCTGACATTAACAACCTCCACAACCTTGGGTTCTTCATAAATGCACCTGAAAAGTATTTTATTTTTTCTTTTAGGGCATGTTTGATTGAAAGACAAACACTAGCCAATAATTTACCATGTTTGCCAACAAAGTAAATTAAAAACAAGGGAAACAAAGACTTGCCTTGCCCATCAAATTTGCCGCTTCAAGTGAAAAATCTCTCACCCCTCCCCCTCCTAGGAAAACGATTTTCCACATGAGACCAAAACTTGGATCTCATTAATGCCCTCCACTTTTGCTTTTAAACTTAGTATAATCAAGGTCATTTTGGTCAAAAACCCATAAAAGTGTGACTCACGACTCTATAATCAAGGTGGTTAGTCCAGACTCCAGAGGTCAATATTCATGTTCTACCCTGTCCCATCAACACACTAAAAGAGTTATACGACCGGTGTGGAAGTAGGCCAACATTTCTATGAGCAAATAGGAGGTTTCCAAGTCGATGCCCATGTAAGTTCTTGGGTCGTAATTGCTATCTTATTAGGTTTAGCCACTATAGCTTTTTGGAATTCACAAACCATTCCCCTTGACAGTCAGAATTTCTTTGAATATGTCTGTGAATTTATTCAAGAAAACTACGAAAATATCCTTTTTTACTATATAATCTTCAAAAATCCTTTAATCAATATTTTAAATTACGATCAAGACGTTTTGATACATGTGCTTTTGCACATACCACTTTCTAGTTTAATTAAAAGAAAACAGAACCTAAACAAAAAAAGTAGAAGGTGGTATTTTTAGTTTAATTAAAATAATAAAAAATAATTTTATTTTTAGAATTTTTTAAATGTTATTTTTTAGTATTTATTTTTAGCATTTTTTAATTTAGGCAACAAACCTAAATTAAAAAATATCTAATATATGATATTAATATATTGTCATTTAAAATCATAGATTAATTTTTTAGCATTTTTATATGTAAAATTTCATATATTAAATGATAAAATAACATTTAAAAATGCTAAAAATAAAATTAATCTAGTTGTCCACATGATTTTCCATGATGTGCTCAGACAATGGAAAATGATTGCTTCTACATTATTTGCTTGGCAAATAAGTTGCCAGGTAAATATTTTCTCTACAATCAAACACGCCCTTAGTGTAAAAAGCAAGGGTCTCTTGGTCACTCCATTTGTAAATAACTTTTTTGAGATTACAAAAATGCCATTGCACAATGGCTCAGACACCCTTTATCTTTTTTTTTTCTTTCTTTCATTAAAAGACATTAATAAATACTTCGTAGGAGTATTTTTGGAAAATCAAATGTTGTGGTGGTTGCTAAAGTCCCCATGACGTCCAATATATATATATATATATATATATATAGATATACATATATGAATGTATTCATGGGACATCTAAAACTGACAACTATTTTTACACAACCACTCGGATGCTGTCCATTTTTTTTTAACGTTTTCTACAACATTGTTAGATGCCATTGGATCTTGTAAGATGGATGGCATCCGGAATATTAACGTCCAAGACCTCATGGTGACATTAGCATTTTCTACCACATTCTTTTTCCAATAATACTCCCACCCATTTTGTCTTTTAGTGAAAAAGAAAAGGGTATGTTAGTCTTTTACATAATAAATACATATATTATGCCCTTTTTAAATGCATTTATTATATTGACAATGATTGTCAAATCATTTACTACAAACAATACATTTAAAATGCTATTAACATTTATTATGTAAAAGACAAGTATTTATTATGTAAAGACTAATATATCCTTTTTTTCACTAAAGATAAAATGAGTAAGGGTATTATTGAAAAAAGAATGTGGTGGAGAATGCTAATGTTCCCATGAAGTCTTATACGTGAGCATTTCCCTATATATATAAGGTAGTGTTCGACAAACAGTCTTAGGGAGACAACATTGGGAGATAAAATTTGTCTTATATGGCTTAAAAATTTCAGATTGAACTGATTTTTTGTGAGGATGGTCTCTATGGTGAGGAGTTCATCCTCACAAAAAAATCAGCCCAATCTGAAACTTCTAACCCATCAAAAGTGATTTACAAAGTTGAATAATTGTGGACCATTGATTTTTATCGTTAATTTGTTCATCACTTTTGATGGGCTTAGAAGTTTTAGATTGGGCTGATTTTTTGTGAGGATGATCTCCTCACTATAGAGATCATTCTTACAAAAAAATCAGCCCAATCTGAAACTTTTCAGGCATATAAGATAAATTTTGTCTCCCAACGTTGTCCCCCTAAGATTATCTTTGAACGCTCACCATATATACATATATGCATTTTTATATGTTTTTTTTTGGCTAAGACACCACCTTGTAATATTTACGTAAATGCATATTCTTCAACTCTTTTTTTTTCCCTTCATAGACATCCCTCAACATGTTCATAGACTGCACATAGCAGAGATGAGGATACTACGATGGATAACTAGAAAGACTAAGAAAGATAGACATAGAAATGAATGGATTTGTAAAAATGTAGTAATTGTATTAGATGATAAACTAAGGAAAATCGATTGAGATGGTTTGGTCATGTGCAACGAAGACCAATAATTGATCCAGTTGAAGGTTTTAAGAGAGAACAAAAGTAAAAAATGACGTGGATTGAAGTAGTGGGAGTAGGTAACTTGAATTAACATAGAACAAAAATTTAGACAGAAATGAATGTTGGGAAATGAATCATTCAATCAATTTTTTGGGATAATATATAAGCACATGGATACAACCTACAATGTTCAATGGTTCATTACATTGCAGGGCATTAGCTCACGGATCGACAATCTCTGCTTTCCTAACTCTTGCTCAAGCTATGACCGATCAAGGATGTATATAAAACACATGGACTCTCCTTACAATGTAAGATCTTCAAGATTTGAATGCCTATCCATGGCTGCAAATATTTACTGAATGTGGAAGGGCTGCTCAAATTGATCTGTAACCGTGCAATATCAGCTACTTATCGCCTTCTGCAATGATGCACATCTCAAGAACGAATCATTTAGGCAGATGGTCTCTTCTTGTTGTAACTTGTATATGATGATGTTTTTATATGGTGCTTGTGCGGCTAGTTTGTGGCAGTTTGTAAGGAAATATATATTCTTAGGCATAATAGATGAAAGAGGGAGAGCAATATTAATAGTAATGAAGCTTTAAAATCTCATTACCTGTGCATGAAGACTCTTTCAAAATATCCCAATCTTCATTAAGGACTTGAAAATAGTGTTGGGCCTCAGTCTCTCTTTTTTCCAAATATCATTTTAGTAAAACATTTTTTTTTAACATATGTTGCTGCCATTAAATTTCTCTTGAAATCAATTATTTTTATTTATATATTTTTTTGAAATGGATAGAGAGAAATGGAGAGAAGAGAAGAGAAAATAAGTGAGTTTCTCTCCATTTCCCCTGTTTGGATTGTTAAGTTGGGAGAGGAGAAGTGAAGAGTAAAAAAAGGTAAGAGTTTTCTTTTTGTCCAAAGTGGGGAGATTAGAGGGAAACGGAGAGAAGTCCTTTTAAAATATTTTATAATTCCAACTCTAATCTTAGATCTTTTTAAGGTATTTTAAAATTTCAAAGCTATCCCAATTTCTCTCTTGTCAATCTAAACATGGTGGAGAGAAATTGAGTTTGTCTTCTCTTCCCTTCTCTTCTCTTCTCTTTTCTCTATTTCTCTCAATCCGAACAAGTGTAAAATGTAAAGGCATTGTAACATCCAACCTTATAATATTTTTTTTATATTATATAAGAGAGATTCTATTAGCATACCAATTTTTCTTTACAACGCACCAATCATATTGAAATTAAACAACTATAAAAACAAGATAATTAAATTTGTCCTTTAGGAGTTAAAATCCGGAAGTTGAGTATACCATTTGATGGGCTTCCCTCAATGTAGCTGTTTGAGCTAGTTTTGTCTTTTAGGATAGTTCTGCCTTTTAACTATAAGCAGGAGTTTGAGTCTTTTGGGTCTTGCCTGAGTTAATAGCTTGTGCTTTTTAAGTAAGAGGAATAGAAAAATTTGAGGTATGGTTATAGGATTGTGAACCATCGATTTTTTACCGAAAATTTGTAAATCACTTTTAATGGACTAAGAAGTTTCAGATATAACTGATTTTTTGTGAGGATGATCTCCTCATCATAGAGATCATTCTTACAAAAAATCATCCCAATGCGAAATTTTTAAGTCACTTAGGACAAAAGTTTTGGCAGCGTTATGTCATTTTAAGATTGTCAGTCGAACAGCCCCCTATATATATGCCTCTATCATACAAGTCTAAATTGTTATAAATACAATACCCCACTTCACTCCAACTCAATGACTTTGTAAACAAATCAACTAACTGATCCTCAGACTTTACAAACGGATTAGTAAGTTTCTTACTAAGCAGTTTGTCCCAAATTAAGTGACAAGATGACTGTGGACACTTGCTTAATAGGAGGCACACTAAAATATTTCCTAAAATGAAAGAGCCCAATTGTTCAATAAATTTGGAAATAATTTCTAAAGATGGCGCATCATATAATTCATAATCTCTACTGTTTTGGATTCAAGAATGCAATATGACTATAGGTTTGATGTTTGAACCATTAATGCCTGAGTAAATATTTTGGTCTTCTTTTTCCATATTCAAAATTCCTTGTGTATTGGCACTCTTTCCATTTGTAACTAAATCACATGCGCTAATATATTTCATCTGCATGTTATATAATTAATTTCCACGTAATTTCATCTCTTGTGTGTGCTATATAGCAAGGTTTTGGGTAACCTGACATGTGGTTCATCAAAATCAGTCTCCCACCATAATATATTCTCAAATCTAATTTTATTTGCTCATCAACATCATTGTTTTAGTTCATTGCTTTAACTTCCTCTCATGATTCCAAATATGGGGGATGCACTCGTTTGCACTATATTTGAATAATTTTGCAAAAATAAAGAGCTCGAAAAAGAAATGAGAGTGGTGATGGGTAAACTAGGTGAAGAAGATTAGTCCCACTGGTTTATTGCACCCCCTCAGTTCATTTGCTTCTTGCACCATATTAGACTAGGTGAAGAAGATTTGACTCAACTTTGTCTTTCTCAGCATAATTACTCGAACCCAATAATTATCAAAACTATTTGGTATAAGTATTTTCTTAGCATCTCACTCTTCATTATGAGTTTAACTTGTATGGTGCTCCTTAATAAGAGTCTAAACTACATCTTGCTTCTTAGTTAGAGCCTAAACTACATGATACTTCTTTATAAGAGCCTAAATTGTATTTTACTCCTTAGTAAGAACCTAAAATTGCTTGTTGCTCCTTAACAAGAGCTTAAACTTAGGGCTGTAAACGGATAGATATCTGATCAGATAGTGCTATATCCGAATTCGAATCCGAAAAAAATTATTGATATCCGAATTCGAATTTGAATTCGAATCCAATCGGATATCACTAGCCAAGATTCGACTTCGAATTCGAAAAATATATCGGATATCCGATAATATCCGATTCGATAAATCAAATGGATTTGTAAAAACCAAATCGACCTTGCGAGCTCCATAGGTTGAAGATTTGGTTTAAACTTTGATTTTTTTTTGAAAAAAAATAGTCTTAAAATCAAATAAACTTTAACTTTTGAAAAAAATTATGAAAAATTCGAATAAAGATTTACATCAACGTTAAAGAAATATATTTTCAAAAAAAAAAATCAAGATTATTTTGATTGAGGTTGAAGCTGATGGATTTTGAAGGGTAAAAGAATAGGGTTTTATTGTGTGTGTGTGTGAGAGAGAGAGAGTTGGATGCTCGTCGATCGGAAGTTGTGGAGCTCGCACAATCAGAAAAAATAGGGGTTTAAAGTTTTACTTTGAGAGAGAGAGAGAGAGAGAGAGAGAGAGATGAAGTACGAGTACCTACCTTGATGCTCGTTGGCCAGAGAAAAGGGTGGTTACGGAGCTCGCATGGTCGAAACCCACCTGCTGGTTCTTGCGTTTGGTTGGGAGAAAAGATAACATTGAAAATTTTTAATTGTAAAAAATGAATACAATATATATATATATATATATATATATAAGTTTCGTTGTGTTACATGAATACGTAAGATAAATTTAAATCGGAGCGGATATTATCGAATCAGATTTTGTAACATTCGAATTTGTATCCAAAACTCATTCGAATGTTAAAATAACATCTGAATCCGAATCCAATATTCAAAAATTTTGGATAATATCCGATTTTTCGATTTCGAATTCGAATTTCGACTATCCATTGACACCCCTACTTAAACTGCATCATGCTCATCAGTAAGAGCTTAAAACTATTTGTCACTTCTAAATAAGAGCCTAAACTGCATCTTGCTCCTTAACATGAACCTAAAATGTATGATGCTCTTCAATAAAAGCCTAAACTGCATCATGCTCCTTTACAAGAGCATAAATTACACATTGCTAATAAATAAAAGTCTAAACTACATATTGTTTCTTGTTGCATGAGAATAAACAACACAATATTCTCAATTTAAAAAAAAAAAAAATCAAGGAAAAAAGAATTTTGATCTCCTTTAGATTTCATAGGTTCATCGTTTAAAGCAAGCGACGTCAAATCATTCTAGTCAAAACATACTTTGATTGTAAATCTTATTTCCACTTTTTATAATTGGTTCAATCCCTGTCAGACGCCTAATCTAGGAGGCCGTCTTATTTATAATAGATTCCCTCCCTGTTAGAGTCAAAGCTTAGGAAAATCATATTTTCTTTTATTTTTCTGACCATTGCAATCAAAAATGTTACGATAAGTTTGAAAGGCAATTTTGTGTAAACCTATTAAATGATCACAAACCCCTTAGTCCCTCTTAAAAAGATTTTTATTGATAAAAAATAAAATCAAAATAAAAATAAAAAAATTCTTTTCGAGTTGCATTTCAAATTCAATTTGTTGAAACACGATAAAAAATACCAAAATTTCAAAAATCATCCAACTTTCAACAAAATTTGAGATTTCAAACGAATTTCATGTTACGAGATCGAGGAATTCAAATGACGATAATGTCAAACCCCATGCTTGGATAGCCACTTTCTACAAACAAATCATCAACTCATGCAGTATTTTAAAATCGTATTTTAACGAATTTTTGAGGCACATACAAATAGGGGTTAAGCTTATTATTTGCAATTCTTTGCATGTAACTCTTGTAAAGAGGGACAGTTATAGACATCTCAATTTGAATGGACTGTACTCGAAAATGGATAAAAAAAACATATATTCCTTAAATCACTCCACAACCCTATCATACTCTACCCCCTATTCTATATCTAAACTACCATTAACATGTCATTCTCACAACCAACTTTTTAAAATCCTAAGATGAATTTCATTACTACCCTCATACAATTAAAAAATTCAAAAAAAAAAAAAAAAAAAAAAAACAAAATGTCATTTCCATTGTTTTTAGGGTTGGATCATTTTATCCCTAAAAATCATCATTTAATTCTATATAAACCCCATCTTCTCACAAATCCAAACACACTCTTAACCTCCCCAAAAATATGCTCACAAGCTTCTTATCAATTTGTCTTTGCGAAACTCTCATCTCAAAATATACTATCAACCCCCTCTAAACCTAAAATCTCTACTCACCTCAAGTATTTCTTCTCTTCTCCAAAAATTTAACACAAATACATCAGTAAGAACAAGAATACCAAGAATTCAAGAAGAAGAAAAATAAATCCAAACTTAAAAAATATAAGTCCATTTCCTTCTCTTAACCTCTTCATTTCACTTTTTCATTTTCGATTTTTTGGAAGTCCATTTCCACTAAAATATGAAAGTCTTGTAGGTATAGACACAATGGGGTTTCTCTCATAATGAGGTGACTCCTGTGATTTAGGTCAAAAATAAAATCCCTATAAATTTTGAGGGTACAATTTTTCCACTTTTAAATTTGATCAAGCTATAGGTTACCACCCAATGTGGAGGAAATAGAGTGCCTAACACCTTTCCTATTTTCTAAATAAACTCTTTATGTAGATTTTACGTAGGCTAGTGTAAAATCCATATGAGATTCACTACAAATAAAAATGATTTTTCAAAACTATCTTTAGGGTGCCCATTCGCACTTTATTTTAAAAAAGAATGATGAAGACTCCAAATCCAAGTAGAAATTGAGTTTTCAACGAAAAATCCATGTCTACATAGATAACATAGATCCAAAGAATGTTTTAAAAATCGGACTGATAATGGAACCAAAATTTTGCTCAACTGATAAGATAGGGGTCCGATTGAGATTCAAATTGGCCAAACCGATGAGAGACCTATATGATGGGTGTTTAGCTTCATATCATTTAACTTCCAACGAAGCAACAAAGTTTGACTTTTCAATTGACTTGACTCAAATGGTCACGGAGTCAAATCTATTTATGGCTTGTGAGTCGACTCAGATAAGTTAAATAAAAATATTTAAAAATATTTTATATTATTAATATGTATTTTATAATAAAAAAATATTTATAATTTTTTCTCCTAGAAAATATTAAATATAATACCCTGAATTCTAGTTAATTTTTCTGAACTAAATCAGTTAATTTTTGAGTTGACTCAATTGAGTTCACACTACTTTACCAAGTTGGTTCTATGAGTTAGTTAGAATAAGTTTTGAGCTAAATCACCCAAAAATCTGAGCCAAGTGGGGATGGTATCTTTCAACTTAATTATTCAAATGTGCCTCCACCTAATACAGAGACCGTTGGTGTTTACTAAACTAACATAATAAGTCGAAAGACCAGCTAGGAGGATATTAATATAAATATCATCTTATAATCCTGACTATTAGATAATTCTCAAAATTTGAAATTAGAATCTCGAGGATAAGCTAGTCAACTTGAAAACAATAAGAATCTTATTGAAGGATTAGGTTCCACCGACTAAACATAGATTATAGAATTATAATTGATGCAGGTGAGCAATCAACTGAGCAAGTGGCAATAAATAAAGAAATTTAGGGGGTGTATTTTTTATCATCTCTTTAATATTTCTTCCATTAAAAAAAAAAATTTGAATACTTGATCTAGGGCCTTGAATTTTTTGATCCAATTGATCATAAAATAGTCCATCTTGATCCTATGAACCAAGGAGTTGGACTGCTATCGATGCTACAAGATACGCGGCAGTGTGGTACATTCTCCATGGATTGAACCCAGTCGATCAGAATCAACAGCTAGATCCAAGTCCAATTTGAGAAAGGAATATTATTACTTTTTAGTGCAATAGACATGATTCAAATAAGGCCATTTACATAATTTCTTAAAACTAATTATGGTAAAAACAAATAACCTGAGGGGTTCGCTCAATGGCAATTTCAGATCAATAAGTGGATAATGCCTTGGCGTAGTGTCTACAGGGATACCCAATTAAAAAAAAAAAATTATGATAGTAAATTTTTTATTTTGAAAAACTTTTATTTGTGTTAGTGGAACTAATACTATTTCTTTTTACTACTTACGCCTTCAAAACAAATGTAACTATAAATGTAATTGTCGTTACTATCATTTTCATTATCACTTGAAACGTAACTATCGATACTGATTTCAGAATGAAGATAATTGTCAACGCAACCATTAATGATGATGTAGACAAATCGTTTCAATTAAGATAGAGATTGGATCCATATTTTGATGAAAAGTAATATTAGATTGCTCCAAATGACTTCAAAATATGTATGAATTTAATATTTTTATAAGACTTGAATCCCACTTGAGCCCACTAAATTTTTATTAGGGTGCCGCAGACGACTTAAGCTCGATAGGATTTTAGGACGTTTAAATTATAGTTCATCACTTTAAGACTAAGTTAGGGCATAGTCAAGCCCGGCTTGAACACACCCATGAACGGCCCTAGCGCCAACTTTTCCATTGAGTGTTATTAATCTATTCATAACTGAATTTGACTTAAATATAAATATGAAGCACAAGAACAACTACCGGATCAAGTGGCAACAATTAAGTCTGAAAAATAAAATAATTTATACATTCAAGTAGGCAAGCAATCGCCGTGGAAAATTTGCAAGATACAAATATATTTCTCAGCCCTAATGACATAGGATAAGGCTAGAAAAATAAATTTTCTTTTGGAGGACTTGTGTTAACTGGTAACACATTTTTTACGCTTGACTTTCCATGTTAGATTTTTCACATTTAGTTATGTCAAATTGTTTGTGATCACGCTTTGCATCAAGGCTTCAATTTCTTTTTTATAAGTTTATATTTATTTTTAAATTAAAATAATTATAATTTTATTTTTTCATAGGTAGGACGTTCAATGGATACGTGAATATTTGAATCTGGAAAACATTTATGACATCCAAAATTTGGTGGATAGTATAAATATTTTATTATATTATCAGATATCTTGGGATATCTTATTCAAATCATATATAAACTAGAGTTTGCTTGGGGTTTAATGGGGGTGAAAGAGAAAAGAAAAACAAATTTTTTGGAAAGCTAGTATTAGATTAAGGAAAAAGAAGAAAGCAATATAAAAATTTGTAGATGTTATTTAGGAAAAGATAGCAGAGAAAAGACAGTAAAGTTGAGAATATTCTTGGAAAGGGAAAGAAGTAACAAGACAAATGACGAGAGATAATTTCCTCAAGATACATTATTTATGGTATAAATCTTAAGACATAGAGTGAGACCTACTGTTATGTTTTATTATATATATATATGTATATAATATTTAACCATATTCAAATAAAATATTAATGGGGGGATATTTTAAAAGTTTGACTAACCCCACTAAATAAGGATTCCACCCTTACTAAGGGTCCGTGAGCTAACCTTGTGACATCCAAAAACATGATTATATGCTTCAAGGTTGGAATGACAAAATTAGATGAATTTCATATATATATATATTCGTCTGAAAAACTCTTATTTTTCATTATTAAATTTTCTTTTTTAAGTTTGGGAGTTAGGTGGAAGATCAGTAGCTACCCAATTTCAAAATGTTGGATTGAGCTCAAAAAAAAAAAAAAAAAAAAAAAAAAAACTTCAATATGTTTAGATTTGAGTTTTTCGATGAAATTTAGAGGGTTGTGGTTCTGGATTACGGAAGCCATCAATTTTAATTTTCACCGTTATTTTTAATTTTAAATTTAGGAGTATGGAACCCATGAATTTTAAATACCTACAATCAAGCTTAAAAGGATTTTTTATTTTTTATTTTTAGTCTGAGTTTTTCCAAGAAATCTAAAAGGCCTTGCTGTTGGATTACTGATTTGATAATCTATGTGAGCCCAACGATCATTAGTAATATTTAAAATCTTACTAAGTTAGTCATGGTAGCATGATTAATAAAGTAAGATTTGTTGAAGTAAAAGACTTATGAAGTAAGGGGTTTTTTTTTGTAATAAAATTGCTATAGATAGGTCTGCCCGGTAAATCTCTCAAATCAAAATTTACTTATCTCGTGTAGAGTAAACCTAATCTTGGTGGTTGCTTAACCTACCTCTGTGGTATAGTAAAAAAAATAGGGAGATGTCGGTGCAATAGACGCCACATGCCACTGAGAGTACTTTCACACGTACCCTAGAAATAATTAAAAATTAAAAAAAAAAGGAAAACTATGCTAGTGGCACTCCAACTCTTACTTGTTACAGCCCCATTTTTTAAATTATTTATCATACCCTAATCAAAGATTAAAACTCACCATTCAAATATTAGAGAGGTTTGCCTCAAATTATATCTTAATATTACAAAACATTATAAGTCATTCACAGTTTTAGTAGTTGTTTGTAATTATGATTATGCTCAAATAAAATCTAAAATTCTAAAAATAAAAAAAATCTACTCAAAAAAGATAGAAGAAGGGTGAATCTTTATTTTGTACGTTGAAAAATTTGAGTCAGTTTCACAGTTCATTTTAATTTTTAAAGTATGCATTTGTCATTTTTATAATTTACGAACTTGTAAATTTGTCAATTTTAATATTTATGAATTTGTGAATTGACGAGTGAATTCATTGATTATAAAAGTGATAAATTCATTTGAAATACATGTTTTCTAAATTAAAATGAATAGGGTATTGAAACTGGAATTTGGACAAAATGTTTGGAATGGGCTGATTTTTTGTGAGGATGATCTCTATAGTGAGGAGATCATCCTTGCCAAAAATCAGCTCATTATGAAACTTCTAGCCCCATGTTTACAAGTTGAAAAATTTTAGACCGTCCAATTTTTGTAAATCAATTTTGATGGGGTTAGAAGTTTTGGAATGGGATGATTTTTTGCAAGGATGATCCCCTCATCACAGAGATCATTCTCACAAAAAATCAGCCCATTCCAAACATTTTTGCCCATATAAGACAAACACTGTCCTGCAATGTGAGTCGTAATGAGGGTTGGACGAACCCCACCCATATATATATATATATATATATATATATATATATATATATATATATATATATATATATATATAATAAGTTTCATTATGTTACATGAATACATAAGATATAAATTTAAATCGGAGCGGATATTATCAAATCGGATTTTGTAACATTCGAATTCGTATCCGAAACTCATTCGAATGTTAAAATAACATCTGAATCCGAATCCAATATTCGAAAATTTCGGATAATATCCGATTTTTCGATTTCGAATTCGAATTCGGATTTCGGCTATCCACTGACACCCCTACCTAAACTGCATCATGCTCATCAGTAAGAGCTTAAAACTATTTGTCACTTCTAAATAAGAGCCTAAACTACATCTTACTCCCCAACATGAGCCTAAAATGTATGATGCTCTTCAATAAGAACCTAAACTGCATTATGCTCCTTTACAAGAGCATGAATTACACATTGCTCATTAATAAAAGCTTAAACTACATATTGTTTCTTGTTGCATGAGAATAAACTGCACAATATTCTCAATTTAAAAAAAAAAAAAATCAAGGAAAAAAGAATTTTGTTCTCCTTTAGATTTCATAGGTTCATCGTTTAGAGCAAGCGACGTCAAATCATTCTTGTCAAAACATACTTTAATCGTAAATCTTATTTCCACTTTTTATAATTGGTTCAATCCCTGTCAGACTCCTAATCTAGGAGGCCGTCTTATTTATAATAGATTCCATCTCTGTTAGAGTCAAAGCTTAGGAAAATCATACTTTCTTTTATTTTTTTGACCACTGCAATCAAAAAATGTTACGATAAGTTTGGAAGGCAATTTCGTGTAAACCTTTTAAATGATTATCACAAACCCCTTAGTCCCACTTCAAAAGGTTTTTATTGATCAAAAATAAAATCAAAATAAAAATAAAAAAATTCTTTTCGACTTGCATTTCAAATTCAATTTGTTGAAACACGATAAAAAATACCAAAATTCCAAAAATCATCCAACTTTCAACAAAATTTGATATTTCAAACGAACTTCGTGCCACGAGATCGAGGAATTCAAATGACGATAATGTCCAACCCCATGCTTGGTTAGCCACTTTCTACAAACAAATCATCAACTCATACTATATTTTAAAATCGTATTTTAACGAATTTTTGAGGCACATACAAATAGGGATTAAGTTTATTATATGCAATTCCTTGCATGTAACTCTTGTAAAGAGGGACAGTTATAGATATCCAAATTTGAATGGACCGTACTTGAAAAGGGATAAAAAAAACATATATTCCTTAAATCAATTCACAACCCTATCATACTCTACCCCCTATTCTATATCTAACCTACCTTTCACATGTCATTCTCACAACCAACTTTTCAAAATCCTAAGACGAATTTCATTACTACCCTCATACAATTTA
Organism: Akebia trifoliata; assembly: GCF_017979445.1. Classification (NCBI taxonomy): domain Eukaryota; kingdom Viridiplantae; phylum Streptophyta; class Magnoliopsida; order Ranunculales; family Lardizabalaceae; genus Akebia; species Akebia trifoliata. The sequence continues at coordinate 3,357,019 of NC_141386.1, read as the reverse complement.
AAAATTCAAAATAAAAATAAAATAAACAAAATGTCATTTGCATTATTTTTAAGGTTAGATCATTTTATCCCTAAAAATCATCCTTTTAACTCTATATAAACCCTATCTTCTCAAAAATCCAAACACACTCTTAACCTCCCTAAAAATATGCTCTCAAGCTTATTATCAATTTGTCTTTCCGAAATTCTCGTCTCAAAATATACTATCAACCCCCTCTTAACCTAAAATCTCGACACACCTCAAGTATCTCTTCTCTTCTCCAAAAATTTAACACAAATACATCAGTAAGAAATAGAATACCAAGAATTCAAGAAGAAGAAAAATAAATCCAAACTTAAAAAATATATGTCCATTTCCTTCTCTTAACCTCTTCATTTCACTTTTTCATTTTTGATTTTTTGGAAGTCCATTTCCACTAAAAAATGAAAGTCTTGTAGGCATAGACACAATGGGGTTTCTCTCATAATGAGGTAACTCCTGTGATTTAGGTCCAAAATAAAATCCCTATAAATTTTGAGGGTACTTTTAAATTTGATCAAGTTATAGGTTACCACCCAACATGCAGGAAATAGGATGCCTAATACCTTTCCTATTTTCTAAATGAACCCCTTATTTAGATTTTACGTAAGCTAGTGTAAAATCCAGATGAAATTCACTACAAACAAAGATGATTTTTCAAAACTATTTTTAGGGTGCCCATTCACACTTTATTTTAAAAAAGAATGATGAAGACTCCAAATCCAAGTAGAAATTGAGTTTTTCAATGAAAAATCCATGTCTACATAGATAACATAGATCCAAACAATATTTTAAAAATCGGACTGATAATGGAACCAAAATTTTGCTCAACTGATAAGATAGGGGTCCGATTGAGATTCAAATTGGCCAAACCGATGAGAGACCTATATGATGGATGTTTAGCTTCATATCATTTAACTCCCAACGAAGCAACAAAGTTTGACTTTTCAATTGACTCGACTCAAATGGTCACGGAGTCAAATCAATTTATGGCTTGTGAGTCGACTCAGATAAGTTAAATAAAAATATTTATAAATATTTTATATTATTAATATGTATTTTATAATAAAAAATATTTATTACTTTATTCTCCTAGAAAATGTTAAATATATATAATACCCTGAATTCTAGTTAATTTTTCTGAACCAAATCAGTTAATTTTTGAGTTGACTCAATTGAGTTCACACTACTTTACCAAGTTGGTTCTATGAGTTAGTTAGAATAAGTTTTGAACCAAATCACCCAAAAATCCAATCCAAGTGGGGATGGTATCTTTCAACTTAATTATTCAAATGTGCCTCCACCAAATACAGAGACTGTTGGTGTTGACTAAACTAACATGATAAGCGCAAAGACCAGCTAGGAGGATATTAGTATAAATATCATCTTATAATCCTGACTATTAGATAATTCTCAGTATTTGAAATTAGAATCTCGAGGATAAGCTAGTCAACTTGAAAACAATAAGAATCTTATTGAAGGATTAGGTTCCACCGACTAAACATAGATTATAGAATTATATTTGAAGCAGGTGAGCAATCAACTGAGCAAGTGGCAATAAATAAATAAATTTAGGGGGTGTATTTTTTATCATCTCCGTAATATTTCTTCCATTAAAAAAAAAATTGAATACTTGACCATAAAATAGTCCATCTTGATCCTATGAACCAAGGAGTTGGATTGCTATCGACGCTACAAGATATGCGGTAGTGTGGTACATTCTCCACCCAATCGATCAGAATCAACAGCTAGATCCAAGTCCATTTACATAATTTCTTAAAACTAATTATGGTAAAAAAAAAAAAAATAACCGGAGGGGTTGGCTCAATGGCAATTTCAGATCAATAAGCGAATAATGCCTATAGGTTGTGAATTTGATACTCAGTATGAGCATTAATGCCTTAGGGGCCACCCACGAGGGCGCACTCTCACTTACTTGGCATAGTGTCTACAGGGATACCAATTATAAAAAAAAAATTATGATAGTAAACTTTTTATTTTGAAAAACTTTTATTTGTGTTAGTGGAACTAATACTATTTCTTTTTACTACTTACGCCTTCAAAACAAATGTAACTATAAATGTAATTGTCGTTACTATCATTTTCATTATCACTTGAAACGTAACTATCGATACTGATTTCAGAACAAAGATAATTGTCAATGCAACCATTAATGATGATGTAGACAAATTGTTTCAATTAAGATAGAGATTGGATCCATATTTTGATGAAAAGTAATATTAGATGGCTCCTAATGACTTCAAAATATGTATGAATTTAATATTTTTATAAGACTTGAATCCAACTTGAGCCCACTAAATTTTTATCAGGGATTTTAGGACGTTTAAATTATAGTTCATCACTTTAAGACTGAGTTAGGGCATAGTCAAGCCCGGCTTGAACACACCCATGAACGGCCTTAGTGCCAACATTTCCATTGAGTGTTATTAATCAATTCATAACTGAATTTGACTTAAATATAAATATGAAGCACAAGAACAGCTACCGGATCAAGTAGCAATAATTAAGTCTGAAAAATAAAATAATTTATACATTCAAGTAGGCAAGCAATCGCTGTAGAAAATTTGCAAGATACAAATATATTTCTCAGCCCTAATGACATAGGATAAGGCTAGAAAAATAATTTTTCTTTTGGAGGACTTGTGTTAACTGTTAACACATTTTTTACACTTGACTTTCCATGTTAGATTTTTCACATTTAGTTATGTCAAATTGTTTGTGATCACGCTTTGCATCAAGGCTTCAATTTCCTAGCACTGCACAAGACAGTGGAATCATTGCTTTAGTCTCCCACCAAACCAATAATAGATTCTAATTTTTCATTCCTGTTCTGTTGACTTTCACCCTTCATCCTCATTGCTTGCTTCATCTTCATCAATTTGCTTCAACCTTCTATCTCATTCCCAAGTATGGCGTACACTCTCGTTTCCACTGTTTTGAAGGAATTGGGATCCGTCATCCTTGAAGAGGCGAAGAAAGAGGTGAAACTGGTGTTGGGTACCCCTCAAGAAGTTGAACAGCTTACTTGTACACTCAAACATATTCAAGCCGTACTCACAGATGCAGAGGAGGAACAAGAAAAAAAGGAAACGGTGAAGCTTTGGTTAGAAAATCTCAAAGACGTGCTCTACGACATGGAAGATGTGTTGGACGAATGGAACACTGAAATTCTCAGATCGAAAAATGAAGAGGAAGTTGGCAGATTAGAGAAGGTATGCACCTATTTGTTCTCTCTTTGCAATTGCAATTGGAATTGTTTCAGTCAAGTTTCTTTACGTCGTGGCATCGGCAATAAGATGAAAGAAATAAAGGGCAGACTAGATGTAATTGCAAAGGACAAGGACCAGTTCCAGTTTATTGATAGTGGGATGAGGACTACTACTACTGTGGAACCACCAACATTTCGAATGACTAGCTCTATGATTGATGAATTAGAAGTATGCGGTCGTGTTGGCGACAAAGATATTATACTAAGCAAGTTGTTGAGCGAGAGTAGTCAACAAGAAACGCCTAATGTCCCTATTGTCATCTCTATATGTGGAATTGGGGGAATTGGGAAGACTACTCTTGCCCAAATGGTCTTCAATGATCATGAGGTGAAAAACCATTTCGAGAAGACAATGTGGGTGTGTGTATCTGATCCGTTCGATTTAACAAGGCTTGCCAAAGCGATCATTGAAGCTGCTGGTGAGGACGTCCCCAATTCCATTGAGTGGGAACCTTTGCATCAAAAATTATATACATCTGTCACGGGAAAGCGGTTTCTACTCGTGTTGGATGACGTGTGGGCCGAGGATCGCACCGACTGGGATAACTTGAAGCTTGCTCTAAAGGGTCATGCACAAGGGAGCAGAATTGTCGTTACTACACGCTGTGAGAATGTAGCATTACTGATCTGGGCCAATTGTCTGAGGAGGAATGTTGGTTATTGTTTAAACGTATTGCTCTTCAGGGAAGGAACAAAGAAGAGTGTGAGAAATTGGAAGATATCGGCGTGGACATCGTAAAAAAGTGCAAGGGTGTGCCTCTTTTCGTCAAGGCTTTGGGAGGTCACATGTTCTTCAAAAGAACCAGACGAGAGTGGGAACAAATCTTGGAAAGTGATGTATGGGGATTAAAAGAGGTTGAAAAAGGTGTTGTGCCTGCTCTACTTTTGAGTTATTATGCATTGCCCTCAAATGTGAAACGTTGCTTCATGTATTGCGCTGTCTTTCCAAAAGATCATCGGATAAGAAAGGATGAGTTAATCAAGTTGTGGATGGCACAAGGTCTTCTTAACTCCACGGAAAGTACAAAATTGGAAATACTGGGTGTTAATTATTTCAATGAACTACTGATGCGCTCATTTTTCCAAAACATGGAACGAGATGACGATGGAAACATAATTTACTGCAAGATGCATGATCTTATTCATGATTTTGCCCAATTTCTTACGAAGTTTGAATGCTTTATCATGGATGATAATAACACAGAATTCAACAACAATAGCAAGAAGGTCCGCCATTTAAACGTTACACAGGTCACAGATTTAAGTTCCATCCATCCTTCCATTTACGAGGCAAAGAATCTACGCACTCTCATCATCGATGAAGATGTATGGGCATCACAATCTGTTCCAGCTCTTTCTGATTTGTTTTGTCAATTCACATGTCTTAGAGAACTATCTTTGTGCAATTGGGGTCTAGAAGAACTGCCAAATGAGGTTGAGAAGTTGATACATCTTAGATACTTTGACTTGTCTGGAACAAGTTTGAAGGAATTGCCTGAAACAATGTGCAGATTGTATAATTTGCAGACATTAAAACTTAACCATTGTAGGAGTCTATGTAAACTACCTCAAGGGATTGAGAAAATGATTAACCTGAGGCATCTTGAAATTGAAGGAACTGATGAACTAAGCTACCTACCTCAAGGAATTGGTAGATTAAGCTCCCTTCGAACATTGTACAAGTTCATTGTCGGCGATGTGAGGGGAGGTGGATGCAAAATTGGAGAATTAAAAAATCTTAATCACCTCCAAGGGGATTTAGAAATATTTGAGTTGGAAAGAGTGGCGGATGTAAATGAGGCTAATGAAGCACAATTGAAGAATAAGCAACATCTCCATGGTCTAGGTTTGAGGTTCAAGGTTTGTGAATTGGAAAATGTGGGAGAAAGCGAGATAGAGAGGATTGAGGGTTTGCTGGAAGGCCTCCGACCACATCGAAACTTGGTGGAATTGCGAATAAAAGGTTACTTTGGTTCCAAGTTTCCTAGGTGGATGGTGGATTCGATATGTTCCAATCTTCATGTTATTAAATTAAATGATTGCAAGAAATGTGTGCAATTTCCTGCTTTTGGGAAGTTTCAATTTCTTCAGAAACTCAGCATAAGTAACATGGATGAGGTTAAATTGATGGGTCAGGTGTTTGGTAGAATTGCTGGTAGTGATGGTGTTGTGACAATTCCTCCACGATTGAAAGAACTTTCTATCACAGATATGGTTAACTTGGAGGAGTGGGATTTGAGGGTAGAGGATGGAGTGATTATGCCATGTCTCAGAGAATTAACCCTTAGGAGCTTTCCAAAGTTTCAGGTTTTGCCAGCTCTTGGAAATTTACCAGTCCTTGAAAGCCTCGAAATAAGAAAAATGAAATCGGTGAAACGTGTAGGTGTTGAGTTTTTAGGAATTAATGTGGATGTTGATGATGATGGTACAAAAAGAGGTGGTGGAGAATCAAGAGTTGTGGTAGCATTCCCACAGTTGAAGTTATTTGATATTCGTCAAATGGATAACTTAGAGGAGTGGGAGATGTTGACAAGGGAAGAAGAAGAAGAAGAAGATGCTGCTGGAAGTGGAGGAGGAAGAGATATAATCATCATCATGCCACTTCTCCACAAATTATTCCTTTATGATTGCCCCAAGTTAAAGGAGCTGCCTCACTACATATTCCCTGCTTCACTAAGAAAACTGTATATTAATGATTGCCCAAAATTGAGTTGGACACCATGCCTTCCTCTACTCCTTGAAGAGTTGACTTTAGGAGAGGATGTAGGTGTTCTTTCAAGGTCATTGCCCACCAACCAAGTTAACAACAGCAACAACAATCTCAAGTATCTGACTATCCTTTATTCACCACATTCGTCACTCCCTGAAGGTTTGGCTCATCTTACATCGCTCCAAAGCTTGTCAATCCAAAGCTCTGATTCCTTGATGTGCATGTCTGAGGAGCTGAAACAGCTCACCTCGCTTCAAATCTTGGAAATTTTTTGGTGCTCTGTTTTGGGAGCACGTTGCCAAAAGGAGGTAGGAGAGGACTGGAGCATCATATCACACATCCCCAACATCAACATCGACTTCAGGGACATAAGAAGAGGAGAGTAGTGAGAGAGTTTAATATTAGAGACACGCATGCATCATGACTCCACCGAGATCTGAGAGAGAGGTAAAGTTTGTTTTTAATTAACTAAGATTTTACATTTTAATTTTGAATTTTGAATTAAGAAAGGAAACAACTCCACTCCTAATTGGCTCTCATCAGCACATCACAACACATCACATACCAACGGTTCAGATGATGGGAGAATACAAATAGATTCCCAATACAACACACAAATATTTCAAATTTATTTGTTTTTCCAGATGAGAACATCCAGTCAAAGGAGAGTCAGTGACTTTAATATTAGAGAGGTAAAGTTCCTTTTTTAATTAAGTAAATTTTGAATTTTGAATTTTGAACTTTGAACTAAGAAGAGAAATGACTCCACTCATAATTGGTTGATTTGAGGTTGGCTCTCATCATCACTTCACATGCTAACAGTTCTGATGATGGGGCAGTTATTTTAAATCAATATTCAAATTTGATAAGATACTTATCCAACAAAAATATTATGTATAATCAAATAACAAGACCGAGTTTTTTATTTGACTAGGTGCATTTTCAAGTTTTACACTCTCCAAATTGGTTTCTTCGAATTTTGGGGCCATGTCACCTCAAAATCCGATCAAGTCGAGTTGGCTCAATCGAGTTTGAAGTTAACTTGACAATTTTATAACTAATGCTAAAATCAACTCTTTTTTTGACATTTTACAAGGTTTCAATCAAACAATGATCATTTTTTCAAGTAATTCTTATTCTCTTGAAAACGAATTTTATATAATGAAATAGAACCTATGGAATTAGTAGGTGGCCTATCTATGATCTGTTGAGAATTTCGTATCATGGCTAAGAGTTAAAGTGATGACTTCTCTATGTTTAGTAGTTTAAACCTTTAAAATGTTTTTGTATAGTTTTTATAATATTTCATTAATAGTGATAAAAAAAATATTTGTTTTGTCCAGGATAAAGAACAAATTAAAAGGTTTTGAATTTTATGAAAGATATTCCTAAAGAAGTAGCAGTTGAGGTTCATGGCTATCATCGTGTTCAAGACTCACCTATGATATTTAATATGTAGTTTGTATTATTAATTTGAATAACATTGCGACGTTTGATTTGTTATGTTTGTGTCTTGTATTTTTATTAGTGGTAATCGACTATAAATCAATTAAGAGAGAATAAACAGATTTAGCTTGTGATTTTTTCCAATATTTTTGTAACTTTTTCCCTATGGATGGCTTTGAAATCTTGTATGTCCTCATTGAAGATTTGCTTTAGTTGGAACTCAATATTAAGAAGATAAAATAAGTAGAGCATGATTTCGAATATTTGGTCATATTGAATGAACAATTAAGTTTGAAAACACATAGCATAAACATGGAGTGGCATGTTTAATAACCCGAGTTATTTTGGACAAGTCATCTCATGTTTTACGAGAGAAATCATAAAACTCAAATTACAACTATTTATTAAAATATCTACATAGAATTGATTATAAATTTTTTTTTCTTAAAATAAATAAAATTTAGATTATACAAAATAGTTATTTTAATTAAAAAATTAAAATTAAAATCTCAGTTGACTTGGCTGAGTTTCTTTGTGTCAATTGACATTTTCAAAGTATCATCTGAATTCTAATTTGTTTCATGAGATGGTGTGAAGTCTGAGACACGGTGTAAATCCATCTCGGTGGTGAACGATGCCTAGATGACTTTGTCTCCAATGAAATTTGAAACCATGGATAAACCTCAACTCGGCTAGTTAAGTCAAACGTGAATACAAATTTAATAATTTTTAAAAGTATTTAAAATAATTAAAAATTCATAATAATAATTTGAAAAACAATTTCCTTAATAACTTAGTTAGATTTTAAGTCTTACTAAGCGTCGTTTTGCTCAAATCAATTACCACATTGGCAATCCAACACCACAACCCTTAAGATTTCATGGAAAAACTGAAAAAAAAGAAAAAAAAAATCAGCTTGATCCATGGTTTTTAAAATAGACAACAACTAACTTCCACGAACTCCCAAATTTAAAATTAAAATTCAAGGATAAAAATTAATTTTTTTTCAATTCATAGAATTGTATCCTCTACATTGGCACGAGGTGAGGCTAACAACCCTGAAATCTTACGAAGTTGGAAAGACTAGGTAGACTCTAATAACTCAAAAAAATTAAGAAAAACACTTTCCTCACTACTTAGAGCTTAAATGGATTTCTACAGTCTTGATAATCTGACTCCCCACGTGGCATACTCAAAATACTCTCTTGACGTGATATGTGCTAGAACCATAGATTTTATGGCTCAGACTACACATCTGCACATCCCCATAAATATGTGCAGTTGTGTATCCCGAGAAAAACAAATCTATGATTCTAGCACATGCCACATCTGGAGAGTATTTTGAGTATGCCACAAGGGGGAGCTAGAAAATCATTACTTTTTCTACATTGGTAATCCAACACTAGAGCCCTCTAGATTTCATGGAAAAACTTAGATAAAAAATATAAAATCAACAAAATTATTTATTTTAAAATTAAATTCAACTAATCCCATATAAACGACTCTTAGTAAGTTTTGAAATCTTACTAAATTAGAAAGGATAACCTTACTAAAAAATTAAGAGTCGTAATAATCAGACTCTCCTTTTCACGTGGCATACTCAAAATACTCCCCTGACATGACATGTGTTAGAACCATAGATTGTATATCTCGGGATACACATCCCTAAAAATAAAACAGTGAACATTAATTATTATTATTTTTTTTAATTTATAGAATTTTCTCTCTACAACCCTGTAACATCGGATCATGTATTTGGATTCCACAAGAAGAGATAAACGACCCTTAATAATTTTTGAAATCTTACTAAATTAGTAAGGATAGTCTTACTAAAAAAAAATTAAATATTACCAGGTCGATTCTATCACGACCAGTCCGACCTCTATCACAACTAGAACTGTCTAAAAATATTAAAAAATAAAAATAAAAATAGAAAATTAGAATTATAATGGAAAAAGGAGTTCATCAGTTTCCCAATAAATAAGTGTCTTTCTCTAATATAGAAATTATAGAGAGAGAGTTTGCTTGAAGAAGCCATGAATAGTCATAATGATTAGTTTACTCGTGTTTCAAGTTTGGATTTGAATGTTACATACAAAGAACACGCTGAGAAGCCATTTTTACAAGCCGAAGACGAAGCGAAGATCGTAGTTAGTGTTAAAAGGAAGTATCAATGGGTGGAAACCATATTTGAAGATGCTGCAGTGATCAAAACATTTCCAATCAATTTTCCCAATATTTTGATCCATCGTGACGATGAACTGATCTATCATCTCTTTGTTGATCTTTATCTCTAAAATCTTTTTCCTATGGACTATTGGAATACCTTCAGCGAAATTGTATCCAATTTTGCTAAAAAAACTGCATTGTGTGCCATGGAAAAACTTTATAAAGAGAAAGACATCTTAGTAGAGATAGAAGTTCTATCTAGTACTACTTTCCATGACGTTAACGTTGGAGACGTAGAATACAAAAGAGTGCAACAAATTGTGAGAGAATTGACAGAATTGATTGGAACTAACGAACAAAGTGTGATTCCTGCATTAAAATCTTCCGTTGAGACGTTAGAGACGAAGAAATTCGAGAAAGCGGATGAGTCGTGGGAAGAGATGTTCTGCACCATATATGCTTAGATGAGTTGGTGGTGGGTGTTGATGTTACAAGTATGCCATGCTCCCATTTGTTTCATAGAGGTTGCATCATCAAGTGGTTGGAAAAGAGATACACATGCCCTACTTGTCGTTTTGGGATGCCTATTTGATTATTATTTGTTTTGATTCATTTTTAGTTTCCATGTATTATATAATTTCAATAATAAATAAATGTTTGTTTCCATGTATTGGTATTGGGCCGATTTTGATTCCAAGGACCTCGTACCTGAAACCAAAATCGATAAGAACCAGAACTGAGATTTTATTTAGGTTCAAGTTTTGGGTATATGTGAAATCAACCCAAAACTGACCCATTGACATCCCTAGTTTGGGAATTCAATTAATTGCTTCAACAACATTATTCTACTGCTAAGGATGAGAAGGGTGGAACAAAATTTTCATGGCTACAAAGAAGAAAATCCAACAAAGATTTTGCATTTTAAAATAAGCTACAGGTATAGGACCCACCTAAGATACAATCACAATGTGAAAAAAAAAAAACCTATACTTGACACTTTGATAATGTTCAAAGTAATATTATCTGTATATGCAAAAAAACCTATACAAAGATTTTGCATTTTAAACTGTATAATGTTCCTTAATAAGAGCGTAAACTGCATCTTGCTTTTCAGTAAGAGCCTAAACTACATGATACTCCTTTATAATAGTCTAAACTGTATTTTACTCCTCAATAAGAACATAAAATTACTCGTTGCTCCTTAACAAAAGCCTAAACTGTATCATACTCATTATTAAGAGTTTAACCCTGCTTGTTGCTTGTAAATAAGAGCTTAAACTACATCTTGCTTTCCAACAAAAGGCCAAAATGTATGATGCTCCTCAATAAGAGCCTAAACTGCATCATTCTCCTTTGCAAGAGCATAAATTACACATCACTCATCAATAATAGCTTATAAACTACATATTGTTTCTTGTTGCAAGTATCAACTGCACGATATTCTCAATTTAAAAAAAAAAAAAAAAAAAATCAAGGAAAAAAGAATATTAATCTCCTTTAGATTTCACAGGTTCATCGTTTAAAGCAAACAACATCAAATCATTCTTGTCAAAACATACTTTGGTTGTAAATCTTATTTCCACTTTTTACAATTGGTTCAATCCCTGTCAGACTCCTAATCTGGGAGGTCGTCCTATTTATAATAGATTCCATCCCTATTAAAGTCAAAGCATAGGAAAATCATATTTTCTTTTATTTTTCTAACCACTGCAATCAGAGAATGTTACGACAAGTTTGAAAAGGCTCTTCAGTGTAGACCTATTAAATGATCATCACAAACCCTTAGCCCCTCTTCAAAAGGTTTTTATCGATCACAAATAAAAAATAAAATAAAATAATAAAAAAATAAAAAAATCCTTTTTGACTTGCATTTCAAATCCAATTTGTTGAAACACGATAAAAAACACCAAATTTCAAAAATCATCAAACTTTCAATAAATTCTGAGATTTCAAATGAACTTCGTGCCACGAGATCGAAGAATTCAAATGACGACCATGTCAAACCCCATGCTTGGATAGCCACTTTCTACAAACAAATCATCAACTCATGAGGTATTTTAACGACTTTTTGAAGCTTGTACAAATATGGGTTAAATCTATTCTTTGCAATTTTTTGCATGCAACTCTTGTAAAGAGGGATAGTTGTAGACACCCAAATTTGAACGGACTGCACTCGAAAAGGGATAAAAAAAATATATATTTTTATCAAAAAATCATCAATGGACGTAAGGACCAAAATCTTCAAAATTTGACGTTTTATTCAAAATAAAGGCCTTAGGACTTCCAAATAGTCCTATTGGCCCACTACAAAGCTTACGTAACTTCTAGGACCTTCACCACCTCACTTCTCAACCCAACCCAATCTTACACAACCCAATCCCATACATATCAAATCGAACCTAACCTTTAAGCCCATTGGATCTAAACCAATCCTAAATCCAACCCAACCTAAACCATTACTCAATATCTAAATCCATAAAATTCAAACCCAGAACCATTCTCCCAACACATTCCTTAAATCACTCCACAACCCTATCATACTCTATCCCCTACTCTATATCTAATCTACCTTTCACATGTCATTCTTACAATCAACCTTTCAAAATCTTAAGACAAATTTCATTACTACCCTTATACAATTGAAAAATTCAAAATAAAAAGAAAATAAACAAAATGTCATTTCCATTTATTTTTAGGAATGGACCATTTTATCTTTAAAAATCATCCTCTAACTCTATATAAACCCCATCTTCTCGCAAATCCAAATACACTCTCAACGTCTCTAAAAATATGCTCTCAAGTTTCTTATCAATTTGTCTCTCCGAAACTCTCATCTCAAAATATACTATCAACCCTCTCTCAACCTAAAATCTCTACTCACCTCAATTATCTCTTCTGTTCTCCAAAAATTTAACACAAATACATCATTAAGAACAAGAATACTAAAAATTGAAGAAGAAGAAGAAGAAAAATAAATCCAAACTTAAAAAATATAAATCCATTTCCTTCTCTTAATCTCTTCATTTCACTTTTTCATTTTTGATTTTTTGGAAGTCCATTTCCATTAAAAACGAAAGTCTTGTAGGCATAGACACAATGGGGTCATTCTCATAATGAGGTGACTCCGGTGATCTAGGCCCAAAATAAAAATAAAATCCCTATAAATTTTGAGGGTACAATTTTTTCACTTCTAAATTTGATCAAACCACAAATTATCACCCAACGTGGAGGAAAAAGGGTGTCTAACACCTTTCTTATTTTTTAAATGAACTCCTTACCTAGATATTATTATGTAAGCTAGTGTAAAATCCATATGAGACTTACTACAAATAAAAATGATTTTTCAAAACTATCTTTTGGGTGCCCATTCACACTTTATTTTAAAAAAGAATGATGGCGACTCCAAATCCAAATAGAGATTGGGTTTTCAATGAAAATTCCATGTCTAGATAGATAACATAGATCCACATAACGTTTTAAAAATCGGACTGATAATGAAACCAAAATTTTGCTCAACTGATAGGATAGGGATTCAATCGAGATTCAAATTGGTCAAACCGATGAGAGACCTATATGATAGGTGTTTAGCTTCATATCATTTAACTCCCAATGAAGCAACAAAGTTTGACTTTTCAATTGACTCGACTCAAATGTTCACTGAGTCAAATCAATTTGATGGCTTCCGAGTCGACTCAGATAAGTTAAATAAAATATTTATAAATATTCTATATTATTAACATGTATTTTATAATAAAAAAATATTTATTATTTTGTTCTACTAGAAAATGTTAAATATAATACCCTGAATTCTAGTTAATTTCTCTGAACCAAATCGGTTAATTTTTTAGTTGACTCAATCGAGTTATTGAGTTCACGCTACTTTACCAAGTTGGTTCTATGAATTAGTTAGAATAAGTTTTGAGCCAAATCACCCAAAAATCCAAACCAAGTGGGGATGGTATCTTTCGACTAAATTATTCAAATGTGCCTCCACCTAATACAGAGACTACTGATGTTTACTAAACTAACATAATAAGCACAAAGACCGGCTAGGAGGATATTAATATAAATATCATCTTATAATCTTGACCATTAGATAATTCTCAAAATTTGAAATTAGAATCTCGAGGATAAGCTAGTCAACTTGAAAACAATAACAATCTTATTGAAGGATTAGGTTCTACTAACTAAACATAGATTATAGAATTATAATTGAAGCAGGTGAGCAATCAACTGAGCAAGTGGCAATAAATAAAGAAATTTAGGGGGTGTATTTTTTATCATCTCCGTAATATTTCTTCCATTAAAAAAAAAATTGAATACTTGACCTAGGGCCTTGAATTTGATCCAATTGGTCATAAAATAGTCCATCTTGATCCTATGAACCAAGGAGTTGGACTGCTAATGTGAAAAAAGCCCAAATTTGACGGCCTTGGGCCATCAAATTTCATAAAAGTTAACGGACCAAGAGGTCGAATTGGCGTCGAATTTTTCATTGTCAAAATTTTTGTTTTCGACGGGCCGAAACTGTCAAATTAATGAAGGATGAGAGAAATTCGACAACTCTAAGCCGTCAAATTTGGGAACATCAAGAATTTCGACGGTCCCAGACCGTCAAAATTCAGTTTCTAAAATTCTTGAGTTTCGGCCTGTCAAATTTTTATGTCGAATTTTCCAGTTTTCACATAGTGAAGATACGCGGCAGTGTGGTACATTCTCAACGGATTGAACCCAGACGATCAAAACCAACAGTTAGATCCAAGTCCAATTTGGGAAAAGAATATTATTACTTTTCAGTGCAATAGACATGATTTAAATAAGGCCATTTACATAATTTCTCAATGGAAATTTCAGACCAATAAGCGGATAATGCCTATAGGTCGTGAGTTTGATACCTAGTATGAGCATTAATTCCTCAGGGGCCACCCACGAGGGCGCACCCTCACTTACTTGGCACGTGTCTAATGGGATACCCAGTTATAAAAAAAAAATTATGGTAGAAATTTTTTTATTTTGAAAAACTTTTATTTGTGTTAGTGGAACTAATACTATTTCTTTTTTACTACTTATGCCTTCAAAATAAATGTAACTATAAATGTAATTGTCGTTACTATTATTTTCATTATCACTTGAAATGTAACTATCAATACTGATTTTAGAATGAAGATTGTCAACGCAACCATTAATGATGATGTAGGCAAATCCTTTCGATTAAGATGGAGATTGGATCCATATCTTGATGAAAAGTAATATTAGATGGCTCCAAATGACTTCAAAAAATGCATTAATTTAATATTTTTATTAGACTTGAATCCAACTTGATCCCACTAAGTTCTTATTAGGGTGTCGCAGACGACTTAAGCTCGATAGGATTTTAGGATTGGTTTCAATTACAGTTCATCACTTTAAGACTGAATTAGGGCATAGTCAAGCCCGGCTTGAACCCACCCATGAATGGCCCTAGTGCCACTATTTCCATTGAGTGTTATTGATCAATTCATAACTGAATTTGACTATAAATATGAAGCACAAGAACAACTACCGGATCAAGTGGCAATAATTAAGTCTGAAAAATAAAATAATTTATACATTCAAGTAGGCAAGCAATCGCCGTGAAAAATTTGTTAGATACACAATAATTAGGGACTTGAACAATATATTTCTCATCCCTGATGACATAGGTTAAGGGTAAAAAAATAGTTTTTCTTCTGGAGGACTTGTGTTAACTGTTAACACATTTTTTACGCCCGACTTTCCATGTTAGATTTTTCACATTTAGTTATGTCAAATTGTTTGTGATCACGCTTTGCATCGAGGCTTCAATTTCTTTTATTATAAGTTTATATTTATTTTTAAATTAAAATAATTATAATTTTATTTTTTCATAGGTAGGACGTTCAATGGATACGTGAATATTTGAATCTGGAAAACATTTATGACATTCGAAATTTGGCGGATAGTATAAATATTTTATTATATTATTAGATATCTCGTGATATCTTATTCAAATCATATATAAACCTAGAGTTTGCTTAGGGTTTAATGGCGTGAAAGAGAAAAAAAAACAAAAAATTTGGAAATGTAGTATTAGAAAAGGGGAAAACAAGAAAGCAATATAAAAATTTGTAGATGTTATTTAGGAAATGATAGAAGAGAAAAGACAATAAAGTTGAGGATATTCTTAGGAAGGGAAAGAAGTGACAAGACAAAGGAGGCGGGATAATTTCCTCGAGATATATTGTTTATGGTATAAATCTTAAGACATAGAGTGGGACCAACTGTTATGTTTTATTATATATATATATATATATATGGGGATGGTTCAACAGCCCTAAAGTTTTTCAAGTTTGGTGCGAAACATTTTTCAAAATATGGGTTAGAAGCTTTGGAATGAGCTGATTTTTTGTGAGGATGATCTCTATGATGAGGAGATCATCCTCACCAAAAATCAGCCTATTCCAAAACTTCTATCCCCATCAAAAGTGATTTACAAAAATTGGACGGTCCATGATTCTTCAACTTGTAAACTAGGGTTAGAAGTTTCAAAATGAGCTGATTTTTTGTGAGGATGATCTCTTCACGATAGAGATCATCCTCACAAAAAATCATCCTATTCCAAAACTTTTTAGCCTCATCAAAAGTGATTTACAAAAAATGTTTGGCACAAAACTTGACAAACTTTAGGGCTGCCGAACCGCTCCCTATATATATATATATATATATATATTATATTTAACCATATTCAAATAAGATGTTAATAGGGGAGGGGGGGGGGGAGATATTTTAAAAGTCCAACTAATCGCACTAAATAAGGATTCCCCACCCTTACTGATAAGGTCCCAATTATTTGATTTTGGGACCGTAATTACACAAAGATTATCATTGTTTAAATGCTAGTTCCTTTAAATAATAATGAATTATATTAAAATCCCAAATTAATGTAGCTAATAATAATTTGTTACTAATTTCAGGTGAAAATGATACATTCGAAAACCAACAAAAGATGTAATAACTACTATTACAATGTGCGAGCAAAAAGGAAGCAACCAATCAAAGCTGAGCTGAAAAGGGCGCCACGTCACCGTGCGACGGTTAGGCCTTGGTGCTCCGTGGTGATTTCGAGGAATTTTTCCTCGAGATTTGCACAAAATGTTTTAGACACTTCGGTGGTTGTAACAGAATAATTCTTTTGAAGCGAATCATCCGAAAAATCAACCCAATGACCCGATTACGAATGCTATAAATTGGAGGGTTGATTTCAGAGAAGGGGTCCCCTCTTGGGTCCCTTTTTACCCTCTTCTTCTCCCTAATTTCTCTGTATTTTTCCTGATTTTTCTTTTAGAGAGAGTTTGTGTAGTAGTGAGAAGATCAATTATTATTTTTGTTCTTATTGTAACTCTTTTGGAGAACCATTTAAAGAAGGAATCAAAAGTACAGCTCTGTTTTACATTCTCTTCTCCATCTATTATCTTATTTATTTTCTTATTGTTGCAATTATAATCCTTGCGATGAGTGGCTAGAATCTCCTTAGAGAGTTCAATGTAGCCTTTGCAAACCATCCATAATGCAGATTAATTCTGAATCAAACTCAATTCATATAGCAAGTCATTGCTCATGAATCGAAAAGTGGAGCCGTTTAATCAACGAAAGTAACTAAAAGTTATTCATGAAAATCCTAATCTGATTGAGATTGCTTAACCTATATTCCGATTCTTCACAGAGCATAGC
Organism: Akebia trifoliata; assembly: GCF_017979445.1. NCBI lineage: Eukaryota > Viridiplantae > Streptophyta > Magnoliopsida > Ranunculales > Lardizabalaceae > Akebia > Akebia trifoliata. Next base: position 3,339,659 of record NC_141386.1, on the reverse strand, counting down.
CGTTCTTGAACTTATTTAAGTAATGACTATCATAGCTGAATCATAAATATAAGCTAAGGGATCTAATCAAAGGATAATTTATAGAAGCTAAACGAATAGAAAAAAATTTAAAAAATTTTCATTACAATCCTCAGGATATCAGAAACCTATTCCAATTTGAAAAATCAATTTTCATCAAAATTTCACGGCTCAACGGTAGCCCCTTAGTACTCCTCGGTGATGTGGCAATATTTTTTGCTGATTTTTGTTGAACAAGTTTATGACATCATGGACATTGTAATGGTCATATTGGTTTTTGCCTTAGCATTCTGATTTATATAATTTTGTTATTTTCAGGTGAAGGACTCGACGGAAGTTGACGAAAGGTGACACGTAGAACTTTTATCCACTGAATTGGTTCCCTCACCAAGAAAATCAGCAATCTCCAATTTCCTTTTCATTTTTATTTTTAGTAGAAAACAACTTGTATTAGGAACTTGAAGTTGTATTAATTTTTAATTTCATCCGAGAGGGCTCAAATTGTAATAGATTTAGGGACGAACGATAGTGGGACGAAACTATCTCAGCCCCTCGGGTTCGTACACCAAATTTGGTGTTGGTGGCCCGAGTCGACTCAACTCGATCATCCCCCATCTAGAACGGGAGGTAAAATTTCGAAACACTCACGCATTTTTTGCTAGTGAGTTTCTGTATTGATTTTGAGTGACTAATCTGTACACCTTAGATTCACACATAGTAATAAGGGCACCCTTGCGAGGATGTGAAATCGTCTCGACCCTTTTTCCATCAAATTGTGGATAGGGGTCCGATTGGTAAATTGGGGATTTTTAGGGAGTAAGGAGTCGCCACCTAATTTAGTTCTAGGAGCCATAAATGACTCTGAAATGGATCGGGTCGGTCTACGGATCAGAGAAATGGGTAAAGGGTCAGATTACGGGTTTCGGAAGGTGTTAGGCACCGAACCCGCCCGATCGAGATGATCGGTCTCTATTACGATCCAAATTATCCTACGGTCAATGGGTAGAGACTAAAGTCAAGATTATGGTCCAATCAACATCACTATCATCATCAAATTATATTGCATCTGCTAAACGAATCTCAAGACCAATATTCCTCAAATATCATAAAATTTCTCGAATTTTGCATAAAAATGAAAATATTTGAAAAAGCCTTAATTCTAACCTATGCTCCGACGTCCAAATGGCAATATTTCAATCACAAATCCAAATATGTAAGATTTTCTAAATCGACTAAAATAGGAATTTGTGAAAACTTTCTAAAGTGGAAAACTGAGAATATAAAACTTCTAATTTGGGAATTTATGAAATTTCTAAACTAGAAATTAAAATTTTCCTAAATTGAGAGTTAATAAAAATATAAGAAGCTTCCAAATTGTAAATTTGGAAACATAATCTTCTCGAAATAGAAAATTTCAAATATGAGAGTCCCAAATTAGAAATTTGCAAAAGGATTTTCCAAATTAGAGGATTATCATTATTGGGTTTCTCAAATTAGAAATTTACAAACATTATTTTTCAAAAATAGAAAATCACGATTTTAGGAAAATCACCAAATCAATGAAAAACCCATAAATCCCCAAAATTAGCAAGTTGTGAATTTTCAAGAATCCATTTTTGCCACGTAAATACAAATCAGCGAGTCGACTCGTTGACAACATTTTGAAAAATAAGTTTTCACTCCCAATGTCCACCAAAATCAGTGAGTCAACTCACATGTCCATTTTAGAGAAAAATTTATTTTAGGCTTCCAATGCACACAAATCAATGAGTTAACTCGATGTCCAATTTACTTAAAAAATATGACTTTAAATGCCCAATGTACACTAAAAATCAGTGAGTTAACTTGATGCTCATTTCATCAAAAATCTGATTTCAAACCTCCTATGTGCGCAAAAATCAGTGAGTTTACTCACGTGTACATTTAAAAAACCGATTTTAAAGCTTCTTATGCACATATAAATCAGTGAGTTGATTCGATATCCATTTTATAAAAAAAAATTGATTTTAAACTTCTAACGCACACAAATTGGTGAGTTCACTCGTTATCCATTTTATAAAAAAAAATCCATTTTAAACTCCTAACACACACAAATCAGTGAGTTCACTCGTTGATCACTTGAAGTCTCAATGTCCCACTCGATGCACTCCCCTAAATAGTGAGTTGACTCACCCCTTTTAAAAAAAAAGAAAAACTTCGAACTTCCAATGTGCGCAAAAAAACAATAAGTCAATATGCAAATTCCCGAATTAACATTCACAAAGAAAAATCCCCACATAAAATGACGATTGAAGGAGAATAATAATAAAAAATAAAAGAAAATAAACAAAACAAACTTACCACCAACAAGAATTCGGCTGCGTGAGATCCTTTCAGAGTTATCTGACTGTTCGCTGCTCAAATGTGAGAGAGAGATGAAGTAGCTGCTGTCCGAAAGAAAGGCGTCAAGAGAAATGAAAAGAGGATGAAGGAGATCAGATTAAAAAGGAACTCGACGAGGAATGAACACCGAAAGATCTGAGGGTCGTTATTGAAGGGAAGTGAAGTAAACGATGGGGAGAAAGTCTGTGAGAGTGGCTGAACGTGGGAGGGAGTCTATGAAGGGTGGCTAGACGATAGAGGAAGGATTTGATAGGGTGCTGGACGTGAGAGAGAAACCGTGAACGATGATGGCAGCGTTGCCACTGGAGAGGCTGTAATGGCTGAATGGGATAGAGAATTCGAGAGTAAAACGTGAGAACATGGGAGTAGGGAAGTCACTGTGAGGTGGCTGTTGCCAGAGGGTGAGGGCCACTATAAGGAGGCGTCAAAGGGAGAAAGAGGGATTTGATGAGCTACTGTAATGGCTGAAAAGGAGGGATGGAAGAAAGTAAAAAACGCAGGGATGTTAATTCAATAAGGTAGTTGTAAGTTTAATGGAGAATGGGGCAGCAAGGTTGGGGACGATGATTCAACAAGGCTGTTGTGGCTTTAAATGAGAATGGGGCAGCAAGGCTGGGACGATGATTAAACAAGGCTGTTGTGGCCTTAACGGAGAAGAAGAGGGCTGAGAATTGGAGGATTCGGCTGGGCAGAACGTGAGTGCAACAGGGAATGTTGCAGCAAAGGGAAGGAAATAGTCCTTCAATATGACGAGGTTGCTGGAGAAGACAAACCAGGTAATAGTCAATATTCCTCTCCTTTCTTCTCTCCTTTTTTCCTTCTTTTCCTTCTTGCTTTTCATAATTTTTTTCTCTATGTATTGCTGCCGTATGTCAGTTATGAGAAATCAAATTGAAAGAGAACAGCCTCTCTCTTTTGGCTGTTCTTTTTGCTACTTTTTTGCCAAAATGTCAGCCCTTTTTTTTCTTTTTTTTGTTCAAAAAACCATCTCCCCGTTTTATAGCATCTTCTTACTATTTTCTATTATTTCTCTTTTTTTATTTTATTTATTTCTTTTCCCTTTTTTTTTATTTTATTTGTTTCTTTTTTATTTTATTTTATTTACTTCTTTCTTTGACCGAACCAATAGAGAGAATATCTCTCCTTTTGAGTTTAGAAGGAAAGGGATCATGATCCCCTACTCCGTGACACGTGGTACATTAGCGGATAATCGTTGATTGAATTTTGATTTTTAATTTTGGTTGATGGGTTAAGTTATAATTTTTAATTTTGGTTTGATTTTAATTTGATAGATTAATTGTGTTTCACTTTTCGATCTTGATTGGTTGATTAAATTAAGATTTTAATTCGATTGGTTAATTATGTTTTGATTTGGATATTGATTAGTCGATTGAGTCTAATTTAAGCTTGAATTTTGATTTTTTAATTTGTTGATTGGCTTTAGTTGGTTTTTGATAGAATTTTAGTTCGGATTGGTTAATTGGTCTTTAATTTGATTTTAAAATTTATTTTTGATTTAATTTTGAATTGAATTTTAAGTTGATCTTAAATTTTAAGTTGTCGATTAAATTCTAATTTTAGTTTAATGGTTATTTTCAATTTTCAATTTTTTATTTGATTGTAAATTTTAATTGATTTAAATTTTAAAATTTAATTTAATTTTGATTATTCGAGATTTTTATTGAAGTCTTTTTAATTCTTTAATTGTGTTTTCTTAAGCGTCAAGGTTTCTAAGAGTCGGACATCAAAGGGCGTTACGGTCATTTTGTAAATTTTCATAAATTTCTCCGATTTCGTCGATTTGGGTCCCGTTAGACTCAAAATCATGTTTTGAATACAACAGAGGTACTTTCAAGATTTTTCGAAGGTCCGAAATTCATGAGGGGTATTTTCGTTATTTTATCAATTTTTATCTATTTTGGTGAATTTTGGCGTGAAGTTTCTTTCAGTCGTAACGTGATTATTTCTAAGTCTCGAGGTCATGTTTTCTTAGCATAGCGAGGTCTCTAAGTTATCCAAATGTGTAGTGAACCTAAGCGTACATACTTGCTAAGTTGCGTGTATGATGTAGCGATCCTAAGCGTGCGTAATTCTATATTACGTGGCAAGGAGAAATAATAGAATAAAATCAGAAGACATAGGGAATTGGAAGGAGGCTTCTCACAAGTTTTCGAGTTTTTTGCGCTCATCATCAGGAATCCATAGCAACTGGGTGACGGATCGCCAAATCAGGCGGATGCAAAAAATAGGGTGTCTACAAGATGGCATCATAAGATAAGAATCGGATTTCATCACCGATATCTTGCCCTGCTAGGAAATCAAATTCACAGCCACTTAATTAATGAAAATTTAGTTAGACTTGACTCTAGATTCCACCAAGCTCATTAAGCAAAGCTAATCAAAAGTTGTACCAACTGCACTTCTTGATCGTGAACAGTGCCTAAGCGTAATCCTGTCCCGTAGTACTATGTGTATTCAGGGGATAGACACACGTCTATTCTAGACGAGAGTTAATCTAAGAGTGCCCTTGCTCAGTATCGTGCGCTACCTCTCCCTTGGGGATTAAACTGGCTGTTTCTGATTTCAGAGATTTGGGTTGGAGGCTTTGATTAATCATTTGAATCAGTTAGGAGCTGTCTAGTCTTAGGAACCCAGTGATCACGTGTGAATTCCTCTCTCTTGTGTGCAAATCAATAGTGTATAGATACAGAATCTCGAGCAAATTTACATCGTCATGGAGTTTAGGAAAGAATCTTGGATCCCGTGCGTCTTATGTGATAATTATGGTCATTCTCCCGAGTATTGTCCGAGTCTGCCCATGCTTCGTGCTACACAGGCCGATATGCATCATTCTCAAAACTCGTATTGGATGCCGACACCCAGTTCGTTCGACCAGCCATATCACGTAGATAATTGGTTTCCCTCAAATTCCATATCGTGTCAGAACGAGTTCACTCAGGGTAGTCATTTTGGTAACCATTAAGATTTTTATATGCATGACACCTCGATGATGGATCCAACCGTAATTCCCCAACAATCCTATGATTCTCAATATTTATTTGAATATAGAGTTGTAGAGCCAGAGTCATCATTCAATCACTCAGTTTTGTCTATCCTCCAACTTCATCATTAGAGTCCTTGATGATTGAGTTGTTAAATCAACAACAACAATTAATCTAACAACAACAGCTCCATCAACAACAAGACATTGGTCAAGCCTTAATTAACATAAGAACTCAATTGAGTCACCTAGCGTTATCCTTAAAATAAGGGAAATTTGATAAATTTGAAAATGAGGATATCTCAATCCTAGAAAATCCATAATTCTTTCAAAATAATCTTAGTGACCAATTTCACTCTTTTGAGGATTTTGATGATTGTCTATTAATAACTGATAACCTTGTCTCAACGGAAGTTCAAATTCAAACCAAGGAGGTTACAGTTCTAATTGAAGCAATAATGGAAGTCCAACTAGGTCCGTTTACTATGCCCTTAGAAGAAAGAGAGAACGATCAATTTTCAAATGAGATAACCCTTGAGAGCAAACCAAAGTTTCAAATTCCCAATGAGCAAGTTAATTGTACAAATTTGACTAAGTAAATTGATCCACCATCAGAGGAGATTGTTATCCAGGAGGAATCAAAGACCAACTATAATTTGTTAGTCACACCAATTCTGACCATTACTGATCCAACTTCGTGTCCCATCCAACCCATCATTTCACAAAAGTGTAAAGACCTTTCAGGTCTTACAACTTCCATTCGCTTTGGGAATACGATGATTGAAACTTGTTTTGAAAAGGTGATGACACTAAAAATTGAGGACAAACGAGGGTTGTTGATCATTTAAAAAAATAATTTTCATGTCCTAACGATGGTAAAAATATGTCTACCTATCATTTGGGGTGGGAAATCGATCGTCATATTTGCCAAATTAGATGCTAGGAAAATACCTAGGATTCGGACCTTTTGATAGGTCCGGCTGAAGACGTTAAACTTAGCGCTACTTGGGAGGCAACTCATGTGCCTTTATTTTAAATAAGTAATGTAGTTAGGAAATAAAATTTTTCTTAAAAAAAAAAAAAAAAAAAAAACCTCTAACATTAATCCCTTTCTCATTTTCTTAGTTGTAACAAGACTTTGCACATTAATCCATTTCAGGTGTGATCTAACCTTTTTCATTTTTCCTTACTGCTTGCATATTGAGGACAATATGTCATTTAGGTTTAGAGGTATTAGGTTAGTTCACAATTGCATTGCATTTCATTGGTAGTTTAGTCTTATGTTTATTTCATTGCTAGTTTAGTTTTATGTTTATTTCATTGTTAGTTTAATTTAAAATTTAAAAAAAAAATTTCAAAAATATTCAACACTTTCGAAATAGCTTCATCAAAATTTTTATATGTACTGTCATCATATGAATTTTTAAAACCAGGCTCATGTCCAATTTGTTTATAAATTCTTATTCCCCAAAAACAAGATATTTTGAAAAATAAAATTCACGTCACCTTTGATTATAGTGAAAATTTATTTTTGGAACAAGAGTTGTCTTCTTCGTTGTCTAGATTGAGAGGGAAAGCTTGAAAATACTGAACTTTGACCTCCTTGTCCTTTGGTTGGCTAGATAGAAGAAAAACAGAACTGAAATTGATATATTTGAGACAGCAACCATAGGATTAGACTGGGTATCTTGAAAAGGGCTACCTGCTTTTTGAAAAAGAATATCGAAAAAACGATGAAGTATGAAAAAGTTGAAAGAAAAGCAGAAAGATGTGAATAACATCAAATCAAAACAAGAAGGTTAGAGCTGAAAAAATACAAAAGTGAAAAGAGTCCAATTGGACCAAATAGTTCAGTAGGGAGAAAGTCGTCAATGGTAAAAACGTGAGTACACTGAAATATCACAGATAAAGCCTCTTAGAGATATTAAAGTGAGCATCCATACTTCTCACAATCCCAGACAGGAGGCTCAGTTTTGAGTTAGAATTTAGGCAGACCCAAACATTTTAGTAGTTAAGAAGGGAAACCTTATTCCGAAAAATTTATGTTACAATCAAAAAAATTTGTGCACACACTTAAAATATTTCTGAAAATGAGGAATAAAAATAATTTTTGCTCAAATAGACCTTTGACTGGATTTTTAAAAATTGGCGTGATAGCATTATATGCAATAATTTTGAAGTTGATATATTTTAAAGTGTTAAAATTTTGTGGCTATATTCTTTTACTACAAACCCTCACGAGTCAAACTCGTCCACTAGGGGTAACCTAGGGGTTTAAGGGTTTACTGCATAAGCTAAATGCAGTCGGGAACCTCACGAAAGAGGAGTTGTTTAGATTTAAGTTTTGCTCGGGACTAGCAAAATTGAGGTTTGGGGGTGTGATAAGGTCCCAATTATTTGATTTTGTGATCGTAATTACACTAAGATTCTCATAATTTAAATGTTAGTTCCTTTAAATAATAATGAATTATATTAAAATCTCAAATTAATGTAGCTAATAATAATTTATTACTAATTTCAAGTGAAAATGGTACATTCGAAAACCAATAAAAGATGTAACAACTACTGTTACAACGTGCGAGCAAAAAGGAAGCAACCAACCAAAGCTGAGCTGAGAAGGGCGCCACGTATCCGCACGACGGTTAGGCCTTAGTGTTCCGCGGTGATTTCGAGAAATTTTTCCTTGAGATTTGCACAAAATGTTCTAGACATTTCGGTAGTTGTAACAGAATGATTCTTTCGAAGCAAATCATCCGAAAAATCAACCAATGACCTGATTACGAATGCTATAAATTGAAGGGTTGATTTCAGAGAAGGGGTCCCTCTTGACCCTCTTCTTTTCCCTAATTTCTCTGTATTTTTCCTGATTTTTCTTTTAGAGAGAGTTTGTGTAGTAGTGAGAGGATCAATTGTTTCTTTTGTTCTTATTGTAATTCTTTTAGAGAATCATTTAAAGAAGGAATCAAAAGTGTAGCTCTGTTTTACATTCTCTTCTCCATCTATTGTCTTCTTTATTTTCTTATTGCTGCAACTATAATCCTTGCGATGAGTGACTATAATCTCCTTACTTACTAAGGGGCCATGAGCTCACCTTGTGACATCCAAAAACATGATTAGATGCTTCAAAGTTGTGATGACAAAATTAGATGAACTTCATACATATATTTTCTTTTTTTCTTCTAAAAAACTCTTATTTTTCACCATTAAATTTTATTTTTCAATTTGAGAGTTAGGTGGAAGATCAGTTGCCATCCAATTTCAAAATGTTGGATTGAGCTCAAAAAGGAAATTGATTTTAATATCTTTGGATTTGAGTTTTTCGATGAAATTTAGAAGGTTGTGGTTTTGGATTACAGAAGCCATCAAATTTAATTTTCACCGTTAGTTTTAGTTTTAAATTTATGAGTACGGAAGCCATCAATTTTAAATACCTACGATCAAGCTTAAAAGGGTTTTTATTTTTTTTATGTTTACTCTGAGTTTTTCCACGAAATCTAAAAGGCCTTGCTGTTGGATTGCAGATTTGATAATCTATGTGAGCCCAACGATCATTAGTAAGATTTAAAATCTTACTAACTTAGTGATGGTTGCATGATTAATAAAGTAAGATCTGTTTAAGTAAAAAACTTATGAAGTAAGGGGGTTCTTTGTAATAAAATTGCCATAGATAGGTTTGCCCTATAAATCTCTCAAATTAAAATTTACTTATCTCGTGTAGAGAGTAACCTCAGTGGTGTTCGTAAAAAAATAGAGAGACGTCGGTGCAATAGAACACCACATGTCAGGATGTGAGGTACAATCTTGCGGTGCAATACACACTACATGCCACTGAGAGTACTTTCACACTTCCCCTAGAAATTATTAAAAATTAAAAAAAAAGAAAACTACGCTAGTGGCTTCTCAACTCTAATCAATGATTAAAACTCACCATTCAAATGTTAGAGAGGTTTGCCTCAAATTATATCTCAATATTACAAAACATTATAACAGTTGTTTACAGTTTTAGTAGTTGTTTATAATTATGATTAGGCTTAGATAAAATCTTAAATTCTAAAAATAAATAAAAATCTTCTAAAAAAAATAGAAGAAGGGTGAATCTCTATTTTTTGCGTTGAAAATTTGAGTTAGTTACACAGTTTATTTTAATTTTCAAAATGTGCATTTGTCATTTTTATAATTTACGAACTTGTGAATTGTCAATTTTAATATTTACGAGTTTGTGAATATACAAGCGAATTCATTGATTATAAAAATGCCAAATTCACTTGAAATACATGATTTTAAAATTAAAATGAATAGGGTATTGAAATTGGAATTTGGATAAAAGTTGTACACGTTCAGAAAAAAATTCTCTATTTTTAATTAAGGTTTGATAAGTAAAAGTGGAGTGCCAATAACTGCTCTCAAGAAAAGAGATGATTGCTTTACTAGAAATAATTCAAATAATAGTTATAGAAGTCAAAAAAGCATAATAAGCTACCATCCTGCCACTGCATAATACAATGGAATCATTGCTGTAGTCTCCCACCAAACCAATAATAGTTCTAATCTTCCATTCCTGTTCTGTTGACTTTCACCCTTCATTCTCGTTGCTTGCTTCATCTTCATCGATTTGCCTCTACCTTGTCTCTCATTTCCAAGTATGGCGCATGCTCTCGTTTCCGTTGTGAAGCAATTGGGATCCGTCATCCTTGAAGAGGCGAAGAAAGAGGTGAGACTAGTGTTGGGTACCCCTCAAGAAGTTGAAAAGTTTACTTCTACACTCAAATCTATTCAAGCCGTACTCATAGATGCAGAGAAGAAACAATTAAAAGAGGAAAGGGTGAAGAATTGGTTACAAGATCTCAAAGACTTGGCCTACGACCTAGAGGATGCGTTAGATGAGTGGAGCACTGAAATTCACAGATCAAAAATCAAGGGAGTTGGCGTATTAGAGAAGGTATGCTCCTATTTGTTCTCGCTTTGCAATTGCAATTGGAATTGCTTCAGTCAAGTTTCTTTGCGTGATGACATCGGCCGTAAGATAAAAGAAATGAAGGGCATACTAGATGTAATTGCAAAGGACAAGGACCAGTTCCAGTTTATTGATAGTGGGATGAGTACTACTACTACTACTACTGAGGAACCACCAACATTTCGAATGACTGTCACTCGGATTGATGAATCAGAAGTTTGTGGTCGTAAACATGACAAATGCATAATTCTAAGCAAGTTGTTGAGCGAGAGTAGTCAACAAGAAACGCCTAATGTTCCTGTTGTCATCCCTATATGTGGAGTACCGGGAATTGGGAAGACCACTCTTGCCCAAATGGTCTTCAATGATGATAAGGTGGATAACCATTTCGAGAAGAAAATGTGGGTGTGTGTATCTGATCCTTGCGATTTAATAAGGCTTGCCAAATCGATCATTGAAGCTGCTGGTGAGAATGTCCCTAATTTCATTCAGCGGGAAGTTTTGCATAAAAAATTATATGCATCTGTCAAGGGAAAGCGGTTTCTACTCGTGCTGGGTGACGTGTGGACTGACAATCGTGCCGACTGGGATCAGTTGAAGCTTGGTCTCAAGGGTGGTGCACAAGGGAGCAGAATTGTCGTTACTACGCGCTTTGAGAAAGTTGCGTCAATAATGGGTTCAACACACACTCATCATCTGGGTAAATTGTCCGAGGAGGAATGTTTGTTATTGTTTGAAGGTATTGCTTTTCAGGGAAGGAGTAAAGAAGATCGTGAGAAATTGAAAGATATCAGCAAGGACATCGTAAAAAAGTGCAATCGTGTGCCTCTTTTTGTGAAGGCTTTGGGAGGTCTCATGTTCTTCAAAATAACCAGACTAGAGTGGGAACAAGTCTTGAAAAGTGATGTATGGGAATTACCAGAGGTTGAAGAAGGTGTTTTGCCTGCTCTACTGTTGAGTTATTATGCATTACCCTCAAATGTGAAACGTTGCTTCACATATTGCGCTATCTTTCCAAAAGATCATACGATAAGCAAGGATGAGTTGATCAAGTTGTGGATGGCACAAGGTTTTCTTAACTCCACAAGAAGAACAGAATTGGAAGTGGTAGGTGATGAGTATTTCAATGATCTACGGATGCGCTCATTTTTCCAAGACTTTGAAGGAGATGACGATGGAAACATAATTTATTGCAAGATGCATGATCTTTTTCATGATTTGGCCCAATTTCTCACGAAGACTGAATGCTTTATCATGGATGGTAACAACACAAAATTCAGCAAGAAGGTTCGCCATTTAAACGTTACAAGGTTTATGGATTTAACTTCCATTCTTCCTTGCATTTACGAGGCAAAGAATCTACGTACTCTCATCATCGATGAAAATCTACTGGCATCACAATCCTTTCTAGGTCTTTCTGATTTGTGTTGTCAATTGACATGTCTTAGAGCATTATCTTTGAGGAGTTGGCGTCAAGTAGAACTGCCAAATGAGGTTGAGAAGCTGATACATCTAAGATTCTTTGACTTGTCTGGGACAAGTTTGAAGGAATTGCCTGAAACAATGAGCAGATTGTATAATTTGCAGACATTGAAACTTAACCAGTGTCACAGGCTATGTAAACTACCTCAAGGAATTGGGGAAATGATTAAGCTGAGGCATCTCGAAATTGAAGGAACTGGAGAACTAAGATACTTGCCTCAAGGAATTGGTAAATTAAGCTCCCTTCGAACATTGTCTAAGTTCATTGTTGGTGATGTGAGGGGAAGTGGATGCAAAATTGGAGAATTAAAAGATCTCAACCACCTCCAAGGGGATCTACAAATATCTGGGTTGGAAAGAGTTGCCGAAGTAAATGAGGCTAATGAAGCAGAATTGAAGAATAAGCAATATCTCCATGGTTTGAGATTGGAGTTTGATGAGTTGGGAAACATGAGAGGAGGCGAGATAAAGAGGATTGAGGTTGTGCTGGAAGGCCTCCAACCACATCAAAACTTGAAGGACTTTCAAATACAAAAATACCTTGGTTCTAAGTTTCCTAGTTGGATGGTGGATTCAATATTGTCCAATCTTCATGCTATTGAATTAGGTTTTTGCCAGAAATGTGTGTCATTTCCTGTTTTTGGGAAGTTTCAATTTCTTCAAAAATTCAGTATAATAGGCATGGATGAGGTTAAATTCATGAGTCAGGTGTTTGGTAGAATTGCTGGTAGTGATGGTCTTTTGATTGTTCTGACAAGATTGAAGGAACTTGATATCAATGGTATGGCTAACTTGGAGGAGTGGGATTTGAGGGTAGAAGATGGAGTGATTATGCCATGTCTCAGATACTTATACCTTCGGAGATGTCCAAAGTTACAAGTTTTGCCAGCTCTTGGAAATTTACCAGTCCTTGAAAGCCTCGAAATATGAAAAATGAATTTGGTGAAACGTGTAGGTGTTGAGTTTTTAGGAATTAATGTGGATATTGATGATGATGGTACAAAAAGAGGTGGTGGAGAATCAAAAGTTGTGGTAGCATTCCCACAGTTGAAGAAACTTACTCTCGAGCATATGTATGAGTGGGAGGAGTGGGAGATGTTGACAAGGGAAGAAGAAGAAGAAGAAGAAGAACATGCTGCTGGAAGTGGAGGAGAAGAGATATAATCATCATGCCACTTCTCCACACATTAGACCTTTTTAATTGCCCCAAGTTAAAGGAGCTGTCTCACTACATATTCCCTGCTTCACTAAGGAAACTGACCATTGCTCATTGCCCAAAATTGACTTGGACACCATGCCTTCCTCCACTCCTTGAAGAGTTGACTTTACGATGGGATGTAGGTGTTCTTTCAAGGTCATTGCCCACCAACCAAGTTAACAACAGCAACAACAATCTCAAGTCTCTGATTATAAAGAGTTCACCACATTCGTCACTCCCTGAAGGTTTGACTCATCTTACATCGCTCCAAAGGTTGTCAATCGGGTGGTCTGCTTCCTTGATGTGCATGTCTGAGGAGCTGATACAGCTCACCTCGCTTCAATACTTGGAAATTTATGGCTGTTCTGTTTTGGAAGCACGTTGCCAAAAGGAGGTAGGAGAGGACTGGAGCATCATATCACACATCCCCAACATCATCATCGACTACGGGGACTTAAGAAGAGAGTGAGGGACTTTAATATTAGAGACACGCATGCATCATGACTCCACCAAGATCTGAGTGAGGTAAAGTTCGTTTTTAATTAAGTAAGATTTTACATTTCAATTTTGAATTTTGAATTAAGGAAAAAAAACAACTCCACTCCTAACTGGCTCTCATCATCACATCACATCACATCACATAACATGCCAACGGTTCTGATGATGGGAGAATACAAATAGATTCCCAATACAACACACAAATATTTTGAATTTATTTGTTTTTCTTTCTCGAGAAAATAAATACTCCAATCCTTATTTGGAAGGAAAGTGAAAACTTAGTATCGTTTTGCTCAAACTGAGTACCACATTTGCAATCCTACTGTACTTCCACCGATCTCCCAAATTAAAATACAAATTCAACATTGAAAATAACTTTTTTTTTTTTTTTTGAAAATCTGTTTTTCAAAATTCGTAGAATTTTTGTCCCTCTACAACCTTATAGCATTGAATCTTATTTTGGATGCCACAAGGTGAGCTAGGGGTCCCTTAGTAAGACTAGTCTTAACGAAAAAATAAAATAAAATAAAATAACAATTGATATTTAGACATCCCAATTGGACGGGTATAGTAAATCAATATTCAAATTTGATAAGTTACTTATTGGATTCGGATATGATATATATAATAATATAAGTATATTATATTATATAATAACTATTATATCTATTTGGGTTTGAATTGAGTGTTATCGGAGAGGATATCTCAATATCCGAATTCAAATCCATATCTAAAACATCAAATAATATTTGATTATTTGGATACCTACTAAACCATAGTTTTTAAAACTCAAAAATTCGACTCAACTTGGATGTCCATCCAGTGGAGTCAAGCCTAACAATTTAAATATAAGAATAATTTTTAAAAATGGTTTCAAATATTTTAAACTAAATAAAATATTTAATTTTAGTTCTCCACAAAAATATTATGTATAACCGAATAACTCGATCGAGTTTTTGATTTGACTAGGTATTTTTTCAAGGTTGGCCAAGTTGACTCTACAAGTTGGTTTCTTTGAATTTTGGGGCCATGTCACCTCGAAATCCGATCGAGTCAAGTTGACTCAACCAAGTTTGAAGTTAACTCGACGATTTTATAATTATGCTAAAAATCAAATCTCTTTTTGACATTTTCCTATAAGTGCCAATCAAACAGTGGAATTCATTTTCCATGATTATTTTCTCAAGGAATTTTTATTCTCTTGAAAACGAATTCCATACAATGAAATAGAACCTATGGAATTAGTGTAGGTTCTGTATTATATCATTCAACTTTCTTGATGTAGTTCTTTGATAAGGGGACATTGGCTAAGAGTTAAAGTGGTGACTCATCTATGTTTAGTAGTTTAAACCTTTAAAACGTTTTTGTATTGTTTTATAATATGTTATTAACAATCATACAAATTATTTGTTTGTCCAGGATAAAAAAAACTAGTTAAAAGGATCTGAATTTTATGGAAGGTGTTCCTAAAGAAGAAGTAGCAGTTGTTGTTGCGAGTTTCATGCCTACCAAGACTTGTCTATGATATTTGATATATATATTTGATGACGGGGGTGTCCAAACTTACGTCTGACTAGAGGGACCGGAAGAGCTAAGGCCAGAGCTAAGGCATATGGGTCCCTCCCTGGGCATGTGCAATGCCCGCACAGGGTGCACCCTCGCGGGTGGCCACAAGGAAATACTGCTCATTCTGGCTATCGAAGTCATAACCAACAGACTCTCACTGCTTATGATGTTCAAGACATGTCTATGATATTTGATATATATTTCATATTATGAATTTGAAAAACCTTGCGTGATTTGATTTGTTATGTTTGTGTCTTGTATTTTATTAGTGGTAACGGACTATAAACCAAGAGAGATTCAACAGATTTAGCTTGTGATTTCTCCCAATATTTTCGTAACTTTTTCCCTATGGGTGGCTTTGTATCTTGTATTAGGTATTGTAGTATTTTTTTTTATATATTGGAAATAGTGAAAAAATCTTATGAATGTAGGCAAATTTTGCTGAACCATGTCAACTCTCTTTCTCTCTCTCTTTCTTTATGTTAATAAAATTATCGTTTTTTCTCGCAACAATTTTTCTACAACATTCAATTTTTGGGAGCAGATCATTAAACTTTGTTGTTCAATATTTGTGGCATTCCTTCATTCTTATTTGTCTCTGGGCCGGTGAGAAAGCACAAATAAGTTACCCAATTATAATATTCTTCTAATTAAAAATGAAATTATTAAGAAATATAGCCCTTAAATAGTTTACACCAAAGCCTTTATAACCACTATTTACATTGATATCATTGTGAATTTTTATTTAATGAAGGTTTAAAAAGGTTTTTGAATTTATTTAAAATTTCTATTAAAAAATTAGTAAATTTACAGATTTTTTTTATTAATATAATTATTAGAATATCAGTAGATTTTTATACAAATCTAAAATGACTGATTTTCAAAATTTCTAACATTTTTCTTATTTTTTTAGAAGAGAATTTAAGAATGAATGATTAAATCTTGTTTGGAACTTGAAATATTTTAAAATTTCCAAAATTGGTCCTTAGCAAATGATGCTTTTCTCGGTTGAACCACTAGTTAAAAAAATAACTAATGGTTCTTGAGTAAACAACAGTTCCTAGAGTACCAAATCAATATTAATTAAAATCCTGGTCGGACCCAGTCAATCTGTAAAGGCCAATCCAGTTTTTAAAACAATGGTTCCACAACTTTGGCAAGGCCATTGCACATATATTCCAACCATACAATAATCATTGGCATGCTATGAACTCAAAGATTGCCATGATAAGATAACATTAACTTAAGCACTCATGATTTTTAGATTGGTACATAACACATGATTTTGAGATTGGTATATAATATATAGAATTGTTCTTATGCCTTCTCCATCTAAAATTGAAACATAACAAACCAATGCACCAAAACAGAGATGATAGCCCTTAGTTCAGAAGTTAGGCTATACAACCGTATCACATACCACAATTCCTTTCAAAACAAACACTACTAAGCATTACAAGATGCATCGCCTCTTAGAAATTTACGTAAATCGACATCATTAAGCATCAATGTCTCGGCTTCATGAGGGCACTGCCAAAAGTAGCAAACAATTATGAAACATTTGAAAATTTATTTATAAACTAAAAAGGGTATATGTCCGTCCGTCACTCCAGCCCCAATAGAATCCCCAATCACCTGAAAATAAGTGGTAACCAACTAATTAACATGGAAGAGGCCACATGCATTCATGAATAATGTCAATTTACCCAAAGAGTTGCTATAGCACACATTAAAGGCATTGTGAGCCCAATGGGACAAATATGTATGAGTCTTGGGAGGTCCATGATGCATGGTAGGGAATCCTTTGGCCTAGAGTTCTCATTGTGGCCTTAAGTTGTGCTTGGGGTAAAGAAAACTAAAAACTAGTATCAGAACAGACTTAGTACACCATACAACCCATAAATGGAAGCAAATCTGCTATTGGTTTTAATTGTCGTTTAGAAGCTTGGATCAAACCAAACACATGATCCAGAGATGCATCTATTAACTATAAGTTGCATGGCAAAGTAGGGAAACATATTGTATGCAGAGGTATCGATTTGCTCTAGAAGCTCTTTTATGTTCACCTCAAACCTCTCTTGAACCTGAAAAAATGACACAAGTAGCAACATGAAATTACATTTGGAATGGACACCATTAACATACATATTAAACATATAAGGCAGTTTTGAAAATTCTAGGATTTTTGGATTCGGCTAAGAGAGAACATTGTAATTCAACTTAGAGAAGGTCAAGATTCACCAAAGAGAATAGCGAACCTAATTAAGAACATCTTAGTCCGAAGCAGATGAGACAAAAGTGATAGCAAGTCCTTTAGTACCAAACCGACCAACACTACCAACCTACAAGAGAAATTAGTAAGTAGTTGGACAGTTTCACAAATGATGATTGGAGGAGTTAAAGAATAAAAAAGGAGTGGTGCATCTACCCTATGTAAGTAAGTATCTGCAGAATCGGGCATGTCATAATTGATAACAATATTGACGCGTTCAATGTAAATTCTCCTACCCACCAAATCTTTCAACACAAGAATCCTTTTATGCCCCTCTCTGAATCCCTTGTAACGTGTCAACCTATGCAAATTGCATTCCGATTTAGGAGAAAATATCCAGGCCTTATTTGTATTAAACAACGATGAACTCAAAGATTTCCATCATCTACGTAGCACAAGATTTGCTCGAACCAAACAACAAAGATTCCACTTTCACTGTATGAATTCAAAATGAAATTTTATTCCAATCATTGTCATTTTAAATGTAAGTGTGCGACAACCATTCCTTAATTTTAAATATAAAAACTAAATCTCTATCAAATTCACCAGGACACTATTCCCATCTACTAACTCACATTTTCTACATAATACAAACGATAGTTTCTTATAAATGTTTTGACCAGCCATCTTCAATTAAACAAGCAAAACACGACTTTGTAGCCAAGGAGAGCGTCTTGGTGTGCCTCAGGCACACTCAAGGTGGGGTGCTTTGAAGGCACCTTAATACATGTGAGGTCCGGCAATGTAATTGAAGCACATTAAGGCATACACCTTGATTGCGCCTCAGTCAAGGCACAAGGCACACCAGATGCAAGCCTCACTAAAAACTAAATAAAATAAATGTATTTTGTTTAAATAAGACACCAATTTCAGGTTTGATTCACATCTTTACTTACCCAAAAAAAAGATTTATTTGTAAAGTATAATTTTTACCATTAACAGTGTTGAATTTTTCATTTTTTTCATTTTTATTGGCTTCAGCTTAGTCAAGTTAGGCTCGATAGGGGTATAAGGCTGATCTAAGGTAGGGCCTATCTCTTTAGGGCTAGGTTAGGGCTCAACCAAGCTCAGCCTGAACTCACCCATTGATATTCCGATAAGAAAGATTAATCCAAAACATTGAATTTTTCAAGAATTTGTGGAAATGTATCTACCAATCGAGTATCGATTTTCTCCTTGAGATAAACATTCCTCCAATTCAACATTTTAAACTTTGACCCTAGTTGTTGTTGGCTTGCTTCTACTTCTTTTTCTTCCCTCTTCTTCCTCTCTAGTTTTTGTGATATTGCTGATTGTTTTTTTTCTTCTTTAAGTGTTGAATACTTTAACTTACTTATAAAACTCTATTTATACAAAATATAATTATAATACATTTATTCATTATTTATTTTATTTATTTTTATAATTTTATTGTGCTTTGCTTCACTTAGGTGTGTGCCTCAGGCACCAGGAGCCCTTTGCACCGGAAGTGCGCCTTTCACCCTTAACTACACTAGAATACAGTACATGCATATATCTCCTCAATATTCATTTACAAGAGGGGAGGGGAGCTGTAAGAATAAAATTGGAAACTATAACTCTCAGATTGCCCAACAAATAATTTAGATAAAATTATAAATGGGTTCCTACAAGAATGAGCAGTGTGAATAACAAAATTCCAAACCTTTCTTCCTGAGACATCCCAGAATGGATGCAAATTGATGGGAAGTTACACTCCACAAGTAGATTGTTCAGTTCGGCTGCTGCTCTATTCACACTTTTGACAAAGATGACAACTTGATTGAAGTCCAAGCATCCAAAAGATCATTCAACTTGCAGTTTTTCTCCAACTCGATCAGTTTAATGTAGTGCTGCCAGGAAAATATATACACATGAGGAAAATGTCCTTAAAAATAAAATAAAAATAAAGTTATAGTAATCAAATGTCAAATGATGCCTGTACGAGACCATGCAGTGTCCATTTGGCCTCATCGTCCACATAAATTTCCATTGGCTGAAAGGAAACAAATGTAAGATTAAAGCAGAGAAGGGGCTGTCCTTCAAGAAAATTGAATCCAGAACCAAATGACGGTCGAACCACTCCCCAAAACATTAAAATCTAATCCGTCTAATTCGAAATGATAACGTTACACCTCCTCCCAAGATATTTATTCCCCGCCAGTGAATCCTACACAATTACACAACCGATATGAACTCCATCACAGTCCCTTCCAAGTTAAACCCAACTACAAACAACTATGGCCAACAAAGAAAGAAGCAGAAACAAAGGCCCCCCATGCCAAGAACTCTTAAAGGATCTAGTGCCTCAGAAAGCTATCCCCTAAAACATGTAAACTATAGGGATCAAACCTATTTTTCTTCCACAACACCCCCCCCCCCCCAACAATAACAAGATAAATTCCGTAAAATAAAAATATCTCCAGAGTTTCTGAAAGATAGTCAGAGCACACAGGGCATGGAATCAGGATGGCACTACTGACAACTTTCATGGTCTGTAGTGTTGAAGTTATAGGGACAACTTCTAAAATCGAGGTGTACCAGCCACAGGACATTACATCTTGCATGAATTTCTTGCAAACAGGACAGATCTCCTTGCTTAGTGTTGCGGAAAACATCATAACTTGCTTATCATGAGGAGTCATCTTGAAAATCTCTTGCACATCTCTCCGCATGTCTACGGAATACACATAGCCATGAGATGAAAGAAAATATCAAGCAAATAAATTGGATGTGCAAAATCATAAACATTTAAGGAAAAAATTAAAGTACTAGAATTGCCTTGAAAATCTCGTCAGGTGAGTAAGTTGAACTTGAACCAACCCAGAATTACTTTTATGTCAACCAAAAGAACAACAGCCCAAGACCAAATCAGGTCAGCTGTACTTGAACCCACCACCTCAGTTGCACTGAAAAATGTCAACAAACTGAGCTATGGGTCTAAGCCCATTCGAGCATTTTGTCACATTCATCAAGGATAAAATGCCTAACATTCTCCAGACCGAGTTCCTTATCTCTTGCTAATGCTAGTATCCTTCCTGGTGTACTGACGACAATATGTGGACACTCATTCTTCAGTAATTCCTTGTGAATCTTGATGTTCACACCACCATAAAAAACAGCAACCTTAATATCAGGTAAGTAGGTGCTGAACCGTTCATACTCATGACAAATCTGCAGTCTGGGTTAGGGTATCTCAGCCCAATGTCAATTTGGGTTGAGGGTTCTAACAACCCGACTCAACCCAAACCCAATGCTATATACTAATGTATAAATATTTTCATATAAATTTTATATTTTATTTAGTTCTAGAGTAGTATTGTTTTAACTATTTCTTCATATATATTTATATTAAGTAGTAACTAAAAAAAAAAAAATGACTTTTCTTTCTATTTGAGCCATTGCTGTACATCTTGATATATAATATGCAGAAATTTCTTGACGATGAAGAGTCATTTTATTTACGAAGTTGATATTAAATATTAAGGAGTGAAGGGAGGCACCATCGAGAATGTCTCTTTATTTAACTTTTTTATTTATCTTATTTTTATGAATTGTGGACAATTGGATATTGTTAATGTGGGTATTGGTATACTTTTAGTATGGTTTGTCTAAATATTTTGATGAATTTGGAGGTTGTGTGCAATTTTATTTACTAGTAGTTTTGTTTTTTATGTTGTATTTCTTTTTTAAAATATACAATTTATTTGCTGATCAAAATGAATTTAAGGTTGTTTAACGAACCCAACCCATCCAACCTGCCCAAAATTATCTAACTTGGGCTAACCCGAGCTCAACCCAATTTTTTATGTGTAGATGAAAATTTATCAAGAATGAAGAGAAGTCCAGTCACAAAATTCTCTGAAATTTTCCAAAAATTCATAGAATTAGTCAAATAAGGATCCAGCCAATTAAATTGGCAAATCGATGAAATAATGGATGATTTGTTGATAAATCACCGAATAAGGTGTTACTTTTACTCTTCAGCCTCAAAATCTTATCATTTTCAACCTTCAAATCTCAACAACAACATAAGGATTTTAGGGACGTTGAAGACAATAGATTTTGGAAAGAAAACCAAAAACATCATTTGCATAATCCCTGAATTTGTTCCCAAAATTTTTACAAAACATTTCGAAACTTATCTGAAATAATCAAATTGAATCTTTGCCGAACAATTTCTGAACCCGAACTTTGTTACAAAACAAAGGAGGTTGATAAGACCTATACGCAACAGAGCTAAAAGAAACACAACAAACCAAATAAAATAAAACTGACCCATAATTTCTTACCGGCAACTGAAAATGCTGATAATTTCTTACTATGTGAATGATAGAAAACAAGATCATATGAAATGGATTCTTTAAGATATCGTTGAATTCTTTTGACGAAAATCCAGTAATCTAATGTAGGATGATGCATGAATTGACAAACTTTGTTGACACTATTAGGGGTGCACATGGTTCGGATTGGTTCGGATTTTGGCAAAATTGGAATTGAACCAAATATGATCGGTTCTACAAATTTGGAACCGAATCAATCCAATTACCTTATAGATCCGAACCAATCCAAACCAAACTTGGTTCGGATCGGTTATCGGTTCTCATACTTTCAAAATAGAAAAACAAGTATTTTTTCTTTCAAAAAAGGAATCATTTGGATCAGAATATTTAAAAACTGAAAATGATTTTATGATTAAATTATGACTAAAATCTATATAAATTGAAAATTAGAGAAAACTCAATGAGACTAAAAAAAATTACAATTTTAAAATTGGTATTTTGGATGGATTAGTGAGAAAACTAATCCATAAATGGTAGATTAACGAATCCAAACCTAGATTCGTATAGTACATTTCATCTAACAAATACGGCATAAAGGTTCTCGTAAAAAAACAATGAATCAAACTCTTTGAAATTTTTTTTTCATAAATGGGTTGATTCATTTGAGAGTTGAGAGAGAACTTTGTGTGCATTTTTTATGAGTTTTTGTTAGAAAAAAATAGAGGAGATAAAGTTAAAGACTTTAATGAGTTACCTCTTTGTAACATATATATATATTTCGGATTATTTTGGTTCTCGGATTGGTTCGGTTCTATTATACCCCTAATCCGGAACCGAACCAAATCAATCGGATTTTTTTATATACAATCCGTACCCGAACCAAATCATGCTCAATCCGAACCAATCCAATCCAAAAGGCTTCGGATTGGTTCGATTCTCGGATTTACCCAATCCAATGTGTACCCCTAGACACTATATGCAATGTTGGGTCGGGTAAGAGTTAAATAATGAAGAGTGCCAACTGTGCTGCGATAAAGTGTTGCATCATCAAGTGGGCTACCAGAATCAAGTGACAACTTTGTTGTTGAAGAAATAGGGGTCGAAATGGGTTTGGACTTATCCATTTGAGTCCGTTGCAACAAATCCAAAATATACTTAACGCTGTGATAAGACCAACTTGTCATCATGAGTCTTTACTTCCATGCCCAAGAAAAATTTCAATGGGCCAGATCTTTTAAAGCAAATTCTTGGCCCAACTTTTGAAGGATCATCTGCATAAATCCAATGTCATTCTCAGTCAAGAGAATATCGTCCACATAAATGAGAATATAGATCACGCACTTATCCTCATTATAAACAAATAAAGAAGCATCTGTTTTAGATCCTACAAAACCAAGCTTCATAAGGAAGGCACTGAGACGTTGGAACCAAGCACGAGAAGCTTGTTTTAAACCATAGAGCGATCTTTGTAATTGACATACATGAATAGGACGATTTTGATCAATAAACCCCTGTGGTTGTTCCATAAAAATTGTTTCACTCAAGTAATTATGTAAGAAAGCATCATGAATATCGAGTTGTTAGATTGACCACCCATTAGAAACAACAATGCTTATCACTGTACGAATAGTGGTATGCTATATAACCGGACTAAAAGTGTCCATGTAATCAATACCTGGTTGTTGAGCGTCTCCCTTGGCCACAAGTCGAGCTTTGTGGCGTTTTATAATTGATCCATCTACCTGTTGTTTGACCTTATAGACCCATTTGCAGCCAATTACATTCATGCTAGGTTGGTGAGGTACAAATACCCAAGTGCCATTGCGAAGAAGAGCATTTATTTCATCATTCATTGCACTCCTTCAAATCTTATGTTTGTGTGCTTGAGAAAAGCAAGTAGACTCATTTTACATCAGACTCAAGACTAGCAAGAAGGGCAAGAGGGATAGGATATTTTGAAGAAAGACAGGCCTTTGGTTTGAAAACTCCATATTGCGCTCTTGTACGCATGATATGTGTTCGTTGTGGAGTTGGCTGTATAGTGGTATGGGTAAGAAGGTTATTTGGTTGAGGAATTTGGATTGATAAAGGTAAGCTAGTAGTACCCACAGTGGGTGGGCTCAAGTCTGTTTGAGGCAAATAGGTATGAGGAGATTGAGTTGAGTCCATGAGGGAGTCATCATTTGTTGCATTAGAATTGGGTGTAAGTACTGAAGTGGAGCCAGTATTGAAGGAGATAGGAGACCTCACAATTGGTGGCAGTGTTGGTGTTAGCAACTGTTGACTACAACCAGAAGATGGTGTATTAGGGGAGTTTGAAAGGCTTGCAAAAGGAAAACGTTGTTCAACAAATATAACATGTTTAGATTGGATGAGTTTTCCATTATCCATATTCAAACATTTGTATCCTTCGTGTAACCAAGGAATGTACACTTCACTGATCGACCGAAAACCTTTAAAAATGAGTAATTGGGTTTGATCTTGAACAATTTTCCAATTAGTGTCTCATTTCCAATGACAGAAGAAGGTAATCTGTTTATAATACAGATAGCACATTCAAAAGTGTGAGTCCAATATTCCAATGGAACTGATCCATGCGCAAATAAAGATAAACCCGTATCAACAATATGTCTGTGTTTGCTCATATGTGTGCGGACAAGATACCCGATGTTTAATACCATATGAGGTCAAGTAAGGAGATAGACGTTGGTATTTACCACCCCAATCTGTCTGTAAGCATTTAATGCTTCGATCAAAATAATTCTTAACTAATGCTTTGAATTTAAGAAATGCGTCAAACACATCCGATTTATGAGAAAGAGGAAAGATCCATGTACATCTGCAAAAGCTATCCAAAAAATGAACATTATATTGGTAGCCTTCTAATGTCAAAACTGGCGCTGATCCCAATACATCAAAAAAGATTAAACCTAAAGGTCCATTACTAATAGATGAGGACGGTAAAAAGGGATGTCTACGACTTTTCCCTTTTTGACAAGCCTCACAAACAAAAACACCCTTATTAGGAGAAATGGGTAAACTATTTTTTTATATTATTTGCCTAACTGTATGCATAGCTGCATGTCCAAAGTGATTATGCCACTGATGAATTAGTATATTTTCGCCAAAAAATGCTGAAAGTGTACTTGTATTTGCTCATTTATTTGCAACTTTCAGCTGATATAATCCATCCTTAGTCCGCCCATGTAGTATAGGATGTTATTTATGTGATGTAAGAAAAATAAACAGAAAAATGATGTGAAATAAAGAAACAAAATAAATTATAAATACTATCTTAATGTTGAAATGAGCGAGGCTTGTATTGGACACAATAGCCTTAAGATAGATTTCACTCTTGTGCGTGCTAGTCTTTGGATGTCTGTCTCTCAGGATACAACGCCTCGAATCGCATGCGCACATAGGCACTAAAGTTTAAATCCGAAGATTTGCACTCCCCCTACGCATACATGCACTAAGGTTTTCGGACCAATGGGTCCAAAACCCTTTCTCACACTTATTGTACCATGTGAGAGCTTCTATAAGAGTTACACTCTTTAATTGTTTTTATTCGATGTGGGATTACAATTTTACATCACAACTTACAAACAAACCACTTAACTCATACTTTAACTTTTTTACTTTAACTTTTGCTTTTACTTTTCTTCCACTTCCATTCAAACATTTGGATAAATCCCATATTAATCCAACATAGGAGTCCCCGTTGATCGATCCTTGATAACACAATGTGAAGGATGAAATTAGAAAATGTCATTATCCTTGTAAATTGATTGACCTATAATAAATTGTGGTAAATTGAAGGTACATGCAGAACAATGTGGAGATCAAATGTAGCATTATTGGAAATGAGTTTAGAAGAATCAATATGTTTAATTGGCAAACTTGAACCATTGCTGATTTTGATCTTTTCTGGGCTAGTATATTATGAATGGAGGGATAAATTTGATAGATCTGCTGTGATATGTTTTGATGCTCCGGAGTGAGGATACCAAGCATCATCATATATAGATTGAGCCGCATGGAAGGCAGACTTATTTATGCCCAAATTGGGCCGATATGAATGATTGTCGTCACTGGAGAGCAGAGTGACCCATATGATTGCATACTTGACATGTAATATGAAGACGAGTACCATGCTGTTGGTGTACATATTGTTGAGGAGAAGAGAAATTCCTTTGTTGGCCATGTCTTTGACTGCGACCACTAGCCACGCCATGTCCTCCTCGGTGGGTATTGAAACTTTGGCTATTGATCTTCGTTAATGCAATCAACCTACAACGGGTCAATTAGAAACTCGACAATGTTGAGAACAAAACATAAATACTTTTATTTTTTAAAAATATTATTTTTTAATACTAATAAATTTAAGCATTTTTCATTTGATTCATTGGACTCACGGTTTGACTTGACTTGATTAAATGGATATACAAAATCAAATTTCACATTTCTCATGCATGATTAATCTAAAATTGACAACAAAGGTTGTAACTGATCCAATATAGTGCGCACAATGATACTTCTGAAGGCAGAAAAATAGAAAAAAAGTGCAAGCCCTGCAACTATTTACATTCCAGGAAACTAATATCTGCTTTTACTACCTGTTAAATATTGAGATCATCGTCAATCTCCCCTGGCCTTGAGACATCAATTCCCTTGATCAATCAATAAATAAGAAATTAAATCTCGAAAGCTTAGAGATGTTATAGAACAACCTCAAAACAGATAAAAATAGTAATCTCAATTTGAATAGTTTGGATTCCCTCCATCCAACACAGTTATAGGAACATCCACCACCGCCGGAATTCCTTAAAAAATGAGGCCCTCTTCATCATTTTTTACACAATACAACCGCCGGAGTCCATCAATATCAATCGTTGGAGTTCCTATTGAGTAATTTTTCATTTTATTTTGCATGAGTAGCACCACCACCACGTTGAGCACCACGAACACCACCACATGTCGAGTTACCATGAACACCACAACATGGTTTTTAAACTCGTTCGAGACCGAGACGTATCGCCCGAGTTAACTTGGTATCAGAGCTGAACGAGACCAACTCACAAAGTCATTTTTTGACTGAGATTTACGAGTCACAGTTCAATTTATTGATTTGTCTCAGAAGACGTCTCAAACATATCGGAAAACTCGTCCGAGACGACTCAGTATCGGAACTGAACGAGACGAGACGAAATACCGAGTTTAAAAACCATTCACCTCAATCAACATCTTCTTAAATTTATTTTAGGTGTAAATTAAGTTAGAAATATTTTTAAAAAGGCTTACCATCGTAACACTCACCACGAACATCACAACCACATACTCTCAAATGCTTGTTCGATGCTTTGTGTTATGTAGATCAAGTTTCCAAAGAAATGCATCATTGAACACTTATGTAGTATTATTATGTTTTGATAAATAATTGATGGTGTGCACACCAAGTGTTCGATGAAATACATCAACGAACACTTATGTTTGATAGAGTGTTGGTGTTATGAACTAACATATACGTTTCTCTATCAATTGTGTTTAGGTTATGGAAATAGAAAAAAAGAAAGGAATACCTTCTACTTCTTCTAATGAAGAACCTTGTCGGGTTCCTCCGACAGCTACTGAAATGAATTACAGAACCTTATTCAATCATCTAAAATTTTCACTTATAAACAGCTCATTAAACAAATTCCACGCTGAACACAAATACAACATTAGAAAAAGAAAACAAAAATGAAACAAATCCAATATTACATATAAAGTATTTTAACCAATCCAATAACTTCTTTCTTTTCCTTTTTCTAAAGGCATCCATGTTGATTACTTGAACACAACAAACATAAAGAAGAGTAAGGAATAAAGAAAAGCTTTTATGAAAAAAAAAAACAGGACATTGTTAATTTAAGAGTGAAACAGGTGACTTCTCTATTTTCTTAGTAGTTGAAACCTTCAAGATCTTTATGGTTATATACTTCTATAATCTGTTGTGCACACTCATACAGAATACCTGTTTTGGCTAGGAATTAGGATAAATAATTGATGATAACGGGACAGCCGATGAAACTTTTAGAACACCAAAAAAGGGAGCTAATTTCATGGAAGAACTTTTGAAGAAAGATCCAAGTAGTTGTTGTTGCAAGCTTCATGCATTTTTAATATAATTTATTTGAAAAAGTCCTTGCATGAATTGATCAATTTAGGAAGCACAGATGAAACTTTGATCGATTTGGGAAGCGTGGATGAAATTATCAATTGCCCTAGACAAGGCCATGTTTTGATGAAATACCTTTTGAAAGGAGAACATGTAATTGGTTCTATGAGTTCGATCATCTTGTTTCAGAGATGGATCACGAAGATATGGCCCCATTAGTGCACTTCAAGTTGAACTGGAGGTGTCTTCGGGAATGGCCCGTCGAGTGGGCATGCTCCAAAAGTGGATTGACCAAATCCAATAGTATCCATCACAGTTCAAGCCATTAAAAAAAATAAGGGCCGCATATAAAATTTGATGATTGGGAGAGTGTTAGATATGGGAGGGGAGGGAGAGCGGTTGTAAATTAATTGGCTTGTTTTTTAATCAAGGTAGGGGTATCCGGTCCTCTTACAGCACCAAAATAATCCTCGGGGCACATGCAGGAGGGATTCGTAAATATTTTGAATCTATTATTCTAATTGGTTCCTGTTTCTCAATCTAAATCTTTCATTCATGGTTAAAATTTTTGTGCCATCTCAAAATGTTTCAGTCAAGACAATTTTGTTTTTTCTCTTAAACAAGACATTGCCTTTAAACAAAATTTTCTTAGATGTCTAACATGTTCAAAATCTACATATACAAGACATGGGCAAATGAGTAAACAAAATTCTCTTATATGTTTGACATGTTCAAAATCTCCAGCAGATAGTGGTAGAACCCAATACGTTCACACGTAAATCTATCCTTGATATTCAAATCACCGAGAGCTAAATCAATCAATTTAGAAAAATACATAAGTGGGTTCTGGCAAGAATGAGAAGTTTGGATAATTTAATTCTGACATTATTGTTCTTGATCCTTCCAATAAAAGCAAAATTCTCAAAACAATAATCTTTTATATATTTTTTATCCGAAGGTACACCAATGCATCTATATCAATTAATATAAGCAATTCAAGCAGTTATCAACACATTTATCACTGGTTGAACTTGTAAAAAAAATATTATACAAGATAATTTTATTTATATATAGGGGAATGCTAACGTCCAATACTTCATGGGGACGTTAGCATTGTCCAACTCTTTTTTTTCTTCTTAATAATACCCCTTCTCGTTTTGTCTTTTAGTAAAAAAGATAAAGGTATGTTAGTCTTTTACATAATAAATACTTTTTACATAATAAATATTGAGCATTTAAGTATTTTGAATTAAATAAATGCTTCGACAATAATTACCAACATGATAAATACATTTATTAATGACATAATAAATATATTTATTGTGTAAAAGACTAATATGCACTTGTCTTTGTCACTAAAAGACAAAATGAAGAGGGATATATAGGGAAAAAAAAGTGTTGGACAATGCTAATGTCATCATGAAGTATTAGACGTTAGCATTCCCCATAACATCCTTGTAAGAAGAAATTTCTTTAATTTTTAAAATCATAAGCTATTTTCAAGAGTTCTTTTTCTTTTTCACTTTTGAAAAATATAGAATATATAAATTCTCCATATGTTTCATCTATCGGTGTGTTTTAAATACACAAATTAGGTCAATTCAGGGAAAATATTTAAGTGAGACTAATTAATAATGATGGTGAGTTCAAAACCTTCAACACATACAAAAAACCAACTAATTGCATGCTATGATCTCAAAGATTGCCACAATAAAAAGGTTGTTTCACATTGAAATCCTAGATGAAAATATTAAGTGATACACTCATGAATTGGGATTTGATGTATAAGTAGTTTTGTTCAAATAACAAAATTATAGTCCTAATATGCGGCATTAGTCCTCTGCTTCTTGCATCCGAAATTGTTAAAGAATTAAAGCAAATTAGGGATTGCCTTTCATGATAGTTGAATCAGAACCAAATGATTGATGAGTCTCTCCAACTAGATTCTGATTTGAAATGACACTACAAAAAAAATGTAAAATTGGAACATAAGGGTAAACGGTATACCGTTTTTATTAAAAAACGGTATTAAACCGTTTTATTTTTAAAAACCGTTTTATCCGACCCATATCCACTTATTTAGATGGAACGAAAGTCCGATCCATCTCTCAGCCGTCTCTCTCACTCGACTCTCTCTCTCTCTCTCTCTCTCTCTCGTCTCTCTCTCACTCTCTTGTCTCTGATCTCAGTCCCTCTCTCGTCTCTCTCCCAATCGATCGTCTGTCTGATCTCGTCTCTCTCCCAATCGATCGTCTCTCTGATCTCAGTTGCACTCTCGTCTCTCTCTCAATCGATCGTCTCTCTGTTTCAACTTTCAAGTGAAGACGCCATGAGAGGACCTCCAAAAGGCTTTATCGCTCACAAGAAGCTTAATCCAGCGTAAGATCTGCTTCTTTGTTCTTCTAATGTTTCGATTTTTCTGATTTTTCTTCTCTTTCTTTCGTTTCGATTTCATGTTCTTCGTTTTCTAATTTTCTGGTTTTAATCGATATCGTCTCTCTAATCTCAGTCGCTCTCTCGTCTCTCTCTCACTCGATCTTCTCTCTCGATCTCAGTCGCTCTCCCTCGATCTCATCTGTCTCTCTCGCTCAGTCGCTAGCTCGGTCGTCTCTCTCGCTCAGTTGCTCGCTTGATCTCAGTTGTTCTCGCTCGATCTCATCTCTCTCTTGCTCAATCGCTCGCTCAATCGATCTCTTGGGCTAGGTACTATCTCTAATCTCTATTTTCTTTATCTAGATTGTATTAGGGATTTGGATTGAAGATTTAGGTTTTTAAATGTGATTAAACACAGTTTTGTTTGTTCTATTATCTCAAAGTTCAGATTTACATTGGAATTTCAACATAATTATTTATCTGATATTCTTTGTATTTTGGATGAATGACAGATTTTATCTTAGAAATCTAAAACTTCAAGGGAGAGTGGGGCTCAATTTATCTATTTATCAAGGCTATCTTAGGACATATTCTTAGTCAAAAATTGACTTACCAGAATGTGGTACCTTAATAACTCTTTTGGATGCCTGGGAATTTGTTTGCAGATTGGATGTTTAGGATCATCTGCAGTGGGATGAGGTACCTTTAGAACTCTTTTGGATGCCTGGGAATTTGTTTGCAGATAGGATGTTTAGGATCATCTTTAATATTTCTTTGCAGGGTTTTGCGTGTCTTCAAGGTGGTATCTGTCTTTCGAGCATGGGTAAGCCGATCTCCTACAAGAGAGCAGTGGCTTGGAAGGTATTGAACGAGGAAGAAAATGCCCACTGCATTTGCTTCATATTCGTCAACTGGTCCTTTGTTTGAGATTTCAATGTGACCAATAATTCTACAAATCAAGTAAAAGAACCCTAAACCCTCTCTGTTTTTTCTACTTATTCCTTTTTGGAATGGGGACCTTGGAATTGCCAGAACATTATTAAGGGTGAACAGTCTGACAGTTGAGCTTAGGCCCATTATTTTTGTTATAACACTTTGATTATTCTGCTGCATGCTTGTCCCTGCAATCTATGCTGTTAAATATGTTTAGGATCATTTGATTGACAAGACTCTTGGATTATGGTTCGTGCTGGTTTTCAGGGATTTATATATGCCCTAACCTAGCCATGAATCTGGATTGCTTGCCAAATATTGCAATATGTTTTTGCATGTTTAATGTAGTTAGGATCTATGGTTTAATCTGCCCAATGTTTTTCAAGTAGACAAATGTCTTCTGTCATCCCATACTCGATTGATCAATCGATGTTTCAAGAGCTAGTGGTACAAACCAACCTGCTCTGGTGGTGCCAGCTCGAACCATAATGGAGATGTGACCCTGCTAGTCCGACTGATAATATAACTAGTGAGTCTTAATTTATTCCAGTTCTCATTGTTGGTTTCCGAGTAGTATGGTTGGAGAAATTAGTTGAGACACACTTCTTTAGCACTAGTCATGTTATTGGGAATTTAACAAAGGGGTTGGCCTATTGACAAGCTGAGCCTTGATAAGCTCCTCGGGAAGGGTACGTCAAGTGTTTGAAACCCCACGAAACAATGGGGGGGGGGGCACCCTCCAGGGTCCGATTGACCCTCGACTCAATCAGTTGCAATTAGGACTTTCCAAGGGGGTGATACATGTGACCGTGGGACTAGTCTCACCCGAAAGGGTGGGGATTGTGTTCTTCCTCTCAGTTTCCATGCATTTCAATGTGAACAACAGAAAATATTGAGGAATTGCGGATCTCTTATTATAGGAGTTTTGAATATAATGTCCCAATTTCATCTCCCTATTGTCTGCCATGTGGAAAACTCTTTCAGATTACATTCACTGAAACATGCATGTTTGGCCATTCTTTAGTTGTTGATCTAAACATAAAAAATAGCTTGATTGGTGATTCTAACCGTATGCGTGATGATCATGTTTCTATTAGTTGTTCAATGAATTAAATGAACTCTAATGGGATTTATATAGAAAATACATAGCAATAGCAAAAATCCTAAATAAAAACAAAATCTAATCTACTTAAATTTCTATCATAATCTTCATAAGACTCAACTCAGATGGATCTCATTTAAGTCTATATCATCAGTTTAGGTTTTAGATTAAAACCTAACAAAATTTAATTCGAATTAGAAATGAGATAAGAGTCTCAATGGGTCAAATTGAGATTAATTGCTCCTTGGATCAATGATGCTTTGGGCTTATATGAGTATATATATATATATATACTCATGAAAATGGATTCACGAAGAAACATATGATCTCAACCACTTAAACACAAAATCCAACGATTGAATTCTGAGTAAACAAAAATGAGCATTTTTTATATTGGTTTGGAGCTAAATTTACAGAGTATATAATAGTAAAATTCTCTAATCAAAGGTCTAGAAATCACCAAATTTAAGCTGATTCTTTTTGTATAATTTTATGTCAATGGCGTGATACAAAACCAAAGATCTACTTTCCATCTTCTTATCTATTATATTATTAAATCAATATTTCTAAAACCAATCCTTCCACAAGTAATATAAGCAAGTAGGAGAGGATAATAGCTAAAATTTCTTGGATTTTCAGTCAAAAACAAAATCCATGTATTCATGGGCTGAGAGAGCTGGTTTGTAGTTAAAACTTCATGTTGTCGTCCCTTCAATTCAATTCATATGGGTCGGGTAAAATACATTTGCTCATGCGGGTTTTTTATTTTTTTAATAAGTAAAATAATTTTTTTTTTCAGTCAAGATGGGAAAATATTTATCTAACCAAGCATGGATATCTAGTTTTCTTGATGTATGACACAATGAAATAAACACTAAAACATTCGAGAAATGCAAGATTTATGTGGTTCGGTTATATAACCATTCCCATGGTTAGAAAGTAAGATTTATATTTTTTATTTTCAGATATATTTTTTTACATATAACCACATAACTGGCCAATTTTTCTAAGAGAGATTTGCCCGGCAGACCTAGCTGTTTCAATTTTATTACAAAAATTCCCTTGCTTTAAACAAATTGTTTGAGATAGTTTTATGCTTTAATTCTTTTTGGCACCCTACAACTGAACTTTTTTGTTTTTAAAGCAGTGGTTGTTATGTTAGTTTAATGGCTTGTATCATCACTTTAAGTTGTTTGTTATGTTCTGCTTGTTATGCAGATTGGGTTTTCTTGCATTATTTACCCTTGTCTAGTGCTTCAATACATGGGTCAGGCCGCATTTCTCAGAAAGAATTTCTCCCCTATACCTATTAGCTTCTATGCATCAATTCCAAGTAAGCTTCCCTAAAAACTTGATGAGGAACATTTTATCTGATCTGCTTTGCTTAATCTGCTTGTTACATTTGTGTAGAGCCTATGTTTTGGCCGGTTTTTGTGGTAGCAACCCTTGCTGCAATTGTTGCTAGTCAAGCTGTCATCTCTGCAACATTCTCAATTGTCAAACAGTGCCATGCTTTAGGTTGTTTCCCGCGTGTCAAGGTTGTCCACAAGTCAAGGTCGATATATGGTCAGGTCTTCATTCATTATTGAACGCTACCTCATTGGTCGGATCGGCCCAAAAACTTATCGGATGTACAAATGCATTATTAGATATTGTTACAAAGATGTCTCAAAGGCAGATGAAAACTTTGAAAACAACCTTGTGATGAGCATAGCTGAGTTCATACAATTGGAAGCTGAGGATTCTGGCACGTTTGAAGGGTTTGTTGAGGCCGAATGACAGTCATTCGGAATTCTGATAGGGCTCAAACATGGTTGGTGATGTCAGAATCCTCCAATACCCTTGAAGGCAACAACGAAACCTTTACTGTGCAGAGCAGCAAATCAGGCACACTGCAGAACTTGCAATCCTTATATGAGCAGGAATCACCTATGACAAGGCAGAGAAGGCTTATTCGGTATGAGATACCAAATACAGAATATCTGGACCTTCAGGCCAAGGAGGAGCTCCAAGACCTTGTGGAAGCTAAACAAGCGGGTATCGCATACGTGATGGGCCACTCTTATATAAAGGCAAGTAGAAATTCATCATTTTTAAAAAAGTTTGTGATCGACGTTGCCTATTCTTTCCTCAAGATCATTCCTCACATTAGTCTTATTGAGGTAGGAATGACCTACTACGTGTAGAGGTGCAATGATCTTGCTGTGATTTTGTTTTCTAGCAACAAAGCTTGGCTAGTACATGTTGGCTGTAACGCCAAACTTCAGAGAAAGACTCATTACTTGAATCTGCTCATTTGCAACTCTTTGATGCAAAGGTACGTTATCAATTAATTGCACTATCTTTATTAGTGATATGTGTGGCCTTTTAATAATGTGGTGTCATCATTAGTTCTTTTCATCACCAATTGTAGATCCTTCTAAATTTATAGCAGTTTGTGAGTTTTACTGAAACTGAGATGCATTTAACAGCCTCTGAATTAGTCTTGTGAATTTCTCCATGGGGTTCATGTTGTTGAAATCTCCTTAATGGCTTTACCTTTTGGACTGTGAGAATTATTACCAATTGTACAAGGGGGCACAATTAATCCTTGGTTAGATAAAAACATCAACATTAGTTAACTAATGTAAACTGTCTACATCCCCTTATATAGCTCTTTCAATCACATTGCTTCACATTTCAACCAATATGTTTATTTGTCCTAAATCACCATTATTTAGTATAAAAAAAGAAGATCATTCCAAAGAGAAAAAGTTACTTAAAGGACCCTGTGATTGCAGAGGGACTTCTTTCTATATAGTGCGTAAGTTTTGGGCGGTCTATTAATGGTCCATTTAGTAACCTCTCCTGGGGCTAGGGCAGGTGCTTATTTATCTATTTCCTTCGTGAGAGTTATATATATACATATGTTTATTCGTTTTGCAACCTCTAACTGATGTAAACATTTTATTAGTTATATTTATTATGATGCTTGAAAAAAAAATGAAACACAGGAAAGCAAGTTTCTCAGGAGATCCACTGAAGATCGATCAATCAGCCCGTACTGGAGAGTCCCTACCAGTCACAAAGAACACTGGAGTCCACACATTCTTCGGTAAGGCTGCATAGGTTTTGACTATTTATAAACTTTGTTTTAGTCTGTATTTTCAATCCACATCACATCATTAGTTGTGGTTGTCACTATATTTCAGTTTTAGTGAACATTAATGTGGGTACATAGCACAATCTTACCTGCCTTCCATGAACTAACCATTCAAACAATATGTAATGGATGCAAATGTCTACATAGATTGAACCTATATTTACAACTAGATAGTTGAAGGTTGTTCAGTTTGGTTTTCCTTTTTGACCATTTTTCAAGTAATATAATTGGATCTGCCTAATTGGATTAGGCTTCCTTGAAGCTTAATGTTCACTATTTTCGCACTTTTTTTAATTGCAGATGCTTGGTACTATTGAGGAATTGGAAGTTACAATTCAAGATAAGGAGCACTTGTTTCAAACACTCTTTTGAAGGTGCGGAAGCTCATCGTGAGAGTATGCAATGTGGTGACACGAAAAAATTCTTTTATGGTAGTTGCGGGCATTGTGGGATCTTAAAGAAGATAGGGAGGGATGGGAGTGATGGCATTGCTTTCTTGTAAGCACTTGTGCTTGTGTAATGATGTGAATGGTTTATCGATGCATTGTAATTTTGGATTTGTAAATTATGACTCATTGCTACTCTTTTTGTGTATAAATTAATGTGATAGAGAACCTCGATATTCTCTATTTAGATTTATTTTAACCGTGGGTAATAGGTAAATAGCAATAATAATAATAATAATTTTAGATATCAATTTATAACAATTTTAGATATTGGTTTATAACCAATGTCTAAAGTCTCAGACATAGGACATCAGTTCTATAAAATCCGATGTCTCAAATCTTTTTGGGTTGTTGTGTGCTGTTATATAAAGACACAGATTAGGAAGGGTTTTAAGCCGTTCCAAATTCCGAGATCAGGAACGGTTTTTAACCGTTCCAAATCATGAAATATAGAACGGCTTTCAGCCGTTTAACCTCATTAACGACGCCTCAATTAAAGACGGTCTTCAAGCCGTTTCATAGTGGCTTAGGAACGGTAATAAACCGTTCCTAATTTCCATATTTGTTGTAGTGTGATAGTACTTCATAAACTTCATCACATTATCTTTTGAGTTCTAAGCGAACCTCACTTGTTAATATTTATAATTAATTTATGTAATAAATAATATAAATATATTCTTTCTGCATCTTAGGCCTTACTTGGTATGTTTCAAATCATTTGCAAAATGCAAATTATTTTTTGAAATCAATTTTATGGGTTCTTGTTTATATAATGCATAGGGTGGCAATGGGTTGGGTCATGTTGAGGTAAGGGTATTATGAAAATTTACCTTACCCAACCCAAACCCGACCCATTCAATAATCATGTCAAAAACTTAAACCCCAAATCCAACCCCTTTATAAATAGGTATACCTGGCCCAACCCATGTATAACGTATTTAATAAAATTCTAATCTTTATTAGAAAAAATATCTTCTATTTCCACCACCAAAAATAAAATATCATTACTAAAAATAAAGTCACATAACCATAAACTGATATCTACCATCATCATTTAAGTATCACAAAATATAAACTAGCTATTATCACCAAAAATAGGTAATTTAAATTTTTTAAAATAATTGTTGATATATTTAAAACTACATGTTAATGACATAATAACAAAATGTGTCAAAATGGGTTGACACCCTTAACCCAAACCCGACCTATTTAATAATCATGTTAGACGGGATGACACTATTATGATTCAAACCCATTAATTTTGTGTCGTGTTAAGATTGCTACCCCTAACATTAATGCAAATGATTTGCATTGCAAAAAAATTGAATAAATCATCTAAATTCTTAAGACATATCAACAATGATTTGTGGCAAAAAAGGTACCAGAAATTATTTGACTCCAATGTATGCATATCAAAATTACTAAAATAGCCCTTTTCCAAGAAATTAATCAAATTGCAAACCTATCCTAGTACTTGTTAGGGTAATATGAAAAGTGACGTAGATTACAAAAGTAACGAATTCACTGTAAAAACATGTTTTGAGAATTAAATTGAACAGTGTACCAAACCAGAACTCCATCATATTCAACACATGAAATGGAGATTCACCCTTCACTTAGGGGATTTTCCGCAAAACTTACGCAACTTATAGATTTTTTTGATAGATATTGTTCGATAGGTTTAAATCGAACTTATTTTGTAAGATTCGATAAGTATCCTGTTGGACGTAACTTTCTGTCAAACATTAGAAAATTTTGCTTGGTAGGCGTCCACCGAATTGATTTTGTAATGTTCGGTTGGTACCTACCGAATTTTCTAAAACAAGTTTGATCTGAACTTATTGAACAATATCTATCAAAAAAGTAAGTTTCCTTTAAAAAAAAACTTAAGTAGGTGTGATGAGCGTATATGGTGGGCACTAGAAGGAAGCGGATCCTCTATAGCATAAGTTTCCTGTAGCACCTTGTAGCAATGTTTGAACGGTTGCCACATCAATGATACATTAAAATCCCACCTTTGAAAATTGAGGGTTCACTACCTGTTCATTTTTAAAGACTTGGATTTCTATAAAATAAAATAAAAACTTATTTTTTGATTTTTTTTTTTTTTTTTGATTTTATAAATTAGATCTAAATGATGATCAAAAGAGGGCTGAGATATTATTTTTTCATACTATGACTCTCTCTCATTCATGGAGAGATTGCTACAAGAAACCTGTGCTACAGAGGATCTGCTTTTGCGCCCCAGTAACACGACTCTTTCTTTACATGTGTGCAGTTGTAAAATTAGCATGTATGGGAGAGATGTTGGTGCAATACACACCACGTGCCAACAATAATATATGATGTAATATTAATACTTAATAATCATACATACTACAAATTAGGGTTGGCAAAGAATCTACGCACTCTCATCATCGATGGACATTCATGGGCATCACACTCTGTTCCAGCTCTTTCTAATTTGTTTTGTCAATTGACATGTCTAAGAGAACTATCTTTGTGCAATTGCCATCTAGAAGAATTGCCAAATGAGGTTGAGAAGTTGATATATCTAAGATACTTTGACTTGTCTAAGACAAGGTTGAAGGAATTGCCTGAAACAATGAGCAGATTGTATAATTTGCAGACATTAAAACTTTACTGTTGTACATGGCTAGGTAAACTACCTCAAGGGATTGGGAAAATGATTAATCTGAGGCATCTTGAAATTGAAGGAACTAATGAACTAAGCTACTTGCCTCAAGGAATTGGTAGATTAAGCTCCCTTCGAACATTGTCTAAGTTCATTGTTGGCGATGTGAGGGGAGGTGGATGCAAAATTGGAGAATTAGAATATCTCAACCACCTCCAAGGGGATCTAGAAATATTTGGGTTGGAAAGAGTGGAGGATGTAAATGAGGCTAATGAAGCACAATTAAAGAATAAGCAACATCTCCATGGTTTGAAACTGATATTTGAGTGCGATGAGTTGGGAAATATGGGAGAAGGTGAGATAAAGAGGATTGAGGGTGTGCTGGAAGGTCTCCAACCACATCGAAACTTAGAGGAATTTCGAATGCAAAGGTACCTTGGTTCTAAGTTCCCTAAGTGGGTGGATGATTCAATGTTGCCCAATCTCGTTGCTCTTGAAATAGTTGATTGCAAGATATGTGTGCAAGTTCCTGCTTTTGGGCAATTTCAATTTCTTCAAAAACTCAAAATAAAAAACATGGATGGGGTTAAATTCATGGGTCAGGAGTTTGGTAGAATTGCTGGTAGTGATGGTCTTGCGACAGTTTCCCCAAAATTGAAAGAACTTGATATCGATGGTATGGCTAACTTGGAGGAGTGGGATTTGAGGGTAGAAGATGGAGTGATTATGCCATGTCTCAGTAAGTTAACCCTTATTAGATTTCCAAGGGTACATGTTTTGCCAGCTCTTGGAAATTTACCAATCCTTGAAAGCCTCAAAATTGAAGAAATGAAATCAGTTAAACATGTAGGTCTTGAGTTTTTAGGAATTAATGTGGATGTTGATGATGGTACAAAAAGAGGGGGTGGAGAATCAAGAGTTGTGGTTGCATTCCCAAAGTTGAAGAAACTTAGTTTGTCGTATATGAATGAGTGGGAGGACTCGGAGATGTTGACAAGAGAAGAAGAAGAAGAACATGCTGCTGGAAGAGATGTAATCATCATCATGCCACTTCTCCACTCATTAACACTTTATGAATGCCGCAAGTTAAAGGAGCTGCCTCACTACATCTTCCTTGCTTCTCTAAGGATACTGTCCATTTCTCATTGCCCAAAATTGAGTTGGACACCATGCCTTCCTCTACTCCTTGAAGAGTTATTTTTAAATGGGGATGTAGGTGTTCTTTCAAGGTCATTTCCCACCAACTGTAACAATAGCAGCTATCTCAAGTTTCTGCAGATCCATGGATCACCACATTTGTCACTCCCTGAAGGCTTGGCTCATCTTACATCGCTCCAAAGTTTGCATATCAATCTCTGCCATTCCTTGAAGTGCATGTCTAAGGAGCTGCAACATCTCACCTCTCTTCAAGAATTGAGAATCATAAGTTGTTCTGTTTTGGGACCACGTTGCCGAAAGGAGGTAGGAGAAGACTGGAGCATCATATCACACATCCCCAAAATATGCGTTCGTTCATTTATAGGCATGCATCGTGGCTCCACCGAGATCTGAGAGAGGTCAAGTTCGTTGGTTGTTTTTAATTAATTAAGATTTTACATTTGAATTAAGAAAAGAAACAACTCCTAATTGGTTGCATTGCATCATCCCCGATTTGAGGTTGCCTCTCATCATCACATCACATGCCAATGGTTGAGATGATGGGAGAATAGTATTCTCAAATAGATTCCCAATACAACACAGAAGTATATAATGATGGACAGCTAGACACTCAAAATAACACTTCACTCACAGGCCCAAGAATGGAAAGCTTTGTTTGAAATATCAGATGATGGACAGCTAGACAATCAAATAAAATAGTCGTTCCGGTTAAGCGCTACACTTGATGCTTTCTTCTTCCCCTTCAACAGATGAACTTATAACAGAGAATCTAACCAACCCCCGCCCCCCAAGAGTACCAAATATCATATATGAGTAATCTTGGAACGATAGTCTTGAAACAACGTCAACAACTACTACTTTGTTTTCCTTCTTGAAGGTCTTCCATAAAAAACAGGGCTCTGCTCTTGAAAACAGATCTTCGATCATCATTGCATCACAGGGCTCCACTTTTTGGGTGTCTAGCTGTCCATCATTGTAGTGAGTAAAAAAGGCAAAAGAAGCTTTTCCATTTGTTGGAACTGGCGCAAGTCAGTCTCTCCTTCAGTTTTTAAATGTATATTGTATGATCGAAGTGGAGTGTTAAAGGTGGCATATTATAGTTAACAATTAAGAAGAGTTTTATATGAGGTTTAGTAATATAAAAAAATTGTGTTCTATATATGCAAATTTTATGGAGCTCTCTGCCCATTCCATGTTTCAACTTTCTTGATCTTATTCCCTCAACTATACATTGCAGGATAATGCATGTTGGTTGATGTTAAAAGTGAAAGAGGTGACTGACTTCTCTAATTTTTATTTGTTCTGGAACCTTCAAAACCTTTTTTTATTTATATATATTGTTATAGTATGTTATTTCTAACATTCAGACATAATATCTGTTTTGTAGAGGATAACAAAGGGAATCACAGATGAACTTGTTAAGAGACCCTGATTATTATAGAAGAGCTGTTTTTCTTTTTTCACTGTCACGCCATGTTTCAACTTTCTTGATCTTATTCTCTCAACAATAATGATTTTCTAACGTCCCCCTCTGACACACTCCCCCATCACAGAACCGCAGGTCATTTCCTCGGGATATGCATAACCATAAAATTTTCTTGTGTATCCCGAGGCAAATGATCTGCGGTTCTGTGATGGGGGCGTGTGTAAGAGGGGGGCATCATATTATTACGAAACTTGTCTATATGCTATGATGAAGACCTGATGATAATGGGAACCGCAGAAGAAACGGGATCTGATTTTTATGGAAGACCTTCCAGTAGTTGCTGTTCTGAGTTTCATGGCTATCTTGCTTCAGACATGTCTCCTTGCATGAATCACATTTTGATTTGATTTGTATTAACAGTCATACAGAATATTTGATTTTTATGGGGTCATGTTTTTATGGAAGAAGGACAAGTAGCTGTTTATGTGATTTTGATGACCATCTTGTTTCACAAATGGCTCACATATAAAATTTGGTACTTTGGAATGTTAGTTATTCCTCAAGGTTGGAGGGATGGAGGGTGGGGGTGCTAAATGAATTGTTTTTTTACAATATTGTTGTTTTCCTTGCTATGGGTACCTTCCAAAGCAAGAGTTCCATTCTATTCTTCTAATTGGTTCTTGTTTTTTGATCTAACTCTTTCATTTATAGTTTAAATTTTCGTAGCATCTCAAAATGTTTTGGCCGAGACAGTTTTGATTTTTGCTCTTGATCAGGACAATGGCTTTTAAACTTTGTTTCCATTAACCTTCAGTTTACCCAAAGAGTTTCTATAACACTCACCAGAGATGAAGTGACATTGAAATTAAGTGATTTGTTTTGTAATAACATGCAGATACAAGATATATGAAATTAAATGATAACGATATTGGTGCGTTTAATGTCAATTCCTCTGCTGTCCAAATATGTTTCCACAAGAGTCCTTTTATGCCCCTCCTTGAAGCCCTTGTAACGAGTCAACCTGTGCAAATCACACTCCATTTCTCCTTATTGTCTTAAACGACACTCCAAAAGTAATTTGATCAGTCCGATCGCTCTATTTTGGGAGTCCAATGCATCCAGTAGATCATTCAACTTGCAATTTTCTCCAACTCTTGTCAATTTAGTTGGTTTTATGCATCTCAAACAATTTTGGAGAGAAATAAAGTTTCAAATGTTAGAATTAAAAAAAAAAAAAAAAGTGAGACCGATAATCCTACATTGGATAGGAAGAGAGATCATGACATTGGATGGTTCCCCATTGCATAGTGCTTATGAGGTATATACTATGAAAAGTGAATTGTCCACCACATTAATTTTCTTGCTGAGAAACGTCTTGTTTTGTGCTGATTTCTCTTCCAGTTTTCAAGGAAAAGAAACTGCCAACTTGAAATAGAAGTGTCTCCAATGAATGGAGTCTCAGCCGTGATGGCTCGTAGCATCTTCAGCAGACTCTCAATTGCCAGTGAGGTGCAAAAACTCTGTTATCTTCCAATTGAGAAAGCAAATGCATCATTAAACACCAGTTCGAATGCCGACAACCCACATCACTGACACAGGTGAGAAACCCAAATCAACTCAATACCTTGGTTCTACATAATTGATTAGAAAAAAAAAAACACCAAGAATAAAGTTGTTTCTTTGTTTCCATTGCAGAGGATTCACTTCTTGGTTGGCTTTGATGCGTCTCATAGTGCTGATGTTGAAGGATGTTGTGGCAGGAACAATGTGATTAAACATCAAATTAGAAAAGAAGACCAACCTCAATTTGTTTCACGTGAGCCTCGATATAAATGTCACCTCAGTGCCTGATCTCAATCTAGCGCCAACTCCACTAGTAGAGTATTTAAGAGATGAAGGCATTGGGTGCACTTCAGGGCAAGTTGTTGGGGCTGAGGATGGCATCACTTCTGATGGGATGGAGAAGAATGAGATATTGAGATCAAATGGTAGCAGTGACTCATAAACCTTGATTAGTGGGTCTCCATTGCAATGCTCCAGTGGGCTTGTTGTCTTTGACGGAAGCTACGAATCCCGTGTGAAAGGTGGTGAAAACCTATATCCAGATTCTGATTGATGATCCAAGAAGCTTGGCAGGGCAACTGATCGACTCCTTTTCGGAAATTATTTCCTCCAAGAGGCCACGGAATAGATGGCAGGGTTGATATTTTGCATTCAGATTTATCTTTTTCAGCTATAAATTATTATTTTTTATTGGTATTGTCATTTCTCAGTACAAACATTTTCTGCCCATTG
The DNA here is from genome assembly GCF_017979445.1 of Akebia trifoliata. Classification (NCBI taxonomy): domain Eukaryota; kingdom Viridiplantae; phylum Streptophyta; class Magnoliopsida; order Ranunculales; family Lardizabalaceae; genus Akebia; species Akebia trifoliata. The sequence continues at coordinate 3,296,341 of NC_141386.1, read as the reverse complement.
TAGGATTTGATTCTTTTTTTACATCCTGTGAAGATGGTTTTGGATGATTTTTCTTTGGAGAGCTTTCAAACAGGAGATTTTGAAGTGTTTTAGGTTCTCTCACTCATTTCTTAAACTTTTGATTACTTGTAATTTGAAGAACTAGAATTGCTTCAATAAAGGTTCAATTTATTATTGTTTTTTTATTTTTTTCTGGGCATCTGTTGTTTTAAGGATGTGTGGATGAATGATAGTCGATTCATAGTTGCATTCCTCAATGTGTGGATGAATGGCATTCTTGTTCTCAAATCCAACTGCAAGGTTGAGATATTCCAGTTGGATTTTGAATGTTTACTAACATGAGGTTCAAATCTCTCCAAAATGCAATTTCTTTGAGCACAACTTATACAGAAGTCCAAAATGTTTTTCAATCTGTTGCATCTATTTGCAAACTATTTTTTGTTCTGCAATTGACATTTGCTACAGGAGTTGATATTTTTTTCACTGAAGAAACCTTCTATTCTTTGCACCAGTAATCGTTCTATTACTTCTCAAAGACGTGAAAGATTTATAGAGGTATTGCTTAATCCATCCGTTTTAACCCAATTTCTGTCAGAGCTGTTTCTGTTGAAGTTAATTTTCACCTTTAAGCAAAACCCAAAGACTTTTTTACTTCATAACAAAACCCAGTTTGAGAATTTGCTGAATACATTGAAAATTATTGGTTAACTTCAGTGTTCTTAGTGGTTTAAATGTGAAACTCTGTTGGATTTTCAAGAAAAACTTGGTATCTAGACCAAAGAATTGTAATCTCTGTGTTAGATGCAATCTATACCCTGCCATACTCTGTTGGATCACCGATGCGTCTATCTTACACCATCAATTATCATTTTGTTCTCTTGAGTCACCTTCATTCCCATCCCTTAAGCAAATGCTTATATGGATTGTTTGTAATCTTATCTATTGATTAGATTTCACCATGTCACTGAGAGAGAGGACCGAACTATTCTACTATGTTTTCTAACCTAACAAGAAAACTACAAATAATAAAAGAATCGTGATAATCTGACTACCCCACATGGCAAACTCAATTGATTGAACAGTGTATCCCGAGGAGCGCAGATCTACGGTTCCGAACTTGTCACGTCATGAATAGGAAAACAAACACATAAAAATTCCGGGTTTTAGTTAATATCTCATGTACCCTTAATTCACATTTTCAAATTTGTAAGTGTCTTTTTGTAATTTGAAATATAAATTTAGTGATTTTGAAAAACTGACCTGGGTATTTGAAGAGAACAATAGAGTTCCTCGAGATACAAGTATTGTATACTCGAGGAAAGTCAATGGTTCCTTTTACATTCAGTGTTGAAGGCAGTGTTTTACAGTGTTAGAGCAAGTGTGTAGCACAGCTCTTTTATAGACAACTAACGTGGTTACCAGCGAGGTTGGATAGGAATTATTTATTTATTTTAACTAAAAGGACCCCCCCCCTTTTTTTTTTTTTTCTAAGGTAACAATCTTACATAGGATTTGCCCAAGGCATCTTCAGTCCTCAGAATGAGACAAAGTTGAACTTTGAAATGATCTAAACCACGACACCAAGAAGTTAGAAGCCTTGTTTGTCTTTTTATAGATGAATGAGAATCCCATGTACCCTTAATTCACATTTTCAAATTTGTAAGTGTCTTTTTGTAATTTGAAATATAAATTTAGTAATTTTGAAAAGCTGACCTGGATATTTGAAGAGAACATTAGAGTTCCTCGAGATATGAGTATTGTATACTCGAGAAATGTCAATGCTTCTTTTTACACAGTGTTTTACAGTGTTATACCAAATGTGTAGCACGGCTCTTTTATAGAAAACTAACATGGTTACCAGTGTGGTTGGATTGGAATTATTTATTTATTTATTATCAAAATGACTTTTTTTTTAACGTAATGGGGGGTATTTAACAGACCCCCAGCTGACAAAAGAAGATTACAATCTTCCATAGGATTTGCCCAAGGCATCCTCATTTACAATGGTAAGAAGTTGAGTTGGGACCTCATAAGGAGACAAAGTTGAACTTTGAAAGGATCTAAACCACGATGCCAAGAAGTTAGCAGCCTTGTTTGTCTTTTTATAGATGAACAAGAATCTGACCTCTTGAAAGGAACTTGAGAGCTCCTTGATAGAGTTGGATCATCCTCCTTGCATACCAAGGGATAACTGGTAGACCCGAGATAAATTGGACAGCAAGCTTGGAATTAGAGTCCACACACAACTTGTTAACTTGTAAGGATATAGCCAACTTCAGCCCTTCTTGAATAGCTCGAAGCTCATGCATTAGAACATTGTCTCCCATAATGCAACTAGCGTGAGTAGTAAGAGGAGACACTTGATCATCCCTTACAATGGCCCCTTGGCCCCCATAGAGCCCTCTAAGAGATCCATCTGTATTAAGAGTGTGCCAATCCCAAGGGGGCTTAATCGCCCAAGAATGAAAAAATTGTCTAGAATAAGGCATGTCTTCAACCTTTAACCTTAAGTAAGAGAATCTCATTCGAACATCATTAGTGATTAGTCTCAAGTAAGAGAATCATTGTGGAAGATTCTCCGACATCTTTCTGTCCATGTGGTAAATTAATGCACAAAAGCTACTTCTTTTAACCTCAATGGCTGGGTCATTACCCTTCCACTTTCTTGTAATCCACTCAATTTCGGAGTCCTACGAGGAAGGAGCTTTAGATGTTAAAGACTAAAGATATACTGACTCGATAAAAGCCACTTGACGTGGATGTGTGTGTGGTACCATACATCTTTTTCCTTGTGTATCCCAAAGAAAAAGATCTATGGTTCTGTGCATTTGCAACGTCAGCCAGTGAATTTCGAGTAGCTTTTTTCTAGTCAGTTTATCGCGACTCAAAGTTAAAATGTAAATGAGGGATTCCAAATTTTGGTGTCCAACAACTTCTACTTCATCTTCTCTCAACATAATAGTAAAGATGATGCATTGACTAGATCTATTAGCATAAGATAATGACATCAAACAAATGGTTGAGATGGAAGGATACTCCCTAGAGATTATCAGATGAAACAGATTACAAAGGACAAATCCTAGCATAATAAAGAACAATAACTGCTGTTTCAAACAACTGTTTGGAATATTAAACAAGTAAATTTTTAACATTTTACAGCTGTATCATCACATATGATATGTTGGAGAGAAGAACAAGTTGTGGTTTTTGTTTGATATAATAAAATTTAGTAGACTCTGCAAAATTTGGATTCATCAAATATAAACTATCACAAAAACGTAATTGGCTACCAGAGTTGCATCTTCCGCTCTAAAGTTGTTTTTTTTCCCATAATCATCTTTCTTCGTTACCATTAATTTCAAGTATGGCAGAAGCACTTGTTTCCATTATCTTCGAGCAATTGAGCTCCATCATCCGACAAGAGATCGAACAAGAGTTGAGATTGGGGGTGGGTGTTCGTAAAGATGTGAAACAGCTAACTAATACACTCAAAACCATCCAAGCCGTGCTCAATGATGCAGAGAAGAAACAAGTAAAGAACGAAGCAGATAAGATTTGGTTGGAAGAACTCAGAAACGTTGCCTACGACATGGAGGATGTGTTGGATGAGTGGAGCACCGAAATTCACAGATCAGAAATTGATGGACTTGAGAATGCTCGCAATGGCAAGAAGAAGGTATGCTCTTATTTTCCCTCTCCTTGCAATTGTTTCAGTCAAGTTTCTTTGCGTCACGATATCGGTTGTAAAATAAAAGACATAAAGGGCAGACTAGATGTGATTGCAATTGAGAAGGATAAGTTAAATCTTATTGATAGTAAGAAGGCTGATGAAGAACCACCACGACAAATGACTAGCTCTGTCATTGATGTATTAGATATATGCGGCCGTAAGCTGGACAAAGATATTATAATGAGTAAGTTGTTGAGTGAGAGTAGTCGACAAGAAATTGATGTCCCTGTCATCTCCATACATGGAATGGGGGGCATTGGCAAGACTACTGTTGCCCAAGCAGTCTTCAATGATGATAAGGTGAAGAACTATTTCGAGAAGAGAATGTGGGTATGTGTATCTGAGCCTTTCGATGTAATAAGGCTTGCGAAAGCCATTATTGAAGCCATTGGTGAAAATGCCTCTAATGCCATTGAATGGGATCCTTTGCATCAACACTTGTGTAATTGTGTTAGAGGAAAACGGTTTCTACTCGTGTTGGATGATGTGTGGACTGAGGATCACTCCAAGTGGAGCCCGTTGAGGCTTTCTCTTAATGGTGGTGCACAAGGGAGTAGAATTGTGGTTACCACACGTAGTGAGAGAGTTTCAATAATGATGGGTTCGACTTACACGCATAAGCTGGGTCAATTGTCCGAAGAGGAATCCTGGTTATTGTTTAGTCGTATTGCTTTTCAAGGAAGGAGAGAAGAAGAGCATGAGAAGTTGCAAGAAATCGGTAAAGAAATCACAAAAAAGTGCAAGGGTATTCCTCTTTTTGCAAAGACTTTAGGAAGTCTTATGCCCTTCAAGAGAACCAGGCAAGATTGGCAAGACGTTTTGGAAAGTGATACATGGGAACTACCAGAGATAGAAAATGGTGTTTTACCTGCCCTGTTATTGAGTTATTATGCTTTGCCTTCGCAATTGAAACGTTGTTTCACATATTGCGCTATCTTTCCAAAAGATTTCAGGATAGAAAAAGATGAGATAATCAAGTTATGGATGGCACAAGGTCTTCTTAGCTCCACAGGAAGAAGAGAGTTGGGAGTAGTGGGTGCAGAGTATTTTGATAATCTAGTGATGCGCTCATTTTTCCAAAATTTAGAATGTGATGGTGATGGAAACATAATTTACCGCAAGATGCATGATCTTGTTCATGATTTTGCCGAATATCTCACAAAGACTGAATGCTCTATCATGGATGGCAATACCACAAAATTAAACACCACTGGCAAGGTCCTCCATGCAAGTATTATGGAGTTTAAGGATTTAGATTCCACTCTTCGCTCCATTTACCAAGCAACGAAACTACGCACTCTGAACTTCCATGGGAAATCATCACAATCTGCTATAATTTTTTCTGATTTATTCCATCGATTGACTTGTCTTAGGGCATTGTCTTTGAGCATTACAGACCTAAAAAGTTTTCCTAGTGGGGTGGAAAAGTTGATTCATCTAAGATACTTTGACTTGTCTTCAACAAGGTTGAAGGAATTGCCTGAAGCAATGAGTAAATTGCATAATTTGTAGACTTTGAAACTTAACCATTGTAAGAGTTTACGTATACTACCTCAAGGGATTGGGAAAATGATTAACTTGAGATATCTTGAAATTAAAGACACATATAAACTAAGGCACTTACCTCAAGGAATTGGGAGATTAAGCACCCTTAGAACACTGTCTAAGTTCATTGTTGGAGGTATTAACGAAGGAGGATGCAAGATTGGAGAACTAAAAGATCTCGAACTCCTCCAAGGGGACCTAGAAATAAGAGGGTTGGGAAGTGTGACGAATATAAATGAGGCTATTTGATCGGTTGTAAATCTTGCTAAATAAATGCAGAGATAAAGATTTGAACTAAGACTTTGGGCAAGTCGAATTCGTTCCACAGAGATAGTTTGGATTCCAAGATTCAATCGGATAAAAGTCCAAAACAGAATTGGAAAACATATTTTTCTTAAAAACAAAACAGATTTGTTGCAAATTAGAAAATGAAAATTAACAATAGAAAAGAGTAATTGAAACTAGTGAGAAAGGGCTTAGAGAGCTCAAGTCTACCATTGCAAGTCATCCAAAATGCTAATTAATTCTAAATATGACTCAATCCACGTAGCAAGTCATTGCTCGTGGATCGGAAGATGATTCGATGTATCCATTGATTGGAACCCAAAAGTATCCATGAAGATCTCTGATTTAGACAAGATTATCCGACTTATGCTTCCATTCATCACAGAGCATGAGTGTTCTTGAACTTATCTAAGTAATACTCATCAAAGCTTGAATTAGAAGCATGAGTTAGATGATCTTATCATGAAGAGATTCATAGATTTAACATTAAACACAGAAATATAGAATTGAAATAACATGAGTAGAATGAACTTGCTCCGACATCTTTGATCTCTCTAAAGAGGATCTAGCCGATCATCGCAAAGATCATATTGCAACAATAATAAAAGTAAGAAGATGATAGATGGAGAAGAGAATGTAGAATAGTGTTGCAACTTGATTCCTTCCTTGATGATCTCTCAAAAGAGTTACAATTAAGCTAATGGATTACTCTTGATGTTCTCACTCCTCTCAAAAGCTCACCAAAAGGAAAAATTATAGAGAATTAAAAGAAGAAACTAAAGAAAATTATAGAAGAAAAGAGCCTAAGAGGGACCCAAGAGGGGACCCCTTCTTTGAAATCAACCCTCAAATTTATAATCTTTGTATTCGGGTAATCGGGGTGATTTGGCGGATAATTCGATTCGAATGGCCTAATCAGTTACAACCACCGAAGCTTCTGTAAAAATCTCGAGGATAAATTCCTCGAGATGACCGCAGTGCGGTCTTGGCTAGCCGCGGCGCGGTGACGTGGCGCTCAAATCGATCGAGATTTTTCTGGAAACTTCCTTTTGGCTCGCATATTGTAACCATAATTGTTTCGCTATTTAATAACTTCCACGTGCGCTTTATTTATCTACAATTAACAATAAAATCTCATTAGCTCTATTAATTTGGATAAATGAAATAATTTTGCAATTATTTAAAGGAACTAACATTTATGCAATGGTAATCTTAGTACAATTATGGTCCCGAAATCGAATAATTGGGACCTTATCACACCCCCAAACCTCAATTTTGCTAGTCCCGAGTAAAACTTAAATCTAAACAACTCCTCTTTCGTGAGGTTTCCGACTGCATTTAGCTTATGCAGTAAGCCCTTAAACCCCTAGGTTACCCCTAGTGGACGAGTTTGACTCGTGAGGGTTTGCAGTGAAAGAATATACCCACAAAATTCTAACATTTTACAAAAATATTAAAATCAAAATCAAAGTATGTAAAGTGAACATAATGACATTTCATAAATCAGTCAAAGGTCATTTATGTTTGAACAAAGTTCTAAGTTTTTATTTCTCATTTTCAGAAAATCTGAAAGATAACTTGAGTGCTTGTGTGATTTTCTGATTTTTTTTCTTTTTAAAAGCAATATCTTTTTAGGAACAAGATTTCACCTCCTAACTACTAAGAATGGTCGGTTCTACCTAAGTTCTAACTCGAAACTAAGCATCCTGTCTGGGATTGTGAGAGGTGTGGATATTCACTTTAATACCTCTAAGGGGCTTTATTTGTGACATTCCAGTTTACTCACGTTTTTACCATTGACGGCTTTCACCCTACTGCACTATTTGGTCTCATTGGACTTTTTTTTCATTTTTGCAGTTCTAGTCATCTTTGATATTTTTCTCGTATTTTCTGCTTCTTTTTTAGATTTTATCACACTTTACCATTTTCTGGTATTCTTTTTACAAAAAGCAGGTAGTCCTTTTCAAGGTACCCAGTCTAATCCTATGATTGCTGTCCAAGTAATACTAACTTCAGTTCTGTTTTGCTTCTAACAAGCCAACCAAGGGACAAAGAAGTCATAGTTCACTAGACTAGGTTTTCCCTAATACTCTAGACAGAGAAGAGGGTCAACTTTTGTTCCAAAAAAATATTATCTTTCCAAATACTTAATCAGAAGTAAATTTCTAAAGTAATTCTTTCATAATTTTCTTAATGAGGAATAACCAAAAAGAACTTTTAATCAAAAGTTAGAACATGAGTCTGAGATTTGAAATTCATATGTAAAAAGTATATACAAAGATTTTGAAGAAAATATTTCGAAAGTGTTGAATTTTTTTTTTTTTTTAACATGACATTAAACTAGCAATGAAATAAACCTGAAACTAAACTACTAATGCAATGCAATTGTGAACTAACCTAATACCCCCAAACCTAAATGACATATTGTCCTCAATATGCAAGCAGTAAGGAAAAATAAAAAGGTTAGATCACACCTGAAACGGATTTTTTTACAACTAATCTGAAAAGAATGTAAGTTATAACAATGATAATTTTCGAAACAGTTTTTTTTTGTATAAAAGAAATCCTTTCTAAAATAGAAAAAAAAACCTAATTAAGAAATTAAGAAATTAAAAACATCCTAATCTAAAATTTAAACCTATCTTAATCCGAACATTCAATGGTCTGTGCCTTTGTCTCCTCAATATAGACCAACATCTGTTGCTATTACTTAATCAACAATTACTGACTAGGCTGCAGTCCTAGTGGTGTTGATTGATTGGTTTGGTTGAGAGTGGCCTTGAAGATGAAGAGAATGAGAAAATGATTAAGGTTAGAGGTTTTTTTTTTTTTTTTTTTTTTTTTTTAAGAAAAATTTTATTTCCTAACTACATTACTTATTAAAATAAAAGCACATGGGTTGCCTCCTAAGCAGCGCTAAGTTTAACGTCTTTAGCCGGACCTATCAAAAGGTCTGATATCTAGGAATTTTCCTAACATTCGTTTTGACGGACATAACGATCGATTTCCCACCCCAATTGATAGGTAGATAAATTTTTACCATTGTTAGGACTTGGAAATTATTTTTAAAAATGATCAACAACCCTCGCTTGTTCTCAGTTCTTAGTGTCATCACCTTTTCGAAAAAATTCTCAACCATCGTATTCCCAAAGAAAATGGAAGCTGTAAGACATGAAGAGTCTTTACACTTTTGTGAAATGATGGGTTGGATAGGATACGAAGTTGAATCAATAAAGGTCAGAATTGGTGTGACTAACAAATTAGGATTGGTTGTTAATTCCTCGTGGACAACAGTCTCCTCTGATGGCGGATCAATTTGCTTAGCCAAATTTGTACAATTTCCTTGTTCATTAGGACTTTGAAACATTGGTTGGCTCTCATGGGTTATCTCATTTGAAAATTGACCATTCTCTCTTTCTTCTAAGGGCACAATAAGCTGACCTAGTTGGACTTCTATCGTTGCTTCAGTTGGAATTGTAACCTCATTGGTTTGAATTTGAACTTCAATTGAGAGAGGGTTATCAATTGTTGATGGACAATCATCGAAATCTTCAAAAGAGTAGAACTGGTCACTAAGGTTATTTTGAAAGAATGGTGGATTTTTCGGAATTGAGATATCCTCATTTTTGAATTTATCAAATTTTTCTTCTTCTAAGGATAACGCTAGGTGACTCAGTTGAGTTCCTATGTTGACTAAGGCTTGACCCATATCCCATTGTTGTTGATGATTTAACAACTGTTGTTGATGATTTACCAACATTTGTTGATGGAGCTGTTGTTGTTGGATTAACTGTTGTTGTTGAATTAAGAAGGCAGACATCATAGACTCTAATGACGATGATTGATGAGAAGACAAATATGAGTGAGTGGATGTTGGCTCAGGCTCTGTAGCTCTGTAATTGGAGAAATGTTGAGAATCATAGGATTGTTGGGAAATTATGGTTGGATTCATCATCGAGGTATTATGCAAATAAAAATCCTCATTGTTACCAAAATGACTACCTTGAGTGAACTCGTTCTGACACGGTATGGAATTTTGGGGAAACAAATTATCTACGTGGTATGGTTGGTCGAACGAACTGGGTGTCGGCATCCAATATGAGTTTTGAGAATGATGCATATTGGCCTGTGTAGCATGAAGCATGGGCTGACTCGGACAATGCTCGCGAGAATGACCATAATTATCACATAAGCCGCATGAGATCAATGATTCTCTCCTAAACTCTATGACAATGGAAATCTGCTCGAGGTTCTGTATCTACTGTAACATACACTTTGAACTTGCACACAAGAGAGGAAGGAATTCACACGTGATAACTGGGTGCCTATGACTAGACAACTCCTAACTGGTTCAAAGGATTAATCAAAGCCTCCAACCCAAATCTCTGAAATCGGAACAGCCAGTTTAATCTCCAGAGGAGAGGTGGCGCACAATGCTGAGCAAGGGCACTCTTAGATCACCTCTCGTCTTGAATAGACGTAGTCTATCCCCTGAATTCACGTAGAACTGCAGGGCAAGATTGCGCTAGGCACTGTTCACGATCAAGAAGTGCAATTGGTGCAACTTTTGATTAGCTTTGCTTAATGAGCTCGATGGAACCTAGAGTCCAGTCTAACCAAATTTTAATTAATTAAATGGCTGTGAATTCAATTTTCCTAAAAGTGCAAGATATCGGTGATGAAATCCGATTCTTATCTTATGGTGCCATCCTCGTAAGGGTGCCCTTATTACTAGGTGCAATCCAATGTGTACAGATTAGTCACTCAAAAGCAATACAGAAACTCACTAGCGAGTGATGCGTGAGTATTTCAAAATTTACCTCCCATTCTAGACGGGGGATGATCGAGTTGAGTCGACTCGGGCCACCAACACCAAATTTGGTGTACGAACCCGAGGGGCTGAGATAGTTTCGTCCCACTATCATCCGTCCCTAATTCTATTACAATCCGAGCCCTCTCGGATACAATTAAAATTTAATACAAATTCAAGTACCTAATACAAATTGGTTTCTAAAAAAAAATAAAATGCAGAGAATTGAAAATTGCTGATCTTCTTGGTGATAGAACCAATTTAGTGGATAAAAATTCCACGTGTCGCCTTCCGTCAATTTCCGTCGAGTCCTTCACCTGAACAGAACAAAATTATTCAAATCAAAATACTAAGAAAAAAAAACCAATATGACCATTACAATGTCCATGATGTCAGAAACTTGTCCAACAAAAATCAGCATAAAATGTTGCCACGTCACCGCGGCGCACCTAGAGGCAACCGCGGCGCGGTAAAATTTTGATGAAAATCGATTTTTCAAATTTGAAATGGTTTCTGATATCCTGAGGATTGTAATGAAATGTTTTTCAATTTTTTTTCTGTTCGTTTGGCTTCTGTTTCAAGCAAAACACATTCGGTTCTGTTTCGGAAACTGTTTCGGATACTTTCCGAATTGGAAAATGAATCAACTCGCTGTCCCCGGCAGCGGCGCCATTTTGATCGTTTGTAAAGCTTGCAATAGAGATGCAGAGATTAATATTAAGAAATGGACTTTGGGTAAGTCGAATTCGTTCCACAGGGACAATGAGGATTCAAGGATTCATTCGGATAAAAATGCCAAAACAGAATTTAGAAACAAAAATAGATTAGTTTTAAAAACAAAACAAAGTTGTAGTAGAAACTAAATTGAAATCTAAACAGAAAATAAAGATTAAAATTCTAAGAGAGAGGGATTAAAGAGTTCAATGTAGCCTTTGCAAACCATCCACAATGCAGATTAATTCTGAATCTAACTCAATCCATGTAGCGAGTCATTGCTCATGGATCGGAAAGTGGAGCCGTTTAATCAACGAAAGTAACTAGAAGTTATTCATGTAAATCCTAATCTGATTGAGATTGCTTAATCATTTTCCGATTCTTCATAGAGCATAGCCATTCTTGAACTTATCTAAGTAATGGCTATCAAAGTTGAATCAGAAATATAAGCTAAGGGATCTAATCAAAGAAGAATTTACAGAATATTTAACAAGATAAGCAAGAATAATGAATTTGAAACTACATTAAATAGATGGACTTGCTCTGGCATTATTGAACTCTCTAAGGAGATTCTAGCCACTCATTGCAAGATTCATAATTGCAACAATTAATAAAAAGCAAAGAACATCGGTGAAGAAGATGAAGATGATGATCGATCCGAATTGCTTCTTTTATAACTCTCCTAACAATTACACAAACAATGAATGGTTCCTCTTGATGTTCTCACTACACTCAAGATCTCACCAAAAGGAAAATTACAGAGAATTAAAGAGAAGAAGAATAAAAAATTAGAGAAGAAGAAGAGAGGAGAAGAGCCTAAGAGGGACCCAAGAGGGGACCCCTTCTTTGAAATTAACCCTCAAATTTATAATGTTTGTATTCGGGTAATCGGGGTGATTCGGCGGATAATTCGATTCGAATGGCCCAATCAGTTACAACCACCGAAGCTTCTATAAAAATCTCGAGGATAAATTCATCGAAATGACCGCGGCGCGGTGACGTGGCGCCCAAAATCCTTGAGATTTTGCCGGATGCTTCCTTTCGGCTCGTGCATTGTAACCGTAATTATTTCGCGATTTGATAACTTCCACGTGCGCTACAATTAACACTAATATATCATTAGCTCTATTAATTTGGATAAATGAAATAATTTTGCAATTATTTAAATGAACTAACATTTATGCAATGGTAATTTTAGTGCAATTACGGTCCCAAAATCGAATAATTGGGACCTTATCACTACTGAAACGAAGTTAAAGAATAAGCAGTACCTCCATGGTCTGAATTTAAGCTTTGCGGGTTGTGAGTTGGGAAACATGGCAGAAGGCGAGATAAAAAGGATTGAGGGTGTGCTGGAAGGCCTCGAACCACATCGAAACTTGGAGGAATTTCGAATACAAAGTTACCCTAGTTCTAAGTTCCCTAATTGGGTGGAGGATTCAATGTTGTCCAATCTCGTCACTGTTGAAATAGTTGATTGTGTGAAATGTGTGCAATTTCCTGCTTTTGGGAAGTTTCAATTTCTTCAGAAACTCAGCATAACAAACATGGATGAGGTTAAATTCATGGGTCAGGTGTTTGGTAGAATTGATGGTAGTGATGGTCTTGTGACAGTTTCCCCAAGATTGAAAGAACTTGATATTGATGGAATGGCTAACTTGGAGGAGTGGGATTTGAGGGTAGAAGATGGAGAGATTATGCCATCTCTCAGAAAGTTAACCCTTAGTAGATTTCCAAAGTTACAGGTTTTGCCAGCTTTTGGAAATTTACCTGTCCTTGAAAGCCTCGAAATAACACACATGGATTCAGTTAAACGTGTAGGTCTTGAGTTTTTAGGAATTAATGTGGATGTTGATGATGGTACAAAAAGAGGTGGTGGAGAATCAAGAGTTGTGGTTGCATTCCCACAATTGAAGGAACTTAGATTGGAAGAAATGAGAGAGTTAGAGGAGTGGGAGATGTTGACAAGTGAAGAAGAAGAAAATGCTGCTGGGAGAGGAAGAGATATAATCATCATGCCATTTCTCCAGATATTATACCTTTTTGATTGCCCCAAGTTAAAGAAGCTGCCTCACCACATCTTCCCTGCTACACTAAGGAATTTGGACATCGGTTATTGCCCAAAATTGACTTGGATACCATGCCTTCCTCCACTCGTTGAAGTGTTAAGTTTAGTAGGGGATGTAGGTGTTCTTTCAAGGTCATTGCCCACCAATCCTAACAGCGACAGCCATCTCAAGTCTCTGATTATCATTGGATTGCCACATTCGTCATTCCCAGAAGGCTTGGCGCATCTTACAACACTCCAAAGGTTGGCAATCTTAGACTGTGATTCCTTGATGTGCATGCTTGAGGAGCTGCAACATCTCACCTCGCTTCAAAGATTGTCAATTGATGGATGCTCTATTTTGGGAGCACGTCGTCGAAAGGAGGTAGGAGAGGACTGGAGCATCATATCCCACCTCCCCAAAATCATCATCGACAGCTCCAAGATACAGTAAGCTGAGAGTCAGGGACAAAGAGATGCACACCACCTAGAGGTAATGGTAATTAATTAGTTCCTTTTTCCTCGACATTTGGATTATATATAAAATAAAATAAAAAAGTAATTGCCAGCTGTTTTGAGTTTCATGGCTAAATTCTGTAATTACGACATTTTACAAACTTTCTCTTGACTACTTCTATATCTGTTTTGCCTAGGATAAAGATGTAATGATGATGGAAGATCTATTTTAAAGAGTGGAGTCTTGAAAACATGGCTCACATATAATATTTGGTGGGTTAGATTCTCTTGGAGGTTGGGAGAATTACATGATCCAGTGAGAGTCGGGAACTAACAGACATGCGCACACCCGAGAGGTACTGATAATTGGTTGCTTTTCCATGAATATTCGAATTAATATGCACCCAACACTGAATTTAAATGATGATATGTCAAGTAGAGTATTCAAACAAACTATGATCTTATATCATGTAAAATAAATGCAGTTCATTAAAATTTCACGCTGAATTTTAACTTTCTTGATCTTATTCTCTCGACAATACATTGCAGGGATAATGTGCATGGGCTAATGTTAAGAGTGAAAGAGGTGACTTCTATAATTCTTAGGAGTTGAAACCATTAAACATCTTTCTGTGTACTTCTAATGTCTGTAGTTTACAGTTGTACAAAATATCTGTTTTGCTTAGGATAAAGAAATGATGATGATGGGAACTGCTGAAGAAATTTGTTGAAGGCCCAGACAAGAGTCATCATTCCACAGTTTTCCATTAGTCAAGCTCGATGTCGATCTTCCAAGGGGCTTTCAGGGAGGCTAGCAATACTACTTTCTATCGGTTGAGCTCCACAGTTTTTTCCAAGGGTATTTTCATATTGGGGGTGTAAAATTTTCTTTTCGGTGAAAGTGTGTAATCTGTAACAGAGAGTTTTCTCTTCATAGTGGAATTGGTGTGATCCGTGGATGTACCTCAATCTTGAGGGAACCACGTAAAATTCTGTGTTTTTTTTGTCTGTGATTGCATCTTGTCCATATTTTTCCTATTGTTCTTGGATCGATTTCTCTACAACTAGCACGAGTTTCATAGATTTATTGTTTTAGACATGAATCAATCAATTTGCGGAGCACGGTTGAAATTATCAAAGCCCCTGAGAAGGCCATGCTTTTTTCTTTTTCTTTTTTCTCTTCTTTCCTTTCTTCCTTTCTTTGTTCTCCGGTTGGGGATCTGCCGTAATCCCCGATTAACTTTAAAAAAAAAAAAAAAAAAAGACATTCTAGATGAAGAACTAGTTGTTTTTGTGAGTTTGAGGAATTTTACAAGAATTGGCTTGTCTTAAAGTATTTGTTCTTAGCTATGGGAAAGTTTCAAAGCAATATTTTCATTCTATTTGTTCTAATTGGTTATTGTATCAAAAGAATCAGAATGTCAGTATAGTTAATAATGATATTGACGCGTTCGATCTCAATTTCTCTGGCATCCAAATAAGTTTCCCGCCCCCTCCTTGTTGCCCTTATAATACATCAACTTGTACAAATCACACTCCGTTTCTGGAGAAAAAAAAAAGACTTCAATGCTTCAATGTCTTAAGCGATGATACATTCAAAAATTTCCCTTACCGAAGAATGGAACCATAGCATTTACACTTTTACTCAACTCTATAATGAAAATTTAAGAACCATCATTATATCATTGTAAGGGTAATCTTTTAGACCAAATAATTTAGAAGCAAGACATTCATCACTTCAGTCTCCCTCCATAATAGCCATTGCCTTAACTTCCTCTCACCATTCCAAGTATGGTGGATGCACTCATTTACACTATATTGGAGCAATTTAGCTCCATTGAGAGTTCGAAAAAGAGATGGACTGGTGGTGGGTAAAATAGGTGAAGAAGATTAGTCCCACTTGTTTATTGCTTCCCCTCAATTACCTAAACTTATCACGCCATATTAAATTAGGTGAAAACGATTGGACCCAACTTTGGCTTTCGCCGCATGGTATCCTTTTCATGTGTAAAGAATAAGGGTAAATTCCCAAATAATTACAGAAGTTTTCGGTATTTTCAAAGTGTTGCTAATGTTGATAAAGTTATCATATAATGTTGACAATTTGATAACATTTTGTCAACATTATGTGGTAGTTGTGTCAACACATGTAACACTTTCGTCATTTTTGAAATTTTTCATAATTATTTCAGAATTTACCCAAAGAATTAATAATAGAAAAGAATAATGAAAGCCAAAGTTGGTTTTCCAAGACAAACATAAAGAAGAGTATAAAATATGAAAAATTCAAGAAAGCAAACATATTTTAATTGAGCACTCATGGTTTTGAGATTTTGATATATTTGGAATTGCTCAAATATCAAACTCATAGCCATTATGGGGCACAGTCTCTCTGCTTCTTGCATCTAAAATCAAAACAAAACTACCTAATGCACCGAAGCAACGAAGATAATTCCTCTCAAATGTTGAAAAACTCAAATTCAAGTCCAAGAAAACAAATCAAGAGTGTTTAAACATTCATGAGGTGTCTAGAAAATCTCAAATTTACTCTAGTTGCAAAAGGAGTATTGAGGGATTTAAAAATTAAGAAACTTGGAGTCAAACGAACGTGTCCACTAATTCTTACCCTTACAAATTACAAAAGAATTATCTCCTTATGGGTGTAGTGTGTGGAGAGGTATTCTGAAGGGTGTTGATAAGTTTGATAGGGAGATTAGATTCAAAGTTGGGTTGGGAAACAAGGTTAGATTTTGAGAGGATCTTTGGTGCGGAATTTCATCTCTGTCTACTCAATTCCCATCTTTGTACGCTTGGTCTTTGAAAAAAAAATAACTCAGTACGACAGTGTCTGACTCGGGACAGGAACACGAATTCTTGGGATCTGGGATTTAGGAGGAATTTCAATGATTGGAGTTAGCGGAGGTCACATCTCTTTTAGATCTCCTTAATTCGATCCAATTCAGAGAGAACGAGAATGACAGAAGGGAATGGTTCAAGGCTAAGGATAAGAAGTTTTCTGTCAAGTCTTTCTATTATTGTTTGCTTCCGTTGTATGAGGTATCTTTTTCTCCATCTATCATTTGGTCAACTCTTGTTCCTTCTAAGGTGTCTTTCTTTTTATGGCTTGCCTTTTTGGGTAGAATCCTAACCTTGGATAATTTGATCTATCAGGGGTGGATTATCCCAAACTTCTGCCATCTTTGTTCAAGGGATGGGGAGTCAATCAACCACATTCTTATTCATTGTTCTTTCGGCCGTGTTATTTGGATGTTCTTCTTATCTCGTTTCCAGGTGGATTGGGTTCTTCCATTATCTATCTTTGGGTTTTTAGAGGATTGGAGTTTCAATATCTTCTCTTCTAGAAAGAGGCAGATGCTATTCTTCCATTCGTCATTGCTTAGGGTCTTTGGAAAGAGCGCAACAACAGGGTGTTCCATAGCAAGGAGAACTTGCCTCATACGGTGATTTTAGAGATTTTGGGATTTCTTTTCTTTTGGTCAAAGATGAGTAAAGATTTTGAGAGATTGAGCTTCCAAGATTTTGTTTTTAGTTGGGATACGGTTTGTGAACCATAGCCTCCCGTCGGGCGTGTTTTTATTATTTCATCCTTTTTCATTCTTGTTTTTTTTTTGTTCTGTTATTTGGGGGCTATCTCAGCCTCCTCTTCTCCTTTTTCTTTCATTATTAAAATTTATATTTATCAAAAAAAAAAATTTTAATAACACATTGTGTACTCTTTTCTCTTTTCAATGAAGTAAGACTTGCCAAAGTGACCACTGCAGGCATTGGTGAGAATTGATGTTAATGCATTGGGTCCATTGAAGCATTCTCTTAATGGTGGTGCACAAAGAAGTAGAAATTGTGGTTACCGCACACAGTGAGAACGTTGTAGTTTGTAACCGAACCCATTTACACCCAATGAGTAACAGGTAACCGAGTGGGTTCATTTTATCTTGGTAACATCTTACCGACTGGGGTGCATTTTGAGAAAATGGGAGGAAGAAGAGCCTATGACTTTATAATATTCTTATAATAAAAGAAAAATTCTATATAAAAAAACACGTCATTATGATTTACCTCACTACTTGACAGTGTTTTCAAAATGGTAGATTGGCCAATTATGGTTGGAACTCACAAAGGACTTCCATTGAACAACACAAAACAGGTCTCAAACATTTGATCTTACTAATCAAACGATGTTCAAATATTGGGTGGATTGGAGACAAATATTTGGGTTGGACTAATTATGGTATGCTCTACACCCCCAGTACATACTATTGCACAGATAAACCAACATAAATGTGTTGGCTTCATGAGGACACTGTCAAAAGTAGCATACAAATGAAATATTTATCAACTAGAATGGTAAAAAGAGGCAACAGTTTTGGCCAATTTATAATGGTTTGTTTCACACACTCAGCACATATTATTGCACAGATAAACAAACATAAGGGTTGTTTTGCAATCATGGTTTTAAATCTTGTCTGAGACTGAGATGACTCACCCAGGTTATCTCGGTATCGTCTATGAACAAGACTGCCTAAACATTACATCTCACATCTCCAAAATCTTGCGGGACAAACAAGATGACTCAGACGATTTTTTGAAAATCTCATTGAGATGATAGCCCTCACACAAGCAGCCCGGACATACAATAGTATCATGATCACAATTCCTTTTAAAACAATGCACATTTAAGCATTACAAGATGCACAGCCTCTCAGAAATCAACAGAAATCGTCATCATTAAGGATAAATGTGTTGGCTTCATGAAGGGACCGCCAAACGTAGCATACAAATGAAATATGTATAAACTAGTGGGCTCTAGAAAATAAAAGATAAAAAACAAAACAAAACAAAAAAAGAATGAAAAAAAGGAAAAAAAAGTGAATGAAATATGTTTATAGAAGATCTGTTTCTTTCAATGTCACGCCAAGTTTCAACTTTCTTGATCTAATTATCTCGACAATACATTGTAGGATAATGCGCATTAGTTATTGTTAAGAGTGAATGAGGTAACTTCTGTATCTTTATCAATTCTCAAAGCATCATAATCTTTTTGTATACTCCTATAATCTGTTATTAACAGTCATACATAATATCTGTTTTGTCTATTCTATGATGAAGACCTGATGATAATGGGAGCCGTGGAAGAGAACTGTTAAAGCCCTAGAGAAGGGACCTGATTTTTATGGAAGACCTTCCAGTGGTTGCTCTTCTGACATGTCTAATCTCGTTTTTGATTTGTCATTCATATAATTTATTTGAAAAGATCTTACATGAATTGATCAATTTGGGTGCAGATGACATTTTGATTTGATTTGAATTATAAATGCCTGAATCGATCAATTTTGGTGCACATGAATTGATTTGATGGTTACGAGGATTAGAAGGCATAGACATGGATGAACAACATGTCAGTTTACCCAAACAGTTGCTATAACACACATCAGAGATGAATTGACATGGAAATTAAGTGATTTTTTTTTGGTTATTAAATTAACTGTTAATGATATTGGTGTGCTCAATGTCAATTCCACTTCTATCCAAATATGTTGCATAAGAATTCTTGAATCCTTTTATGCCCCTCCTTGAAGCCCTTCTAATTGGATAAAAGTAGATGAGAATTTACACTAGTCCAAAGGTAATTCAATCAGTTTGACCACTCTATTTTGGGAGTCCAATGCATCCAGTAAATCATTCAACTTGCAATTTTCTCCAACTCTGTCAATTTAGTTGGTTTTTACATGTCTCAAACAGTTTTTGAGGGAAATGAAGGTTCAAATATTGCTACATTGGATAGGAAGAGAGATCGCCACATTGGATGGTTCCCCATTGCATATTGCTCATATCCACCACGTTATCCCAGATGACTTGTCCAATATTTTAAAAATCTCTGATGAGCCAACCAGGTTTTGTTGTTTTATGATGTAAAATAATCATTCTTTTAACAATTTAAGTGATTGTTATTTATACATAAAAATAAAAACAAGAATTTCTTATTGGGCATCTACTAATCCACCTTATAATAGAAAAAAATTGTTCAAATATAGTTTTTTTTTTTAAAATAAAATTATATTATTATAAAAAAAAAAGGGTGATTTACCAAAACATGCATTGAAATTGAAAAATTATCAAAATGACACACTATTCATTTCAATTCCTAAATCGGTAATTTACTGTTTTTGGAATTAAATTTTTTTCGTTATAGTGAGGAACAAAATTCACTGTTTTATAAAACATTTTTTGTAACTGCTTTACTAAAGCTAAAACAAAGAAAGTATTTAATGTTTTATAGAATAGAAAAAAAAAAATACTATTCATTTGAAAAATGTAAATATTTTGGTGAAAAATTTTAATTCCAAAAACAGTAATTTACCGTTTTCGGAATTAAAATGATAATGTGCCATTTTGGTAATCTTCCAATTTCACTGTTTGGTAATTGTCTTTATTAAAAATGTAAACCAGTTTTAAATTACTTAGCTCATTTGAGACAGGGGCGGAGCTAGTAAGGAGCTGGTGGGGGCAATTGCCCCCACAGAACTTTGAGACACCCCTATATTTTCAACTAATTACATGCCCCATTTGTCCCCACTCCCTCACCTCTCTCCTCATTTGCCCCCACACCCCTCATCTCCCTCTAATTTTTGCCCCCACACCCTCACCTCCCTCTCTTCAAGTTCTTCAACTATACAGCTAATGATAGTTTGCCCCCATTACAAGAAAATCCTAGCTCCGGCCCCGATTTGAGATGACATGACTCGGACGTTTGCTTAAACGACCAAACACTTAAAATTTTCAGTATAGCTAGTATCAGAAATAACATGTTAACAAAACCCAAGTATTTCAAGATGGTGGCTCTCACATCTTGAAAATGACCTGTGCACATCTCTCTGTATGTTGCAAGATATTCATAATCATGACTCAAGAAATGAAAAAGATTGGAAAGAAAAATATACATCAAAGAAGGGTGTAAGTGTAAAAATTTGATAAAACAAATCAGGACAGTTTAGACATAAAGAAATTAATTTTCACCAGTAAGAAAAAAATTGGCTCAAAAAAATATGGCATGTGGACATTTTATGGGGTGCCATAAAGTGTTGTGTAAATGTCTTGTATTATGTTGAGCTACGCAGAGTTGCAGGGGTGCGAGCCCCTAGCTTGAACTTTTTAAGGGGTACAAAAGGGCAATTGTGTAATATTTTATTAAGGGTTTTTTATTTATGGAGATTTCTGTTTTTGGGAGTTTTACATGTTTTGGTAACTCTCGGTTATATACATAGAGATCTGTACGATTGTAAAACTTATTAGAAAATAGTGACTATTCTTGTTCTATTCCATGGACATAGACAATTTGCTGAACCACATATATCCTTGTGTTTTGTGTGTTGTGCAATCTTTGCTATTTTGTTTTTTTCACACAAAGGTCGTAAGTGTCCCTGCAGGGTCCATCAAACATAGACTCAAAACCAAAGAAGAGACGACTTAGACATGTGGTACTCTTTTTTTACCTTCACCATTACATACTAGAGAGAATTACCAAAATGGCAAAGTAAAATTTGAAAATTACCAAAAATGGCACACTAATCATTTTAATTCCAACAATAAATTATAGTCTTTAGAATTAATTTTTGTTTACCAAAACGGTAAATTTGTGAAATGAATAGGATTCTTTTTTCTATTCTATAAAACAATAAATAATACTTCGGTGAATTACCATTTCGTGAGCTGAATTTGATGGATTTACAATTCCAGCTCATTGTTCATTTTAATTACCAAAACATGAACGGTAACGAATTTGGAGGTTTGAAAGTGACTATTTCGCAGGTTTATAGCGAAACCTACGAGATAGTCACTTTAAACTTGCGAAATAGTCACTATTCAAACCTCCAAATTCGCTATTGTTCACGTTTTGGTAATTAAAATGAACAAGGAACCGGAATCCTAAATTCATCAAAAGTCGATCACTTTTTCATAAATATCCCTAAATACTTTCTTTGTTTTAGTTTCAGTAAAACAGTTGAGACAAGTTATGTTTTATAGAACAGTGAAGTTTGTCTCCACTTCAGCGTAAGTGTTTTAGTTTCAATTTTCAGTGCAAGTTTTGGTAAATCACCCTACAAACTATATATATTAAAGAAATTACAAGTGTACCCTATCTTTATGACTATCAATCAAAATTTTAAATAATTAAAGTATTCCTTAGTGTTTCAAATCAAATTAGAACATGATTTTATCTTTTAAAAACATAGTCATTTTTATAGAACTTTTGGAGAGCTGATTTGGGAACCAAGGACTTAATAAACATAACCAAAACAAGTAATGTGGAGTAACTTTGGTAATATGGTGCACTTGAGGCTCACACTCACAAGGCACAATGTGTACTCCATGGCATGCAATGCATCATGTGGTAAGGAATAAACCAAAAGTTGATCAGTTGGTTCCCACCACAAAGAAAAAAAAAGGCAAAAATGTTGAGCATCACAATAATTGCTTGAGTCTCCCACCATGATAGAATCCCATCTATGATATTGAGCTCCATCATCCAACAAGAGGTGAGACTTGTGGTGGGTGTTCAAAAAGATGTTAGACAGCTAACAAAAACACTCAAAACCATCTAAGCTGTGCTCTATGATGCCAAAGAGAAACAAGTGAAAAACAAAGCAGTTAAGGATTGGTTAGAAGAACTTAGAAACATGGCCTACGACATGGAGGATGTGTTGGACGAATGGAACAAAATTCTCAGATCAGAAATTGATGGAGTTGAGAATACTCGCAATAGAAAGAAGAAGGAGTGCTCTTATTTGTTCTCTCCTTGCAATTGCTTTAGTCAAGTTTATTTGCATCATGATATCGGTCATAAGATACAAGAAATAAAAGACAGACTATTTAGTTGTATTGCTTTTCATGGAAGGAAAATAGAAGAGTGAGAAGTTGCGAGAAATCGGTAAAGAAATCACAAAAAAGTGCAAGGGTGTGCCTCCTTTCACAAAGACTTTAGGAAGTCTTATGACTTTAAGAGAACCAGGCAAGATTGGCAAGACATTTTGGAAAGTGATATCTGGGAATTGCCAGAGATTGAAAACGGTGTCTTACCTGCTCTACTGTTGAGTTATTATGCTTTACCTTCACATTTGAAACGTTGTTTCACATATTGCGCTATTTTCTTAGCTCCACTGGAAGAAGAGAGTTGGAAGTAGTGGGTGCAGAATATTTTGATAATCTAGTGATGCGCTCATTTTTCCAAAATTTAGAAAGGGATGGTGATGGAAACATAATTTACTACAAGATGCATGATCTTGTTCATGATTTCGCCGAATATCTCACAAAGACTGAATGTTTCATCATGGATGGAAATAACAAAATTAAACATCAGTTGCAAGGTCCATCATTTAAGTATTGTACAGTCTATGGATTTAGATTCCACTCTTCGGTCCATTTACCAGGCAACGAAACTACGCACTCTGAATCTCCATGGGCGGACATCACAATCTCCTACGGTACTTTCTGATTTATTTTGACAGTTGACATGTCTTTAGAGCACTATCTTGGTGCAATTGGGGTCTACAAGAACTGCCAAATGGAATTGAGAAGTTGATACATCTAAGATACATTGACTTGTCTTGGACAAGTTTGAAGGAATTGGCTGAAGCAATAAGTAAATTGCACAATTTGCAGACTTTGAAGCTTAAACATTGTATTAGACTGCGTATACTACCTCAAGGGATTGGGAAAATGATTAACTAGAGACATCTTGAAATGAAAGGCATGAATGCACTAAGGTACTTGCCACAAGGAATTGGGAGATTAAGCTCTCTTCAAACACTGTCAAAGTTCATTGTGGGTGATATTAACGAAGAAGAATGCAAGATTGAAGAACTAGGAGATCTCAAACTCCTCCAAGGGGACAGATATAAATGAGGCTAATGAAGCAAAGTTAAAGAATAAGCAGTATCTCCATGGTCTGGGTTTGAGCTTTGAGGA
This sequence comes from Akebia trifoliata, assembly GCF_017979445.1. Taxonomy (NCBI): domain Eukaryota; kingdom Viridiplantae; phylum Streptophyta; class Magnoliopsida; order Ranunculales; family Lardizabalaceae; genus Akebia; species Akebia trifoliata. Next base: position 3,272,770 of record NC_141386.1, on the reverse strand, counting down.
TTGTGAGTTGGGAAACATGGGAGAAGGCAAGATAAAGAGGATTGAGGGTGTGCTGGAATGGCTCCAACCACATCGAAACTTGGAGGAATTGCGAATAAAAGTGTACAATGGTTCTAAGTTCCCTAATTGGATGGAAGATTTGGGGAAGTTTCAATTTCTTCGGAAACTCAATCTCAAGTACATTGAAGGGGTTAAATTCATGAGTCAGCTGTTTGTGACAATCCCCCCAGGATTGAAAGAACTTGATCTCAGTTGTTTGGATAACTTGGAGGAGTGGGATTTGCAGGTAGAAGATGGAGTGATTATGCAAGTTCACAAAAAATTAAGCCTTAGTGCATTCCCACAATTGAAGGATTTTAGTTTGAGTCATATGGATGAGTTGGAGAAGTGGGAGATGTTGACAAGGGAAGATGAAGAAAATGCTGCTGGAAGTGGAAGAGGAAGAGATATAATCATCATCATGCCACATTTCCACAAATTAGAGCTTCTTGATTGCCCCAAGTTAAAGGAGCTGCCTCATCACATCTTCCCGGATACACAAAGGAGATTGTCAATTGGTTATTGCCCAAAATTTACTTGGACACCGTGCCTTCCTCCACTCCTGGAAGTGTTGTATTTAATAGGGGATGTAGGTGTCCTTTCAAGGTCATTGCCCACCAACCATAACAACAACCATCTCAAGTCTCTGGTGATCGATAACTCACCACATTTGTCACTCCCTAAAGACTTAGCACATCTTACAATGCTCCAAAGTTTGGACATATGATTCTCTAATTCCTTGATGTGCATATCTGAGGAGCTGCAACATCTCAGCTTACTTCAAGAATTGATAATCTTAAGTTGTTCTGTTTTGGGACCACGTTGCCGGAAGGAGGTAGGAGAGGACTGGAGCATCATATCCCATGGTAATTAATTAGTTCCTTTTCCATCAACATTTCGATTAATATGCATTAATTTTAACACTCTGCCCAAGATGACACAAAGCTTCTGTGCATATGGGATTGAGATGACGTTAAGAGAGATCTCTGATTTGAGCATTGTCGAATTGATTGTCTCAGACCTTTTTTTTCCCCCAAAAACAAAACTAAAAAAAAAAAAATTAGCTCTACCATTTAAGACATTGGTCCATCCCAAAAAATTATAGAGACACTAACAAAGCATTTTATTTTATTTTTATCCTGATTGTCTTTCATTATTATTGCTCAGATAAACCAATATAAATGTGTTGGCTTCATGAGGACACTGTCAAAAGTAGCACACAAATGAAATATAAACAAACATAAGGGTTGTTTTGCAATCATGGTTTTAAATCTTTTCTCAGACTGAGATGACTCGCCCAGGTAATATCAGTATCATTTATAAACGAGACAGATAAACATGACATCTCACATCTGCAAAATCTCGGACAAACAAGATGACTCAGACGATATTTTGAAAATCTCATCAAGATGATAACCCTCATACAAGTAGCCCGGACATAAAATAGTATCATGATCACAATTCCTTTTAAAACTATGCACATTTAAGCATTACAAGATGCACAGCGTCTCAGAAATCAACGGAAATCGTCATTATTAAGGATAAATGTGTTGGCTTCATGAAGGGACTGCCAAACGTAGCATACAAAAGAAATATTTATAAACTAGATGATATAAGAGGCAATGGATTATACCCATAAAATGGGCTCTAGAAAGAAAAAAAAAGAATGAAATATGTTTAAAGAAGATCTGTTTCTTTCAATGTCACGCCAAGTTTCAACTTTCTTGATCTTATTATCTCGACAATACATTGTAGGATAATCTGTTATTAACAGTCATACATAATATCTGTTTTGTCTACTCTATGATGAAGACCTGATGATAATGGGAGCCGTGGACGAGAACTGTTAAAGCCCTTGAGAAGGGACCTGATTTTTATGGAAATCCTTCCAGTAGTTGCTCTTCTGACATGTCTATAATCTTGTTTCAGACATGTCTAATCTCGTTTTTGATTTGTCATTCATTTAATTTACTTGAAAAGATCTTACACGAATCGATCAATTGGGGTGCAGATGACATTTTGATTTGATTTGATTTGCATTATTAATTCCTTAATCGATCAGTTTTGGTGCAGATGATTTGATTTGATGGTTACGAGGATTAGAAGGCATAGACATGGATGAACAACATGTCAGTTTACCCAAAGAGCTGCTATAACACATATCAGAGATGAATTGACATGAAAATTAACTGTTAACGATATTGGTGCGGTCAATGTCAATTCCACTTCTGTCCAAATATGTTACCATAAGAATCCTTTTATGCCCCTCCTTGAAACCCTTCTTATTGGAAAAAAGTAGATGAGAAGTTACACTAGTCCAAAAGTAATTCAATCAGTTTGACCGCTCTGTTTTGGGAGTCCAATGCATCAAGTAGATCATTCAACTTGCAATTTTCTCCAACTCTGTCAATTCAGTTGGTTTTTACATGTCTCAAACAGTTTTTGAGGGAAATGAAGGTTCAAATATTGCTACATTGGATAGGAAGAGAGATCACCACATTGGATGGTTCCCCATAGCATATTTGCTCATATCCACCCAGATGACTTGTCCAATATTTTGAAAATCTCTGATGAGTCAACCAGATTTTGTTGTTTTATGATGTAAAATAATCATTTTTTAACAATTTAAGTGATTGTTATTTATATATAAAAATAAAAAAAAGAATTTGTTATTGGGCATCTACTTATCCACTTTATAATAGAAAAAAATTGTTCAAATATAGTTTTTTTTTTTTTTTTTGAATAAAATTCTATTATTATAAAAAGGGGTGATTTACCAAAACATGCATTGAAAATTGAAAAATTATCAGAAGGACACACTATTCATTTCAATTCCTAAATTGGTAATTTACTGTTTTCGGAATTAAATTTTTTTCGTTATAGTGAGGGAAAAATTCACTGTTTTATAAAACATTTTTTTAAACTGTTTTTACTAAAACTAAAACAAAGAAAGTATTTAATGTTTTATAGAATAGAAAAAAAAAATTACCATTCTTTTGAAAATTGTAAATATTTTGGTGAAAAGCTTTAATTCCGAAAATAGTAATTTACCATTTTCGGAATTAAAATGAATAATGTGCCATTTTGGTGATTCTCTTTATTAAAAATGTAAATCAGTTTTTAATTACTTGGCTCGTTTGAGATGAGATGACTTGGATGTTTCCTTAAACGACGAAACACTTTTCAGTAGCTAGTATCAGAACAATAAGCATTTGAGGGTAACATGTTAACAAAACCCAAGTATTTCAAGATGGTGCCTCTCACCTCTTGAAAATGACTTGTGCACATCTCTTGTATGTTGCAAGATATAATCATGACTCAAGAGATGAAAAAATTGGAAAGAAAAATATACAACAAAGAAGGGTCCAAGTGTACAAATTTGATAAAACAAATCAGCAGTGTTTAAACAATAAGAAATAAATTGGCTCAAAAAAATATGGCATGTGGACATTTTATCGGGTATCATAAAGTGTTGTGTAAATGTCTTATATTCTGTTGCGCTATGCAGAGTTGTAGGGGTATGAACCCCTAGCCTAAACATTTTAAGGGGGTACAAAAAGGGCAATTGTGTAATATTTTATTAAGGGGTTTTTATTTTTGGAGATTTCTGTTTTTGGGAGTTTAACATGTTTTAACAACTCTTGGTTATATAAATAGAGATATGTAGGACAATAAAACCAATTAGAAAATGGTGACTATTCTTGTTCCGTTCGGTGGACATAGACACATTGCTGAACCACATAAAGGTTGTAAGTATCCCTGCAGGGTCCATCAAACATAAACTCAAAACCGAAGAAGAGATGGCTTAGACATGTGGTACTCTGTTTTTTCACCATTACATACTAGAGAGAATTACCAAAATGGCCAAGTAAAATTTGAAAATTACCAAAAATGACACACTAATCATTTTAATTCCAAAAACAATAATTACAGTTTTTGGAATTAATTTTTTTTACCAGAATGGAAAATTTGTGAAATGAATAGGATTCTTTTTTCTATTCCATAAAACAATAAATAATATTTCGGTGAATTACCATTTCGTGAGCTGAATTTGATGGATTTACAATTCCGGCTCATTGTTCATTTTAATTACCAAAACATGAACAGTAACGAATTTGGAGGTTTGAAAGTGATTATTTCTCAGGTTTATAGCAAAACCTACGAGATAGTCACTTTAAACTTGCAAAATAGTCACTTTCAAACCTCCAAATTTGCTACCGTTCACGTTTAAGTAATTAAAATGAGCAGTGAACTGGAATCATAAATTCGTCAAAAGTTGATCACTTTTTCATAAATATCCCTAAATACTTTCTTTGTTTTAGTTTCAGTAAAATAGTTGAGACAAGTTACGTTTTTCTCCACTTCAGCGTAAGTGTTTTAGTTTCAATTTTCAGTGCAAGTTTTGGTAAATCACCCTACAAACTATATATATTAAAGAATTACAAGTATTCCTTAGTGTTTCAAATCAAATTAGTCCATGATTTTATCTTTTAAAAACATATGGTCATTTTGATAGAACTTTTGGAGAGCTGATTTGGGATCCAAGGCGTTACTAAACATAACCAAAACAAGGAATGTGGAGTATAACTTTGGTAATATGGTGCACTTGAGGCTCACACTCACAAGTCACAATGTGTACTCCATGGCGTGCAATGCATCATGTGATATGGAATAAACCAAATGTTGAACGGTTGGTTCCCACCACAAAGAAAAAAGGAAAAAAAAAGTCAAAAACCATAATAGAATCCCATCTATGATATTGCTGTTTTTCCATCTTCATCCATTTGTTTCTACCTCCTCTTTCTATTCCAAGTATGGCTGAAGCACTTGTTTCCATTATCTTGGAGCAATTGAGCTCCATCATCCAACAAGAGATCGAACAAGAGGTGAGACTTGTGGAGGGTGTTCGAAAAGATGTTAGACAGCTAACAAAAACACTCAAAACCATCCAAGATGTGCTTGATGATTCCGAAGAGAAACAAGTAAAAAACAAGAAATAAAAGGATTGGTTAGAAGAACTTAGAAACATCGCCTACGACATGGAGGATGTGTTGGACGAATGGAACAACGAAATTCTCAGATCAGCAATTGATGGAGTTGAGAATACTCATAATAGAAAGAAGGTGTGCTCTTATTTGTTCTCCCCTTGCAATTGCTTTAGTCATGTTTATTTGCATCATGATATCGGTCATAAGATAAAAGAAATAAAAGACAAACTAGAAGTGATTGCAATTGAGGAGGATCAGCTCCACCTTATTGATAATAGGAGGGTTGAGGAACCACCACGACAAATGACTAGCTCTGTGATTGATGTATTAGATATATGCGGCCGTACCATGGACAAAAGTATTATAATGAGTAAGTTGTTGAGCGAAAGTAGTTGACAAAAAATTGAAGTCCGTGTCATCTCTATACATGGAATGGGGGAAATTGGTAAGACTACTCTTGCCCAAGCAGTGTTCAATGACGAGAAGGTAAAGAGTTTTTTCGAGAAGAGAATGTGGGTATGTGTATCTGAGCCTTTCGATTGAATAAGGCTTGCCAAAGCCATTATTGAAGCCATGGGTGAAAATGTCTCTAATGTCATTAAATGGGATCCTTTGCATCAACACTTGTGCAACTCTGTTGGAGGAAAGCAGTTTCTACTTGTGCTGGGTGATGTGTGGACAGATGATCACAAGTGGAGCCCGTTGAAGCTTTTTCTCTTAATGGTGGTGCACAATGGAATAGAATTGTGGTTACCATACGTAGTAAGAGAGTGGCAATGATAATGGGTTCGACTTACACGCATAATCTGGGTCAATTGTCTGAAGATGACTCCTGGTTATTCTTTAATCGTATTGCTTTTCTGGAAAGGAAAATAGAAGAGTGTGAGAAGTTGCAAGAAATCGGTAAAGAAATCACCAATAAGTGCAAGGATGTGCCTCTTTCACAAAGACTTTAGGAAGTCTTATGACCTTTAAGAGAACCAGGCAAGATTGGCAAGACGTTTTGGAAAGTGATATCTGGGAACTACCAGAGATTGAAAACGGTGTCTTACCTACTCTACTGTTGAGTTATTATGCTTTACCTTCACATTTGAAACATTGTTTCACATATTGCGCTATCTTCCCAAAAGATTTAAAGACAGAAAAAGCTGAGGTAATCAAGTTATGGATGGCACAAGGTCTTCTTAGCTCCACTGGAAGAAGAGAGTTGGAAGTATTGGGTGCAAAATTTAAAAAGGGATGGTGATGGAAACATAATTTACTGCAAGATGCATGATCTTGTACATGATTTTAACGAATATCTCACAAAGACTGAATGTTTTATCATGGATGGAAATAACACAGAATTAAACATCGGATGCAAGGTCCGTCATTTAAGTATTGTACAGTCTATGGATTTAGATTCCACTCTTTGGTCCATTTACCAGGCAACGAAACTACGTACTCTGAACCTCTATGGGCAGACATCACAATCTCCTATGGTACTTTCAGATTTATTTTTTCAATTGACATGTCTTAAAGCACTATCTTGGTGCAATTGGGGTCTAGAAGAACTGCCAAATGGGATTGAGAAGTTTATACATCTAAGATACATTGACTTGTCTTGGACAAGTTTGAAGGAATTGCCTGAAGCGATAAGTAGATTGCACAATTTGCAGACTTTGAAGCTTAAACATTGTATTAGACTGCGTATACTACCTCAAGGGATTGGGAAAATGATTAACTAGAGACATCTTGAAATTAAAGGCATGAATGCACTAAGGTACTTGCCACAAGGAATTGGGAGATTAAGATCTCTTCGAACACTGTCAAAGTTCATTGTGGGTGATATTAACAAAGAAGAATGCAAGATTGGAGAACTAGGAGATCTCAAACTCCTCCAAGGGGACCTAGAAATAAGAGGGTTGAGAAGAGTGACAGATATAAATGAGGCTAATGAAGCAAAGTTAAAGAATAAGCAGTACCTCCATGGTCTGGGTTTGAGCTTTGAGGATTGTGAGTTGGGAAACATGGGAGAAGGCAAGATAAAGAGGATTGAGGGTGTGCTGAAAGGGCTCCAACCACATCGAAACTTGGAGGAATTGCGAATAAAAATGTATAATGGTTCTAAGTTCCCTAATTGGATGGAAGATTTGGGGAAGTTTCAATTTCTTCGGAAACTCAATCTCAAGTACATTGAAGGGGTTAAATTCATGAGTCAGCTGTTTGTGACAATCCCCCCAGGATTGAAAGAACTTGATCTCAGTTGTTTGGATAACTTGGAGGAGTGGGATTTGCAGGTAGAAGATGGAGTGATTATGCAAGGTCACAAAAAATTAAGCCTTAGTGCATTCCCACAATTGAAGGATTTTAGTTTGAGTCATATGGATGAGTTGGAGAAGTGGGAGATGTTGACAAGGGAAGATGAAGAAAATGCTGTTGGAAGTGGAAGAGGAAGAGATGTAATCATCATCATGCCACATTTCCACAAATTAGAGCTTCTTGATTGCCCCAAGTTAAAGGAGATGCCTCACCACATCTTCCCGGATACACAAAGGAGATTGTCAATTGGCTATTGCCCAAAATTTACTTGGACACCGTGCCTTCCTCCACTCCTTGAAGTGTTGTATTTAATAGGGGATGTAGGTGTTCTTTCAAGGTCATTGCCCACCAACCATAACAACAACCATCTCAAGTCTCTGGTGATCGATAACTCACCACATTTGTCACTCCTTAAAGGCTTAGCACATCTTACAATGCTCCAATGTTTGGAAATACAATTCTCCAATTCCTTGATGTGCTTATCTGAGGAGCTGCAACATCTCAGCTAGCTTCAAGAATTGATAATCTTAAATTGTTCTGTTTTGGGACCACATTGCCGGAAGGAGGTAGGAGAGGACTGGAGCATCATATCCCACATCCCCAACATCAGCATTAGAGGCATCTTCGGTGATGTGATGGTAATTAATTAGTTCCTTTTCCATCAACATTTCGATTAATATGCATTAATTTTAACACTCTGCCTAAGATGACACAAAGGTTCTGTGCATATGGGATTGGGATGATGTTAAGAGAGATCTCTGATTTGAGCATTGTCGAATTGATCATCTCAGATATATATATATATATATGTGGGTCCCGTTCAGCAACAAACATTTTGACAAACATTTTGGCAAAACATTTTTCAAAACATGGCTGGTTTTGGAATGGGCTGATTTTTGGTGAGGATGATCTCTACGGTGAGGAGATCATCTTCACCAAAAATCAGCCCATTCCAAAACTTCTAGCCCCAGTTTACAAGTTGAAAAATCGTGGACCGTCCATTTTTTGTAAACCATTTTTGATGGGGTTAGAAGTTTCGAAATGGGCTGATTTTTGGTGATGATGATCTCCTCACCGTAGAGATCATCCTCACCAAAAATCAGCTCATTCCAAAACCTCTAACCCATGTTTTGAAAAATGTTTTGCCAAAATGTTTGTCAAAATGTTTGTTGCTGAACATTTCCCTATATATATATTTGCCTAAAAGCAAAACTAAAAAAAAAAAAAAAAAAAAAAATTAGCTCTACCATTTAAGCCATTGGTCCATCCCACAAAATTATAGAGATACTAACAAAGCATTTTATTTTAATTTTATCCTGATTGTCTTTCATTATTATTTGTAGTAAGCATGGAACTTTCAAGGCAAAAAGGTGGTGTTTACATCTGTTGCAATTGACACAAATCAGCCCCACTCTAGGCCTTGCTTGGTATATCATAAAATGTTATAAAATGCTAAGTTCTGCAATTACAAGAGCGGAACCCTGTTTTCCATGGAAGACCTTCAAGAAGAAAAATGTGTAGTAACTCTTGTTGACTTTTTACCAACGAATTGTAGAGAGACTAACAAAGAATTCAAAGTATTCTTGCCAAACCACATAAGTTTTTATTGTTTCTTTTTTATTTTGATATACGTTTTTTATTGTTATTGTTGTTTCTCACACAAATTTTTTTACAACGATTTGTTTTGGGTGTAGATTGAATCATGCTGTTTGATACTCTTTTTTTTTTGAGAAATGACAAATGGTTACCCAAAGGATTGTAATACCACACATCGCTTCCATGGTCTGGGTTTTAGCTTTGAGGACTGTAATCCTTTGGGCCAGAGTTCTCTGAGAGCCTCAGGTGCACAATATATAGTTCAACAAAGTTGTACCTATGGCTGGGGTACAGTTCTAATCTTGACAAAAGATCCAAGCCAACTGAAAACTCGTATTCGGACAAACTTGCATGTCATAGTTGATAAAGATATTGATGCACTAAATGTCAATTCCCCTGTCGACCAAATCTATCACCCCCAAGAATCCTGTTATGCCCCTCTTTCTTGGCCTTGCAATGCGTCAACCTATGCAAATTGCATTGTAGTTCAGGAGAAAATATCCATGCATGCCTCATTTACATAAAACAACAAAGCACTCACAAGATTTCCATTAACTAGTAGAAGAACCATATAAGATTTGCTCAAACCAAACTATGCAGATTACACTTTAACTGAATGAATTCTAAAAAGAAATTTTATACAATAAATCATTCTTTCAATTTTAAATTTATGAAATTAATTTTAGGCCAACCATTCCATCATTTTAAACATAAAAATTCTTTATCTAATGCAACAGGACTCTTTTCCCATCTACTAATTGTAATTCATTTATTATTCCCCATCAGTAAATCATACATAATTATGGCAATTGGCCAACAAAGACAGTAGCACAAACAAATGCCTCATAGAAACAAACAATTCAAAAGAACATAGGACTTTATATAACACTAGTGAGAGTCATCGACTAAGAAATACACAATGTGAGGTACCGATAATTGGTTTCTAACAAACGATGTTTGAGATTCTCCTTCAGACATACGGCTTAGATGAGAGAAATGTACAGATTTCCTAGATATCACGACCAGTCTTCAGATTTTTTGCCTAAATAGTAGCATTGATGAGTAGGTCAGCCACATGGATGAATAGAATGTTAGGGGAATCAGAGGCCATAGTGTCACAACCGTGTTCTTTCGAAGCGAGGTCGTGCGGCGCAAAGGGTGCTAATCCACAAGCAAGCCTGTAAAAATGATCGTACACCACAAACGTAACAAACAAACAAGATAACGGCACAACACGAGACAAAGCTCCGAGGCAACTTTGTTGATATAATAATAACTACACGGAGTAACACGTTACAAAAACATAAAGGTGTGTTACAATGCAATTGATGATATATGACACGCAGGACTTCCACGTAGCTTGGCGTAAGGGCTCGAATCAACGTGGGTATAGGCAGGGGATTAGAAAGCACTAGACACTCTTCCTACAAAGAGTACGTTAAGTCTTTTCCTAGGTTTTCAAAAGGAAACATCAAAGGTGGAGGCTAGTCATACTTCCTTATTACAGAAATGCTACTAAGCTAATAGATATGCCCTGGCACGGGGCTGATATGACTTCATATTTAGCCTTATATAGTGTTACATGGGTGTTCCCGGGTGACTCCGAGGTGAGCTACACCTAACTCTAGGTGATAGAATGTATGGCCGTCACAGATAGGCATTGATGAAACATATGTTTGTTTTATGCAAAATGTTGCATACTAAAAGCGCCATCGATCCATGGGTTGCGGATCCACTTTTGTTTTTTGGGTTTGGGATTTGGGAATCGCTACCTAGTTATTATGATCTAGGAATCGAATATTGATTTTGAATAGAAAAATCACTTATCCACAAAAAAAATGGGTCCGGGGATCACTTTATGGGGTTGGAAGGTGTCAGGCACCAACCCTACCCAACAACCATCGATCTCTACTTTTTCCCAAAAAAATCACATTGCTAAACAGACCTAGAAATAAATAAATAAAAATAATACCTGGTTGATTACGATAACTGATTCCCTCAAAGTTGGCGAAGAGCATCTTCGTATGAGTTTTCCTATTTTTTCTCCGTCATAAGATCTGCTTCTAATTTTCAAGTTGAGGTATCATCTTCCTAGATCTAAGTATTTTTTGATTTTTTGGATGTTTTTTGGAAGGTTTCTACGTCTTTTTGGAGGATTTTTTAGTGTTTTTTGAGTAAAAACTAGGGTTTGGAGGTTAGGTAGGGAGTTGAGGCTTCAAATTTAGGTTTTTGGGAAGGCTGGGGGTGTTTCTGACCTCTCTTTCCTAGTATTTATTTTGACCTGCGAGATTGGGTTGTGGAGGCTCCTATTTATAGATTTTTTTGGAAGTCTTTCTACTTTGACTAGGTTTCTTTTAGATAAGGTGAATTAGGGTTTACTTAGGGTTTGAAATTAGGGTTTTAATTCTCACGTACAACGAAAGAATATTTTTTTAGTTTTTTCGAGAACCCCCCTAATTATATCTTTAATTCTTTGGGCCTCCAAATGGAGGGGTCTTTTAATAAATGTCAGGTGGGCTCCATTTGAACAAGTGGGTTACCACTTAAAATTTGGTCTGTGGGCTTAATTAATTGATTTTACTTGTTTAAAATTTTAAATTTAATTTATTAAGGTTTCACTTTACGTTCATTAATATTTTAATTATTAATTTCAAAATTTTAAATTTTTAGGGTCGAAAAATTACTGTTTTGCCCTCAAAGATGGCTTTTGTGTTTGAAGTCGTTTTTCGATGTTTTGGAATGTTTTGAAATCAGTTTTTCGTAATGAATTCAATGGGAGTATTGGTTTGTGTCATTATGGGTTTTCAACGTAAAATAATCGTGGATCCTATGAGGGGTATTTTCATAATTTTGTCGAATTTGGTGAAAATTGACCAAACAGTTTATTTGATTTTAATTTGTTATTTTATGTATTCGAAATGATTTTTCTATGCGTAATGTGGACTTTAGGGATGTTTTGATGTTGGGGTATTTTTGTCATTTTTTAGTGATTTTTCTCGTAAAACTTCTTTTTGTCTCAAAATGATGATTTCTATATTTTTGGGTCATATTTTCCTAATATAGCATAGTTTCTAAAGTTTTGTTCGCTTGAGATACCTCATCTGAATTTCTAAAATATATCTAGTAACAAACAAAAACATTGGAATATTCATCTATCATTGGGAACCGTCGCAATTAGGTTAACGAGTTAATTAATCAAGAGAGTGCGAATATGGGAGTCCTACTTTACCTACTCAGGGTAAAAGAGTAATGAACTAATTTTCTGGGAGTCCTACTCTACCTACTCTAGGTGAAAGAGTTATGAACTATTTTTCTGGGAGTCTTTTAAGGAAACAAACAGGGAATTAACACCGCATCATATTTTTTAAAAACAATGAGTTGGATTTTATGAAGGTCAAGTCAACATTTTAACATTTTTTTGAACCTCAGGGGTGGGAACAAATTGCTATCAAGAGAGTAACCTTTTAATTCAGGGTTAACCTTATCTTTTGGAGTTGATTTAACTTCAGAACAAAATACCCCTAATTTGACAGAAAACATTGCACAAGGAATAATTGAATTCAGTTTGAAAAAGATTATCTCTAGTGTAAAGAGGAATATTACATACTTTAGAAAAAGAAAATACCTTGTTTTGAAGATTTGAAATCTTTGATTACTACAAGCACAATAAAGGTTTAACTTTTAACTTTGACTTTTTATATTGAAGATTTTGAGTCCAGCTCAAAGAAATTGGAACAAAATATTTCTTTATGAAATTTATCATAAACTCTGTTTTTTCTCCCCGTCGATTTGCTTAAGGACATGAAACTCTTCAAATCAATCATAGACGAGATGCTTGTATCCACTAAGTCTATATTTGATTCAAACTGGATATTGAAACTTGATCATTCAGACTATTAATGTTTCGACTCGGACCATCTTTTAACTTTCCAACTTAACAAAGATTTTCTTTTGTTGCCTAACTTTTGCCTAGATTGCCCTTTTAGGTTTTCAATCTAACGACCGTGCTCTAGCTTTTGCTTAGATCGCATTTTCAAGTTTTGATCTGGCGAGTTTACAATTTTTCTTTTTTTTTCTTTGCTTTGATTGTTGTTAAGGCCGTCTTTTTAGATTTTCAACCTTGCGATCTTGCCTTAATTTTTGCCTAAGTTGCCCTTTCGGATTTTCAACCTAGTAGGCTTTTTTCTCTTTTCCTTTCCTTTTGAACTTCTAGAGTTACTATCTGATCATATTTTGCTACCTTCCTTAATTTTTTCACACGGTATTCAGGAGGACTTTCATGGGTAAGCTTAGGGCAGGGCATAAACAAAAAGGAATTTTGAAGCTCAAAAACCCAAATGCCCTTTGCGTGGTATTTCTTTTAAATTATTTTTTTTTCTTCAAATTTTCTTTCCCATTCTGACAATATTTCCTTTTTTTTTTCTTTGTCTCTTTGTGGGGGAATATTTTTTATTTTGATGTGGTCGAGCCTGAAGTAACTTCTCAAGTTGCCTACACACCACAGAATTTTGGGATCAAACCAAAACATAGTTCGAATTTTCCCTCCCCTAGGTTGGGTGATTGGGTTGAGAAAGAAAATGGCTTGTTTTTTTTTAAAAAAGACTACAAAGGGCTGAGAAATGGGATATTAAACTGGGTATCAGGAAATTGATTCGACCGAAGGTGGCCTCCTTAAATGTAGTACTGCTTGATCTGGTCAAGGTTGGTTGGTTCTGGTAGTTCGATTCCATCATGGTCTTGAAGTTTGATAGCTTTTTTAGGTAGTATTTCTTTAATTATAAACGGACCTCCCCAATTAGGTTTGAATTTCACTTTAGGGTCAAAAATAGGTACTCGATTCTCTTTGAAATCTAATGGTTTTCCCAAGTAGTGTTTCCTTACTGATGGATGAATCTCTCCAATTAAGTTCAGACTTCCTCATATGGTCTAAGATGGGTGTTCAATTTTCTTTGAAGTCTGATGGTTAAATCCTTGACTTGTAAGTGACGAAATTTAACCTTTTTGTCAAACGTGCGAGTAACTCTTCTCTAATAAGTTTGCACGTGGTACAAAACTCTAAGTTATTTTTTTTCAATCAAGTTTAGTTCTTCAGACCCAATCTATTTCTAACAATTGATTTTCCATTAAGACCTTGAGATACGGGATTTTCATTTCAACGGGTAAGACTGTTTTCATATCATATACTAAAGAGTAGGGAGTAACTCCAATGGAAGATTGTATTGAAGTACGATGTGCCCTCAGTGTGAATGGTAACTTTTCTAACTAATCCCGATGTAATTGACACATTTTCTTGATGATTGTTTTGAGATTTTTTTATTAGCTTCTTCAACATTTCCATTAGTCTGAGAACATAGTAGGATGATTTGTGCCAGATCCTGAACTTTGAACATAGAGTAATGACCTAAGCTTTGATGTACAACCCATTATCAAATATAAATACCAAAGGTGCCCCATATCAACTGATAATATGTGCTTGAATGAACTTTACAATTTGAGATGCAGTGAGGATAGTGCTGATACATTTTGTAACATCTCTATCGATATTTTCATTTGATCGGACGAGTACTATTCCATATTAAACAACACCCAAGCTTACACCTAACGTATCCTCATACGATCACCTGAACAAGTCTTTTGAAATTTCTGAGTAAATTCATTATCCCCTTGTGTTTCTCTAGGGATAAGATGGTTTCTATTTGAATTTCTTGGAAATTATTTTTTGGTTTCGAGGTCAATGACCTTTACTTTCTCAATTAAAAGTTGAGTCCAACTCTTATCTTCTTGTTCATGAGAGAAATCTATCAGATTATTAGTTAATTCGTTAATGCGCTCGAGGTATTCAAAAATTTCTTTTATCCAATAAAATTTCGACGATGCGACAAATACCTCTATAGACTCGACAAACTAACTCACTCAATAGGAAAAGAGTAGACTCGATCTAAAGAAGACATGACCTTGCTGAAAAAAATGACTCGAGCTAACCCAAATGACTCACGAAAACTCAAGACAAACTCCCCACAACGGGCTTGATTAGGACTGAAGACTGAGACATTGCTTACAACTGGCAGGACTGAGACATTGTGATCTTCAGAGAACAACTGTGTAATTTTGAAAGATTTTGGGATCATTTCTGACAATTCACTTGGTGTTGACGTTCATTCTAATTGATTAGACTTACAACCCTAGCTAGGCGATAGACGATTAAGCTTAGGTGCAATGATAACCTTATAACTTAACTGAAGGTAAAATTAATCGATTTCAGTGTTACCTCCTTGATAACATTTTAATAAATCCTGAGATTTTATTAAATTTTGTGTACCAATCCATTAAACAATTCATTCATGCAATGATTATTCAAAAGGAAAAATAATTTTATTGAATTATTGAAAATCATTAACAAATAATATTTTCATTAAATAATAATTTTCAACAAATCTAATTTAAATTATTTTTTACAAGTCATTTAAAAAAAAAAAGGCATATTTCAACAATTTTTCAAAATTCATGCAAAAAAATAGATCTTTTGTAAAAATCATTTTTTTTTCCTTTGGAAAAATATTTTTCTTCTTTTGAAATGGGGTTAAGATCCGAATTAGAAAAATGTTTGAATAACATTTTGATTTGAATGGTCCGGCCTATCGTGATTCTTAAATCGAGATGAATTGGGTCATTATGAATCATTGCCACATTTAAAATGGATTCTATATTGGGTTGGTGCACCCAGTGATATGATAGCCTTGAATCAGATTAAACAAAAAGTTTAGTCCTTTGGAGGACAAAACTGTAACTTCCTGATCTCAACATTTGTAAAGTCCATTTTCAAAAAAGCAACCCGGGAACACCCACGATAAGTTTAAGTCGTGATCTATAGGAAGGTTTCTAGACTCTAAGTTTACTACATGCAATGCAATTTATCTGGCTACCTTTGCTTAAGTGCACCCATATACCTCTCAAGCGTACTCAATCAGACGGTACGTGGTGACTTGGTTTGATATAGTGTATAGGTGATAATCTAAGACTCTAACCCAAATCTCTAAAGTCAAAAGTAGTATGTTTAATCCCCAGTTGAGAGGTGGCGCACAATGCTAAGCAAAGGCACTCTTAAGTCACCTCTCGTCTAGAATAGACATAGTCTATCCCCTTGTACCTTAATACATCAAGGTAGAATCTCGCTTAGGCACTGATTTTGATCAAGAAGTGCAATTGGTGAACTTAAATTAACTTTGCCTAAGGTTGATAATTGGGACATGTGACTTTGCGGCTTACAATAGGACAAAAGCTCAGGTCGCTCTAGCATGGGTTGCATCGATATACTTTTCAGTGTCATCTGATCGAACGGTACTGATGCTCCAGTTTTATATATCATAAAGGTACGTGACTGAAGTTGTGGTTTTCATGCATGACGTCGCATCTCACGAGGAGACCGGACCATACACTAGTGCCACGTTGGTTAGAAGGGACATGCAAGCATGCAATGCAACAAAATAAACGTGCTAGTAGTGTGTGCCAAATAAGGTGGGATGTGCCCTGGGCATTTTTCAGATAAATGGGCCCGTAGGCTAGATCAAATCATTACAATATGAATATCACATGAATATTGATCAGAACATATAAAACCCATCACATTAGAATAAAAATCAAAGCAACCACATTGAAAACAAATCTATAGAAACCATGTCATTTCAGATAATCAATCAACAAAGATAACACATCCATAATTAAGCATCGTCCAATCACAAAAAACAAAAAAAAAAAACAAAAAAAACTTTTTTTTTTTTTAAACATGAATGAACTAAAACAAAATGACCTCTTTTTTTCACGTGGTGAGATCAATGACCTTTAACAAGAATTGAAATCTTACCAACTACTGAGGAAAGCAATCTTTCATAGTTTAAACAAAAAAATTATAAAACAAAAAATTTTATGTTGTTGTCAACAACACCCAACTCACTATTTTTCTTTTACAATTGTCTCACTTTAATAATGTACCCTTAAGACTCCTCTAATTAGCAAAACAGGACCCATGGACTTAAAAGATAAAAGATTGACCCTCACCTTATGTTGCTGCCAGCAACATTCAACTCACTATTTTTCTTTTACAATTGTCCCACTTTAACAATGTACCCTTAAGACTTCTCTAATTAGCAAAACAGGGCTCATGGACTTAAAAGATAAAAGATTGACCCTCACCTTATGTTGCTGCCAGCAACATTCAACTCACTTTCTTTTTTTACAATTTTTGTTGCCAGGACAACACCAACATCGCAAAGGATGCAAATGGCACCATGTTAAGCAATTTTCTTGTTTTATTGCTACCAGCAATTTGTTATATTGCTGCCAGCAATTTTTTTTATTATAAAAAAGAGACCATGATAACAATCTATCAATCAATTAAACCTTCAAATCCGCACTAAATTTCATGGATACACTTCGTCACAAGCAGTTATAAAATCTCAACAACCATCCACAACAAGTAGCAATGTTCAGATCCTAGGATTTGAATGTCAATTGCCCTTGTGTTTTATCTCGAAAAGGCCATCTGAACCCCATGGGAACTCCTTATTCCTAATATGCAGTCTCATAGGCATCATCGTGATGAGCAGAGGAAGAGAAGTTCCTTTTTGCAAGAACTCTGCGTTCACCTTTGCGAAGGGCCGCTCGAAAACCAGATCTCACCATAGCCATCGCCATTTATTCGTCTCTGTCTCCCTCTTTTTAACCGAAAATTTTCTGTTAGTCTCGTGTGATCCTCTTTGATCAATCTCACGGCCTACTCATAACAAAGGAGACTAGTGGATCTCCAAACATAAAACCAGGGTGCAAGATTGCAGAATCTTATATATATTAGAACCAATTTGAATTTTCGGAAACAGAGAGATCGTTAAATGGCGGGAAGACGGGGGGGTGAGAGTGGAGAGAGAGAGATGAAGAAGAGAGAGACGTCTCCTTGCTACCCTTTTTTTTATAGAAAAAGAAAACTCTTTTTTTACTAGCGGCACACCAATTTAAAAAATTTCTATTTTTTTATATATTTTTTTAAAAACATTCATGATTCCTCATCCAAATCACTATCATTCCATCCTTATTTTATTAACCTCTGAAACCTTGAATTATTTAGGATCATCACAAGTGACCCTCAATTGGATCATAAAATAAGGGAAAAAATAAAAATAAAAAAATACTCAAAAATCAAACTGATCAAGACTCAAGCCAAAATAAAAATAAATAAAATAAAAAAAAATTAGGTCGATTTGGCAATGTATTAATATTTGGGACTTTTCAAATTTGATCCTCAAAACTGTCCCCAATAGAGTTGCCACTAAAAACACGCTCAATCCGTGGGTTGTGAATCCACTTTTTCTTTTGGGATTTGAGAGTCGCCACCTAGTTATTATAGTCTAGGAACCGAATATTGACTCTAAATAGAAAAAACACTGATCCACAAAAAAAAAAAAATGGATTCGAGAATCACATTACAGGGTTGGAAGGTGTTAGGCACCAATCCCGCCCGACAACCACTGGTCTCTACTTTTTTCCAAAAAAATCACATTACTAAATAGACCTAAAAATAAATAAATAAAAACAATACCTGGCTGATTGTGGCAACCGGTTCCCTCAGAACTGGCGGAGAGCGTCTTCGTATGAGTTTTCCTATTTTTTCTCAGTCACTAGATCTGCTTCTGATTTCTAAGTTGAGGTATCCTCTTCTTATATCTAAGTATTTTCTAATTTTTTAGATATTTTTTGGAAGGTTTTTGAGTATTTTTGGAGGATTTCTGAATGTTTTTTTAACAAAAACTAAGGTTTAGATGTTAGGTAGGAAGTTGAGGCTTCAAATTTAGGATTTTGGGAAGGTTGAGGGTGTTTCTAACCTCTCTTTCCTATGGCTTATTTTGACCTGCGAGATTGGGTTGTGGAGGCTCGTATTTATAGAATTTTTTGGAAGTCTTTCTACTTGAACTAGGTTTCTTTTAAATAAGGTGAATTAGGGTTTATTTAGGGTTTTAAATTAAGGTTTTAATTCTCGCGTACAATGAAAGAATATTTTTTTAATTTTTTGGAGAACCCCCCTAATTATATCTTTAATTCTTTGGGCCCCCAAAAGGAAGGGTCTTTTAATAAATATCAGGTGGGCTCCATTTGAACAAGTGGGCTACCACATAAAATTTGGCTCGTGAGCTTATTTAATTTACTTTACTTGTTTAAAATTTTAAATTTAATTTATTAAGATTTCACTTTACGTTCATTAATATTTTAATTATTAATTTCAAAATTTTAAATTTTTAGGGTTAAAAAATTACCGTTTTACGCTCAAAGAGGGCTTTTGCGTTTCAAAATCGTTTTTCGATGTTTTTGGATGTTTTGAAATCAATTTTTTGTAACGAATTCAATAGGAGTATTGGTTTGTGTCATTTATGGGTTTTCGACTTGAAATGGTCGTGGATCCTGTGAAGGGTATTTTTGTAATTTTATCGAATTTGGTGAAAATTGGCGAAATAATTTATTTGATTTTAATTTGTTGTTTTATGTGTTTGAAAGGGATTTTCTAAGCGTAATGTTGGCTCTAGAAATATTTTGATGTTAAGGGTATTTTGATAATTCGATCATTTTTCTCGTAAAACTTCTTTTTGTCTCAAAAATGATGATTTATATGTTTTTGGGTAATATTTTCCTATGGTAGCTTAGTTTCTATAGTTTTGTTCGCTTGTGATATCTTATCTGAATTTCTGAAATATATCTAGTAACAAACAAAAATATTGGAATATTCATCCATCATTGGAAACCGTCGTAATCAGGTTGACAAGTTGATTAATCAGACGAGTGCGAAAATGGGATGTCTACACATACCAGAGATGAAATAACATAGAAATTAAGTAATCTGACATAACACTTAGATGCAAGATATGAATAGATTAGTTACTCAAAAGAGTGGTGAACAAACCCCATGCAAGTATCAGTAGAACCAGACATGTAAATAGTTGTTAATGATACTGATGCATTCCGCTGCCTTCAAAATCTGCCACCATAAGTGTCCTCGTGTTTTGCCCTCTTGAAGCCTTTCAACACCTCAACATGTGCAAACACACCCCATTTCTATAACATTTCAGAATGGATCAAAATAAATAAGAAGATAGAATCCACACTTTTGGAGTCCAATCCTTCATGTAGATCATTCAACTTGCATTTTTTTTTTTCCAACTCGGTCAATTTAGTTATTTTTTACTTGTCTCAAACATTTTGGAAGGAAGTGAGATTTAAACGTCAGCGTTAAACAATGTGGAATGACTTTTTCCACCAAAAGTTACTCCCACATTGGATAGACCATCAATGCATAGTGTGCTTGCAAAGTTTACTTCATAATTTGAAGGCAACTGAACGAGAAAGTCAATTTGGGTCGTCCATCACATTAACTTGTCATAGATACTAGGTGATTTGCCCCATATTTTAAAAATATCAGCAGAGTCAAATGAGCTTTGTTGTTTTTTAATATAAAGTAATAAATCTTTAATAATTTAATTGGTTGCTAACTATACATTGAAAAAGATTCCGTGATTGCACATCTAGTAATCCACCTTATAACAAACAAAAATAATCTCTTAAACACAGATATATAGTTATAAAAAATTTAGATCAATTTTAAATGGTTTGACAAATTGGAGATGAGATGATATACTCTTGTAGGAAGAATCCTAAAATGAAGATTTAGACCAATAGTTCGATAAATTTGAAATTGATTTCTAAAGATGGTGCATAATGTAATTCCTAATATGTGCCCGTTTTGATTCTATAAGTTTCGATAACACGTTTGCTAATATTCTTCATCTGCGTGTTATATAATTAGTTTCCAAGTAATTTCATCTCTTGTGTATGCTATAGCAAGTTTTCAGGTAACCTGACTTGTTGTTCATCAAAATCTCTGATCTTCTAATGTGATGAAGCTTTTCTCATACCATTAGCTCTTTCCTTTCCTTTTCTAAAGGCACCCATTTTGAGTACTTGATTCCCACAACAAACATAAAGAAGAGTAAAGAATTAAAAAAGCATTTATGAAAAAAGAAAAAGAAAAAAAAACACTTGAAGATGAATGATTTTAGGGAGAAGAAGTTTTTGGTTAGAAGTTAAAGAAAAGGATATTTAAATCATTTCCAATTAGTATATGAGAAGGTCCGGTCAAGAGGCAATGTCGTCAACAAAAAAATGAGGGAAAAATTGGAGGGAGGTGAGGTGTGGGAGCAAATGGGGAGAGAGGTGAGGGAGTGGGGACAAATGGGGCATGTAATTAATTGAAAATATAGGGGTGTCTCAAAGTTCTGTGAGGTCAATTGCCCCCACCAGCTCCTTGTTAGCTCCGCCCCTGTTCATTGTTTTAGTCTCCCACCATAATAGATTCCAAGTAAACTATGGCGGATGCACTTGTTTCTTCTCTCATAGAGCAATTGATATCCATCTCCCAACAAGAAGTGGGACTTGTGGTGGGTGTTGATGAAGATGTTAAAAAGCTACAGACTACACTCAAATACATTCAAGCCGTGCTCAATGATGCGGAGGAGAAACAAGTAAATAACAAAGCTGTGAAGGTATGGTTAGAAGAACTCAGAAATGTGGCCTACGACATGGAGCACCGAAATTCACCGTTCACGAATTGAGAGAGTTGACGACGCTCACATTTGCAAGAAGAAGGTATGCTCCTATTTGCCCCGTCTTTGCAATTGCTTCGGTCGAGTTTCTCTGTGTCATGACATCGGCCATAAGATAAAAGAAATAAAGGGCAGACTAGATGTGATTGCAAAGGACAAGGACCAGTACCAGCTTACTACTACTACTGAGGAACCACCAACATTTCGAATGACTAGCTCTATGCTTGATGTATTAGAAGTTTGTGGTCGTGACCACGACAAATACATTATTCTAAGCAAGTTGTTGAGCGAGAGTAGTCAACAAGAAATGCCTAATGTCCCTGTTGTCATCTCTATATGTGGAATTGGGGGAATTGGGAGGACTACTCTTGCCCAAATGGTCTTCAATGATCATGAGGTGAATAACCATTTCCAGAAGAGAATGTGGTTGTGTGTATCTGATCCTTTCGATTTAACAAGGCTGGCCAAAGCGATCATTGAAGCTGCTGGTGAGAACGTCCCTAATTCCATTGAGTGGGAACCTTTGCATCAAAAATTATATACATCTATCACGGGAAAGCGGTTTCTACTCGTGTTGGATGATGTGTGGACTGAGGATCACACAAAGTGGAGTCCATTGAAGCTTGCTCTCAACGGTGGTGCACAAGGAAGCAGAATTGTCGTTACTACACGCAGTGAGAAAGTAGCATTAATGATGGGTTCGGCCTACACTCATAATTTGGGCCAATTGTCTAAGGAGGAATGTTGGTTACTGTTTAAACGTACTGCTCTTCAGGGAAGGAGCAAAGAAGAGTATGAGAAATTGGAAGATATCGGTAACAAAATTACAAAAAAGTGCAGGGGTGTGCCTCTTTTTGTGAAGACTTTAGGAAGTCTCATGCTCTTCAAAAGAACCAAAAGAGAGTGGGAACAAGTCTTGGAAAGTGATGCATGGGAATTACAAGAGGTTGAAAAAGGTGTTTTGCCTGCTCTACTGTTGAGTTATTTTGCATTGCCCTCAAATGTGAAACGTTGCTTCACATATTGCGCTATCTTTCCAAAAGATCATAAGATAGAAAAGGATGAGTTAATCAAGTTGTGGATGTCGCAAGGTCTTCTTAACTCCAAGGGAAGAAGAGAATTGGAAGTAGTAGGTGCTGAATATTTCAATGAACTACTGATGCGCTCGTTTTTCCAAAACATTGAACGAGATGACGATGGAAACATACTTTTCTGCAAGATGCATGATCTTATTCATGATTTTGCCCAATTTCTTACGAAGACTGAATGCTTCATCGCAGATGGTAACAGCACAGAATTCAACAACAATAGCAAGAAGGTCCGCCACTTAAACGTTACACAGTTTACAGAGTTAAGCTCCATCCTTCCTTCCATTTACAAGGCAAAGAATCTACGCACTCTCATCATTAATGAACATTCGTGGGCATCACACTCTATTCCAGCTCTTTCTAATTTGTTTTGTCAATTAACATGTCTAAGAGAACTATCTTTGCCTTGCGATGTTGATGAATTGCCAAAAGAGGTTGAGAAGTTGATACATCTAAGATACTTTGACTTGTCTAGGACAAGGTTGAAGGAATTGCCTGAAACAATGTGCAAATTGTATAATTTGCAGACATTGAAACTTTACAATTGTAGGAGGCTATGTAAACTACCTCAAGGAATTGGGGAAATGATTAAGCTGAGGCATCTTGAAATTAAAGATACTGATGAACTAAGCTACTTGCCTCAAGGAATTGGTAGATTAAGCTCCCTTCGAACATTGTCTAAGTTCATTGTTGGCGATGTGAGGGGAGGTGGATGCAAAATTGGAGAATTAAAATATCTGAACCACCTCGAAGGGGATCTAGAAATATATGGGTTGGAAAGAGTGGCGGATGTAAATGAGGCTAATGAAGCACAATTGAAGAATAAGCAACATCTCCATGGTCTGACTTTAAGTTTTGAGGGTTGTGAGTTGGGAAACATGGCAGAAAGCGAGATAAAAAGGATTGAGGGTGTACTGGAAGGCCTCCAACCACATCGAAACTTGGAGGAATTAAAAATAAAAGGTTACATTGGTTCTAAGTTTCCTAGGTGGATGGTGGATTCAATATTGTCCAATCTCGTCACTGTTGAAATAGTTAATTGTGCGAAATGTGTGCAATTTCCTGCTTTTGGGAAGTTTCAATTTCTTCAAAAACTCAGCATAAGAATCATGGATGAGGTCAAATTCATTGGTCAGGTGTTTGGTAGAATTGATGGTAGTGATGGTCTTGTGACAGTTTCCCCAAGATTGAAAGAACTTGATATCGATGGAATGGCTAACTTGGAGGAGTGGGATTTGAGGGTAGAAGATGGAGTGATTATGCCATGTCTCACAAAATTAAACCTTTGGAACTTACCAAAGTTTCAGGTTTTTCCAGCTCTTGGAAATTTACCGGTCCTTGAAAAGCTCTATATAGAACACATGGATTCGATTAAACGTATAGGTCTTGAGTTTTTAGGAATTAATGTGGATGTTGATGATGATGGTACAAAAAGAGGTGGTGGAGAATCAAGAGTTGTGGTTGCATTCCCACAATTGAAGGAATTAATATTGAATTGTATGAGACAGTTAGAGAAGTGGGAGATGTTGACAAGGGAAGAAGAAGAATATGCTGCTGGAAGTGGAGGAGGAAGAGATATAGTCATCATCATCATGCCACTTCTCCACACATTATCAATTTATGATTTCCCAAAGTTAAAGGAGCTGCCTCACCACATCTTCCCTGCTTCACTAAGGACATTGTCTATTGGCTGTTGCCCAAAATTGATTTGGACACCATGCCTTCCTCCACTCCTTGAAGAGTTGTATTTAGGAGGGGATGTAGGTGTTCTTTCAAGGTCATTGCCCACCAACCAAGTTAACAACTGCAACAACAATCTCAAGTCTCTGTTTATCTATAGCTCACCACGTTCTTCACTCCCTGAAGGTTTGGCTCATCTTACATCGCTCCAAAGTTTGTCAATAAATTTCTCTGATTCCTTGATGTGCATGTCTGAGGAGCTGAAACAACTCACCTCACTTCAAATCTTGGAAATTTATGACTGCTCTATTTTGAAAACACGTTGCCAAAAGGGGGTAGGAGAGGATTGGAGCATCATATCACACATCCCCAACATCGACATCTGGTAATGATGAAGAGGAGAGTGAGGGACTTAAATATAGAGACATGCATGCATCATGACTCCATCGAGATCTGAGAGAGTTAAAGTTCATTTTTAATTAAGTAAGATTTTACATTTGAATTTTGAATTTTGAATT
Organism: Akebia trifoliata; assembly: GCF_017979445.1. Taxonomy (NCBI): domain Eukaryota; kingdom Viridiplantae; phylum Streptophyta; class Magnoliopsida; order Ranunculales; family Lardizabalaceae; genus Akebia; species Akebia trifoliata. The sequence continues at coordinate 3,247,922 of NC_141386.1, read as the reverse complement.
AAGAAAAGAAACAACTTCTCTCCTAATTGGTTGTCATTTGAGGTTGGCTCTCATCATCACATCACATCACATGCCAACAGTTCAGATGATGGGAGAATACAAATAGATTCCCGATACAACACACAAATATTTCAAATTTCTTTGTTTTTCTTTCTCGAGAAAATAAACTCCAATCCTTATTAGGAAGAAAAGTGAAAAACACTTTCCTTAACAACTTAGTAAGATTTTTTAAATCTTACTAAGTATCATTTTGCTCAAACTTGCAATCCAACTGCACTTCTACCGATCTCCCAAATTTAAGATACAAATTCTACATTGAAAAATAATTTATTCTTTTTTTGAAATTCTGTTTTTCAAACTTCATAGAATTTTTGTGCTCTACAACCCTACAGCATCGGATCATGTTTTTGGATGCCACAAGGTGAGCTCATGAACCCTAGCAAGACTAGTCTTACCAAAAAAACAATTGATATTTTGACATCCCAATTGGATGGGTATTCTAAATCAATATTCAAATTTGATGAGATACTTATCCGATTCGGATTTAAGAACTACTATATGTATTTCGATTTGAATTGAATGTTATAAGAGAGGACATCTCAATATCCGAATTCGAATCCGTATCCAAAAACTTCGAATAATATTTGATTATTTGAATATGAATTTTGATAATTGACTATCCATTGATAGACCTACTACACGATAGGTTTTAAAACTCAAAAATTCGACTCGACTTGGATGTCCATCCAGTGGAGTCAAGCCTAACAACTTAAATAATATAAAAATTGACCTATAAAAATAATATTTTAAAAAGATTTAATTTTAGTTCTCTACAAAAATATTATGTATAACCGAATAACTCGATTGAGTTTTTGATTTGACTAGGTACTTTTTCAAGTTTTGCCAAGTTGACTTACAAGTTGGTTTCTTCGAATTTTGGGGCTGTGTCACCTTGAAATCCGATCAAGTCAGGTTGACTCAACCAAGTTTGAAGTTAACTCGATGATTTTATAACTATGCTAAAAATCAATTCTCTTTTTGACATTTTCCTAAGTGCCAATCAAACCGTGGAATTAATTTTCCAACGATTATTTTCTCAAGGAATTCTTATTTTCTTGAAAACGAATTCCATACAATGAAATAGACCCTATGGAGTTAGTGTCGGTTCTGTATTATATCATTCAACTTTCTTAATGTAGTTCTTTTGATAAGCAACATTGGCTAAGAGTTAAAGTGGTGACTTCTCTATGTTTAAGTAGTTTAGACCTTTAAAACATTTTTGTATAGTTTTATAATATGTTATTAACAATCATAGAAAATATTTCTTTTGTCCTGGATAAAAAAAAAAATAACTAAAAGGATCTGAATTTTATGGAAGATGTTCCTACAGAAGAAGTAGCAGTTGTTTTTGCGAGTTTCATAACTACTGTGTTCATGATTTGTCTATAATATTTGATATATATATTCGATGATGGGGGTGTCCGAACTTACGTCTGACTAGACGGACCGGAAGAGCTAGGGCCGGAGCCAAGGCATATGGGTCTCTCCCGGGCACGTGCAACGCCCACACATCACACGCATCGGGTAAGTGAGGGTGCACCCTCGCAAGTCGTCCTGAGGAAATATTGCTCATTCTCGGTATTGCAATCACAACCTTATTATGTTCAAAACATGTCTATGATATTTGATATATATTTCGTATTATTATTTGATTTGATTTATTATGTTTTTATCAAGAAATATTTGGGTTGGAAAGAGTAGTATTGGACTATAAATCAAGGGAGACTCAACAGATTTAGCTTGTGATTTCTCCCAATATTTTTGTAACCTTTTCCCTATGGGCGGCTTTGTAATCTTGTATTAGGGATTGCAACATTATTTTTTTTTTCATGGAAATAGTGAAAAAATCCTATGAATGAAGGCAAACCATGTAAACTTTCTCTCTCTTTATGTTACCAAAATTATCTACAACATTCAATTTTTGGGAGAAGATAATTAAACTTTGTTGTTCAATATTTGCGACATTCCTTCATTCTTATTTGTCTCTGGGCTGGTGAGAAAGCACAAATAAGTAACCTAATTATAATATTCTTCTAATTAAAAATAAAATTATCAAGAAATATAGCCCTTAACTAGTTTACACCAAAGCCTTTATAACCACTATGTTGTCATGAATCCTCTGTCCACATTGTGATCTAAATCTTCCCTTACTCTTGTCAAATTATTAGATTTAAAAAAATAAGTATGAGTAATTTTATTTTTTCCAAATGTATTTTAAAATTTAAAAGGCTAAGATCAGTTAACATATAGTTAATAAGCATTTTCTTTGATTTATAAATTAATAAATGAATTTAGGTGATTTTTTTTTTAAATAAAAAGTAAAATCTCAATTTGTTTAACGTGGAAATGTTTTTGAAACCATGTGCTTAAGATTTCTAACGGTTGGAACTCCCTGAGATGTGTCTTTAAAACAATAAATTAAATAGAGGTTATTTCAAGGTGGTTAGTTGTAGTATGTTCAATGGGATTTGAACCTAGGTCGGGGGATCAACTCTCCACACGCTTTTACCAACTTAGCTAAGTTGGCACCTTGAAAAAAAAAATTATTTTGTAATGGTAAGCTAGATTTGAACTCAAGACATCAAAGTTGCTTTGCAAATTGCAATGTGTCAAACCAACTGAGCTATGAATCTAAGCCCTTAATTTAACTAATTATATAAAATGATAAAATATACATCAAAAGAGAACCCAAAAAATTAGTATATGCGGAATAAATAAAAAAATATAAGATTTAAATACTTAAATCTTTTTAAGTAACATGACATCCTAAATGTCAATATTATTTACATTGATCAATGTAAAAATCTTCTCTCGTGTTATTTAGATGTTCTTTTTATCTCGTTTCCAGGTGGATTGGGTTCTTCCTTTATCCTTTTTTGCGCTTTTAGAGGGTTGGAGTTTAAATATCTTCTCTTCTAAAAAAATGCATATTTGAGCATCCTTCTTTTCGCCATTGTTTGGGGTTTTTGGAGAAAACGCAACAACAAGGTGTTCCATAGCAAGGAGAGCTCGTCTCACACAATGATTTTAGAGATTTTGGGGTTTCTTTTCTTTTGGTCAAAGTTGAGTAAAGACTTTGAGGAAGTGTGCTTCCAAGATTTTGTATTTAATTAGGAAATCGTTTGTGACTCGTAACACCCCGCCAGGCGTGTATTTTTTCCTTTCTTTCTTTCTTTCCTAGTTATTCCTTCTTGTCTTGTTGTTTGGGGGCTATCTCAACCTCCTCTTCTCCTTTTCTTCATTAATAAAATTTATATTTATCAAAAAAAAAAAAATCATTGTGAATTTTTATTTAATGAAGGTTTAGGAAGGTTTTTGAATTTATTTAAAATTTCTATTAAAAAAATTAGTAAATTTACAGATTTTATTTATTAATATAATTATTAGAATATCAGTAGATTTTTGTACAAATCTAAAATGATTGATTTTCAAATTTTCAAACATTTTTCTTATTTTTTACAAGAGAATCTAAGAATGAATGATTAAATCTTATTTAGAACTTGAAATATTTTAAAATTTCCAAAATCAGTACTTTGCAAAGGACGCTTACAGTTTAACCACCAGTTAAAAAAAACTAATGGTTCTTGAGTAAACAACCGTTCCTAGAGCACCAAATCCATAGTTATTAAAATCCTGGTCGGACCTAGTCAAACTGTAAAGGCCAATCCAATTTTTAAAACAATGGTTCCACAACTTTGGCAAGACCATTGCACATATATTCCAACCATACAATAATCATTAGCATGCTGTGAACTCAAAGAATGCCATAATAAACGGGTTGTCAGTAGAAGCACTCATGATTTTGAGATTATTATATAATATATAGAATTGTTCCTATGCTCTCTCTATCTAAAACTGAAACATAACAAATCAAGCACCAAAACAGATATGATAGCTCTCAGCTCAGAAATTAGGCTCTACAACAGTATCACAGACCACAATTCCTTTCAAAACAAGCACTACTAAGCATTACAAGATGCATCGCCTCTTAGAAATCTACGTAAATCGCCATCATTAAGCATCAATATCTCGGCTTCATAAGAGCATTGCCAAAAGTAGCAAATAATTATGAAATATTTGAAAATTTATTTATAAACTAAAAAGGGTAAATGTCAATCTGTCACTCCATCCCCAATGGAATCCCCAATCACCTGGAAATAAGTGGTAACCAACTAATTAACATGGAAGAGACTACACGCATTCATGAAGAATGTCAATTTACCCTAAAAGTTGCTATAGAACACATCAAAGACATTGTGAGCTCAAGGGGACAAATGTGTATTAAGTCTCAGGAGGTCCATGATGCATGGTAGGGAATCCTTTGGCCTAGAGTTCTCATTGTGGCCTTAAATTGTGCGTGAGGTAAAGTTCTAATCTTGACAGAAGATCCAAGAAAACTAAAAACTAGTATCAGAACAAACTTAGTGCACCATACAACCCATAAATGGAAGCAAATCTATGCTATAAGTTTTAATTGTCGTTTGGAAGCATTGGATCAAACCAAACACATGATCCAGAGATGCAGATATTAACTACAAGTTGCATGACAAAGTAGGGAAACGTACTATATGTAGAGGTATCGATTTGCTCTGGAAGCTCTTTCATGTCCACCTCAAACCTCTCTTGAACCTGAAAAAATGACACAAGTAGCAGCATGAAATCACATCTGGAATGGACACACCATTAACATAGATAGTAAACATGTAAGGCAGTTTTGAAAGTTTTAGGATATTTTGATTCAACTAAGAGAGAACATTGTAATTCAACTTAGAGAAGGTCAAGATTCACAAAAAAGAATAGCGAACCTGAGTAAGAATATCTAAGTTCAAAGCAGATGAGACAAAAGTGATAGCAAGTCCTTTGGTACCAAACCGACCAACTATCAACCTACAAGAGAAATTGGTAAGTAGTTGGATAGTTTCACAAAAGATGATTGGAGGAGTTAAAAGAATAAAAAGGAGTGGTGAATCTACCCTGTGTAAGAAAGTATCTGCAGAATTGGACATGTCATAATTGATAACAATATTGACGTGTTCAATGTCAATTCCCCTACCCACGAAATCTGTTGCCACAAGAATCCTTTTATTCCCCTCTTTGAATCCCTTGTAACGTGTCAACCTATGCAAATTGCATTCCGATCCAGGAGAAAATATCCAGGCCTTATTTGTATTAAACAACGATGCACTCAAAGATTTCCATCATCTAGTAGCATAAGATTTGCTCGAACCAAACTACAAAGATTACACTTTCACTGTATGAATTCAACATGAAATTTTATAACAATCATTGTCATTTTAAACGTAAGTGTAAGACAACCATTCCATCATTTTAAATATAAAAACTAAATCTCTATTAAATTCACCAGGACATTATTCCCATCTACTACCTCACATTTTCTACATAATACAAATGATAGTTTCTTATAAATGTTTTGACCATCCATCTTCAATTTAACAAGCAAAACACAACTTTGTAGTCAAGGAGAGCTTCTTGGTGCATCTCAGGCATACCTCAAGGCGGGACGCACCGAAGGCACCTTAATACATGTGAGGCCAGGCAGTGTAATTGAGGCACATCAAGGCATACACCTTGATTGCACCTTAATCAAGGCACAAAGCACACCAGATGCATGCTTCACTAAAAACTAAATAAAATAAATGTATTTTATTTAAATAAGACACCAAATTCAGGTTTCATTCACATCTTTACATACCCCTAAAAAAAAGGATTTATTTGGAAAGTATAATTTTTACCATTAACAGCGTTGAATTTTACATTTTTTTTCATTTTTATTGGCCTGAGCTTGGTCAAGTTAGGCTTGATAGGGGTATAAGGCCAATCTAAGGAAGGGCCTATCTCTCTAGGGCTACGTTAGGGATCAACCAAGCTCAGCCTAAACCCACCCATTGATAGCCCTAGTCATGGTTCATAATTATCGGAACAAATAGGCCGATTAGAAAGATTAATCTGAAACATTGAATTTTTCAAGAATGTGTGGAAATGTATCAACCAATCGAGTATCGATTTTTTCCTAAAGAGAAACATTCCTCCAATACGACAATTTAAACCTTGACCTACTTTTTGTTGGCTTGCTTCTACTTCTTTTCCTTCCCTCTTCTTCCTCTCTAGTTTTTGAGCTATTGCTGATTGTTTTTTTCTTCTTTCAGTGTTGAATACTTTAACTTACTTATAAAACGCATATTTATACATAATATAATTATAATACATTTATTCATTATTTATTTTTATAATTTTATTGTGCTTTGCTTCACTCAGGCGTGTGCCTTAGGCACTGGGAGCCCTTTGCACCTTAAGTGCGCCTCTCACCCTCAACTACATTAGAATACAGTACATGCATATACCTCCTCAATATTCATTTCCAAGAGTGGAAGAGAGCTCTAAGAATAAAATTGGAAAATATAACTCACAGATAACCCACCAAATAATTTAGAGAAAATTTATAAATGGGTTCCTACAAGAATGAGCAGTGTGAATAACAGAATTTTAAACCTTTCTTCCTGAGACATCCCAGAATGGATGCAAATTGATGGGAAGTTGTACTCCACAAGTAGCTTGTTCGGTTTGGCTGCTCTATTCACACTTTTGACAAAGATGACAACTTGATTGAAGTCCAATGCATCCAGAAGATCATTCAACTTGCGGTTTGTCTCCAACTCGGTCAGTTTAAGGTAGTGCTGCCAGGAAAACATATACTAATGAGGAAAATGTCCTTAAAAATAAAATAAAAATAAAGTTCTAGCAATCAAATGTCAAATGATACATGTACAAGTCCATGCAGTGTCAATTTGGCCTCATCGTCCGCATAAATTTCCATTGGCTGATTGGAAACAAATGTAAGATTAAAGTAGATTAGGGGCTGTCCTTCAAGATAATTGAATCCAGGACCAAATGACGGTTGAACCACTCCCCAGAACATTAGAATCCAGTCCGTCTAATACGAAATGATAACGTTACACCTCCTCCCAAGATATTTATTCCCCACCTGTGAATCCCACACAATTACACAGCCGATATGAACTCCATCACTGTCCCTTCTAAGCCAAACCCAACTACAAACTATGGCCAACAAAGAAAGAAGCAGAAACAAAAGCCCCCCATGCCAAGAACTCTTAAAGGCAAAGATGAATAAAAATCTAATGCCTCAGAAAGCTATCCCCTAAAACATGCTAAACTATAGGGATCAAACCTATTTTACTTCCACAACCCCCCCTCTCCCCCAACAGTGTTAAGATAAATTCCGTAAAATAATAAATAACTCCAGAGCTTTTGAAAGATAGTCAGAGCACATAGGGCATGGAATCAGGCTGGCACTACTGACAACTTTCTTGGTCTGTAGTGTTGAACGTTATAGGGACAACTTCTAAAATCGAGGTGCACTAGCCACAAGACATTACATCTTGCATGGATTTCTTGCAAACAGGACGGATCTCCTTGCTAAGGGTCGCGGAAAACATCATAACTTGCTTATCATGAGGAGTCATCTTGAAAATCTGTTGCACATCTCTCCGCATGTCTACGGAATACACAGCCATGAGATGAAAGAAAATATTAAGCAAATATATTGGATGTGCAAAATCATAAACATTTAAGGAAAAAATTAGAAATACTAAGATATTCAAGAATTGCCTTGAAAATCTCTTATCTGGTGAGTAAGTTGAACTTGAACCAATCCAGAATTACTTTTATGTCAACCAAAATAACAATAGCCCAAAGACCAAATCAGGTCAGCTGTACTTGAACCCAAAACCTCAGTTGCACTGAAAATTGCCAACCAACTGAGCTATGGGTCCAAGTCCATTTTGCTTGGAAATCTCAAAAACTGATGCTAACGGCAGAAGGAATACCAAGAGATTCAAGCATTTTGTCACATTCATCAAGGATAAAATGCCTAACATTCTTCAGACCGAGTTCCTTATCTCTTGCTAATGCTAGTATCCTTCCCGGTGTACCGACAACAATATGTGGACACTCATTCTTCAGTAATTCCTTGTGAATCTTGATGTTCACACCACCATAAAAAACAGCAACCTTAATCAGGCAAGTAGGTGCTGAACCGCTCAAACTCATGACAAATCTGCAAACAACAAACAAAGTAGTTGAAAATTTATTAATCCCACAGAAAAAAGGAAATATGACATTTAGGGCTGCAACTTGGGCGGGCTGGCCCGAACTCAACCCAAGCTCAACCCTATTCAGGGGCGGATTTACAGTGGGGGCAGTGGGGGCAATTGCCCCCACAAGAATTTCTAAAATCCAAAGGGAGGTGTTAATAATTTTAAATATTTTTTTAACATTCTACTGCTTTGCCCCCACAAAAGTTTTGAAAATTTTTTTATTTGTAATTTGCCCCCACAAAATTTTAACATTCTACTGCTTTGCCCCCATAAAAAATCAGAAAATTTTTCTATTTGTAATTTGCCCCCACGAATACAAAATCCTGGCTCCGCCCCTGACCCTATTGATGGGCGAGCTTGGGCTGTGTTATGTAGAGATGAGTTGAGCCTGGGTTAGAATATCTCAGCCCAATCTCAATTTGGGTTGAGGGTTCTAGCAACCCGACTCAACCCAAACCCGATGCTATATGCTAATATGTAAATATTTTCATATTAATTTTATATTTTATTTATTTATAGAGTACTATTGTTTTAACTATTTCTTCATATATATATATATATATATATATATATATATATATATATATATATATATATATATTCTTGGACCATGAGAGTAATTTCAACGACATGATTTTAATGGTGCTGGGTTTGCTTTATTATTGGTTTAAATTGGATGTTTCCTTCAAAGGCGTTCTTTTTGAGGATTTTGTCTTTAAGTGGGAGTCGTTGTGCTCATTGTAGTGTGCTTGGTTGTTGTGTTGGTTTCGGGTGTTGGCCATTTCTGGCTTTGTGTTGTTGCTTTTGTTTTCTTTTATTTGCAGTTGGTCACCTCGACTTCCTTAATAGATTCTTTTACCTATCAATATATATATATATGGGAGCGGTTCAGCAGCCCTAAAGTTTGCCAAATATTGTGCCAAACATTTTTCAAAACATGGGTTAGAAGTTTTGGAATGAGCTGATTTTTGGTGAGGATGATCTCTATGATGAGGAGATCATCCTCACCAAAAATCAGCCAATTCCAAAACTTCAAACCCCATCAAAAGTGATTTACAAGCTGTGAATTGTGCCAAACTTTAGGGCTGTTGAACCGCTCCCTATATATATATATATAGATATTTGTATTAAGTAGTAACTAAAGAAAAAAAAACTTTTTTGACTTTTCTTTCTACTTGAGTCCATTGCTATATATATTTATATATAATATGCATAAATTTATTGAAGATGAAGAGTCATTTTATTTATGATGTTGATATTAAATATTAAGGAGTGAAGGGAAGCATCATCAAGATTGTTTCTTTATTTATCTTATTATTATGGATTGTGGTCAATTGGATATTATTAATGTGGGTATTGGTATACTTTTAGTACGGTTTGTCTAAATATTTTGATGAATTTGGAGGTTGTGTGCAATTTTATTTACTAGTAGTTTTGTTTTTTATGTTGTATTTCTTGTTTAAAATATACAATTTATTTGCTGATCAAAATGAATTTAAGATTGTTCAACGAACCCAACCCATCCAACCTGCCCAAAATTACCTAACTCGGGCTAACCCGAGCTCAACCCAATTTTAGAAGCTCAAGATTGGGTTGAACTTGGGTTAATGAACTCAGTTAAGCTAGGATTGAGGGTTTTACCACTTGGGTTGAGCTTGGGTTTACCCTACAACCCACCCAAGTTGCAGCCCTAATGACATTTATATAATTCTCAAGATTGGAATTAAAGCAAAGATAAGACACAAAGTATGGTAAGCCAACTCCCAAGTGTGGCATAAAACAAGTGCAGCAACTTGCCCTGCAACAGGCTCAATTTGCTACAGCATTGAGAGAACGAAAACCGTAGTTTTTCCCATTCTAGACTTTGCTTGACAGATGACATCCATACCCAAATAGCTTGAGGAATGCACTCATGTTGCACTGATGGAGAACCAAACAAAATTGGAGTCGAGGAACCCCAGTAAGAAAGAAATGACCTTTCAGATCATTAACAGAAAGGTTTACCAACGAATGTTATCCTTCGTAACCAGGAGGATGGAAGGAAGTGTATTACCTGGAAATCAGAAAGTTAAAAAATTCAAAACAAGATTTTTATTATTATTATTATGTGTAGATGAAAATTTATTAAGAATGAAGAGAAGTCCAGTCACAAAATTCTCTGAAATTTTCCAAAAATTCATAGAATTCGCCAAATAAGGATCCAGCCAATTAAACTGTCAAATCGATGAAATAATGGATGATTTGTTGATAAATCACCGAATAAGGTATTACTTTTAACTCTTCAGCCTCAAAATCTTATAATTTTCCACCTTCAGATCTCAAGAACAGCATAAGGATTTTAGGGAGGTTGAAGACCATGGCTTTTGGAAAGAAAACCAAAAACATCATTTGCATAATCCCTGAATTTGTTCCCAAATTTTTACAGAACATTCCCAAATTTATCCAAAATAATCAAATTGAATCCCTGCCAAATAATTTCTGAACCCGAACTTGGTTACAAAACAAAGGAGGTTGATAAGACCTATGTGCAACAGAGCTAAAAGAAACACACACAAAAATGACCCATAAAGCAACCTACAATCCAAATAGCTAAGATAGATTCCCCACAGAAGACAACCTTCAATTCTTCAAAACATGATTCCATTCGTGTAGATCGAATATGTGAATTGCCTCAAGAAAATACAAAACAACTGAGCAGCGCTAGTAAAGATTAACTTTTAGGGACGAGGTTGGCTATCAGCACTAAGGTTAAAATTTTGTATCGAAGGAATGTTTCGATCAATGAAAAAACCGATACCGCATCAACCAATACCCTATCAGCCAATACATTCCGATAATTTGATTGCACACTATAAATTAATAACATTTCCACATAATGAACTAAAAAACACAGATATTCTAAACAGTTTCTTCAAGCAAATCGAACTCTGAAGTTTCTATTTAATCCCATCTCAGATAAATCAGCAAAATAAAATGGGTAAGAGGTAGGACAAGAAGTTGCCTTCTGAAGGATGCTCGAAACCCGAATCGACAATAGCCCGTAAAAGCTCAGGCTTCAAAAGAAAATCTCAAAATTCAGAGCTGTGAATTCCAACGTAACCCCTACACAAAGAAATGATACAAATTACAAAAATTTCAGGTGCATTTGAATAATAATCAGACCTAATTCAACACAGGTGACCATAAAACTACTCAAAAAAAAAAAATTAAAAAAATGGATCAAATAACACAAATTAAGTGGGAAACTTTGTCTCCAAAAGAATGAAAAAAATGAGCAAATAAACCAAACTCACTTCTTTACTACATCACCAGTGGTCTTAGTTCCAATTGAATCAAGGGCTTTGTCTTCGTCCTCTTCGTAATTGTTATGATTCTAACAATAATATTAGAAAGATAGAACAATTGGTTACTTCGAGGGAACCAAATCCTCCACAAGTTCTGCTAACATTCAACTTACTTCTACATTCATCACAGAAGATTAAATACAACTTCAGAAATTAACCACCAGCCACTAACAAGTTACTGGACCACTACTACTAACAGCACATTATCTACTAACAACTTACTAACAGCAACATTATCTATGTCAGGAAATAACCACCAGCCACTAACAAGTTACTGGACCACTACTAACAACACATTATCCACTAACAACTTACTAACAACAACATTATCTATGACAGGAAATAACCACCAGCCACTAACTACAGACTTAATTAAAGCATAACAGATAATAATACCCAACAAGTAATGGGCTGCCTAGATAAGGCCCTGTAGCCCAGGCCCGACACATGACAATGCCACCCCCTCAGAAGACCTTGTCCACAAGGTCTGGGAAGTCCTCACTCAGAACTTGATAGTCCACCCAGGTTGCTTCTTCTAGCCCTAACCCTTTCCACTTTACCAATAGTTCTGTTCTTGCTCGGTTTCCCTTTTTCACCATGCGTCGTTGTATGATTTCCTCAGGTTCAAGCTTAAAGGTTCCATCTGATGTTGTAGGCGGCAAGGATTCTAATTGCTGATTTCGAGCTCCTAACTTCTTCTTCAAGTTCGATACGTGGAACACCGGGTGGATTTGAGTCGTAGGAGGAAGCTTCAACTTATAGGCAATAGAGCCCAATTTTTCCAGCACTTCGAATGGTCCGTAGAACCGCGGAGAAAGCTTCGAGTTGCGACGTTGGACAACTGACTGTTGCTTGTATGGTTGGAGTCGAAGGTAAACATAATCGCCCACTTCAAAGCTTCTTTCTGTCCTCTTTAAATCAGCGAATCGCTTCATTCGTGCTTGTGCTTCCTGCAAATTGTGTTGAATGATACGGAGAATCTGATCCTTCGACTTTAAGGTATCTTCCACAGCTTGATTTTTTGTAGTTCCTGGAGAATAGGGCAATAATTTTGGGGGTGGGTAGCCATAGACTGATTCAAAGGGTGTTAGTTTGGTCGATGCATGAACATTGGTATTGTAACACCATTCAGCCAACGGAAGCCATTTGACCCACTCCCTTGGTTTGTCACCTGAAAAACACCGTAAGTATTGCTCCATAGCCTTGTTCACGATCTCGGTTTGTCCATCCGTCTATGGATGGTAAGTTGAGCTGAACTTCAAGTCAGTCCCCTGCAACTTGAATAGTTCATTTCAGAAATTGCTTGTAAAAGTTGGATCCTTGTCTGTTACAATAGAACTAGGCATGCCATGCAATTTAAAAATATTTGCAACAAATATTTGGGCTATTTTAGAGGCTGTATAGGGATGGGAAACTAGAACAAAATGGGCATATTTAGATAACCTGTCAACCACCACTATAATCACTGAGTACCCTCCCGAAACAGGCAACCCTTCAACAAAATCAAGAGAAATGTCAGTCCAAATTTTAGTAGGAATTGGTAAGGGTTGAAGGAGTCCTGTTGGATGTATGTTTTCTGACTTATTTCTTTGACACACATCATATTCTCGGATTAAGTTTCGGATGTCACCCTTCATGCCTACCCAATAAAATTCAGAACGAATTCTGTGGATAGTTTTATGGTACCCTACATGGCCACCCACTGGACTGCTATGTAAGGCCTGTAGAATCTGCAATTTCAGGTCCGGTGTGTTGCTAATATAGAGTCTATCTTTGTAGTAAAGCAACCCTTCCAATACTCTATATTTGTTAGGATCCAATATCCCTTGCTCCACTTTCTGCAACAGTTTCTGCAACTCAGAATCTTTTCCATAAGAAGCCTTGAGAATGTCCAACCAAGTAGTTGTTGGAACCGTGAGGGCTGCCAACTCTCCTTCTTTAGAATCTACCTTTCTAGATAGTGCATCAGCCACCTGGTTGTCTTTGCCTCGTTTGTACTCCACTGAGAAATCAAAACCTAACAACTTGGTGATCCATTTTTGTTGAAGAGGTGTTCCAACCTTCTGTTCCAGCAAATATTTTAGGCTTTGCTGATCTGTTTGCACCTTGAATTTCTGCCCCAATAAGTAAGATTTCCATTTCTTTACAGCAAGTACCAAGGCCATCAATTCTTTCTCATAAGTTGACATTTGTAAAGCCTTCCCACTAATTGCCTGGCTCATAAAAGCAAGTGGCCTTCCCTGTTGCAATAAAACAGCTCCAACACCATACCCACAAGCATCACATTGAATAGTAAAAGGATGAGTAAAATCTGGTACTGCTAAGACCGGAGGGTTAGTAACAGCTTTTTTGAGTTTTTCAAAGGCTTCCTTGGCTATTTCAGTCCAGGAAAAGGAATTCTTTTTTAAGAGAGAGGTTAAGGGTGCTGCAATGAGGCCATATCCTTTGATAAATTTCCTATAGTAGCCTGTGAGTCCTAAGAACCCTCTAAGAGACTTTAAACTGGTGGGAAAAGGCCAACTAAGCATAGCATCAATTTTAGCAGGGTCAGCCTTAACTCCTTTATGGGAAATTAAGTGGCCCAGGTAGCTAACCTCAGAACATCCAAAACTACATTTAGATTTTTTTGCAAATAATTGATGCTGTTTCAGAATGTCTAAAACAGTTTGTAAATGAACCAAATGTTCTGAAAAGGTTTTGCTATAGACAAGAATGTCATAAAAAAAAACCAAAATGAATTTACGTAGATGAGGCTTGAAAATGTCATTCATTAGGCCTTGGAAAGAAGCAGGTGCATTGGTAAGCCCGAATGGCATTACTAAAAACTCGTAATGACCCTCGTGAGTCCTAAAGGCAGTCTTTTGGATATCATTTGGGTGAACTCGGATTTGATGGTAGCCGGACCTAAGGTCTAATTTGCTGAAAATGGTAGCACCATGTAGCTCATCTAATAATTCATCAACTATTGGTATGGGAAATTTCATTTTGATGGTTTCTTTGTTGAGAGCTCTATAATCAACACAAAGCCTCCAACTACCATCTTGCTTTCTTACCAATAGAACGGGTGAGGAAAATGGGCTTTGACTAGGTCGGATTATACCATTATTCAACATTTCATTGACCAACTTTTCTATTTCTGTTTTTTGAAAGTAAGGGTATCTATATGGACCTACACAGACTGGTTTTGTGTATTTATGGAGTAAGATATGGTGGTCATGTCTTCTAGGTGGAGGTAAACCATTGGGTTCTTCAAAAAGCGATTGCTATTGGTCAATAAGGTTACTCAAGGCCGGGTCCATTTAAGCAGAAAAAAGGATATTTTCAACGGTTTCAGCAAGCTGTAAAACTAAGCCCTTATGGTCTTTTTTTAATGCCCTACCAAATTTTTCACCTTCTATCAATGATAAACCTGTGGGTGACATGCCTTGAAGTGTTCTACTCGTGCCCATGTAGGAAAATTCCATTTGAAGTTTAGAGAAATCCCATAGAATTGGCCCTAGAGCCCTTAACCATTGGACTCCCAAAACAATATCACATCCCCCCAATGCAAGCAAATAAAATTCAGTAGGATAGAAATTACCCTACATGTGGAGTTTCACCTCAGTACACTTTCCTTCACTGCTCATAGCTGCTCCATTTGCTACCTTCACTATCAATCCTTGGGTGGGATGTATTTTGAGCCGAGCCTTCTCAGCAATAGAGGGATCCATAAAATTATGGGTGCTTCCCGTATCAATAAGGACCACCACTACACACCCTTGCACCTTACCCACTAACCTTATGGTTCTTGGATTAAGAGAGCCCGAGAGAGCATGGATGGAAATGCTTGGTTCTACCTCTACAATCTCTGGTTCACGCCACAAACTGCAATCTCCCTTCTCCTTGCTATCCCTTACTGTTAAGGGCTCCTCGTCATCACTAGAATCCTCGCACTCCATAATGAATAACTTAGCTGCCTTGCATTTGTGCCCCGGTCCCCATTTCTCATCACAATTGTAGCAAAGACCCTTCTCTTGCCTTTCCTTCATTTGAATAGGAGATAAGCGTTGCACTAGAACCATAGCCCTCTTCTCGGGAGAAGAAGAAGCAAAGGTCAGCCTTGGGGTGGGAGCACCCCCCTTGACAACCTTCTTTAAGGCCAAAACATTTTCTTCCTGCATCTTAGCCAACCCAAAAGCAATATTCAAAGTTTGTGGGTTCAACATACGTACCATGAATCTGATGTCTTCTCTAAGTCCACTAAGGAAACAGCTAAGTTTATATGGTTCAGCTAAACCCCTGAACTGATTAGATAAGACTTCAAATTCTGTTTTATAAGCTTCCACCGTAGTAGTTTGCTTCAAATTCGTAAGGGCCTCCATTGGATCTTCATAAGCTATAGGACCAAACCGTGTTTGCAGCCCCCTAACAAATGCTTCCCAGCTTGTGATTCCACCTGAAGCTTCCAAATCTTGGAACCAAATTAAGGCCTTACCTTCCATGTGGAAGGAAGCCAATAATACTCGATGCTGTGGGTTAGTTTGGTGATAAGCAAAAAACTGATTTGCTCTATAGATCCACCCTTGAGGGTCCTCACCATGAAATTTAGGGAAATCCAAACGGATGGAACGTGTTTGAATGGTCCCATGCTCTTCAAATAATGGATTGACCATTCTTTGCTCATCTATGTTGTCCTCAGGTCTCTTCCCACTACTGCGTACCAAGGCTTCAACATTACCAGCCACTGCCTGAAGCTGCTGAGCCAATCCATCCACCAGCTGCTACAATGACACCTGATTTTGCTGTTGGATCTCCTGTGTTTGTTTCAATCCAGCAATAGATTCAGCAAGTTGTGAATAACGTGTACCAGCTCCACCTTCGGCCATGTGGATCGTCTGGCTCTGATACCACTGTTATGATTCTAACAATAATATTAGAAAGATAGAACAATTGGTTACTTCGAGGGAACCAAATCCTCCACAAGTTCTGCTAACATTCAACTTACTTCTACATTCATCACAGAAGATTAAATATAACCTCAGAAATTAACCACCAGCCACTAACAAGTTACTGGACCACTACTACTAACAGCACATTATCCACTAACAACTTACTAACAGCAACATTATCTATGTCAGGAAATAACCACCAGCCACTAACAAGTTACTGGACCACTACTAACAACACATTATCCACTAACAACTTACTAACAGCAACATTATCTATGACAGGAAATAACCACCAGCTACTAACTACAGACTTAATTAAAGCATAACAGATAATAATACCCAACAAGTAATGGGCTGCCTAGATAAGGCCCTGTAGCCCAGGCCCGACACATGACAGTAATCGAGAAGTTCCTCCTCGTATGCATCGTTATCCCTTGTTTATCCCATGTTCTGTAGATCGAATTGAAGAAATCAAACAGAAATTACGAAGCTTTCTTCAATGATTAGAACATTAAATAACCCTAGAAACAGTTTCTGGTTCGAATTGAGGAAATCAAACAGAAATTGCGAAGCTTTCGTCAATGATTAGAACATTAAATAACCCTAGAAACAGTTTTTGGTTCGAATTGAAGAAATCAAACAGAAATTACGAAGCTTTTTTTATTTTTTTATTTTTTTATAAGCATAATATATTGAAAAAAACAAAGAACAAAATAACAGAAGGCTGAGGAAACCTCTTAAAGAATAACAAAACAAAGGAAAGCTAAAGTATCAATGATTACACAAGGAGTCCAATTAAAAATAAAGTCATCAAAAGTAATTCCCATAAACTCTATGTTCTATTTAGATCAAAGATCCAACGAGTCCAAGATTTTCATGAAGTTGTCATGAGAGTTTCTCATCTTTCTATTGAATACCATGTTATTTCTCTTGTTTCACATCCTCAAAGCAATAGCCGAGGGAATAATAGCCCAAAAGAATTTTTTTCTGTCAAAAAACACATTACTAGCCCATCCTTCTACTAATGAGGAGAACTTACAAGAAAGACCCAATGAATACGGAAAAAATTAAGGAAACTTGACAAAATGTGATGAGTAAATGAACAATGAATTAGAATAAGGTTGATGGACTCCCCATCCTTTAAGCAAATGGGACAATAATTCGGTGTGATCCAATCCCGAATGATCAAATTGTCCAAAATAAGAATCTTCAAGAGGAAAGCCAATCAAACAAAGAAGGAGATTTTAGTGAGAATATAATTAGACCAAATGATAGACCCTTGAAAGGGTCGCTCTGCATAAGGGTTGAACCACTTAGGAAACGATCTGACCAAGAATCTCAAGTCCTTAGCTCTCGTCCATTCCCACTTACGAAGCTTTCTTCAATGATGGGAACATTAAATAACCCTAGGAATAGCTTATGTTTCGAATTGAAGAAATCAAGAAGAAATTTCGAAGCTTTCTTCAATGATGGGAACATTAAATAACCCTAGAAACAGCTTATGTTTCGAATTAAAGAAATCAAGAAGAAATTACGAAGCTTTTTTCAATGATGGGAACATTAAATAACCCTACAAACAGTTTCTGATTCGAATTGAAGAAATAAAACATGAAGTACAAAAGCTTTCTTCAATGATTAGAACATTAAATAACCCTAGAAACTGTTTCTCGTTACTCACATGTGAATCCTCTAAAGAAGTGAAATCAAGGTTTGAAGTTTGAGGCGTCAGCAAGAAAGGGGGAAAACTAGGGCTAGGGCCTAGTGAGACATGTTCTATTTTATTTAAGGGTTGGCCATGATCCAAATTTTATCAAAAGTCCAGTCCAAATAAAATATTTTCGGATTTAGATTAGAAAATACAAATCTGAATCATCTTATACTTATCCAAAATAATAATAATAATAATACAAATCTGACAAATTTTCGGATTAATATCAACCTAATATAGTAATAATACGATCCGAATTAAAAAGTATATATTCTTCATACGAATATTACACGGAGGTCTCTTCAAATTTAGTCAGTTAGGTTTTCTCTATTATAACAAAGGGAGAGATGATATAACCCAATAAAGCAGGATGCTGGTTTTCTCCATTATAGTCAAATGATAGAAAGAATGTGCTAGTTGGACAACCATCTCTCTCTCTCTCTCTCTAGCAAATGAGAATGGGTTTGAGCTCTCCAAGCATATGAAAAAATAAAGATAATCGAAGAAACTCTAATCATATTTTCTAAAGTTTCAACAAAATGTGTCTGGAGATGCTAATTTTTCAATATCTCTCTCTCTTGTAAAACCCTAATTTGTAAATTGGTTGGAGCTGGATTTGGATCAAAGGAAAATATAATCGAATCGAATTTGGTTAAGAGATTTACTGATCCAATTGAATTGGGTCAGATTTGGTTCATGGGATAAAAATTTTAGATAAGCAAGGTATGGTACTGATCCAGTATCGAACCGATCCATTGCCAACCCTAGTTTTGTAGCTCAACCAAGTTCGATTTGACTCGATCAAGTTGAATCATACTTTAAATTATTGATGCAACTCAAAAATTATTTTAAATTAGTCATAAAAAAGAATCAATTATCCAAAGCTTAGTATGCCAAGAAAACCTTATTTTAATTTTTTCTTAAGTTACAAAATTATAAATATTTTGAAAAATCTAATATTTTGAAAGTTATTAAACGTTCTTATGAAGTTTTGAATGTTAACATTGCATTTGTGATTGATATAAAATATGAACACTTAATAATTCAATAGTTAACACCCCCCCTCGGGCCAAAAATAAAAATAAAAAACATTTACTTTTGAAATCCAAAAATAAATTTATTGCTTAATATTGACTTGATTTGAGTTCATTCAAAAGAGTTCGTCATGACTCAATTCAATTGAATCGATCAGTTGAAAAGTAGACAACTTCTATTAAGAACTATGAATTGAAAATCAGTGAACATAATATAGCTTTTCGTAATGTACAACGCAAAGTTAAAATAAACACTAACTTCTTCATTTTTTTTCATACTTCAATCTTGGGATGATAAGGTATTCCTTGACTTAGGATCCTACGAGGTTTCGTTCTTTCAACCATGTGTTGGGTGATTCGAAAGGAAAAGAAATTCAATCTCTCCGAAGGGAAAAGGCACTACTTGAAAGATGTCATTATCAACATTTTAAGTTTTTTTCTCTTTTGAGGTGTGTGTTTGATCGCACATGGTAAATATGTAAGAAATTCATTTTCCATGGAAAATCATATATTTTCTCTGTTTTTTTTTTTTTTTTTTTTTCGTGAAAATTGGATTTTCTCCCTTGACAAAAAATTCAACATTTGGTGGATTTCATCTTTTCTTTCTTCTTCTTCCCATCTTCTAAATTGTTTTCTTGTATTTTTTCAAATCCGATTTTCCCAACCTTTTCCTATGAATTTTGAATTCCATTTTAAAGGACTTTATATTGCAATCAAACGGATCCTTAATACCAGTGCCTTAAAGAATTTAAAAGAGTATTTAAAAAAAAAAAAAAAAAAACTCTTGCTTAAGGTAGTGATTAGTTTTTTTTTTTTCTTTTTTTTCAATAAAATAGCTTTATCTCAAAGAAATAAAAAATAAACACTAAAACCCCTTTTGAAAGGGAAAGATTCTATAAATTAAAAATCCAAATTAGAATATCAATCTACAAAAATAAGAACTTTGGTTGTGGTCCATCCAAAGGTAAGGCTGTCACTTGGGTGGGCTGAACCGAGCTCAACTTGATTAATGGGCTTGCTTGGGCCAAGTTATGTAAAACATGAGTTCAGTTTGGGTCAGAATATAACTCAACAGAGCCTTACTACGGGTTGAAGGTCCGGATAACCTTGCTCAACCCGAACCAGATGCTATATAATAATATGTACAGATTTTTTTTTTGTGTTAATTAATTATTTTTAAAGTATTTTTTAATTATTTCTTATTTAAGATGGCTTTTTACCATATAGAGCTTTATATTGTAGGCAAGTGTCTTGAGCATTGTAAATCTTTTACTCATCTAGAAAACAAACTTTCAATCTAAAATAAATAGTTACTATTTTGAAAAGTTCAAAATGGATGAGGTACAGGCTCATTTTCTTATTGAAGTTTCCATTTATTAGTTTCTATGTGTAACTATATTTTATTCTTATAATGCAGTGCTAGTAATTCTTTTGCTCAGGATGCACCATATGATGAAGATGACCCCTTTGCTTCAATGTGAGGTCTAAACCCCGATGATGAAGAAGTGCCTGTAAACCCTGATGATGAAGAAACATTTATTGGTGTTCAACAAAATTCCTTTAAACTGAATTACCATTCCTTCATGGATAGAACACCTAAGGAAAGATGGTTGAAACAAGATACAAAATTGTTCTTTGAGATAGAATTTGTGTACATATTCATATAAAACTGGTGTTGTTTCTTAAATAAAGTCTAAATCTAGAAAATGAGAACAAGGAAATATTTCAGTGTGGAGTTTGTAATTTGGTGAAGACTGAACCAATTTGAATTTTCCATGAAGTTCTTTCACTCATTTGTATTTGATTTATCTTTTTGTCAGGCTAATCGGCAGTTTGGAACAGATTTTGCAATGATACAATAACTATTTGAGTCTTTTCATGTCGCTAGTTGGGGTTTAATTTACAACAGGTGATTCAAAAATAGTTAGATTTATGAAAGTTGAAGATGAGGGGTATTTGAGTCCTTTCATGTCGTTAGTTGGGGTTTAATTTATACGAGGTTGAAAAAATTGTAAGATGAGGGGTATTTAGGTCTTTTCATGTTGTTAGTTGGAGTCTAGGTCATCAATTTTAAAACATAGGGGTATCTCCGATATTCAGCAACATATGACGGGTAGGTGTAAAATTAAATTTTCTTTTCAAAAGTTCTTATAGCTGACAGTCGTGACCGTAGCAAAAGACCTAATATATATATATTTTTTAAATATCCTATAGCGACGGCCAATAGCGGCTGTTGCTATAAATCCCATATTTAACAAATAGTTGGCTGTCGATAATACATATAGCGTCGAAGGTTTTAGCGATGACCACAAATGGCCCGGATGGCTATTGCTACATGTATTTGCGACGGTTTTCCCCTATAGTGACGGTCGACGACCGTCGCTATATCCTAATTTTACTGGACTTAATAAACATAACCAAAACAACGAATGTGGAGTATAACTTTGGTAATATGGTGCACTTGAGGCTTACAATTCCGAGTCACAATGTGTACTCCATGGCATGCAATGCATCATGTGATAAGGAATAAACCAAAAGTTGATCAGTTGGTTCCCACCACAAAGGAAAAAAAAAGGCAAAAATGTTGAGCATCACAATAATTGCTTCAGTCTCCCACCATGATAGAATCCCATCTATGATATTGAGCTCCATCATCCAACAAGAGGTGAAACTTGTGGTGGGTGTTCGAAAAAGATGTTAGACAGTTAACAAAAACACTCAAAGCCATCCAAGCTGTGCTCGATGATGCTAAAGAGAAACAAGTAAAAAAACAAAGCAGTTAAGGATTGGTTAGAAGAACTTAGAAACATGGCCTACGACATGGAAGATGTGTTGGACGAATGGAACAACGAAATTCTCAGATCAGAAATTGATGGAGTTGAGAATACTCGCAATAGAAAGAAGGTGTGCTCTTATTTGTTCTCTCCTTGCAATTGCTTTAGTCAAGTTTATTGGTGTCATGATATCGGTCATAAGATAAAAGAAATAAGAGACAGAGTAGATGTGATTGCAGTCGAGAAGGATCAGCTCCACCTTATTGATAATAGGAGGGTTGAGGAACCACCACGACAAATGACTAGCTCTGTGATTGATGTATTAGACATATGCAGCCGTACCATGAACAAAAGTATTATAATGAGTAAGTTGTTGAGTGAAAGTAGTCGACAAGAAATTGATGTCCCTGTCATCACCATACATGGAATGGGAGGAATTGGTAAAACTACTCTTGCCCAAGCAGTGTTCAACAATGAGAAGGTAAAGAGTTTTTTCAAGAAGAGAATGTGGGTATGTGTATCTGAGCCTTTCGATTTAATAAGGCTTGCCAAACCATTATTGAAGCCATGGGTGAAAATGTCTCTAATGTCATTGAATGGGATCATTTGCATCAACACTCGTGCAACTCTGTTCGAGGAAAGCAGTTTCTACTCGTGCTGGATGACCGTGTCAACAGATGATCACGCCAAGTGGAGCCCGTTGAAGCTTTCTCTTAATGGTGGTGCACAAGGGAGTAGAATTGTGGTTACCACATGTAATGAGAGAGTTGCAATGATAATGGGTTCGACTTACACGAATAATCTGGGTCAATTGCCTGAAGATGATTGCTGGTTATTGTTTAGTCGTATTGCTTTTCAGGGAAGGAAAAAAAGAAGAGAGTTGAAAGTAGTGGGTGCAGAATATTTTGATAATCTAGTGATGCGCTCATTTTTCCAAAATTTAGAAAGGGATGGTGATGGAAACATAATTTACTGCAAGATGCATGATCTTGTTCATGATTTCGCCAAATATCTCACAAAGATTGAATGTTTTATCATGGATGGAAATAACATAGAATTAAACATCAATTGCAAGGTCCATGATTTAGGTATTGTATAGTCTATGGATTTAGATTCCACTATTTGGTCTATTTACCAGGCAACGAAACTACGCACTCTAAATCTCCATGGGCGGACATCACAATCTCCAATGGTACTTTCTGATTTATTCTGTCAATTGACATGTCTTAGAGCAATATCTTGGTGCAATTGGGGTCTAGAAGAACTGCCAAATGGGATTGAGAAGTTGATTCATCTAAGATACATTGATTTGTCTTGGACAAGTTTGAAGAAATTGCCTGAAGCGATGAGTAAATTGCACAATTTGCAGACTTTGAAGCTTAACCATTGTATTAGACTGTGTATACTGCTTCAAGAGATTGGGAAAATGATTAACTTGAGACATCTTGAAATAAAAGGCATAAATGCACTAAGGTACTTGCCACAAGGAATTGGGAGATTAAGCTCTCTTTGAACACTATCAAAGTTCATTGTGGGTGATATTAATGAAGAAGAATGCAAGATTGGAGAACTAGGAGATGTCAAACTCCTCCAAGGGGACCTAGAAATAAGAGGGTTGAGAAGAGTGATAGATATGTAATGAAAATGATGAAGCAAAGTTAAAGAATAAGCAATGTCTCCATGGTCTGGGTTTGAGCTTTGAGGGTTGTGAGTTGGGAAACATGGGAGAAGGCGAGATAAAGAGGATTGAAGTTGTTGTTCAAGCTGTAGATTATGATAAAATAAAGACCTTGGCAAGCAAGGGTCGATCCACAGAGACAACATTAATCCCATAATCTTATCATTTCAAATCCAATTCAATTTACGTAACTAAATTAAAAACAGTTTCGAGAATAATTTAACTAAAACAAAACACTAAAAGAAATGATTAAAAATACTATGAAGAAGTGTAGATCAGTTGGATCCATCATTGCAAGTCCTATTAACAATCTTTAGATGTCATTTATATATTTCGATCCACTAAACAAAGTTAATGTTTGTGGATCGGAAAATCAATCAATTATATTACGGATGAATTCAAACTATGTGATCAATGATTAAATCAAGATTATAAGAGAAATATTGAAGGTTCTTTCTAAAACATGGTTTATCTTGAACTTATCTAAGTATAAACCATCAGAAAAGTTAGAACAGTCAACATTCCAATTGATAATATTTACTTAATAAATTTTACAATAAACCAGAAAGCATAACTACGAGAACAGTAAAAAAGAAAATAATAGAAACTTGCTCCGACTTCCTCGACTAATCTAACGGAGAGTTTTAGTTGATGGTCATTCCAAGAATAGTAAATTAAGGAAACATAAAAGAGAAAAAGAAATTAGAGATGAGAAAATAGAATTCTTTTTTATTGTTCTTGATTCTAAAATCAACATAGTCTCCTTACAATCTTCAAACTAAGAAAGAAAGAAAAAATATGAAAACCTAAAACTAAAAGAATAAAAGAAGAGAAGTTGATCTCAAGGGAGATGAGATGTCATTTGGCTCTGGTCTGATCTCTTTTTTATAGAGACCATATTAGGATTTCAAAAATCTTCCGTAAACAAAACAACTTCAAAACCCTACTTCAATACGAAGCATTTGTAGTCGCCAAGCTCCAGCACAAATCTTGAGGTTTGACTCCCGACATTACCTTGGTGCCCTTGTTAACTAGAGTAACGCGATGAAATTTGACCCAATGGGTTTGAATTATGGTCATTGGTCTTGTTTCGGATCTTAGATCACAGTGGTATCTGTGGATTTTCTAAATTGTTCCCGAAAATTTACGATTTTTTCCTGTTAGACGAAAATAATAGTAATTAATTTCAAAATACATCATTCTATTAAAATCAATAATTATTATAGACTAACAATGAACTCTATCTAATTAGAGGGTTTAGTGAATAATTTACTAATAAAATCTATATAATTAGGGCTCTAGAAACCACTTTCTAGACTCTAATCAGGTGTTTTGAAAGGGCTCCAACCACATTGAAACTTGGAGGAATTGCGAATAAAAATGTACAATGGTTCTAAGTTCCCTAATTGGATGGCAGATTTGGGGAAGTTTCAATTTATTTGAAAACTAAATCTCAAGTACATTGAAGGGGTTAAATTCATGTGTCAGCTGTTTGTGAAAATACCCCCAAGATTGAAAGAACTTGATTTCAGTTGTTTAGATAACTTGGAGGAGTGGGATTTGTGGGTAGAAGATGGAGTGATTATGCAAAGTCTCAAAAAATTAAGCCTTAGCGCATTCCCGCAATTGAAGGATTTTAGTTTGAGTCATATGGATGAGTTGGAGGAGTGGGAGATGTTGACAAGGGAAGATGAAGAAAATGTTGCTGGAAGTAGAGGAAGAAAAGATATAATTATCATCATGCCACATTTCCACAAATTAGAGCTTCTTGATTGCCCCAAGTTAAAGGAGCTGCCTTACCACATCTTCGCGGTTACACTAAGGAAATTGTCCATTGGTTATTGCCCAAAGACGAGTTAGACACCATGCCTTCCTCTATTCCTGAAGTGTTGGAATTAACAGGGGATGTCAGTGTTCTTTCAAGGTCATTGCCCACCAACCATAACAACAACCATCTCAAGTCTGGTGATCGATAACTCATCACATTTGTCACTCCCTAAAGGCTTAGCACATATTACAATGCTCCAAAGTTTGGAAATACGATTCTCTAATTCCTTGATGCGCATATCTGAGGAGCTACAACATCTCAGCTCGCTTCAAGAATTGATAATCTTAAGTTGTTATGTTCTGGGACCACATTGTCGGAAGGAGGTAGCAGAGGACTAGAGCATCATATCCCACATCCCCAACATCAGCATTAGAGGCATCTTCGGTGATGTGATGGTAATTAATTAGTTCATTTTCCATCAACATTTTGATCAATATGCATTAATTTTAACACTCTACCTAAGATGACACAAAGCTTCTATGCATATGGGATTGAGATGATGTTTAAGAGAGGTCTCTAATTCGAGCATTGTCGAATTGATCATCTCAGACCTTTGTTTTTATTTTTGGCCCAAAAGCAAATCTATAAAAAAATTAGCTCTACTATTTAAGTCATTGGTCTATCCCACAAAATTATAAAGACACTAACAAAGCATTTTATTTTATTTTTTATCTTGATTGTCTTTTATTATTATTTGCAGTAAGCATGAAACTTTCAAGGCAAAAAGTGTTAAAATTCAACACCAACCCAATTGGGAAAAGTCCAAACTTATTACTCAAGCCCAATGGTAACTTAAAGCTCAATTTCTAGAATCTTTCTAGAGAAAACTCTAGAAATTTTAGGGTGAAAGAAAAGTAGAAAACTCTAGAGTAGTAGATATTTTTGTAGAAAGTTCTAGATGACAAATTGTAACCATTAGATTACACTACGTCATAATGCGCCAAAAACGACTGCCTCTACAGTCGGAAAACGAGTCCTTTTAAAAGGAGTGGTTTTTTAAAAACGACTGTCCAAGACGAAAAAAAAAAACGACTATAAAATAGAGATATAGCGACGGTCGGCGACCGTCGCTATAGAGTATTTTGTTTTTTTAAAAAAATTTTATTTTATACCTGACCCCCCTCACATGTTGCTAAATGTTGGAGATACCCCTATGTTTTGACATTGATGACCTACACCCCAACTAATAACATGAAAAGACCCAAATGCCCCTCATATTCAACTTTCATAAATCTAACTATTTTCAGCCACCTACCATAAATTATTTATTTTTAGAAAGTAAAATCAAACAATTAACAACCACAACCTTTTGTATATAACGTCCTAGCGGGTGCTACCACAGCATACAGCCACTAGCTTCCATAATGGCTGACCCACAACATTGAACAACGTTGCCCGATTCCCTGATCCCTTGAAAGGAGTTTTACCAAACAAAAGTTCATATAGAAAGATGCTGAAAGTCCACCAATCCACAACACTCCCATGGCCATCACCTTTGATTATCTCGAGTGCCAAGTATTCATGGGTCCCAACAAATGACATTGACCGAGCCCCAGTTGGCTCCGCAATGAGCTCAGGCAATGGACTGACTTGGTTTCCAATCTCATTTTTGGGTTTTCAATCTTTCTTGGATTTGCTGGAGAAGAGACGGGACGAGAAGCATGTTGTGGGGGCTAAACAGGATGGCTGGATACAAGATGGGTCAATGCAAGCTGGTTGAACACAATAAACAGGGTTCTTCCGGAAGGGTTCAGACTCAAGGGAAGAAGATTTGACAAGAGTTGGGCTGACACTGCATCGGAGGGAGAGGTCAAAGTTGGATAGCATTATGTGTCCATCTTCCCTAACGAGAACATTTTCTGGTTTGACGTCGCGATAGACAATCCCAAGCATGTGAAGGTACTCCAAAGAAAGGAGGACCTCTGCTACATAAAACCTGCATGTTGGGAACAGTTGCACGTTAAACAACGACAAATGTTTCATAAAATAATTTATGGTGAATCTGTTACAGAGCTTAGCATGCTCAGCTGCTAGCTTGCATAGATGAGTGGCAAGGCATTAATGGTGGTTTATGCTCAGTTTCTATCTTGCATAAAAGAGGCTTCATGTATGCAATCTAAATTCAAGGTTACTCCTGTGTGAAACCATCTAAATTCTTCATATCTTAGATTATACAAATGCCAACTTCCATCTATAACAATATTTTCTATTCTTTTAGTAGCATAGTGATTCATTATCAATGATAGTTCTCTCGAGCTTAAAAAACAAGCTCTTTATTAACTTTAATATTGGAGCCTACATGTTGTAAGATTTAGATTCAATTGATAGCGTTTCTCCTTCCACCAAAATAAATAAGAAAGTAAGAGAGTTCACTGGTACTTGAAAGTCGTTAATCATAGTCTGGGAGTGGTCACCAAGCTTCCCTCCATATATAACTCTACCCCCTCGTTTCATAAGAAGTAGCTGCATCGAAACCACAGAGATAATTTAAAATAAATTATAATATGGTTGCATATATGAAATTAAACTAAATGATAAGGACCCTATCGATCACCAATCAGCACGCTTTCAAGACGACCATTTGGGTGGCGTCTATATGATCCATTGGAGTGCACCATATGACTTAACCACTATATTTTGAGATTGGGCACTCAAACCCGAGTTTCTTAACTCCGAATACTCAAAAAAATAGAACATGAGGGCCCAATCAAAGGGATGGAGGCATTACTTACATGTTGGGTGCAATAGTCCCCTCCAGTGGCAGCAACTAATGATTGACGCCATACCATATCTTGGGCCAGCCAGAGTAATCTTGCATATAGCTCAAAGAGTACTTGATATTCTCCTTATATATTGTTCTCCCTTGAAAAGGTTGGATACTTTCCTCAGATGAGCCGCTAGACTTCCCAGAAAGCACTACATTTTTATTTTTTGTGTTAGCTAACATAAGGTAGTCATGCCACAATAACTTTACAAGGATATTGTCAATAAGACTGGCTTGAAAATGATAAACCCTGTCCATTCCATTAAAATATCTGCACATCAAGCAAGTGACCAAAAACAGAAATTCAAGAAATGAATGAAATGTACCAATAGTCCAATACTATAAGATGCAGAAAATGTTATATCTGCTTATTGCAAGATCAACAAAACACAGCAGGACGTATATAGAATGGCATGGATAAATATGAGGTGAAAGCTTAGAAGATTCACACCTTGATGCACTATTTATTCCCCAAAGAAAACATTCTTTGAAGGCCTTGAAAAATGCCAGTCGATCCCCATCAGAGGAGTGGGATGGGTTCCTTCCTTCCCATTGTAGACACCCCATTTTTGCATCTGCCTGATTAATCAACTCGTCAACCCGATCGCAATGATTCCCAATGATGGATGTTATTTCTATTGCTTTATTTTGTTACCAGATGTGTTTCAGAAATCCGGATGAGATATCTCGAATTGACAAAACCTTAGAAACCACGCTACGCTAGGAAAATACGACCTTAGAAACATAGAAATCATCATCTTGCAAACCAAAAAGAAGCTTCACGATAAAAATCACTAAAAATTGACCAAATTACCAAAATACCCCTAACCTCAAAACAATGTTAGAGCCTACGTTACGCTTAGGAAAACCCATTCGAACATATAAAATGACAAATCGGAACCAAATAAATCATTTCACCAATTTTAACAAAATTTGATAAAATTACGAAAATGCCCCTCATAAAGTTCACAATCATTTCATTTAAAAATTTTCATAAATGACACAAACCAACATTCTCATTGAATTCCTTACGAAAAGCCGATTCTAAAACATCCTAGAACATTAAAAACCGACTTGAAACGTGAAAAGTCCTCTCCGGGGGTAAAATGATAATTTCACAATTTTCATAATTAAAAAATTTGAAATTAATAAATAAAATATTAAATAATTAAAGTGAAACATTGATGAAATTAATTTAAAAATTTGAACCTAAAAAATCGATCAATCGGACTTTCAGGCAAAATTGTTGAGGGTTCGTGAGATATTTCTTTAAGGACCCCTCCATTTGGGGGTCCAAAGAATTAAAGAAATAATGGAAGGGGGTTCTCCAAAAATTAAAAGTAAATCAAGCAAGACTGAAGTCAAGGTATTAAAGTCAATTAAGTGAGACTGAAGTCAAAATTAAAGTCAATTAAGCAAGACTGAAGTCAAGATATTAAAGGTCAATCAATTAAGACTAAAGTCAAAACATTAAAAGTCAATCAAATAAGACCAAAAGTCATAATAGAATTCTAATTAAATAATAACTCTATCTGATAGAGTTCTAACTTAAAAAAAATTCTACCTAAAATAATTCTAATTAAAACACAATTCTACCTAAAATAAGTCTAACTAAAACACAACTCTAATTAAAAGATCTCTAATTAAACACTAACTCTATCCAAATCAACCCCTAAAAACATCTATAAATAGAGGTGCTCACACCCTATTTTCGTATCAAATCATAAACCCTAGGAGAAGTAGGTCTAGAAGCTCCCCTAGCCCCCCATAAACCCTAGTTTTGGAGTCCCAACTCCTTACCTAACATCCCCCCTTCAATTTTAGTCTAGAAAACATCTAAAATCCCTCTAAAAACACCCTTAAATCCGCAACAAACTTGAAGAGTTCAGATTCAGAAATAAAGAGATACCTTGATTAAGGAGATTTGAAGTTAAATCCGGAGACAGAACGAAGTAAGGGAGTACAGTACAATGAGCTCTTTTTGTCAGATCTGAGGGAGCAAAATCCTTGCTATCGGAAAGGTATGAAATTTTTATTTTTATTTTAATCTAGGTTTTTAGCAATGTGATATCTTCGGGAATTTAGTAGAGACCGGTTTTGGCCGGGCGGGGTTGGTGCCTAACACCTTCCAATCCCGTAACATGATCCCCGAATTCAATTTTTTTGGTTTTAGATTAGTTTTTATCCATTTAGAATCATTGATCGGTTCCTAGACCGTAATAACTAGGTGGCGACTCCCAAACCTCAAGGGTCAAAAGTGGATCTGCGCACCCCGCGGATCGAGGGCGCTTTCACCCATAAGTTCTGGACGAAATTCAGAAAGAACTGCTCTCCATCTATTGCTTTAGGAGCTATGGTATCTAAGAACAGAACTAAAATTTGATAGGAAACTTGCTGTGATCCATAGCATCTATTCCTCGAGAAATGCCAAAACCAATTTGCAACAGTCTTTTGAATATTGGCAAGGCCCCAACTATCAGGAAACCTTTTAGAAAATAGCAAAATAGTGTCCCACATTGAAGAATGACATGATGGATCCTTTTCTTGAAAAACACCCAGTATTGCAGTAGCCAGAGTCTTCATATTTCCTTCATTAAACATATGAGGTATATGTTTAATGAAACTACCCAATGCTGAATATGTAGCTGACCGAACCGGAGGACTTTGAGACTTGAGAAATTCCAGAAAATACTTATGAGTAACATTGATAATTTCTGAAATTATATCATATCTACAAAGAAAACTCACAATTAATTCTTCCACCATGAAGCTGGTGTAGTGTTAGTTGATGAGATTATAGAGTGAGTCAACACAAAACTAGAACTTTTTTTGGATGGGTATAGATAATTTCATTAGGAACAAAACGGAGGTCGAGATGACCATCCAAAAGATACAAAGAAAAACAAAAGACCTATAAAAAGAGCCCAACAAACCCTCCCCGAAAGGAACTACACCATAATCAAATTGCAAACCCTGTCCCACCTAGCAAGGAGATCCTCAAAGAATATTCCCCTGAATTCTTTAAAATGTTTATACCAAAAAAACAGCAAAGCTAAGATTTCCACCACCACTTCCTGAACCTCCCTCTCCTTGTCATCGAACACAAGACTAGAACTATGGACACTAGATACCTAATTTGGGTAAGGTGTTCCTACCGAACCAGCCCAAGGAAAAACATGTGTCACCAATTGCACTAAAGAAAATCATATGCACAGATGAACCTAGTCTGGCATGCAAGGATCACTCTTCACAACCTCACTAATCCTCTTCACAGATCCCAAACACTGGACCCTCTTCTGCACAGAAACATATTCAATCTCCTCCATATCTTTTCTAGTAGAGATTCCAAAAAATGCTCCCATATAATCACAAATCCATTACTCCGAATCTAAAAGTGAAGAATGATATTAAGAATATAGTCAGTATTAAAAAAGTGTTTGCAAACTTCTATAGTTTGGTACTTTAGTTACTACAAAAGTTTATTAGTCTTTATTGGGAGAAATGTCCAACATTTAAACCAAATGAACAAAGTCAATAAGAACATGGAGAAAATCCAACCAACCCATGCCTTAGCGCTAAGGAAACTAAGCTCCACTTGATTGCTTCTTCCACTCTGTGAAAATGCAGCAAATCGATCCCTATGGTACCTCCAATATAGATAAGAAATTTATCGAAACTGTTAAGTGACATAGACTCAAAACTAGAGAAGTTATCGATATCGTGATATTGAAGTGGAGCGAATACTCACATGAGGTGCAACAAAGTACACGATCATGTTAAGTGCAATACCCCACCAAATAGTGACAAAAATATATTCAGAGAAGGTTTGCATACGACGTAAGAGGCAGACAGAGCAGTAGATTTTTGGGAGATATTGGAAAAGGAATGTTATCAAGAACACCATCATACCTATGGCTTGTGCATCCACATGTCACCTTTATATAAAATATTAAAACATCCTAAACATATTTACATTTTGAGCAGTAATAAACTAAGTCTCTGGTGATTATTCTGCAATGGATGCAAGTTACAGATGCTTCTCAATTCAAAAAGAACCATACAAATATATAACCTCTGAATAAAATAGATAAACCAAAAAGGAAAAAAAATTTAGAAAGTAAAAAAAAGAACAAGAAGTATCAGGTCATTATATCAATACTTTAGCTATCTAAACAGTAATCCAAGAAAGGAAAAAAAATGAAAACCAGAACAAAGCCCTAACTACTAAAGTGCTATTTTAAATCAATACTTTAGCTATCTAAACAGTAATCTAAGAAAGGAAAAAAAATGAAAACCATAACAAAGCCCCAAATACTAAAATGCGATTTTAAATCAATACTTTAGCTATCTAAACAATAATCCAAAAAAGGAAAAAAAATTAAACCAGACCTTAAAACCAATCTAAGTGCACAAACCCTAAATCTGATTTCAGTTTAAGATTCGTAGATTTGAGATGCATCTGGGAGCAAGTTCACAAACCCTAGATCTTGGATGCTGCAGAGAGAGAGTGCATGCGAGAGACAAATATAAAGATAAAGAGATTGAGAGAATTTGAGAGAGAGTGCGAGAGAGCGAGAGAACGAGAGAGTGGGAGTGCGAGAGACAAACTGCGATCGAGAGATTTGAAAGAGAGAGAGAGACAGATAGACAGACAGACAGAGATGAGGGTGAGAGAGCGAGAGTGTGATATAGAGATTTGAGAAAGATAGAGATGAGTGCGAGAGAGCAAGAGACAGACGCAGATCGAGGTGTGTGTGTGAGAGAGAGAGAGAGAGAGAGAGAGAGATTTGATATAGTACAGCTGATATAACTAATAAGTAGTATGTGAATAGAAACGACGGTTAAACGACTGCTAAAAGCTGTCGCAATTTGCGACAGTTTTTTACAGTCGTTTTTAACGCAAATGTGGAGTCGCGAAAAAAGGAATATGACGTAGTGTTAAAAGTGTGTTGGCACAATCCTAGCCATTGGTTAAGGAGGTGGCACTAGTATAAATAAGAGTGAGTTTTCTCATTTTGCATTAAGTTGAGAAAAAAATCAAGTAGTAGTAAAACAATAAGTAAGAGGTCTTGAGAGGTTGTAGAAAGTGTGAGTGTTTGTAAAAGTTGTATTTTCTTAAAAGAGTGTTATTATCTTCTTCAAATTGTGAGTGGTATTTTTTATTGAGGGTATAGTACAAATAATTTGTTTACCTGTTTATATCCAATATTTGAGCATTTAGAGTTAAGTCCTCTAAATTTTCATCAACAAAAAGGAGTTGTTTTCATTTGTTGCAAGTGACACAAATCAACCCCACTCTAGACCTTCAAGAAGTAATTCTTGTTCCAAGTTTCATGACTTTTTTTTACCAATGAACTGTATAGAGACTAAAACAGCATTCAAAGTATTCTTGCCAAACCATGTAAAGTTTTTATTGTTTCTTTTTATTTTTATATACTTTTTTTATTGTTATTGTTGTTTCTCACACAAATTTTTTTACACCGATTCGTTTTGGGTGTAGATTGAATCATGTTGTTTGATACTTATGGAAATACATTTTTATTTTGGGAAAAATGACAAATGGTTACCCAAAGGACTGTAATACCTTTGGGCTAGAGTTCTCTGTGAGCCTCAGGTGCACAATATATAGTTCAACAAAGTTGTACCTAGGGCTAGGGTACAGTTCTAATCTTGACAAAAGATCCAAGCCAACTAAAAACTCGTATTCGGACAAACTTGGTACCATAGACCCACAAATGGAAGCAAATCAGTTTTAGTTGTTTTATGTAGATTTGATCTAGGAGATCTTTGATGTCCATCTCAAACCTCTCTTGAAAACCTGAAAATGATGCGAATAGCAACACGAAATTACATGCTTTCAAAGGCCACAAGAATCATCACCATATATCAAGGTGGGTGGGACACCATTAACATAATAAACATAAAAGGAAGTTTTGTCTGGTAATAATAGCAAACCTTATTAAGAACATCCGAGTTTGAAGCAAATGAGACAAATGTGATTGCAAGTCCTTTGGAACCACACCGACTTGCAATAGAAATTTCTTTTGAAGGTCATAGTTGATCACGATATTGATGCACTCAAAGTCAATTCCCCTGTTGACCAAATCTGTCACCCCCAAGAATCCTTTTATGCCCCACTTTCTTGGCTTTGCAATGCGTTATGATAAGGTCCCAATAATGTGATTTTGGGACCATAATTTCACAAATTCTATCACATTTTAAATGTTAATCCCTTTAAATAATTACAAATTTAATTATTTTTTCAAATTAAGAGAGCTAATGAGATTTTATTGTTAATTACAGATGAATAAAGCGCACGTGGAAGTTATCAAATCACGAAACGAAGTCGGTTACAATGTGCAAGCAAACGAGGAGCATCCAACAAAATCTCGAAGATTTTCGCTACCACGTCACCGCGCCGCGGTAGGGCCCTAGTGTTCCGCGATGATCTCGAGGAATTTTGCCTCAAGATTTGTACAGGATGTTCCAGATACTTCGGTGGTTGTAACTGAATGGTTCTTTCTAAGCGAATCATCGGAAAAGTTGACCCAATGACCCGATTAAGAATGTTATAAATTGGAGGGTTGATTTCAAAGAAAGGGTCCCTCTTGACCCTCTTCTTCTCCCTAATTTCTCTGCATTTTTCCTAGTTTTTCTTTTAGAGAGAGTGTTTTGTAGTAGTGAGAGGATCAAGAGTTGATTGTGTTAGTTTTTCTCCCATTAGTTCTTATTGTAATCCTTTGGAGAAGCCATCAAAGAAGAAATCAAGTTGCATCTCTGTTTTACATCATCTTCTTTATTTTATTATTGCTGCAACTATGAACCTTGCAATAAGTGGCTAGATCCTCCTTAGAGAGATCAAGGATGCCGAAGCAAGTTCATCCCTCTAATGAAGTTTTAATTCCTTATTTTGCTTACATGTTAATTATTTTGAGAATTCTCCTATGATTAGATAATTTAGCTTATATTTCTGATTCAAATTTTGATAGCCATTACTTAGATAAGTTCAAGAACGGCTATGCTCTATGAAGAATCAGAATATAAGCTAGGCAATCTCAATTAAATCTAGATTGTCATGAATAACTTTTGGGTTACCTTTGATGATTTAATTGCTCTACCTTCTGATCCATGAGCAATGACTTTCTCCATGGATTGAGTTATTTTTAGAATTAATCTACATTATGGATGGGTTGAAAAGGTTGAATTGACCTCTCTAATTCCTCTTTCTTATATTTTCAATTTTTTACTTTCTGTTTTTATTTCAATTGCAAGTTAATTTCTTTCTTATTTGTGCAACAAATCTGTTTTGTTTTTAAAGAATCTGTTTTCAAACTCTGTTTTGATTTTTAATCTGAATGAACATTTGAATCCCAACTGTCCCTGTGGAACGAATTCGACTTACCCATAATCCATATTTTAATCTCTATTTTACACAGCAAGTTTATACAATCAATCACGTCAACCTATGCAAATTGCATTGTAGTTCAGGAGAAAATATCCATGCATGCCTCATTTATATAAAACAACAACGCACTCCAAGATTTCCATTAACTAGTAAAAGAACAGATTTGCTCAAACCAAACTATGCATATTACACTTTTACTAAATGAATTCTAAAAAGAAATTTTATACAATAAATCATTCTTTCAATTTTAAATTTATGAAATTAATTTTAGGCAAACCATTCCATCATTTTAAACATAAAAATTTTCTCTCTATCTAATGCAACATGACTCTTTTCCCATCTACTAATTGTAATCCATTTACAATTTAAACAGCAGAACATAGTACATGCATATATCACCTCAGACATTAGATCCCTATCCCAGTTTGTCTGATTTGGAATGCTAATGTTACACTTCCTCCCAATTCATTTATTATTTTCCATTGGTAAATCACACATAATTAAGGCTAATTGCCAACAAAGACAGAAGCAGAAACAAATGCCTCATAGAAACAAACAACTCAAAAGAACATAGGACTTTATATAACACCAGTGAGAGTCATGGACTAAGAAATACACTATGTGAGGTAACAATAATTGGTTTCTAAAAAACGATGTTTGAGGTTCTCCGTCAGACATATGGCATAGATGAGAGAAATGTATAGATTTCCAAGATATCATTACCGGTCTTCAGATTTTTTGCCTAAATAGTAGCATTGATGAGTAGGTCAACCACATGGATGGATGGAATGTTAGGGGAATCAGAGGCCATAGGCATTGATGAACCTCATGTTTTTTTTATGCAAAATGTTGCTATATCACATGCCAGAGATGAAATAACATGGAAATTAAGTAATCTGACATAACACTCAGATGCAAGACATGAGCAGATTAGTTACTCAAAAGAGTGGTGAACAAACCCCGTGCATGTATCACCAGACATGTCAATAGTTGTTAATGATACTGATGCATTCCGCTGCCTTCAAAATCTGTCGCCATAAGTGTCCTTGTTTTGCCCTCTTGAAGCCTTTCAACTCCTCAACATGTGCAAACACACGCCATTTCTGTGACATTTCAGAATGGATCAAAATAAATAAGAAGATAGAATCCACACTTTTGGAGTCCAATCCTTCAATATGCATTTTTTTCCCAACTTGGTCAATTTAGTTACTTTTATTTATCTGGAAGGAAGTGAGATTTGAATGTCAGTGTTAAAGAATGTGAGAATGACTTTTTCCACCAAAAGTTACTCCCACATTGGATAGGAAGCGAGTTCACCACATTGGATGGACCACCAATGCATAGTGTGCTTACAAAGTTTACTTCATAATTTGGAGGCAACTGAACAAGAAAGTCCATTTTAAAAATATCAGCAGAGTCAAATGAGTTTTGTTATTTTTTAATATAAAATAATAAATCTTTAATAATTTAATTGGTTGCTAACTATATATAGAAAAAGATTTCGTGATTGCGCATCTAGTAACCCACCTTATAACAGAAAAAATAAGAAAAAATTACCAAAACGGTACAGTTTTGGAAAATATTTACCAAAACGGTACACTGTAGCAATTAATTCTGAAAACGGTAAATTTATCGTTTTCGAAATTAATTTGTTTGACCAAAACGGTAAAAACAGTAATCCATTATTTTTTATTCCGAAAATACCCTTTTGTTAATTTTGATTGAAATTACCATTTTATCCTCGCCTCTTTTATAAAAATGTCTGTAATTTCAGCTGAAAGGGTTTCCTTGTTCTGCAAGAAGTCCAAGACGAAGAGTGCCACCTCCATCTCTCTCTCTCTCTCTCTCTATCTCTTTCTGTTGTGAGAACGTAAGAAACTTGCAAGTTTCTCCGTATTTGTCTTTCTTTATTGTGGAGATTCTCCGTTGGGGAGATGTAGAAAATATTGTAAGTTTCCCTCTCCCTCTCTCTTTCTATCTCTTTTCGTTGTGGAGAACGTGAGAAACTTGTAAGTTTCTCCAAATTTGTCTTTCTTTGTTGTGGAGATTGTTAAAATAATTTCGATTCAAGTCTGTTTCTATCTCTCTCCGTTGTGGAGATTTTTAGAAATTTGAATCGAAATTGTTTGTGTTTGTGTTTTAGAGTATTCGAACCCTAAACTTTCCATAATATTTTGTCCAAATTCTTTTTTGACTTTTTATTAATTATTGTCATTATTTGCTTGTTGTTAAATCTCTTTCAACAGGAACCTTGGAAAAATTGAATACTTCAAGGTGACAATTTTATTTGATTTTAATTTATAATTTTTTTCTTTCTACCAATGGAATGCAAATTATTCATAGTGAAAGTTTATTATTGATGAATTTAATTATATTTAGGAAAAAAAAGATATAGTCCTCATATCATTAAACCATGATATTTTCAAGATAATGAAAGGGCTGTAATAAGGTATTTTTTGACATAAGATCAAAACTATTTTAGTCAATATCAAAAGATGATTTTTGACATAAGATCAGAACTATTTTAGTCAATGTCAAAAGGTACTTTTTGACATAAGATCAGAACTATTTGACTCAATGTCAGAAGGCTCCTTTTGACATTAGATCAAAACTATTTTAGTAAATGTCAGAAGGAGATCAGAACTATTATAGTCAATGTCAAAAGGCTCCTTTTGACATTATATCAGAACTATTTTACTCAATGTCAGAAGGAGCCTTTTGACATTAGATCAGAACTATTTTAACCAATGTCAGGAGGAGTCTTCTGACATTAGATCAAAACTATTTTAGTCAATGTCAGAAGGCTCCTTCTAATATTAGATCAGAACTATTTTAGTCAAATGTAAATTGTACATAGAGAATCATTTTGATATAATTTATTTTTGTTATGAATTTAATGTCAGAAGGATCTTTCTAACATTGTCTAAATATTTTTTTTATCTCACGTCAGAAGATTCCTTCCGACATTATATACAATACATTCTGATATAATGTCAAAAGTATCATTCTGATATTATATTGTATTACTTATGAAATTAATTAATTATTTTGAATGGGTCTACGTTAGGTCAATCGTATTGAAAATAATCTTTCATCTACGTTGACATGGTATGTTATCCTCTTTTTATGACATTAAGTATCATATTTTTTTACATTTTGAAAAATACGATGACATAGCAATATATATTTTGCAGGCACGTGTTGTGTGTAACGCGGAAAGATTTTCACAATTCTTCTCAAATTTAACATTTGAACAGAAGACATGTTTAAATTCTACTTGTTTTGCTCCACTACTATCTATGCCACGCGTCCCAATGTGTAGCAATTTGATTTTTCTCCTCATAGAGAAATTTAATCCTAAAAATGATTATTTTTCATTTGGAATTAAAGATATTTCTATTTCAGAAGGTGAGGTTGCATTGATATTAGCTTTGGGAGGTTTGTATAGTAGTGATGGAATCGGTTCTCTCTCAAAGAAAGACGAGCTTTGTGTACAATTATTTGGGAATAAGTACTTTGACATGCCAACAGAGATAACCTTAGATTCTTTTGAGACTATACTTAATACAGTCTTAAAAAATGAAAATATTATTGAATTTAAAAGAATATTTTTATTGTACATATTTATTACAGTTTTACTTCCTAAGGACAGACTGAAGATAAATAAAGAACTTTTAAGTATGGTATGGTGCGATGAGATCTTCAATAGGATCTCATGGGACAGATTAGTACACAACCACCTTTTAAAGTCGTTACGCATCTGTGCGACGAAGTTTAAGGAAACTGGTAAACATGTACATTTCTATGGTTGTGCATTGGTGCTTCAGGTAGGTAAAGAAAAATTTGAGTTATTAATTTAATCTTACTTCGAAGTATTAGTTTTATAAACTATGGATGTTTATTTAAGCACTCGTCCTGTATTCTTATGCACTTGTAGGTATGGGCATTCGAACATATACCGGTAATAGCCCCCCGCATATTTGCCAATCATTTTTCAAGGTACCTGAAGTGTCCTTATTATTTAAATGAGGAACGACAATTTTACATCGATAAGTTTGTCAATTGCACGGTATGAATTATTGAACTATGATTTCAATCATATATATATATATGTATACCTCCATCTAATACAAATTTTTTTATATGTATGTATCATCTTTAACAGATTATCAATAAGTTAAACTTGACCGATTATGAACTTTGTGAGGCTGTTCTTACTCCATTTTGTAAGGGTTATAAGAGGAAAGAGGAAAATAGTGTTCGGTCTAAAAGGAAAAACTTAGAGGAGATTGATAAGTTGAAGAAGAAAATAACGGTGATGGAACAGAAGTTGAAAGATCATTCTAAAGTTATCCAAGAATTGAAAAAGGACATCAAATGTTTGTAGTCATATAATGAATCTGGCCCTAAGGTATTGTTTCTCTACTATATGTGATAAATCCACATAATAGGTTACATCCACTTAGAAATCATTATGAATGTTTGTTTTAATATCAAACAGTACAACGTTAAATTCGATAAAGCCTCGGACTTTGCACCTTCGAAAATCAAGTCATCTCCCCATACCAACACCTCTGTCGATCCTTCAGATATGCCTAAGGCATCGTCCCCTACCAAGGGCTTAGACGATCCTTTAGGTATATCTAAGTCATCGCCTCCGACAATGGGCTCTAGTGTTCCTTTTGGTATACACAAGACATCTCTCTCTACGAATACTTCCACAAATGAGTATCCACCTCACAAAGAAGAAATTGGAATCGATGCTGAAAAGACATTTGAAATAATGCCAATGGACCATTCACCTGAAGTATCATTCTCTTCCTCCACAAAATACAATGTACCTTGCATAAACAATATTTAAAATGTTCAATAAATATTTCATGTGAGTTAGTTTTTATGATCATTTTCTATTCTTCTTATTCAGCTGTCTACTAAGGTTGATTACGGACGTAGTTCGCCTAATATTTTAAAAAGTAATTATCTTAATAATAAACAAAATTCAGAATTCAAATTCGACGCTGATAAGGTATGTATATACTTAATATTTAAAATTTTAATGTAGAAAAAATCACTCACATTCGACTTCATGTTTTGTCTAATTTTTAGACTTATATGTTTTTGGTTAGGAAATTATTATCTATATAATAAACATCTCTTCAATAATACCTCTCTAACTTTTATTTTTTACAGGCTGAATCCTTATCTCCTATAAAGCTAGAGTCTGAAGACAACAACAATCTAGCTAGGGGGAATTTATCTGATTTTGATCAAAAGGTGTGTGGTCGTTTGTCTTACAATATCCCCTATTGGGATCTATCCGATATATTTATTATGTTGTAAGATTTTCAATTAATTTCTTTGATTTGAAATGTGTATCTATGCGCATTACAGTTTCTTATTACATGTCGTCGAAATTGTTAGGATGAAATGAAAATTTTAATCCTTGTATCAATTGGTTTCTTTATTGAATAAGATGTATAAATTTTGAAAAATATATTATTTGAAATGTTATGTCATAGTCAATTTAAATACAATCAATTCGCTATTCATACGTAATTGTTAACTTCATATTTTAAAGGTGTGAAGTACCATACGAGTATGAGTAATTTATGCAATGTTGTCATTTGTTGTAGGAGGGTGGGTATTCCATGAATCCTGGGAAGCCTGGGTATTCCATGAACCCTGTGAAGTCTAAAAGAGATGTGAAACCTTCAGTATATTTGAAGCCACCCTATGCACCCTTAGATATACGAAAAAAGAAGAAGATATTCAAAGAGTTGAAGTGGGATGTATGCATGTTTCAGATTTCATTTTGATTATTTTTGTTCTAATATTATTATGAATGATATATAATTATTTTACGTACTAATTTGTAGAGATGCGTTCGTAATTATTTTCTTGATCCTAAGCGTCCCTTTACCAACGAAGAATTAACGTTGATAAATTCACATCACACTGATATAAATTTGGAAGACGGGTATTGTATTCCGAGTGCATCTATTGATTTACTTAGGGGGGTTGGGTGGTTGGACGATCAGGTAGCTTTTTTCCATATTTTAATTTTAATTTTTTTGAGAATTTTAGAATGATTAAATATTTCTCTGACTTTGTTGTCACACAGATAATCGATGGATATTGTAAATTTCTTAAAAGGAGAGAGTTGCAACATCCAGATCATTTTCTCAAATGTCATTTCTTTAGTCCAATGTATATTGTACGTCCAATTGACATAGACACATTATTTACATATCTTTAAGTTAGATGTATATATCTTTATAAAGTATTTTGTATTAATCGGTGTAGGTATTACTTAAGGAAGCTCAAGAAGATTACTCTGGCTGGTCAGTGGGTAAGGTCTTGTTGAATAATTTTGAGAGTGTGTCGGGCGAAAAATTTCAACTAAATAAAAACTCCAAAGTGTTTACCAGACCTGACTATCTTAAATATCATATAACATCTTGTGATAAGGTTTGTTTTTTTTCTTATCTCGTGCCTCCGTATATTTATTTTGTTATTAAATTACCGCTAATTCTCACATTGTTATTAATCACTAGGTATTTTTTCCCATTCACGCACACGCTCATTGGGCCGTTGCAATATTGGACATAAAAAATAAGAAATTAGACTTTTTGGATTCCCTCTCTAAAGACTGTATGTCAATTTATAGAGTTGAAATTAAAGCATTGGTATGTATTGATAAGTTATTTAATAATTATTATGCTAATTTAGTAAGGAATTCTACAAGTACTTATCACATTATAATTTGTTAATGCGTAGAAAGAATTTTTTCCGATAGTACTCGAGTAGATGGGGTCAACGAAGATTGACATCCCACATTGGCCTTGTTACGATCGTAAGAACATTCCCAAACAAACCAATACATGGGATTGTGGAATGTTTATTTTAAAATATATTGATTACGCAAGCCGCGGGTTGGAATTTAATTTCAATCAGGTACTACTATATCCCATTTATCTATTTTAAATTTAATTTGGAAACATTCAATTAGTAAGATTGATGATTGTTTTACACATCACTCTTTGTAGGAAGATGTCTTACTTCAGGTTGCGGACTATTCTTGAGGTGGTTATACAGATGACATTACCTTAAAAGTTGTTTGTTCTTATTTTTGTTCATTACATTGTTATCGACAATGTAATCATGCATGAATTAAAGATTTGGAAGTCATAACCAATTGGGTGGTTAGGAAGATCGATATTGGAAAATGCAAAGTTATGGTCTTCACGTTTAAGGTAGAAATCCTAATTTACGTTTATTGACTCTATTAAAATTATAGATCATACATAAAATTTCGTAAGGAGTTGTGTGGACAAAATTAAATAGTATAATATATTTGCATGGTGACACAAACATTCATGATGAGTTAATTGTAGTTTGGTAAGTAATATCTATTCTTTGAAACTATTAGTTCACGTCCAATCAACCTTAAACATAATATCCACCTTTTGAGACATGTGAATATTATGTATGTAGCAGTGTTAATCTGCATTTATTGACCATAATAAATAAAGTGATAAATTGATTAATTTTATTGCAGGGAGTTAGGTGGGCAAAAGGAAATATAGTGGCATTAGCATTCATGAGGAATTAAATGTCATTTGGTAAGTATTAAATATCAATGTAAATGCACTTAATAGCTCCATTAATAGTTATACGACTTCACCTTCATTATATAGTCTTATTCATGGAAAAAAAATCTAAATTTTATTCTTACTTAGAAGTTGCAATGAATCATGATGAGAATATGTGTTATGGATTTCGTACGGGAGATGCATATAGAAAGCACATGCTGGAACACGAATGGATTCTACTTGTGAGGGATTCAAAGAAATTGATTAAAGAATCCAAACTTGTGCAAGAACCTATCCCAAAAAGACGTGCGATTTTGATGCCGCGTCATAACCTATATTCACTCCAAACAGCAGTTATGAGGTTACGAGCTGAGGTATCAAGAATGTGTAGACGAGTTGTAAGGATTTCATCACATGAAGTTGATAACAATCCCAACTATGCATCTACTTACGCTATGTCGGATGAAGACGATGACAGTTCTTCTGACTTTGAAGATTAATTTTGTTATTGTAGACTTAAGAATTTAAGTAAGTATGTTTAGATTCTAAAGTTTTTGTTGAAAAACCAAGTTTGGTTAATTTCATCACAATATTAAATGTGTCGCTTGTAAAGTATTTTTCATCTAATTTATGTAGCATTTACAAAGTTGACAAGGCAATAGAAAATCTTTTAGATCATATTTATGTGTTTGTCAGAACAATCATGTATTTGTTCAATCAGGGCTTTAGTCTTCCCATGAGTCCTTTTTAGTGGTTGAGAAACCCATTGCTGCTTTAGAATAATGCATGAGCACTATACATGAGTATCAAAAGGCATGAGCACTTTCTTGCTCTACAATTAGGCCTAAAACGCGATCAAAAGGTTTGTTTCATTCATATGTACTTACAATCATTATAAGATTCTATTCAAACATCTGAATCTACACACAATATGACAAGAATATTATAATTAAAAGACGATAGTTATATTGCTTTAATATATGAAGCAATGAGTATTTGAATGATTCCAGCTTTCATAATTCAACAAGGCATAGTAAACTGGATTTTATATTTGTTTACCTGACGACAACTCAATTACTTCTTTATTCTCGTTTCGTCGATT
Organism: Akebia trifoliata; assembly: GCF_017979445.1. Taxonomy (NCBI): domain Eukaryota; kingdom Viridiplantae; phylum Streptophyta; class Magnoliopsida; order Ranunculales; family Lardizabalaceae; genus Akebia; species Akebia trifoliata. Next base: position 3,203,570 of record NC_141386.1, on the reverse strand, counting down.
TTTTTTAACTCTGCCCAACGTTGTAGCCCGAGTTTGAAATGACACATTTTTTCGTTGGGATGTTTTCTTTCGCATTGACGTGTCGTTCTCTGAGGTACTCTCGGGTCGTCGTGATACCCAAACTTTTCGGATTTTTCGTTTCACTTTCCATATCACAAGGACCACGTAAGAAAAGTTATACATTTATAAAATACTTTTAAATCATAATGTGAATATTAAACAATCAAAGCGACTCACCTTCAATTTTTGTTTGACTAATATTGACATCACGATCGCTCTCATCCTTTTTCACATTACCTGTAAGTATTAAAAGGTTTAATTTAGTACCAATGTATACATATCATAATTGAAACTCGTCATTTATCTTCACATTCGGTACACAAAACAAAATACACCTGCAGTGTATCACTACGATTCACATGTACACCTTATTACAATAAAATTGTACATCCCATGTTTCATAAAGGATCCATTGGAAATACAAGTAGTAAATTCTATGTCCCTAAAAGCATCATTGTCACATGAGACCATATTGTTTTTTATACAATGTTAGAAGAATCATTCATTCTGACATTGTATTCATATAAAAATACAAATTAAGCAAAATAGAACAAATCTAACTAACTCCTCCTAGTTTTCCTACTCGGTTGTGCAACCCCCTTCCCTTTCCGTGCTCTTTCGTTCATTGCAGATTGACCTCCATCATCGTCTAACGGAGGAAATGGACTCCGTTGTTGTGGATGAATAATTTTGTACACATTCCTCTGACACATCAACAATGTCTTTGGTTCTTGGTTGGGTCTTAAGGAAATGGATTCTTTCAATAGACCCAATGTTATATTTCGCATCTCGACCTAACCCACATACATATGCACTAATTAATATTGTAAAAATGAGTAAATAATAAGGCACAAGTTTGATTCAAATATGCAAAATCTAATCTACTGACTATGAAATTACCAGTTTAGCGATGTCTTCGGGGATAAACGCTCTATCAAATTGAGTTGGTCGTCGTCGTATCACTCCAATACGATTGTCGGGGTTCTTGACGATCGTATGAGATATGTTGGTGAACCATTGATGATAAGTAGATTCAGCATCCCATGGAGAAATGACTTTAGATGCCAAAGTTTTGAATTTGAAGACATGCTTGAACCAATTCTTCCAATGGTCCTCCGTAAATTTGTACTCAACCCAATAAGTGAGTACATTCAAACCCCTTTGCTCGAAGGTAGGTCGTATCGGATGGGGAGGAATGGTTTGGACATAACCAAACTATCGAAGACACCTTACCGGGTGGTAAGGTTCAACGACGTTGTCTGTCCTCAGACAACCATTGTAGAACGTGACTGGGTTAATTGGATTGCATTGTTTGTCCTCCCTATATGGGTCCCAGATCACCTGCCAAACATATAAATTAGATTAAACATAATTACCAGCTCATTATATTATAGAAAATTGGATAAAATGCTTACCTCTTCCTTGACCATATCATCTATGGTCTCACGTAGACGTTGTAGTTCGTCAGTGGAAATAATATTTACAGAAATTGGTTTCCACCTCTTGATACGGGGGTCACCAACATGATATTCATTATTCAAACCCACTTGGAATTGTGGGAAATATTCATATATCCATGCCTGCAAATGAAAATACTAACTTGTTATTATATATACATCAAATTAATAACAAAACAAGATCTAATCTATGCATACCTGTAGCAATGGAAGATATCCAGCTATCTGTGTCACATCCTTTCTTGATGCGCACCTCATTTGTCTATACAAAATCGTCAGTAAAGCGGTACCCCAAGAGAAGTCTTTGACGTTCTGAACATCGCGCAACAATGTAAGGTATCTCGAGAATACCTTCTTCCCGATTTTATCAACGAAAATTGTGCACCCCAAAACATATAACAAATATGCTCTAACAACATTGTCTAGTTCTTGTGGGGTTGCAGTGTAACTGTACCCCTTAAAATTTTGAATTAACTAATTCATAGACAAAGTATGACCCCTATTCAGTTGCATTTCAACCACCACCTCTTCCAATTGAACATCTAAAGTCTCGACAACTAAACGTCTGGCCGCTCTGTCAATTAATGGCCTCACAAAAATTGACTGACCAGTAATTGGAATACCCAATATCTGGTCAACGTCATCTATGGTGATTGTCATCTCACCGAATGGGAGATGAAATGTATTGGTCTTAGGGTGCCATCGCTCAATGAAGGCGGTCAACAATGTCTTATTCAAATATTGGTATTTGAACTTACCAAGATTTAATAGACCAGAAGCTTGAATTTTTTGTTGAAAAGCAAGATTTTCAATTTCAACCTCCCAATCATCCAACTTCTTTGAATGATTAAATATAGTCAACGCATCACTTTCCTACAAATGATTACATGTCGAACATAAGAAAAAATAATTGGCCTAACAACTAATTATATCAATTTGTAGGAATAGTTAATGTACAACTTACTTGCGATTGCCAAATAAAATACGCCTTATGCGTCTTTAAAGTGCACAGTATTGAAGCATCTACAGGACCTCCAGGAATGTTTTCTTCCTCATGTTCAGAGGTACTAGGTCCGGCGGCAAGAGGGGTTGCACATTTATTTCCCTTGCGTCTAACCATTCTGAGCACAAAAGAGGAAAAATAAAATCAGTTTCATTTAATTCAAAAAATCTTACAATGTTCAGTAACACTGTTGCTCAAGAAGTAATGTATAATTAAGAGTGACAAGTATAATTAAAAGGTGATTGACAAAACAGAGTACATTTTCATACGAAGCTTGTTACGTTGTGTTTCATTCACTACTAACATATGTGTTAGATGAGAATAATCTAGTTAAGTAGTTTGAATATAGATGTTTGTATTACCATTAGCCCCAATACAATGAAGGAATCTGATTCCAAGGTAAACCCCAAAACAATAACTAAAAAACACAAAACCTTATGACTGTTCTAAACACGTTTGTATTACCATTAGCCCCAAAACAATGAATCTGATTCCAAGCTAAACCCCAAGCCAAAAACTTAAAAACACAAAGCCTTATAACTATTCTACACACGTTTGTATTACCATTACCCTCAAAACAATGAATCTGATTCCAAGCTAAACCCAAGTCAAAAACTTAAAAACAGAAAGCCTTATAACTATTCTACACACGATTGTATTACCATTACCCTCAAAACAATGAATCTGATTCCAAGCTAAACCCCAAGCCAAAAACTTAAAAACAGAAAGCCTTATAACTATTCTACACACGATTGAAATACCATTAGCCCCAAAACAACGAATCTGATTCCAAGCTAAATCCCAAACCAATAACTAAAAAGCACAAAAACCTTATAAGTATTCAAGAATGGTTAGAGAAGAAAAAGAACTCTTGCTTAAAAAAATTTACAGAAGAGAGAGCAAGAAGGGTTCTGTCGAAGGCGCAAATGAAAGACGACTCTCTCTGTCTATTCTTAATACTTGCTATCAACTTTGCATGAGAACTGGCCACCGTTGAGGGTTTTCGTTAATGGAGAACTAACCATCGTAATCTTTGGAGGGAGAGAGTTCACGAAAGAAGGCTCTGTCGAGGATTCGGTCGAACGCGATTCGCTCTGTATATGTTTCGTTAGGTGAGGGAACGTAAGTTTTTTTTCAATGATAAAAGAGAAGGTGAGCAGGAAATGTTTCCATCAACATTATATTCGGGCAGTCAACGGATAGATATCCGATTTGGATATTGCTATATCCGAATCTGAATCCGTAAAACAAATTAACAAAATTCATATTTGAATTCGAACCCGATCGTATATCACTAACCAAATTCAAATTCGAAATTGAAAATGATATCGGATATCAGATAATATCTGATCTGATAAAAAACCCTACCAAATACCATTATCCTCAATCAGTCGAAGTATTAAAAAAAAATTGAATTTCTTTAATTTTTTCCAAAAATGATAATCTTTCACCCATTTTACTCTTCACAAATCGAATAAAATGGAATTTTACTCTGTGTGTGTGTGTGAGAGAGAGAGAGAGAGAGAGAGAGAGAGAGATGACATATCTTGGATGCTCGTCAGCCGGATAAGACAGTGGTTATGGAGCTCACACAGTCAAAAAAAATAAATAGGGTTTTACTGCAAAAGAGAAAGAGGGAGAGGAAGAGAGAAAGAATATGTACCTGATGCTTGTCGGTCAGACACGGCACAGCCGATCATCGAAACCACTTTGATGAAGACGTGGTTATGGTTGATTCTGTGTTTTTGGTTGGCGAAGATGAAGTTTAAATGATTAAGTTTTGTTGTATGACATATATATCCAACGTCATATGTGTATATATAAAAGTTTTGTTGTGTAATATGAATACATAATATACGTATTATATAGGAGCGGATATTATTAAATCGAATTTCGACTATCCATTGACACCCCTATCATATATGAATAGGAGACGACCAATAACTATTGTCACCCTAAGGGTGAACATGGTTCTGATTTTTGCAAAATTGGAACAAAATCAAACATAATCGGTTCTAAAAATTTGGAACCGAATCAATCCAATTATCATATAGAACCGAAACAATCCAAAACAACCTTGGTTCGGATCGGTTCTCAATTGTCATACTTTTAAAATATAAAAAGTAGTATTTTTTATTTCAAAAGAAGAACTCTTTGGATCAAATCGTAAATAATGCCTATTTTAAAATGAAAATAATTTTATAATTAAATTTTGACTGAAATCTGTATAAATTGAATATTAGAGGAAGCTCAATGAGACTAGAAAAATAAATAACAAATATAAATTTGGTATTTTGGATGGATTAGTGAGGAAAGTAATCCATAAATGGTAGATTAATGATTATAAGTCTAGGTTCGTCTAGTATATTTCATCTAACAAACACGACATAATGGTTCTCATAAAAAAATAAGGAATCAAACTTTTTAAAATTTTGTTTCTTTAAATGGGTTGATCCACTTGAGAGTTGAGAGAGAGATTTGTGTACATTTTGTTTGAATTTTTGTTAAAAAAAATATGGAGGAGATGAAGTTGAAGAAGAGAGAAATAGATAATAGAAGAACAAAATTAACAAAGGGTTTGATTTATATATATATATATATAGGTCGGGTTCCGTAGACTCACATTACGACTCACATTACGATACACCGTTTTGTCTTATATGGGCAAAAATGTTTGGAATGGGCTGATTTTTTGTGAGGATGATCTCTATGGTGAGGTGATCATCCTTGCCAAAAATCAGCTCATTATGAAACCTCTAGCCCCATGTTTACAAGTTGAAAAATTTTAGACCGTCCAATTTTTGTAAATCCATTTTGATGGGGTTAGAAGTTTTGGAATTGGATGATTTTTTGCCAGGATGATCCCCTCATTATAGAAATCATCCTCACAAAAAATAAGCCCATTCCAAACATTTTTGCCCATATAAGACAAAACGGTGTGTCGCAATGTGAGTCGTAATAGGGGTCGTAATAACGGTGTCCTATATATATATATTGTTATAGATACTTCGGATTAGTTTGGTTATCGGATTGGTTCGGTTCTATTATACCCCTGTAGACACCCAATTTGAACGGGCCCTTACTCGAAAGGGCCCAAAAATAGTAGTTTTCCAATAAACTTGAAGAACGGGCCTCGAAGGCCCGAATTGTTAATATGTAACATTTGTGTCAAGATTGAGGCCCCTAAGACCCCTTGAGAGTCTAACGGGCCCAAAGGGAAACATTAGTATACTCCTATGTACCCCGTTCCACGCAAAACATCGATTTTTTGACAAGATAGGCCAACGGGCCTCTAAGGCCCAAAATAGTTAAAAATGACAGTTTTAATTGAATCGATGTCCCTAAGACCACCCAATGGTCTAAGGGACCCATCAAAGGGACCAGACTCATCTTACGTTGTCCCAACCTTCACCAATCGTATGCTTGCATTCAAAAAATAGATAAAATTCTCCTACGGGCCTAAAAGGTCCAAGTTGCCAACACGTGGCATTTTTTATTAAATAAATGATTTCAAAAATCTAAAAAAATTAATAAATTAAAATAGGTGAGATTTGGGATACCTACCCTTCATCTACCTTCCATCACTCCACCTCCAAACCCACAAACACCCTAAGCCCATTCGAAGCCCACAAACCTTTACCTCTTTCCTAAAGTAATTTATCCCCTTCCCCTCAATCCAAAATCGATCCCATGTCACCTAAAGTCTAAAATAAATCCACTCTAAAAAATTCAATCAAAAAACAAACTCCATCAAAGTCAAAATAACTTACAATCCATCCTTAAACACAAGCCCAATACATTAAAAGACCAGACACTACTATCTATACCGCATTCATTATCCAACCCACAATCCTAACCCATCAACCAATCACAATCTTCACACCAAAAGGTTGGATTGCCAATAGTAGTTCTTTTATATATAACAAGAACAAATATTAGTCAAAGAGTGTAAACTTTGGCGTCATGTTAGAAGGAAAATCATTTTCCTTCGGTGAATTTTATGATTTTTCATAAATTTTACTATTTTCATCGATTTGGATCTCATTAGTATGATATCACATTCTAAATGCAAAGGTGGTAGTAATAAGAAATTTTGGAGGTCTGAAATTCATGAGGGGCATTCTCGTTGTATTTTCCTACAGTAGGGAGAATTCTAAGTTATCGAACTTTGTAACAAACTTAAATCGTACGTGTAATTTAAATTGAAAATTACTCAACGAAATAAAATTCAAAATCAAATTAAAAACGAAAATCAATCTACCAATAAATTCAAATTCAAATTCCATCGAATTATCTTTATTGTTGATTCAACAAATTCAAAACTCAAAATATTATTTAATCGACTAAATCAAATTGAAATGAAATCTTAAGTGGACAATTGAAATTTAAAATCAAATGCAAAATCAAATTAAAAGTACAGAAGAACATCAAATTTCAGGTCGGCAAAACCCAATCAAAATTTAATTCAAAATCAAAATTAAATTAAATTGACCAATCACAACTCATCGAAGGAAAAAAGTATCATGGTGCAAGTAACATGGAATCACCACCATCATTATCCTAAAAAGAAAGCATAAATGTGTAAGAAAAAAAGAAAATCTATTTATTTTTTAATATAAAGTTAGTGGGCGTTTTGATAGGACTCATTGGCTACTTCTGACTCTTGCAGGGAGTTAGAAGTTATTTATATGAGCAACTCCTTCGAATTATTACTCCGCACAAGAGCATTGGTGAATTTGTCTTTGTGAAGAAGTCACTATGCCTATTTGTCAAAACCCATCTTGCGGATAGTCAAAGGGTCTGTTTGGATTGACTTCTCTAAGTACTTTTTGCTTAGACAGAGAGAATGAATGATTACTCTATCGCTTGGACATTCCATACTTTGAAAGAGTAATTTTCCACTAGAGTCAAAATAGTACTTTATAAGAAGTACCAAAATTAGTACTTTTCAAATTTGATTTTTTGATTTGGGGTCCAAAAGTGCCAAGCAAAGTCGCTTTCTTCACATGGACGGCGGCTTTGGGAAGGATACAAACGACGGATTTCTTGATGCGGCGTGGATGGTGCGGGGCAAGTTGTTGTGTGCTATGTATGGAAAGTGGAGAATCATCAGATCACCTTCTAATGCATTGCAAGTTCTCGCACGGTATTTGGACTCATTTTTTTAAGTTGTATGGGGTCTCAACATGCTTACCGGAATCAGTTAAGGATATCTTCATTGGTTGGTCGTCAATTGGCCATGCGTTTGACGGCACAAAGAGGATGTTGTGGACTATTACACCGTTTGCAATTTGTTGGGGGGTGTGGTTTGAAAGGAATAGACGTATCTTTGAGGGGAAACAAAAGGACTGTCCGGACACGATTATGTCTATCTTGGGTTTTATCTTTTGTTGGTCCAAAGTGCATAAGGAGTTTAGGGGTCTATTTTTTGAGGATTTGCTGTATAAGTGGGATGGGATTTGTAGATCTGTACGTGAGTAGTACTGTAATGTAAGGTCTGTCCAGGTTGGTCAACTCGACCGATTTGGTTTTGTTTTCTTGAATACAATACTACTTATCAAAAAAAAAAATTTTGATTTTTTGGAGAGTAGTTTTTTGTCAAATTTCCCGTACGATCCCAATTTTACCCTTACGTAAGGGTATGTTTGATTATCCCTAAAAAATTATAAGGAATTCAATTTCCAGGGAAAATAATAAATTTCTACTCTTTTATTGCAGATTTTTCCGTGACAATCGATTGTCTATCACCAACATAAGTCCTCCATTTGTTGGATTTTGAAATTCCCCCTGACCACAAGGAAAATGATTTTCAATTTAACATTAAGGAATATATTCGTTATTTTTCATTAGCACTTTCTTATGTGTTTGGATTAAAAAATATTTATAAAATTAATTTTGATAAAAGTACATCAACCATCACTTCTCATAATGTTCAGCACGCAATTCCCGCCAACTTTAAATTTTATTTCCAAATATGAGAGGAGACGACTGACGGCGCTGACACTTTTTGTCCTTCCCTCTTTATCACTCTCAAACGATTGCAGCGTTCCCAACATTCATCTTCTCCCCAACGTCTTCTTCGAATTAAGTCTGTTCGTTTTTACAAATCCTTACGTCATCTTCGTCTTCCCGATTTCCCTTTCTCTAACGATTGCAGCGGAAAAAACTCCACATAAATCTTCTCCCCAGCCTCATCTAAGATTTTAAGGTCTCTCTCTAGCGATTGCAACTGCAAATAGTTCTCCTTCAGCAAGTGATTCCATCGACGAACAATACCAAGATTAGTCTCTTCCCTATCTCCCTATCTCTGATTTTTTTACTCTTTGATTAGGTTTTTGTTAAGGTCTCTGAGTCTATTTTCGCTATAAATTTGGTTTGTATTTCTTCAATTTCAACCAACCATTCGATTTAGACTTGGATGGATGTTTTAGACCTAAAGTTTTCAGAATCGAAAGGGAATTAACACAAATTTCTTGATAAAACTGCGTGTGAAGGGGTATTACATCTGCGAAATTATTTAAAAATATGTTCTCTACTTGTTTGGAGCAGAAATTGTTTTAAAAAGACAGATTTAAATCTGTCAATCTCTCCTCTATTACCTTTCTTTCTTTATCTTCTCTCTTTTTTATGTTTCAATATGTTTTTATTGGTGACTATGATGGTGTTTTGTAATTATTATGGTTAATATAATGAGTGTTCTGTGATTTATTTACTACAATGGTATTCTAAGTTATGTTAAAAATGTTGATCAAGCTGTAATGTAATAGATTAGTTACAGTGCTGCTATAGTTGACAGTAACACTTCTATGTTATATTCAGATCGATAATAAAGCTCTAATGTAAGATATCAGTGACATTGCTACTATAGTTGATAGTTACACTTCTATGCTATGTAAATTGATAATCAGACTCTAATGTACGATATTAGTGACTACTGACCATGTTATAGGCTTTTTAGTTATCTTTATCAGTAACGGTAAGGGATGGGAGACCACTACATATGTACTTTAGTATTTCTATTTAGTGCACTTCTATTCAGTTCTATTGAGTTTAATATAGCTTGAGGTAAGCATTATATAGTGCTTTAATGTATGGGACTTGAGAAACTTACTTTACTTCTTGAGCAACATTCCTACTGAACATTGAAAGATTTTATGCATTAAACGAATTGATTTTATTTATGCTCTATTTTATCCTTAAAATGGTTAGAACCCGAGGAAGAAGATATTCAAACCTCGATGTACCTGGACTAAGTACCGAAGAACATGGGGAAGAATCAATTCCTGGAGATCCAGTGGATGCTTCACTACTACAAACTTTTAGGACGTACAAAGCGTTCTTTATTTGGCAATCGCAAGTAAGTTCTTCATTAACTTTTCAATTAATTGATATAATTAGTTGTCATGCAATTTGTTTTTCTTATGTTCGTCATGTAATCATTTGTAGGCAAGCGATGCCCTCACTATCTTTAATCATTCGAAGAAGTTGGATGATTGGAACTTCAAGATTGAGACACCGACTTTTCAACAAAAAGTTCAAGATTCTGGTCTTTTAAACCTTGCTAAGTTCAAATATCATTCTTTGAATAAGACGTTATTGACTGTCTTTATTGAGAGATGGCAGCCCGAAACCAATATCTTTCATCTCCCATTCGGTGAGATGACTATTACTCAAGATAACGTAGACCAAATATTAGGTATTCCAATTACTGGTCAGTCAATCTTTTTGAGGCCATTATTGGGTGAAGCGGCTAGACATTTAGTGGTTGAGACTTAGAAAAGGTGACGACTAAAATGAACCATAATAGGGGCCACATGGTTTCTATGAATTGGTTGATTCAGAATTTTAAAGGGTACAGTTACACTGCAACCCAACAAGAATTAGATAGTGTGGTTAGAGGATATCTGTTATATGTTTTAGGATGCACAATCTTTGCTGATAAAACTGGAAAGACGGTATTTGCAAAATACCTTACATTATTACGGGACATTCAAAACGTCAAGGATTTCTCTTGGGAGACAGCTTTACTTGCAATTTTGTATAGACAACTAGGGTGCGCATCAAGAAAAGATGTGACACAGATAGTGGGATATCTTCCATTGCTGCAGGTATGCGAAGATTATATCTTGTTTTATTATTAATTTGATGTATTATTAATAACAAGTTTGTATTTTCATTTGCAGGCATGGATTTATGAGCATTTCCCACTATTCCAAGTGGGTTTGAATAATAATTGGAAGGTTGGTGACCCTCGTATAAAGAGGTGGAAACCAACTTCTATAAATGTTGTTTCTACCGACGAACTTCAACGCCTACGTGAGACCATAGATGATATGGTCAAGGAAGAAGTAAGCATTTTATCCAATTTTCTATAATATAATGAGCTTATAATTATGTTTAATCTAATTTATATGTTTGGCAGGTGATCTGGGACCCATACAGGGAGGAGAGACAATGCAATCCAATTAACCCAGTCACATTCTACAATGGTTGTCTGAGGGCGGACAACGTCGTTGAACCTCACCACCCAGTAAGGTGTCTTCGATAGTTTGGCTATGTCCAAACTATCCCTCCCTACCCGATATGCCCGACTTACGAACAAAGGGGCCTCAATGTACTCGCATATCGGGTAGAGTACAAATTTAGGGAGGAACACTAGAAGAATTGGTTCAAACATGTCTTCAAATTCAAAACTTTTGGAGCAAATGTAATTTCTCCATGGGATGCAGAATCGACTTACCAACAATGGTTCACAAACATTTTCCATACGATTGTCCAGAACCCAAACAATCGCATTGGACTTATACATCGACAACATCAATCTTCCAGAGCGTCGGTCCCCGAGGACGTGGCTAAAATGGTAATTTCATAGTCTATAGATATATATCTAATTTTACATATTTCAATCAAATTTGTGTCTTATTATTTACTCATTTTTGCAATATTAATTAGTACATATGTATGTGGGTTAGGTTAAAATGAGAAACAAAGCGTTGGGTCTACTAAAGGAATACATTTCCTTAGGGCCCAACCAAGAAGCGGAGACATTGTTGTTGCGCCAAAGGGAAGTGTACAAAATTCTACATCCACAACAACGGTCTCCATCTCCTCCGGTACCAGACGATGAAGTCTATTATGCAATGAATGAAAGAGCCCGAAAAGGAAAGGGACCTACCCAACCGAGTAGGAAAACTAGGAGGAGTTAGTTAGATTTGTTCTATTTTACTTAATTTGTATTTTTATATGAATACAATGTCAGAAGGAATGACTCTTCCAACATTGTATAAAATACAATATGGTCTCATGTGACAATGATGCTTTTAGGGACATAGAATTTACTACTTGTATTTCCAATGGATCCTTTATGAGACATGGGATGCACAATTTTATTGTAATAAGGTGTACATGCGAATTGTAATGATATCATGCAATTGTATTTTGTTTTGTGTACCGAATGTGAAGATAAATAATGAGTTTCAATTATGATATGTATACATTGGTACTAAATTAAACCTTTTAATACTTACAGGTAATGTGGAAGAGGATGAGGGCGATCGTGATGTCAATATTAGTCAAAGAAAAATTGAAGATGAGTCGCTTTGATTGTTTAATAATCACAATATGATTTAAAAGTATTTTATAAATGTATAACTTTTCTTACGTGGTCCTTGTGATATGGAAAGTGAAACGAAAAAATCTGAAAAGTTTGGGCATCACGACGACCCGGGAGTACCTCAGAGAACGACACGTCAATACGAAAGAAAACATCCCAACGACAAAATGTGTCATTCCGAACTCGGGCAGCAACGTTAGGCAGAGTTAAAAGAAATAGACGAAACGACAATAGAGAAGTAATTGAGTTGTCGTCAGGTACACAAATATAAAATTCAATTTACTATGCCTTGTTGAATTATGAAAGCTGGAATCATTCAAATACTCATTGCTTCATATATTAAAACAATATAACTATCGTCTTTTAATTATAATATTCTTACCATATTGTATGTAGATTCAAATGTTTGAGGATGTATAACTAGCAGACAAAACACAAGATACTAAGGTATTGTTCTGACATTGCACCGTAACTCTATTGTTTTTATATAATCAATGTTAGTAGAGAAGATTAAAAAAATGATTTTTCTTAGACTCATATACTCAATCACTCATTGGGTGGTAGCAACAATGACTTTGTTGGGAACTTAGATTTCTGATTTTTTCCTCTGGATTTGTGAGAATTTTGGGATTTGGGTTGTGTTGAGATCTGTGTTTTGTTGTCATTTATTGAAGATTACTTTTGGATTTTTAGTAGAGGAGAAGAAAAGTTGAAGAATACTCATTTCTTAATACTTGCTATCAATTAATTGTATCTTAACTATTACCTTCTTTTCTTACAAACTGTGTGTTTGCTCTAATTTTAGTCATTTGTTCGTGTTTTAACCATTGAAAATGAGATTTAGTCATTTGACAAATTCGAAGTTCTCATGTGACATTAGAGGCACTCCATTTAAATCAAATAAAGATAATTTGTTTCACTCATAGACATAGGTATTATTACTATACAAAGTGGATTTTGGATCCAATACTGAAAATCATGCGTCTGACATTGAAGAATTTACTTTTAATCTAATGTCAGAAGGTGCCTTCTGACATTGAAGAATTTACTTCTAATCTAATGTTAGAAGGTGCCTTTTGACATTGTCTATAATGCTTCTGATCTAATGTCAGAAGGCACCTTTTGACATTGTCTATAATAGTTCTGATCTAATGTCAGAAGGTGCCTTCTGACATTGAAGAATTTACTTCTGATCTAATATCAGAAGGTGCCTTCTGACATTGTCTATAATGCTTCTGATCTAATGTCAGAAGGTACCTTTTGACATTGTCTATAGTACTTCTGATCTAATGTCAGAAGGTACCTTCTGACATTCAAGAATTTACTTCTGATCTAATGTTAGAAGATGCCTTCTGACATTGTCTATAATACTTCTGATCTAATGTCAAGAGGCATCTTTTGACATTGTCTATAATATTTCTGATCTAATGTCAGAAGGCATCTTTTGACATTGGAGAATTTACTTCTGATCTAATGTCAGAAGGTGCCTTCTGACATTGTCTATAATACGTCTGATATAATGTCAGAAGGTGTCTTCTAACATTGAAGAATTTACTTCTGATCTAATGTCAAGAGGCACCTTTTGACATTGTCTATAGTACTTCTGATCTAATGTCAAGAGGCACTTTATGACATTGATTATAATACTTCTGATCTAATGTCTATATATCTAATGTCAGAAGGTGACTTTTGACATTAACTAAAATACTTCGGATCTAATGTCAAAAGACGACTTATAAACTTTTTAAAATTAAAATTATTAATATATATATATATATATATATATATATATATTATATATATATATATATATATATAATATATATATATGGGAGCGGTTCAGCGGCCCCAAAGTCTTCCAAGTCTCGTGCCTAATTTTTTCAGTCGTTAGATCGAGACGCATCCGACGGTTCAGCGATAATATTACGGTTTTAAAATGAAACGGTTCGTAATTACAATCGGCCCCCTCTAATATCTTTTTATTTTGTTTTAAGCCCCTCCCTCTCTCTTATCAAATCACTTCTCCCTCTCTCTGTTTGAACGTCTGTAACCTCTTCTCTCCGAACCGTCTTCTTCGTTCAAACAGAACCGAACATCTTCGTCGTGCTCTCTCTCTCTCTCTCTCTATAGTTACAGCTCCCATCTCTCTCTCTCAAGTTTTAGATCGAACGACCCGACGCATCTCGTCGTCTTCGGAGCTCTCTCAACCCTTCCCGCCGTCGCCGTGAATCCCTCTTCTTTATTTTGGTCAAACAGGTATATATTTAACTCTTTTTTTTTTTTAGGAAAATCGATTGGGAAGGTATATTTAACTCTTTATTGTTTTTTATTGTAGTTCTTGAACTTATGTTTTTTAGGAAAATCAATTGTAGTTTTTTTTAAAGAAATTAGGTTTTTTTTTTTTTTTGGGTTGTAGTTGTTACCATTGTAATTGTTACGATTTGAAGCAGCGGCCTCAAAGTCTTCCAAGTCTTGAACTTAGGTTTTTAGAAAAAAATTGTAGTTTTTTTTTAAAGAAATTAGGTTTTTTTTTTTTTTTTTTTGGGTTGTAGTTGTTACCATTGTAATTGTTACGATTTGAAGCAGCGGCCCCAAGTCTTCAAGTCTTGAACTTGTTTTTTTAAGAAAATCAATTGTAGTTTTTTTTTAAGAAAATAGGTTTTTTTTTTTTTTTTTGGTTGTAGTTGTTACGATTGTAATTTTTGTAATTGTTACGATTTGAAGAAGAGGGTTCTTCTTACTTTTTTTTCCTTTTTTTTTCCTGTTGATCTCAAGAACAATATAGGATTTTGAAGATGATTCAAAATCCCAAAACAAAATTTATGAAGTCTGATTTCGAGTAGTCTGAGTTAAAACCCCACCAAATAATGAGCTGAAGATGATGCTTTTTCTTCCATCTTTTTGCTTCCCATCAGCCATCTAAATTGTGCCAAGACAACAGGGGACTGGACCATTGAATACATGGAGAATCATTTATATTTCTCATGGCTCGTAATCAGCCTGCATTGGATGATCCTAACTACCATATTAATAGACTTTCTTTCTGATGTATCATTTAATCGATTGCTCAAAAAATAGTTTATGGATGTCTTAGGATCATTCCATGTGGTCTTAGATCTCTTTGTGGTGTTTCCAGATCCATGCCACTCCCTTCCAAGTAGGTTAAGTGGAAGATGGATTGGTTTGGAGAAGGGAGTACATGTTGGGTAGTAACTTCGGTGCAGACCTAATGTACCTGGCGCACCTCTGGACGCCTGGCTCAAGGTGCAAGGCACATAAGGTGCACTTAGTTAAGTCTCCTAATATGTGATAATTATTTTTTTGACTTTTTTAATTTAAGTATTGTGTGTTTAGTTTATATTATTAAAATCCTTTTTATAGGTATTTTGTTCTACCATGTTATAATGTCCTTAATTACTATTTATAAATACCATTGTGCTATATAACTTAAAATTTCCTTAGATTGAACTTTTAAATTTAGAAAGAAACAAGATATATCTTATATAATATAAAGGGGCATATATTGAAATAAGATATATTGAGACCATCTTCTTTCTAATGAGGCTAGTGTAGATACTTCGTCTGATTTGCCACAATGTAAATTTAATACTCCAAATATGAATACGTGAGATGCAGTAGGTATAACTGTTGTTTCATCTGCAGTAGGTATAATTGTTGTTTCACATATAACTAATGTGAAATTATTGTATCAAATTGCATAAAACAACTGAAATTGTTTGAACTAGTGTTATAATGTTGAGATAATAATTTGAGCCAAACCTTTGTAATCTTTGACAAGTGTGTTTTAATCTTTAATTGGGGTGTGATAAAGAATTTAAGAAATTGGGGTGTAATAAGTTAAACTTGGGGTGCCAATAACAGCATTGCGGTACAGGTGGGGAAGAAATCCACCAACCTATGTGTTCTGCCTAAGATACCTTTCACTCTTCCACCAAAATGCAACCTGAATGCAAAATCATAAAAATCCAATCTAATTCATCATTTGGAGTTGGAAATACTGTGATGGGGCTTAAGAGGTTTTATGTTGAAATCTTCTAATATTAGTTTCTCAAGGTAGTCACCTCTTCTCTAATGTGTTCTTACATCCTTGTATATGTGTCAACAAATATTGACCCCAATTTGTTGCAGGGCAAACTCAATAGCTTTCGTTAGCTAGGCAAATCCATTTCTTTCTTCTTCTTTTTTTCTTTATTCAATTTTGTAAAATTTCAAACTCGCTCCCATATTTATCGGTTATTGCTGTTTGTTTCTCACATACAGGTTGCAAAAGAAGTAGGAATAGGAACATAATATGGACTCAAAAAGAGGGTAGAAGCCATGAGCAATGTTCGGACACTCACTAAGCTCGATATGAAGCTCAATGACGCACTTCCGGATATTCAAGTTGCAATTCCACGTTTGGAATCCTATGTTCATCAATCTTATCAAATGGAATAACGAGTGTTCTTAATAATTTCTTACATTATTGCCTTGTACGAGCTATTACGATACTTTGTAATAATTGACTGGAACAAGTGTTGCAACTGACTACAATTTATATACCTTTCTAACATCTCTTGCTGGTACAAGGGTTGGCATATTTTTTTTCCCAAAATGTTTTCCATTGTTGATTCTTAATTTCCATTTAACCAACCGGTTTGTTATGTGGATTTTGGAGTCTCCTCCTTAAGAACTTGTATTTTATATTCCTTCAAAATATGCTACCCAGAGATATGAAATCAAAACGGGATCAATAATGTGATACGATACTTATCATTAAAGTTGTAGCTTGATAGAAGTGAATTGAAGTATATAAAAGAATTGATTTGTAGTTTATTCATCGTTGTATACAAATTAGATTTTATAGAAATAGATATCAGCCTCATTTTACAAGTGAACGTATTTGTATTGAAACTAAACCATATCAGATTGGAGATTTAGTAGCTCTACAAAACTTGATTACTCTATTTTTAAGGTAAACTTCATTAGATTTGATTTTATTTCCTGTTTGTAGAGCTTGTGCATACCATGTCTGTGACTGAAAGATGCGATGGTTATATAGCTTTGGAATGGTGGCATTAGAAACAATAGTGGGAAGGAAGGCATCTAGGAGATCTCATCAACGTTGAGTTCCTATTTATACCAAAATGACGTACTCATGAGTCTCGAACTCTACTGGAGATCAGTTTATGGAAAGTTGTTTTTTTTTTTTTGGGTGAGAATGATCTCTATGGTAATCTGATTGTACACATAACACAACCTTTGCAATAGAACTTGGCACAAATCTTTTGATACCCATTGTTCAAAAATTATTCCATGTGATTAGTAATGATTTGCACATAGTGACATACTTCCAAGTCCATTCATACACACACTTTCATAAAACTGAATAGGCCCCATTAGAAGATCTGTCTAAAGATTCCAACTTTACAAGTTACAAGAAGAGATGTGTTTATATACACTAATTATGAGAGAAAGCCAAAAACAACAGTTAAGTTATTAGGCCACTGTCAATGAATTAGTACACAATTCTACTCTACCACCATAGTGTGGCCTGAATCTTGTAATGGATACTATGATCTTAAGGTCTACCAACAAGCACCGCTCCCATGTGGAGAAAAATCCTTGAGCAATAAGTGGAGTCACACTTGTTGATAAGGTATTTTTCGTTTCATCCAAGCAGGATCTGAAGAAGAGTTCTCTTAGTGTAACTGTGCTCATGTTGCATAAGAAATGCAAGTACCCTTTATTCTTCTTTTCAGGTACTTTTGTAGTGTTCTTTTTCACTTGGAGTACATGGTCAGAATTGTTCCTGCAATGCAATTTAGTGTTCAGCATATTGCAGTACACCAACATTGGTGTTGGTGCCCTGGTGCCCCAAATGCTCATTGATTAGGTTCTTCTGATTGACAAACCACTTTTTATATGGCCTTAGCTCGTGAATTATTTACCCATCAGATAATCAATCTACAAGTATAAATGGTAATAGTGTGCTGGAAGCTAATGTCTGTCTCATCACTACAAGAATGGTTTAGCAATGACATTTTGCACCTGTTACCTCCATCACACAAATGAAGCAACACAAGCATTAGAGATTCTCAAAATAGAATCAAGTACACAATGTGATATAAAGTTACCTTGGCATGTTTGGAAGTTAACAATACAATGTGATATAAAACTTAAAGAGTATATGATAACAATAGACATTTCATGATTTTTATCAGTTGTACAATTGGATCTTCACACATTCTCAAACACAAAGGCACTGTAAAGTTCAATAACTGAGCAATACAATGGGCTCAAATTTTATTGCAGTGTCGAAGGATGAAAATCAAACATATTTTGGAGTTCGAGGAAACACCAACATACTGGAATATCAAATATAAATCTGCTATTGCAGTGTCAAAGGATCAAAATCAAATATAACTTCATACTGGAATCTAACAATCTACTTTATCTCAAGTGTGGATTGAAAATGGTCCAATTGATCAACTCAACAGTTTACAGATTGGATGGATGGTGAATTGTTCTATACAACTTTAGCTAGCTAGCTAAATTTTCTTGTTTTAAAATTTATGATACAGAATCATAATTTGTGGGCAATTAGGTCCCCATCACCTAATATGTGACCTGTTTGAAAATAGAAAGAATAACAAAGTAGGATAACAATGCTAATATAAAAAGGGAAGGAACAATTTCTTGTCCTCTCAATTTCAAACAGAATCTTTATTCCATTGAGGTAGGAATTTCTTATTGAATGTAACTAAATTTTAATTTTGCAACAATTCATCTGCTGTAGGAATTGCAATGGACTTAACAATGGGAAAGAAGATCCACAGAATGGCATTTTCACCATCTGCTGTAGGAATTGCAAATTTTCAAATTGTTTCCTTACTATCCAAATATTAGAATTTTGTGAATCATGGAAATGAAAGCAAACATTTCAAAAATAAGCAACAAAGATAGTTTTGCTTTTGTGATTGAATCAGTTTCTAAGTCCAACTTCAAATTCAATTGTGATAGTTAAAGCAACTCCAACTCCCACTGTCCTAGGATCATAAGACACCAAATCCTAATTATTAACCCTAATCAGCAAAAAGCTTCACTAAAAAAAATACTAAAAAGATGAGAAAGAGAAGATTCAAACTTGCCTTCTATTGTAATAATTCACAACTAAGAGCATGACCAGACGACAAAAGCTTCCCTTGTAATTCCAAGGGAAATTATAATTAGGAGTTATTCCAAATTGATGAACCAAACTCCAGATCACTAGAAAAATTCAAACTTTTTAAAGCTTAAAAATCCATAATTAATTCTTACAATTTCTCTAATTTAAAACTCAAAACCAATATACTTTCCTCATTCAGTGGGAACCCATATCTTGTTCAACACATTGGTCCTATATGGCTTAAAAAAAATAAATAATAAAAAACCTAATTTCTTTCAACTCATCTAAGTTAAAAAATAATAAATAAATAAACATCCACATTCTCAAGAACAACAAAAACAAAAAAAAAAAACAAAAAAAAAACCCAATCGATTCAAGTTCAAGAACAATAAGACAAAAAAAATAAAATAAAAAAACCCAATCGATTCTCTCTCAAGAACAACAAAAATAAAAAAGAAAAAGAAAATACCCAATCGATTCAAGTTCAAGAACAACAAAAACAAAATATAAAAAATAAAAAAACCCAATTGATTTGTTATCGCCTATAAAAACAAGAGTTAAATAAATACCCGTTCGATCGAAGATGATGGACGGCGACTGCGACAGCGAGAGAGGGTTGAGAGCTCTTCCAAGACGACGAGATGTTACTGTCGTTCGATCTGAACGGCGTTTATTGTCGTTCGAAGAGAGAGAGAGAGAGAGGATGTCTGAGAGAGGGAGGGAGCTGCTCTCGTATTCGAGAAATGGGTTTTCGAGAGAGAGAAATCGTCGATGGGTTCAGTTGGGGTTTTGTGAGGGAGAGAGTGATTCGAAGAAGAAGAGGACAGATGGTTGAGGGAGTTAAAATAGAATAAAACAATTTTGAGGGATCCGATTATAAATACAAGACATTTTATAATAAAAGTATAATAACGCCGTTGAACCGTTGGATGTACTATAATCTAACGGTCATAAAACTTAGGCACGAAAGTGGGAAGACTTTGGGGCCGCTGAACCGCTCCCTATATATATATAGGGTCCCGTTCAATGGCCAACAGTTTGGCAAACACTTTTTCAAAACATGGGTTAGAGGTCTTGGAATGGGCTTATTTTTGGTGAGGATGATCTCTACGGTGAGGAGATCATCCTCACCAAAAATCAGCTCATTCCAAAACTTCTAGTCCCAATTTACAAGTTGAAAAATCGTGAACCGTCCATTTTTTGTAAATCATTTTTGATAGGGTTAGAAATTTTGGAATGGGCTGATTTTTGGTGATGATGATCGCCTCACCGTAGAGATCATCCTCACAAAAAATCAGCCCATTCCAAGACCTCTAACCCATGTTTTGAAAAATGTGTTTGCCAAACTGTTGGCCATTGAACGCTACCCATATATATACATATGATCTAATATCGAAAGGCTCCTTCATACATTGACTAAAATACATCACTTGATAATAACATAAAATAGTGTTATTTGCCAATTGTTAGAACTCACTCATCTTATTAAAGTTATTTTTATAAGTGAACTGACTCATCTTCTTTAATTGTTTGATGCAGATTTGTACTATGTGGATGCTCAACTTTAATTTTCATATATAACTATTGTTTATACTTCTACGTGGAAACAAACATGAGTGGATTCATGCACGTATAGTTGTTTATATTTACTACAATGTACTTATAATACATTTCTTTTGTATGCTTGACTATAATAGTTCTGATCAGTTAAATATTTGCTATATGGATGTGTTATGTATATACCATTCTGGGTTTGATTATACAGATTAACATGAGTGGATTCATGCACATATACTTGTTTATATTTACTACAATGTGCTTATACTACATTTCTTTTGTATGCATGACTATAATACTTCTGATCGGTTAAATGTTTGTTATATGGATGTGTTATGTATATACCATTCTGGGTTCGATTATACAGGTATTATGTTTATTAGAAAAATTTCATATGTCTATATTTAAGAGCAGATGCTGCTGAAATTTTTATAGAATCAAAAGTATTTTATAGGATTATAGATTATAAAATTCAAAAATTTTAATTATAAATTTATTATATATATATATATATTATATATATATATATATATACATAACATATGATCTAATGTCGAAAGTTTCCTTCGTACATTGACAAAAATACATGACTTAATAAGTACATAAAATTGTATTATTTACAATTGTTAGAACTCACTCATCTTATTAATTAATAAAGTTATTTTTATAAGTGAACTGACTCATCTTCTTTAATTGTTTGATGCAGATTTGTACTATGTGGATGCTCAACTTCAATTTGCATGTATAACTATTGTTTATACTTCTACGTGGGATCAAACATGAGTGGATTCATGCACACATACTTGTTTATATTTGCTACAATGTGCTTATACTACATTTTCTTTGTATTCTTGAGACCATGGGAGAGAGTTCTTTAGTACTTTTGATAATATTTATTAATTGGTACCTTATAATGATTACTACCTTTAATGAAGAAAAGAAATATGTAACTTTATTCCATATATGACAATATTTTTGGGTATCTTTTGTAATGGGATTACTGCTTTTAATGAAGAAAAGAAATATGTAACTTTATTTCATATATGACAATATTTTTGGGTATCTTTTGGAATGGGAAACATTCTTTGCATATACCTTTGGGGATTACAGGCATATATATATTTTTATATATATATATATATATATATATATTCATGTGGCATATTCACTTACACAGTTTTAAATTATACAGGGATTCTAACCTGGTTTGAAAGATATATTTTTAAAGACTCTAAACTAATGTACCATTAGTTTTATGTTATGCATCATCTTTAAGTAACTTATTTTGAAGTTAATCGAAATAAAATAAAAAGAAAAGAACTAATGTATCTTTTTCAAATTTGACAATAAAAGTTTGCAATTGACAAATTTTTTCCCAAAAATATTGAAAAACCTTCCAAAAAAATTTTGTAATTATTTTCCTCAATATTTATAGACTACTACAAAGCATAGAAGGAGAGTTATGAGACTGAATGTTTAGAGTTATTCAATATTTAAATATAGACCAACTTTCCCTACTAACAATTTGGACCCAAATTGTCCCACAAGTTCTTAGAAATTCTCAAATAACCTATGGGCAACCCCACATAAGTTGATGGAAAACACAATTAATTTTTTGTAATATCTAATACCATCTTTGAGCTCGTACTTCATGGAGAACACATTATTTTTGTAACTAATTTTGCATGGCATGTCATACCTTTACCACTGAAAATCAACAATTGATCCATCGGGTAAGCATTGAACAAAATGAAGATGAATAGTCTACCCCTCTTTACTATCCAATATATAATAAGACACATGTATATTTTCCAAGATAAAATGCATAATAATATATTAATTGGTCTAACCAGTCCTTTAAATGGACTTAGCAAGGGACTATTTTGACCATCTATTACAAACCTTAAAACAAGTATGTATAGATTAATATACATATAAGAAATTGTTATAATGATAACTACAACAGTACCCCTCATTCCGCTTCACGTTGTATTGGTAACTTGGATAATAGATTAGATGATAAAAGAACAACTTTTAAAATGCACCTATATATCTCTGGTCTCCTTGGCTCTTGCCTTAGAAAATAAAATAAATTGTCATATTTGCATGTTTTAGAATTTGTCATTACAATAAATAACGCGAGTCATATAAATTGCGTTAATGTTTGCATTTAAACTTGAAGATATACAAAGTATTTTACTAGAAGGTACAAAAGATTTGTATACCAAGTAAAACCTTCATATTGATATTCACTTTCCAATATCAATATCAACTACTTAAAGGATCAAAGAACACAAGTTAGTCTTTGGATAGTTATTAATATAACAATTTTATCAATGTTTAATAGAGAATAATTAGCAATTAAAAAGATGATATTCCACAAAGGACTTGAATATCAAACAACACAATTGCACATTGAATAACATACCTCGGATTTTATGAAAAGTTCTCATCTAATGTTAAAAGGCTCAAAATATGCATATCATTGACTAAATAACAAGAACCTTCATATAAATTTCTAGGCAGGAGGGCATAACAATCCAATATTCCATTGATCAGATGGCTATAACCATTGGACATAATCAACCTCGTAAATGAACAACTCAATGCCATGCTAAAACCAACCCAACAAATACTTACTAGGGACTATGCCCACAAGCATCACAAACCAAAACTAACTCTTATCGTAACATCTCTTAATGCAACCCAACAAATTCTCAAGGAAAGAAGTGTCATAAAATGAAAAAAAAAATCACAAGATTGCAACATATCATTCAATGAATAATTTATATCTGTGCAAGTAATAGACAACACAAAATGTGAGGATCATTCGAACACAAGTACCTATTAAAAGAAGGTTACCATACAATGGAAATCAAGTTAAATAACAAAATGCATTTCAACATCTCTATCAAAATTCTTCTCAATATACATTTTTTAAAAACTGTAGATACAGATGACGGGTCGATTGGATACAAATTTGTAATAATCAATTTTCAGGGATAAAATATCCCAAAGAGACTAAAAAATTTCTCGAAATGTACAAAGAGATCTTATATGAGAAATGATTATCTTTCTATTGTACCTGAGATGTTTACATAAATCATTTTTATATAAAAAATAATTTTTTTTTAAATGTATTTTTAGGAGGATACTTGTGACATTGCCTTTTTTCAGGCTTGGAGCTACATATTCCAATTTTATCAAAAAATTCACAAATTTCAATTACCTAAACCAATGTGTCATAGATGTCAACTCAAGTCATTCACTCAGATTTACACAGATCTTTGGAAATACTTTTTTCCTGAGAATTTATAAAATAATCAATGTGTCATTGATGTCAAGTCAAGTAATTCACTCACTTAGATTTACACATCTTTCCAAAATGTAATTTCTTGAAATTTTACAAAAGAATCAATGTGTCACAGATATCAAGTCAAGTCATTCAATCACTTAGATTTACACAGATCTTTTGTAAAAATAATTTTGCAAAACTAGAAAAAATATTTAATGTGTCACGGATGTCAAGTCAAGTCATTATATCTTATTTTTTATATTATTCATGTATTGAATAAAATAAGACTTTACAATAAACGAGCCTAAGATTCTATAAATAGGAAGGTGTTTTTACCC
This sequence comes from Akebia trifoliata, assembly GCF_017979445.1. Taxonomy (NCBI): domain Eukaryota; kingdom Viridiplantae; phylum Streptophyta; class Magnoliopsida; order Ranunculales; family Lardizabalaceae; genus Akebia; species Akebia trifoliata. Next base: position 3,179,079 of record NC_141386.1, on the reverse strand, counting down.
AAAAAATACAAACGCCTTCGGAGTTGTTTTTACAAAGGAATATGAGTTCTAACATGGCAAATATACAATCGAATGAGGTTGATGGGCTCAAACTTGATTATTACGAGCCTCAGATGTACACAAAACTTATCGAATCAACCGATAAAAACGAGAAGACTAGGAAAAATGCGTTCTAGCAAGATTTACTCGATGATGGTAAGAAACTAAGACGTATGATGAGAAGTCTGTGCATATTTATTCCGAAAAGGATAGGAGAGTATATGAGTAGGGACAACCCAGACAACTACAAAAGTGTCGTTAATAGGATGTATGATGAAAATAGACGGATGTTTATCCGAAAAAATAGACAACAAATTCTAGGATCTGATTATGCGGAACATCCAAATGTGAACTTTGATTTTATAGATGAGGTATTAGAGAGTAACAATATTCGCTCTCCATATTATATGGAGAACGACATTAATCAAGATAGTAGTCCCTAGTATGTTTGTAGGAGGATGTATGAACGTGATATAAATGTGGATGTTTTTGCTATTTATGTATTAAAGAATAGAATCAGAATGTTTTTGTTTTAATAAAAATGGTTGAGTACTTTTCAATTATTTATTCACTAATACGACCCAACTATTGAAATGGGAGATGAAGTTTATTAATATAACCCACTTCAACTGTTGTAATTACGTATTATTTTTTCTTGTTAATAAAGTGATAGTGACAATGCAAACCTATAACTCAAATTTAAAATCATGTCAATTTCATTATGAAAGATACGTGACAATGTCATAGCAATAAAAGAATGGAGAGAGGGACACAAATCACTCTTTAGATAATGTAATATGGTTTATAGAGATAAAGATTTATTCTAATAACTCAAGAATTGTGTAAAACAGAAGGTGGTCGTATCATCATTTAAAAAAAATTCTATAAATTACCTTCTATAGAGGCATCTCATTGAATATTATTTAACTTTTTAGGAGGGTAAAACATCTACTTATATCATTCACAACCATTTTAAACAAAAAGGAGTTGTCATTGCTCAATTACAATTTTAAATGTATGTTCCTAATAACATCACATTACATAAAAACCTAACAACATAACTGCTAATAAAACCATACTAATACCAACCAAAACACAAGACATCCCACAAACCTCCAACTTGTCATTTTTCTTTTGATTCAGACAAGCACCACAAATTTGATCATTAAGAAAGTGTTTCTCAGCATCTTCTAAGGTCTTAAATGACTTATAACATGCTCCGGGATAACGATCGACATACCTATGACACTCTTTCCAAGTAGAGTATATTCCAGGCTTACGTCCAATAAACATGACATAGTATTTAGCCATCCAAATATATCTGCACAATAATGTTCAAAATTTAAGCCATCAAAATATACATAAACATAGTAATAAGCTCATGTTTGCAAAACGCGTGCAAGTGATTCTTCATACTATAACACAATGATGGACCATCATAATCCAATTGATTGTTTAAACATATTTATAATTTTACAAAATAAATCAAAATCATATGCCTAAGTGATTATTTAGACATGTTCATTGACCAAAAAACATATAAATTTGTTTAAACATGTTCATCGACCGAAAAGAAATAGATGTTCAGCCATTTATAAATTCTTAAATATGTGATCCTATGGACAATTGAATACAATCAATAAATAAAATGTTAGAAAGATCTTGTTGACATTGAATTCATAAAAAACAACTAATTTTATCATAATGATTTATATGGACACTTCAAGTAAAATAAAAAGATCATTATTTCTCAAAAATATCTCTTTCTACATTTCATCCTATGGACACTTGAATATAATTATTCTGATATAATGTCAAAAGGATCTTTTTAACATTATATCAGAATGTCTTCTATACAATGTTAGAAGGATCCTTTTGACATTATATTAGAATGTCTTTTATACAATGTCAGAAAGATCCTCTTTACACTATATCATAATGTAATATGATTGTACAAAAATATTCATAACTATTTTTCGAGTAGAAGCCAACCTCAATTATGAAGTAGGAGGGTACACACATCTCCTACGATTGTGGCCAAGACGTCCACAATTTTCACATCGATAATATAAATGTTTCTCGGACTGACTTTTGAATCTATTTTTCTTTAGCCTACCGGGCTGCATTACAACATCTGGAAGGGATACAATCACATCTAATAATCCATTGACTTTCATCAACCGTGGGATTGATGGAATCCTTGTATGTTTCTCGGTATCGATCAACCGTGAACCAATCCTCTGAGAAATCATACGGTGACATTTTACTATGCTTGATGGCAGAAATGACATGAAGGCATGGAAGACCAAGTTGGTCATAATGACGACATGTGCAACTCAGCTTTCCAAGATCGACAACATATCTATTTTTAAGTACACCAACCTCGTAAATATGCGTTCCAATTTGACGAACATCCACATAATTTGATGGAATATCAAATCTCTTAATTTCACGTAGAGCAAAAGGAGTCAACTGATCTTTGAATAGTTTGCATTCTTCAGACCGCTCAAAGAAATAATTAGACAACTTAGTATGTGTTGCATGAACAAGAGCTGTAATCGAAAGTTCCCTTTCTAACTTTAGAACCTTGTTCATACATTCATATATGTTCGTCGTCATCATGCGATATCGTTTGGCAGGAAAGTAAGCTCTAGTCCATTTTTTCTGATCGATGGCACTTAACCATTTGTAATATTTGGGTTGAGTGTTGCGCAACTCAAGCATCTCACGTTCAAATGCTGGAATGCTATATATCTTTCCCATCATCCAGATCTTCTATTTGGCAACGTTATCCTTGAACTCACATACGAAGTTATCACATAGGTGTCTTAAACAAAACCCATGGATGACGTTAGAAAATACAGGAGGGACACTCTCCAGAATGCCTGGATGACGATCAGATATCAATACGAACCGACTTCCAATTCCAATAACTTTATCTCCGAGGATTCGAAAAAATCATGACCAAGAATCGGTATTTTCACTCTCGACGACCGCAAAGACTATTGGGAAGACCTTTTTATTACCATCTAAGCTAGTTGTAACTAAGAGTTGACCACAGTATTTACCTTTTAGGTGGGCTGCATCAACTGATATAATACCTCTTATGTTATTTCTGTAACTCTTAATACAAGCACCAAAACTCCAAAAAAATCTCGCAAACCTATCTTCCTCTCTACATACAAGTACAGTGACAGCATCAGGATCAACACGCATTAACTCTGCACAATATGATAGTAATATACGATATGGCTTGTCCCATGAACCAACCAATTCTGATATAGCAAACTCTTTTGCCCTCCACGCCTTACGATACGAAATTGTAGTACCAAAGTATTTTTGAATATACGTGATAATTTGGCCAAGTGTCATATTGGGATGTTCCTTCAAAGTCGCTTTCACTCGAACTGCAATCCAACGACTACTGCCTTGCCTATGGTCACGACCACGTGTTGGTAATGCACACGTATGATTGGAGATTAACTTCTTTATTTCAAAAGTTGGAACCCCGCGGAGTTTAGTAACATGAATGCGCCAAGGACAACTTTGGCTAGCACACTTGGTTGAGATCGCTCTGTGACAAGTCCTTATGGGTTCAATTTGGAAGTTTGACAACATGGCACATTCTTTCAAAGTTACTTGAAATAAATATTTTGAAACATACGTATTTCCAATTTTTAATTCCATCCTTCCTCTAGAACGATTTTCAAGAGAAAACTCAATAAATTCCTCCTTAAAATATGGGCTATCGTATCCTTCATCATAAGCTTTTTCCCACATATTACCAGATTAAACACCATCAGATCCTTTATCAGAATCTAATCCCATGTCTACGTTGCAACAAAACGCTTCTCTTGTGTCGGAACTACTGCATGAACTATTTTCTGAGACTTTCTTTTCGGATGAATTACACGACTCAAAGAATTTACTTTTTTCTCTACGAGAGTAAACACCCTCATCCATATCAACATCCCCACCATCAAACAGACAATTCATTGTACAAGGAAAATTGTACCTAAACATAGATGTGCCAAATTTAGAAATATTTCTAAGAGGATTAATTGAAGAAAGTAATACGAGTAGACATACATAAGGGTTGAATATCCTGAAATATCGACGCATAGGTCTAGATTGGAGGGATCTGAATCTGGAACATTTCGATGCGCAGGTGGATAAATTGAACTCCTAACTTTACTATAGACAAAACAATATGAATCAAAAATTCATGGAAAATTTATATATGAATTTTTAAGGTTCGAATCGCCCTAGCGTATGCCTAGTTTCATATACTAACCTAATAGGTGATGAATCTGGAATTCGTCCAGTATCATTGCATCCCTTAGTTGGATTTGTTGAAATATGATCATCTTCAACATTCCTTTGTAAATGGGATTGAACAAATAATTAGAGATGAATTGCATCGATATAACTTAGACTGCAATAAGTTCTTAATTTAAAATAAAATTAAAGAAATAACAAACCTAGTTGCACATCTTTCTATTTTCAACAACTTCGAAGGGACCACAATCGGCTCTAACATTTTTTCCCTTCTGTATGTGTAAAATCGTAAATCATTCATATCAACCACAAATAAAATACAACAAATAAATTTTTTCCTATAATAAATACGAGTTCATGATATCTCATACCTATTTTCAAACATATTCGGTGTATGCATAAGGTTAGTATCATTTTTCATTTCAACAAGCCGTCGAGATTTCGTGATGGTTTGGGAATCATCCAGTACTCCAAAGAACATCTCTTTAACGTCTGCATCATTTTCTATATCTATCTCGACGAATGAAGGGCTAATTCTATACAAGTATTTTAACTTCAAATTTATCTCATCTCGACTACATGCGGTAACTTCATACATCATGTCGGTAAATATTTTAAATGAAATATCACGTCCAACATATTTATTCTTGTATTTACCACTATACTTAAACCCGCCAAATGAGTCTACAATCTCTCCATCATAAAAGCATATCAACGAAATCTTCCTTTTATCCATTTATTAGATTCTCCCTGCATATGATATTTTCATACTAAGAGTGAGATTATTTGTGATCAAATGGGAAATCTATAAAAATATATGCAAAAAATGGTACACATTCTATCATACCTTTAAGACACAATAAATCAAACACATTAAATGCAACACGATAATCAAGTTCTAAGACACTAACAATTGTAATTCGAACTCATGAGAAAAATATCATCTTACAATCTAAAATTCTACTAAATTTCAATAAAACTAAATAATGAAAAAAATATCATTATATTTCTTTAAACATTAAAAATCTAATAGATCATAACTATTTTACTCAATGTCAAAAGGAGCCTTCTGACATTAGATCAGAACTATTTTTATCAATGTCAGAAGGAGCCTTCTGACATTGGATCAGAACTATTTTACTCAATGTCAAAAAGCTCATTTTGACATTAGATCAGAACTATTTTAATAAATGTCAGAAGGAGCTTTCTGACATTAGATCAGAACTATTTTAATAAATGTCAGAAGGAGCCTTCTGACATTAGAACAGAACTATTTTAGTCAATGTCAGAAGGCTCCTTCTGACATTAGATCACAACTATTTTAATCAATGTTGTAAGGCTAGTATAAATGAAAAAATTGACATTTCATAAATAAATGCATTGAAGAAAAATTTAGCAACACCTTTTATTGGTTATATGCTAAAAATTTGAGGTAGAATAGACTTTACATGTTAGGTGTACATTAGAAGACACCATTCAAAGATTTTTCATTGTCTTCCTATGTCACCATTTTTGGTGCGTGATATACTTGTATGACAAAATACATGTATCTTAATAAATCAATTAAACATAGAACTGATTTATACATATTTCAGAAATCAGAAAATTACTATCTTACATGCATATAGGTATATTACACGAATTTGGTGGGTAGGATTTGTCCTAGTAATGTGTAATCATACGTCCATATCATGGGATGTTATATAATAAAAAAGATCATGTACGACCATACACAACTGGATCTCATATCTTGGTTACAAATTTAAAATATCATATATGGACACACAACTGAATCACATATTAAACAATGCAAGTGCTGCCCAAAACAATAATAAATTAACAAAATCTAGAGTTATAGAGAACAAAAACAGAGCAGTTACAATAATAAAGGCCGGAAGCCTTACCATGGAGCACCATCCACAAGACTATCACGAACACTATGGTAGCTCTGTTGAGTATTTAAAGGTGCATTCTTATAGGCCCCACCGATGGTGAGAAGATGGGCATAAATCCACACTATTGCCACTGAGCAATTTGTCCGCAAACCGGTTAAATATATGACACTTTGAGTGTAAAACATGAGGAATGTACTGCAATTAAACATTTTAAGGATGTTTGCACGGGTTTACAAGTAAGAAACCACTACTACTATTTCTGTCTGAGCATAAGACTTGGATAATACTCGCTTCCAAATAGATTATGAATTTGTGCTAACACCCATACAACACTCAAGCATTGACCTCAAAAGTTTTATGCTCAAGCTTAGCTTAAGTCAGTCGTATTTCCCTCTACTCACAAGCTTGGTGGGGTTAATTTTGGAAGGTTGAAGCAATAAGTGAAGCTTCAAAGTTACACTACGAAGTGTCCAATTTCATTGTGAATGTTTATTTCTTCTTGACGTACAGATTTTTATTAAAACAAATAAAATCCTAACTTCAACATGGACAGAGGTAAGAGAAGTAGAGTAAATGTGTGGAACAACAATGAATGCCAAATTTACATCCAAAAGGGGAATCATATCGACAAAAACACAATAACAATGTCCATCGCTAACAATATCAAGAACAAGATACCTAATCTCGCTAAAAATATCAGAATGGTGATCCAAACATAGATCAACAAACCTGATCTGCGACAGGAATTGTAAGAAATGGGAACCTAAGGAAATCCTCCCCTTTTTAGAAGACGAACTACTCTCCCTAAAAAGGTATCTTAGCTTAAAACTAAAATTCATTTGTAATAATCAACCATCTTCACATATATTATGACCATTATATTTTCCTAGGCAAATATTTGAATTGGAATCGAACTCAAAATGAAAGACTAGGATACAATTCATAGTTCATACGCTTGGTATCATTTTTCATTTCAACAAGGTGTCGAGATTTCATGATGAAAATGTATATGGTTTGGGAATCTTCCGGTACTCCAAACAACATCTCTTTAACGTCTGCATCGTTTTCTATATCTATTTCAATAATGGATGGCTAATTATATACAAGTATTTTAACTTCAAAATAATCTCATCTCGACTACATACGATGACTTCATACATCATGTCGGTAAATATTTTAAATGAAATATCACGTCTAACATACTTATTCTTGCATTTACCACTATACTTAAACCTGTCAAATGGGTCTACAATCTCTCCATCATAAAAATATATTAACGAAATCTTCATTTTATCCATTTATTAGATTCTCCCTGCATATGGTATTTTCATACTAAGAGTGAGATTATTTGTGACAAAATGGAAAATCTATAAAAATACTAGGAAAAAATGGTACACATTCTATCAAACCTTTAAGAAGTAATACATCGAACACATTAAATGCAACACGATAATCAAGTTCTAAGATACTAATAATTGTAGTTCTAACTCATGAGAAAAATATCATCTTATAATTTAAAATTCTATAAAATTTTAATAAAACTAAATAATGAAAAAAATTATCATTGCATTTCTTTAAACATTAAAAATCTAATACAACTTTAGAAAGTCAACATTAAATATGAAACTCTAACAAATCCAAATCAATCCAAAAAATTAGTCATTTAATGATAAAATTTACATCAATCCTAAATAGTCTAAAAATTCAAATTCTAATTGTACCTAATTGAATTTACAGTCTAGGGTTCGAATACCCCAAAACACATACACAAACAATTTCGATTCAAATTTCTCACGATCTCCACAACAGAGAGAGATAGATCGAAACTATTCTCATGATCATTACAACAGTGAGAGATAGATCGAAACTATTCTCATGATCTCCACAATAGTGAGAGACAAAAACGGAGAAACTTGCAAGTTTCTCACGTTCTCACAACGGAAAAAGATAGAGAGAGCGAGAGAGAGAGAAACTTGCAACATTCCTTTTCTAAATCTGTCCAACAGAGAGAGAGAGGGAGGTCATACCTCTTCATTTTCGATTTCTTGCTGCACTTGTTCGAAGGAAGCAATTACAACTGAAATTACAGTAATTTTTATGAAAGAGACGAGGACAAAACGGTATTTTCACTCAAAATTAATAAAAGGGTATTTTTGGAAGAAAAAAATAATGGATTACTGTTTTTACCATTTTGGTAAAATAAATTAATTTCGAAAACGGTAAATTTATCGTTTTCGGAATTAATTGCTACAGTGTACCGTTTTGGTAAATAATTGAAAAGTTGGGCATGTTTTGGTAAATCTGCCAAAAAATAATCTCTTAAAGATACATATGTTGTTATAAAAAATTTAAACCAATTTTAAATGGTTTGACTCATTGGAGATGAGATGATATACTCTTGCAGGAAGAATCCTAAAATGAAAATTTAGACCAATTGGTTGTCATTTGAGGTTGGCTCTCATCATCACATCACATGCCAATGGTTCAGATGATGGGAGAATACAAATGGATTCCCGACACAACACAGAAATATTTTGAATTTATTTGTTCTTCTTTCTCGATAAAATAAATACTCCAATCCTTATTGGGAAGAAAAGTGAAAAATACTTTCCTTAACAACTGAGCAAGATTTTTAAATCTTATTAAGTATCGTTTTGCTCAAGCTGAGTACCACATTTGCAATCCAACTTTTGGTAAATCTGCCTATTCTTTTTTTAAAAATTCGGATCATGTCTTTGACATCCCAATTGGATGGGATTCTAAATCAATATTCAAATTTGATAAGATACTTATCGGATTCAAATTTGATATATATAATAATATAAGTATATTATATTATATAATAACTATTATATCTATTTGGGTTTGAATTGAATGTTATCGGAGAGGATATCTCAGTATCCGAAATCAAATCCATATCCAAAAACATCAAATCATATTTAATTATTTGAATATGAATTTGGATAATTGACCATCCATTGATAGACCTAATAAACCATAGTTTTTAAAACTCAAAAATTCGACTTGACTTTGATGTCCATCCACTAGAGTCAAACCTAATAACTTAAATAATATAAAAATTGACCTATAAAAATAAGTTTTAAAAATGGTTTTTAATATTTTAAACTAAATAAAAGATTTAATTTTAGTTCTCCACAAAAATATTATGTATAACTGAATAACTCGATCGAGTTTTTTATTTGACTAGGTACTTTGCCAAGTTGACTATACAAGTTGGTTTCTTCAAATTTTGGGACCGTGTCACCTCGAAATCCAATCGAGTCAAGTTGACTCAATCAAGTTTCAAGTTAACTCAACGATTTTATAACTATGCTAAAATTCAATTCTCTTTTTGACATTTTCCTAAGTGCCAATCAAACAGGGAATTCATTTTTCCCATGATCATTTTCTCATGGAATGCTTATTTTCTTGAAAATGAATTCCATACAACGAAATAGACCCAACGGAATTAGTGTAGGTTCTATATTATATCATTCAACTTTCTTGATGCCCTTCTTTTGATAAAGGCCATCGGCTAAGAGTTAAAGCGGTGACTTATCTATGTTTAGTAGTTTAAACCTTTAAAACGTTTTTGTATAGTTTTATAATATGATATTAACCATCGTAAAAAATATTTGTTTTGTCCAGGATAAAAAAAAACTAACTAAAAGGATCTGAATTTTATGGAAGATGTTCCTAAAGAAGAAGTAGCAGTTGTTGTTGCGAGTTTGATGACTGGGGTGTATGAGCTTACATCTAACTAGAGGGGACATAAAGAGCTAGGGCCGGAGCCAGGGCATACGGGTCCCTCCCTAGGCACGTGCAACGCCCGCACATCCACGCATTGGATAAGTGAGGGTGGCCCTGAGGAAATATTGCTCATTCTGGGTATCGAAGTCATAACCTACAGACTCTCACTGCTTATTATGTTTAAGACATGTCTGATATTTGATATATATTTCGTATTATGTTTGAAAAGCCTTGCGTGATTTGATTTGTTATGTTTGTATCTTGTATTTTATTAGAGGTAATGGACTATAAATCAAGAGTGATTTCTCCCAATATTTTCGTAAGTTATTCCCTATGGGCGGCTTTGTAATCTTGTATTAGGGATTGTAGTATTTTTTTTTTCATGGAAATGATGAAAAAATCTTATGAGTGTAGGCAAATTTTGCCGAACCATGTAAACTCTCTCTCTCTCTTTATGTTACTAACACTATCATTATTTCTTGCAACAATTTTTCTACAACATTCAATTTTTGGGAGAAGATCATCAAACTTTGTTGTTCAAAATTTGTGCGACATTCCTTCATTCTTAGTTGTCTCTGGGCTGGTGAGAAAGCACAAATAAGTTTCCCAATTATAATATTCTTCTAATTAAAAATAAAATTATCAAGAAATATAGTCCTTAACTAGTTTACAACAAAGTCTTTATAACCACTATGTTGTCGTGAATCCTCATTCCACATTGTGATCTAATTCTTCCCTTACTCTTGTAATGTAAGCAACTCCATCGATTTTAATACATAATATTTATCACTTTGTCAAAGTCTTAGATTAAAAAATTATGTATGAGTAATTTTATCTTTTGCAAATGTATTTTAAAGCTTAGAAGGATAAAAAATCAGTTAACATATAGTTAATAAGCATTTCTTTAATTTATAAATTAAGAAGTGAATTCAGGAGAATTTTTTTAAATAAAATCTCAATTTGTTACATGTGGAAATGTTTTCGAAACCATGTGCTTAAGATTTCTAATGGTTGGAAATCACTGAGAAGTGCCATTAAATCAATAAATTAAATAGAGGTTATTTCAAGGTGGTTAGTTGTCAACGTGAAAGTGGGTTCAATGGGATTTAAACCTAGGTTGGGAGATAAACTCTCCACGCCTTTCCCAACTTAGCTAAGTTGGCACCTTCAAAAAAAAAAAAAAATTTCAAACCAACTGAACTACGAGTCTAAGCCCTTAATTTAACTAATTATATAATAAAATGTACATCAAAAGAACCCAAAAAATTAATATGTGCTGAATAAATAAAAAAATATAAGATTTAAATATTTAAATAGTTTTAAATAACATACCATCCTATGTTTCAATGTAAATATCATTGTGAATTTTTTATTGAATTAAGGTTTCAGAAGGTTTTTGAATTTATTTAAAATTTCTATTAAATTTTTTTTGTAAATTTACAGATTTTAGTTATTAAGATAATTATTAGGGTTTTAGTAGATTTTTATATTTATTTGATAGTAATAAAATTCAATACAAATCTAAAGTGATTGATTTTCAAAATTTCTAACATTTTTCTTATTTTTTACAAGAGAATTTAAGAATGAATCATTAAATCTTGTTTGAATCTTCAAATATTTTAAAATTTCCAAAACCAGTCCTTAGTAGAGGACAATTTCCACGGTTGAACCACCCGCTAAAAAAAACTAACCTAATTCGATATAATATTTGATGTTCACTCCTACTATGCTGAGCCACAAACCCAAACGAAGTGAAGCAGCGAGTAGGAAGATATAAATGGGTCAAATTGACATTATCACACTGGATCCAAATCAAGGAATAGACATCTTTAACGTTATATGTGCATCTCAATCCTAGTTCCAATTGATTTGAATCTTGTTCAATTGAGGTAACAAACTACTTAGAACCAAAACCTATTAGATGAATGTGATTCGTTCCGCAAACCTCAAATTTAGATGAGCTTTTGACGATGATGTTGAGGGTAGTTTTAAAATTGAAACTGCAAGTGTGAGGTTCCAAAATGTTGGGACGCTCATCCTTGGTGGTAGGGCTGCAACTTGGGCGGACTAACCCAAACTCAACCCGGACTCAACCCGCTTGATATGGAAAATGAGTCAAGCCTGGGTTAGGAAATCTCAACCCAAATTCAATTCGGATTGAGGCTTCAGGCAACCTGACTCAACCCAAACCCGATATTATATGTTTACATATAAATGTTTTTATTTTTTATTTTTTTTCAAATATTAGTTTTCTTTTCCTAAATATATTTGTAAAATTAAGGGGAAAAAATTATAATATAAAAATTAATGGACTTGGAGGTTGAGTGCAAATTTATTTAGTGATTTTATTTTTTATATATTGTATTTATTTTTTACGATATAAAATAAAATTTATGTGCTGATGAAGGTGAAATTCGGCTTGTTCAATGAGCCCAACCCGTGCAACACGCCCAAATTTATCTAACTTCGCCCAACTTGAACTCAACCTGATTTTAGAAGCTCAATCCAAGGTTGAGCTTGGGTTAATGAGCTCTAACCCGACGGTCAGGTTGAGTTGAGCTTGGGTTGAGGATTATACATCTTGGGTTGACCCTCCAACCTGCCCAGGTTGCAATCCTACTTAATAGCAGATGCTGTTACTTTTAATCTCGTCCGCCTGTCTGCTTTATATCTAACGACCGAAGTTTGTTTGTCAAACCGTTTGTTATATAATAGGGTGCCGAACAGGACCTATATATAAGACAAAACACTTTGGTTATAGCCTTAACTCTTGAACGCTACTCTCTCTCTCTCCAAATATATATATATATATATTTGGAGAGAGAGAGAGTAGCGTTCAAGAGTTAAGGCTATAACCAAAGTGTTTTGTCTTATATGGGTTAGAAGTTTCGGAACGGGCTGATTTTTTGTGAGGTTAATCTCTATGGTGAGGATGTCATCATCACAAAAAATCAGTCCACTCGAAAACTTCTAACCCCTTGTTTACAAGTTGAAGAGTCGTAGATTGTCCATTTTTTGTAAATCACTTTTGATCAGATTGAAGTGACTTTTGGTGAGGGTGATCTCCTCACCACATAAATAATCCTCACAATATATTAACATATTTTAAAACTTTTAACCCATATAAAACAAAAACTTTGACTATTACTTTTTTGTTTTCCCCCCCCCCCCCCCCCCAAAAAAAAAATATATATATATGTATAGGTCAGGTTGAAGGGACATATGAGAAAACATATGTAAAAATAATGTAACATTATAAATTTTCAAAATATTTGTTAGAAGTTTTGGATTGAGCTGATTTTTTTATGAGAATGATCTCTATGATGGGAAGATCATCCGGAAAAAAAAAATCAGTCCAATCTGAAACTTCTAACCCCATTTAAAGTGATTTAGAATGTGGACCGTCGATTTTTTTATCAATTTTTGTCAATAATTTGTAAATCACTTTTGATGGATTTAAAATTCTCTGATTGAGCTGATTTTTTGTGAGGATGATCTTCTCATCATAGTGACCATCCTCGCAAAAAAATCAGCTCAATCCAAAACCTCTAACCCATATTTTGAAAAACCATTGTTTTTTCATATGTTTTTACATATAGCCCTTAAACTTCCCCCATATATATGAGCGCAGTTCATGGGACATATATAAAAACAATGGTTTTTCAAAATATGGGTTAAAGGTTTTTTATTGAGCTGATTTTTTGCGATGATGGTCACTATGATGAGAAGATCATCCTCACAAAAAATCAGCTCAATCTGAAACTTCTTAATCCATCAAAAGTGATTTACAAATTATTGGTAAACAATCAACGATCCACATTCTAAATCACTTTTAATGGGGTTAGAAGTTTCAGATTAGACTGATTTTTTTTTTGCAGATGATCTTCCCATCATAGAGATCATCCTTACAAAAAATCAGTCCAATCTGAAACTTCTAACCTATATTTTGAAATTTTATTAATGTTACAATATTTTTACATATATTTTTTCATATGTCCCTTGATCCGTTCCCTATATATATATATAACTTCCCCAAAACCCAAAACCTTTATAATAAAAAAAAAAAAAAAAGAGTTGTGATTTTCTAACTCCCCGTATGACAAACTCTCCCCATGTGATTGTGCATAGAATCAAAGATTTTTTTCCTCGGGATACATGATTATGCATCTCTATCAATGTGTAATTGTGTATCTTGAGGAAATCTATGGTTTTATGCACAATTAAGTGTGGAGAATTTGTCGTAGGGGGTGTCAATTTATCATTAATCTTAAAAAAAAAAAAAAAAAAAAAAAAAAAAAAAAAAAGGGAAAATGACTTTTAAAACCAAATTTATGTAAACATGGACCAACAGGTCCCCCACGTATAAAATATGGACAATTGGGGGGCCATTTTGTCAAACATTAACTTCTGTCTAATTATTAAACTAAAAACCCAACTATCCCTTTTTTCAATTAAAAATGGGGTGAAAACTGATTGGACTCATTACGAATGGAATGAAAAATGAGTGGATTCATCATAGCCATTTAATTAGTATACTATCACTTGATTTTGTGTATGCGTGGCTTGTGGGGACAAGAGGCAGAATTTGTAGGGAGTTTGGTACCGTTGTTCCTCCACAAAAGATGTCCTCCTTAAATCCAAGTCATTGGATTGCCATCAAAACACATCTCGAAGCCGTTCAAGCAGGGATGACACCTTCTTGACCAAACATTTTCCTTAGACACCAAACGGCTCTGATGGTATACTAATTAGATTCAGATTTCAGGATTTTGAATAGGAAAATTCTGAACCGACTTCCATGGGATGTAAAGTGGAAAAAAAAAAAAAAAAACAAGCTTGAATAGTAATTAATTTAAGGGTGTGAAAGCGCCCTCGATCCGTAGAGTGCGTAGATCCGCTTTTGACCCTTGAGGTTTGGGAGTCGTCACCTAGTTATTACGGTCTATGAACTGAATTTTGACTCTAAAAAGCAAATAAACTAATCTACGAAAGAAAAATACGGGTCCAGGGATCACGTTACGGGATTGGAAGGTGTTAGGCACCAACCCCACCCGGCAAACGCCGGTCTCTACTAATTCCCAAATAAAATTACATTGCTAACAAGACCTAAATAATAATAAAAAAAATAAAAATACTTACCTTTTTCGAGCGCAACGATTTTATTCCCTCAGATCTGATAAAATCATTCCTTGTACCGTACTCCTTGCTTCGTTCTGTCTCCGGATCTGATTTCTGATCTTGGAGGCAAAGTATCTCTTTCTTAGATATGGATTTTTCGAACTTTTTTATAGATTTTGTGATGTTTTTGAAGGGCTTCTAGGTGTTTTTCAGGCTAAAATCGAAGTATGGGTGTTAGGTAAGGAGTTGGGACTTCAAAATTAGGATTTTGAGAAGGTTGTGGAGGCTTCTTCACCTATTTTTTCTTTGATACGAAAATAGGGTGTGGAGGCTCCTTTTTATGAAGTTTTTTTAGAAGCATTTGGGTTTGATTAGGGTTTCTTTTAGGGTTTTAATTAGGGTTTTGACTTTGGTCTTATGAGATGGACTTAGTCTTTAGGGTTTTAATTTAGGGTTTTGACTTTAGTCTTATGAGATTGACTTGATTAGTTTAGATTAGGGTTTTGATTTAGGATTTTGACTTTAGTCTTATGAGATTGACTTTAATACTTTGACTTTAGTCTTTCTTGGTTGGCTTTTAATATCTTGACTTTAGTCTTACTTGATTGACTCTAAGGTTGACTTTAGTCTTACTTGATTGACTAGATTTTGGAGAACCCCCTTTTATTATATCTTTAATTCTTTGGCCCCCCAGATGGAAGGGTCCTTGAATAAATATCCTAGCAACCATCAATAATTTTGCCTGAAAGCCTGATTGGTCGATTTTTTGGTTAAAAATTTTAAATTAATTTTATTAATGTTTTATTTTACATTATTTAATTTTTAATTTATTAATTTCAAAATTTTTAATTATTAAATTTGTGAAATTACCGTTTTACCCTCGGAGATGATTTTTTACGTTTTAAGTCATTTTTCAACGTTTCAGGATGTTTTAGAATCAATTTTTCATAAGAAATTCAATGGGAATGTTGGTTTTTGTCATTTATGAAGTTTTTTGTATGAAATGGTCGTGAATTTTATGAGGGGCATTTTCGTAATTTTGTCGAATTTTGTAAAAATTTGCGAAATGATTTATTTGATTTCAATTTGTTAATTTATGTGTTTGAATGAGTTTTCCTAATCGTAATGTAGGCTCTAGGGTTGTTTTGATGTTAGGGGTATTTTGATAATTTGATCATTTTTAGTGATTTTTATCGTGAAGCTTCTTTTTGGTTTACAAGATGATGATTTCTATGTTTCTAGGGTCGTATTTTCTTAGCGTAGCGTGGTTTCTAAGTTTTTTCAGTTCGAGATACCTCATCCGGATTTCTGAAACATATTTGATAACAAAATAAAACATTGGAATAGATATCCATCATTGGGAACCGTTGTGATCGGGTTGACGAGTTAATTAATCAGGCGAGTGCAAAAATGGGGTGTCTACAGGGTGTTTTTGGTATTTTTGAATAGTAATTATAACGGAAGTTTGAAAAGTCCTTTTTAAATTTTAAGGTCTATATTTTAATAAATGGCAATCTGTTTGTCCGTTTTTTCAAAAAATTGGTTTTAAGGGTCATTTTCCAAAAAAAAAAAAATACCAGGTTTTTGGTAAAAGAAGTTCTCCTATTGACGAGCTTCCCAATTTAAAATTAAAATTCAACCAATGATGAAAACTAACTAACAAATAACTATAATTTTATTTTTTCATAGTTAGGATGTTCAATGGATACGTGAATATTTG